>NC_053489.1:318573221-319199471 GCF_905171775.1 Rana temporaria
TTTCTATTTTATTCTATTTGAAATTCAGCTTTTGGAATATGAATATATTTTTTCTATTCCATTGTTTTTTGTGTATTCCTTTTTTTTAATTATTCTATTCTAATCTATTCAAATCTATTCTATTCAAAAGATTTGGAAATGGCTATTTTCTATTCAATTCTTTTTTAATTCGAATTTGTTATTTTATTGTTCTATTCTTTTCTATTTTATTCAAATTCAAATTTACTTTATTTGAAATTCAAATTTCAGAAGATGGTTCTATTCTTTCTATTTTATTCTTTTTTTTATTCTATTATATTCATTTATTTTATATTATATTGTATTCTGTTCTTTTATTTTCTACTGTATTCCTTTATTTTCTATTCTATTCCTTTATTTTATTTTATATTTTATTATTTATTATTTTATTATTATATTTTATTATCTCCAGAAAACGATTAGAATTTGATTTGAAAACTATTCATCTGAAATTTTGTTTCATTATTTCGGATTCAACAAAATGAACAGCACATGTCTACTAAATTTCAGCCTAGCCTCTTACAAGTTGGTAACACATAACCTGTTTTTTTTTTTTCAATTGACTGACTTTGGATAAGTATAGTATTATGTTTCTATGAAGGTTTATATTTCATTTAGTTTTTTTACTTCCCATTTCCCCAGGTTTGATATTTATCATATGCTTCCATAGGTAACCTCCCCCCTAATTAGTTTTGTTCTACTCATTAAAGACCATTTAAGACACAAAGGGATTTCACATATTTTTACAGATTTCACATAGTCTCAGTTTTTCATCGACTACATCTGAGTTTTGTTTTTCCAGAGTGGGGCTTTGCCTTCAGTAGCGATTTCTCCTCCTTCCTCCACATCTGGTGGCAAGTGACATGCTGCATCTGGTGGCAGGTAATGGTGGCAAGTGACACACTGAAGGCTCCCACTGATTCTGCATTACGGTGAGTTGAACTATAATTTTTTTCATTACAATGTAAAAAAAGAAACAATGCGCTTGAATCATCCTGACTTCATTTCAACCATGGTGCCGTGATGATTGAAGCGCCAACACCAGCCATTGCCCTGGCAAAAAACTGCATCGACCAACCAATTCCTTTCAGAAAGACTGTCTTTAAGGACTGCAAATATTTACAATTGGAGGCTATTTATGGAGGTAGGTGTATTACTTACATGGTTCATGTGCTATTAGTTTTTTGCACTTGTCAGTATCACCTGATAACCTTGTAAATTGTAATTATCTCATTTAAACTTTAATTGAAACAAGTTATCACCCCCCTAGAGTGGCATAATAAAACAGACACTTAGGGCCAGATTCACAGTCGAAATACGCCGGCGTATCTACTGATACTCCGGCGTATTTTCAAATTTGCCGCGTCGTATCTTTAGTTTGAATTCTCAAACCAAGATACGACGGCTTCTGGCTTCGATCCGAAAGGCGTACGGCTTCGTACGCCTTCGGTTTGTAGGTGTAATACTTCGGCGCCCGCTGGGTGAAGTTCGCGTTGTTTTCCGCATCGGGTATGCTAATTAGCTGTTTACGGCGATCCACGAAGCTACGCGCGCTCGTCGCATTCTCTTACGTCGTCGCTAGTCGGCTTTTCCCGTCGTAAAGTTAAGGCTGCTATTTCATGGCTTATATTTAGACCAGCCATGTTAAAGTATGGCCGTCGTTCCCGCGTCGAATTAAAATTTTTTGTTTTTTGCGTAAGTCGTCCGGGAATAGGAAAGGACGTAACGCACGTCGCCGTTCAAAAAATTACGTTGGTGCGACGTCATTTCGCGCAAAGCACGGCGGGAAATTACAAAACGGAGCATGCGCAGTACCTTCGGCGTGGGAACGCGCCTAATTTAAATGATACACGCACCATTTGAATTAGGCGGGCTTGCGCCGGACGGATTTACGCTACGTCGCCGCAAGTTTACAGGCAAGTGCTTTGTGAATCAAGCACTTACGCTTAAAACTTGCGGCGGTGTAACGTAAATGACATACGTTACGCCGCCGGAATTCTATGTGAATCTGGCCCCAAGATTGTATGCTTGATATTCTGTATCAATACTATAATATTGATAATAGATAAAACATGAAAGGCCCTTGTATATAATTAGTTTTACATAAATATAGGTTTTAAAGTATAGATTACGGGGCAGATCCACAGATATCTGCGCCGGGCGCAGCATATCTAAGATACGCTACGCCGCCGTAACTTATCTTTTTTAAATGGAATCCACAACGAATCCGCGCCATAAGTTACGGCGGCGTAGTGTATCTATCGCGGTGTAAGGGCGCGGAATTCAAATGGATCTAATGGGGGCGTGTTTTATGTTAATACGTCGTGACCCGACGTAAACAACGTTTTTTTGGAACTGCACGTGGGCCGTCCCTGGGGTATCCCAGTGCGCATGCTCGAAATTAAACCAGAACCCGCCAATGCTTACGACGGTGACGTCATTCTACGCAAATTCCTATTCGCGAACGACTTACGCAAACGACGTAAAAAATTCAAAATTGTACGCGGGAAGGACGGCCATACTTAACATTGAGTACGCCTCAGTATAGCAGCTTTAACTATACGCCGGAAAAAGCCGAACGCAAACGACGAAAAAAAATGCGCCGGGCCGATGTACGTTCGTGGATCGCCGTAAATAGCTAATTTGCATACTCGACGCGGATTTCGATGGGAACGCCACCTAGCGGCCGCCGAAAAATTGCAGCTTAGATCCGACGGCGTACGAAGACGTGCGCCTGTCGGATCTAGCCGAGATGCCGTCGTATCTTGTTTTGAGGATTCAAAACAAAGATACGACGCGGGAATTTTGAAATTACGCCGGCGTATCAATAGATACGCCGGCGTAATTTCTTTGTGGGTCTGCCCCAATATTTTTTTTAAAAAATATGCTTTGTAAAAAATAACCAACAGGACTCCCAGCACTCCCCCTAGAGGTACAAACTGGCATAAAGCCTGAACCTAGGATAAATATATACAGCATCTTGGATGCAACCAGGGGATTTAACCTGCTTACTGTCACACTGCATACACACGATCGGAAATTCCGACAAGAAAAGTCTGATGTGAGCTTTTGGTCGGAAATTCCGACTGTGTGTATTCTTCAGTGGACTTTTGCTGTCGGAATTTCCGCCAACAAAAGATTGAGAGCAGGTTCTCTTTTTTCAAACGGAAAAAGTTCCTATCGGAAAATCCGCTCAACTGTATGCAATTCCGCCGCGCAAAAAAACACGCATGCTCAGAATCAAGCAGAAGAGCCAAACTGCCTATTGAATTTCAGTGATCTCGGCTCGTCGTACGTCACCGCGTTCTTGACGGTCGGAATTTCCGACAATATTTGTGTGACCATGTGTATGCAGCACAAGTTTGAGCCAACATTCTGTCCACAGTTTTCTTGCAGGAATTTCCGATCGTGTGTACGCGGCATAAGTCTTGTTGAACGCAGCCTCTAAGAGGAACTGAGAGAACAGGGCTACAAAAGAGAAGATACAGTACCTTCCTTTTTTAAGCTCTGCCCCCAACATTGATCAAGTCTGACCAGCTAAGGGAGTAGAGGCTCTTGGAAAGTTGCTATTTGCAGAAACATAAGTATTCTTCTTTAACCCTAAGTGGGATAATGCCCAGCTTTGCCAATAGGTCAGACATCATTGTGGGACAAAAGACATGTTTGATTTCTGCTACATAGTGAAGGATTTTCAGTGAAGTTCTAGGCCAGGGTTTTCTCAGAACCCAGGGTTTCAGAAGACAATTGCAGCCTGACGTGTCTTTTCACAATCTTTTAAAAATCTGTGCAGCAAAAGTAACATCATAATGCTGTCAATGTTCACCCAACTTTTTTCAGAGTTTTCAAATGATCTAAGAGACAAGTCGAATGTTTACAAATCTGAATATATTCTCAAAATAAAACAATAAAAAAATATTGCCTATGGGTAGAGTTTAACAGGTTTTTATCCTCTGCGGTATAGGGGACTGACACTGCATTTCCAATAATTCAGGCTTATTTAATATTCAGATCACATATGTCACGCTTATGTTTTAATATGGTATGGTCTATGGGTAGAGTCCAACAGGTATTTATCTTCTGTGATATAGGGGATTAATACTGCATTTTTAATAATTCAGGGCTAATTTAATATTCAGATTACAAATGATATGCTTATGTTTTAATATGGTATGGTAATGTATGGGTGCTTTAATATAGGCATTTGTTTGAAGTTATTATGCACAGCAATGCTAGGTGTTTCTAGGGAATCGGTTGTATGTTGAAATCTACTGCAATACCGAAAACCGGCACTGAGACTTAGGGCCAGATTCACAGAGGAGATACGACGGCGTATCTCCTGATACACCGTCGTATCTCCTGTCGTATCTATGCGGCTGATTCATAGAATCAGTTCCGCCTAGATAGCCCTAAGATCCGACAGGTGTAATTGACTTACACCGTCGGATCTTAGGATGCAATACTTCGGCCGCCGCTGTGGGGAGTTTGCGTCGTATTCCAGCGTTGTGTATGCAAATGAGGATTTACGGCGATCCACGATTTCCCGTCGTTACGTCGTCGCTAGTAATTTTTTCCTGTCACAAATTTACACCTGCTTTAACCTGGCTTAACTTTAGTCGAGCCATGTTAAAGTATGGCCGTCGTTCCCGGGTCGAATTTAAATTTTTTTTTGTTTTCGCGTAAGACGTCCGGGAATACGAATGGACGCTATGCACGTCGCCGTTCTAAAAAATGACGTCACATCGAGCAAAGCACGGCAGGAATTTCAAAACTGAGCATGCACAGTACGTCCGGCACGGGAGCGCACCTAATTTAAATGGTACCCGCCCCATTTGAATTGGGCGGGCTTACGCCGGACGTGTTTACGATACACCGTCGCAAGTTTACAGGTAAGCGCTTTGTGGATCGGGCACTTACACTGAAAACTTGCGGCGGTGTAACGTAAACGGGTTACGTTACACGGCCACAATTCTACGAGAATCTGGCCCTTAGTTCCTGCAACACAGTGTGGATAGCAGGTTAATCACCCTCTTGCCAGTTCTGTGACACAGCGTCAGCTGTACGTGTAGGAGGGGTCCCTCCTCAGTCTATGGGTTCAGCTCTAGTGAATAGCACTATAGACAATGATAGTAAATGATGTTACAATGTCACAGTTTTTGGTAGCAGATGCAATTATTCTTCCCTATGGTGACAGATGACTCACTGGTTGTACCTCTGGCTGAGATCCCCGAGCAGCTAGACACACTGCATGAAGGTCGACTCTCTCTGTTGTCCTGGCACCAACTGCACAGAATTTTCCCAGGCAATCTGCTAAGAATCCCTCTGCTCCTCCTTCTTTTCCTATTGCCTCCTGGGAACCGTAGTCTCTCACTGATCCAACATAATACCACTGCCCTCTCCATGGAATTTGATCTCCCACAATGCCATTTGCGGCTGTGCTTTCTCGCTTCCTTGAGTCCAGAACTGCCCAATGGGAGAGCAAAAAAAAGGGGATAGGATAAGGGGAAATGGTGAGCAGGTGCATTGAAACTTGCGGCTCTCCTTTTGCTAATAATTCCAAAGCTTTTAACAAGAACCACTTGCCAGCACCTGGCTACAATGATCTTTAAGTATAACCTTATCCACAATGCTGCTGGTTAATTTTACTATCACACCAAAAATGTATTAAGGTTAAAACAAACCAATGCCATGAATTATTCGATGCGATTCTATCTAGCTAGATCCATTAACAAAAGACAAAGGTAAGAAGGTCAAGTGTTGCAACAAGTTTGTCTGCTGTTTAAACTGCAGGAAGTTTCATAGGAATGATGACTTTTTCAGGAGGCTCATCAACTCGATTGTACTTTGCCCTTTTATCATCTACACGTTTTCATATGTGTGATCCACAATAAATATAAGCTGGGATTCCCTTGGGAAAGCAAGGTCACGTGTCTTCTATTTGACATTTTTTTTCTTCTTCAGACTAGATTTCATGTTACGCGTGATTAATCTGTCGTTCAGATACATTCTCTCTGGATAATATGTGAGTCATTAGAATTTTGCTGCTTTGCGGTGGTGAAATAAATCATCCAAAAAGAGTTGAGATTTTTATGCCACAGCAAAAGCGAGTGCAATCACAAAGAAATGACACCAGGCCTTAGCATATCTTTCAGTTTTTTTCTTGCATTCATCACATCTACAGGAGTGTTTTTTAAACGAAATATATCAGGAGTACACATTTAATATGTTAGAACCAACCGAAGAAATATCAATATAAAGAAGAAAGTTCTAGTAAGCTTCAAAAACTATCCATAGACATCACATGGGAGTTGCTTGATCTATTGACAGTCCTAGTCTATGGGACTCAGAACCAAAGAACTAAAGCCTGTTTTTTGTGACGGTTGATAATTATAAGTATGCTTCTTAAGCCAAATAAAACTAGGCAGTAACCTGTGACCACCTAAATTGTGTACTTTATCCCAAGCACAAGGGGGAGCAGGCCTTCCGCTTGGTCACATGAACTTTGGATATGTGCTCAAAAAAAGCCACACAGAGCTTAAACCAAAAGAGTCACCAGGCTAATTGCATAAAGTAGTCTAAAACTGCTTTAATGAGGCACGAGACAGCCAATGCATTTTAGGGGCAAAACACAACCCCCTTAGATCTCCCCCCCCTCCGAAATGTATTGTCTGTTTTCTAAATTATTAAAGCTCTTTTGGACTCTTTTATGAATTTGGTCTGGCACTCTTTTTGTTTTAATCTCTGAATGATGTTCCTGGGTACACATTGGAGGGTAGTCCTGGTTGCATATGAGTTTTCTAACCAGAGCCAGAGGCTTTTTAAAGTATTGTTCATCTTCCCTTTACTACTTTTACTATATACTGTAAAAGTGTAAATAAGCATTGAAGCCCCAAAGACACTTGAATGTATCCAGTTTGAATCTTCATATACAGGTGATACTCGAAAAATTTGAATATCGTGCAAAAGTTCATTTATTTCACTAATGCAACTTAAAAGGTGAAACTCATATATAAGATAGACTCATTACATACAGAGTAAGATAGTTAAAGACGTGATTATGGCTTACAACTCATAAAAAACCCAAATCCGCAATCTCAGAAAATTTGAATATTACATGCCATCAATAAAACAAGGATTGTACAATATCGGACCTCTGATAATATAAGCATGCATATGTTCTCAGTACTTGGTTTGGGCCCCTTTTTCATCAATTACTGCCTCAATGAGGCGTAGCATTGAAGCTATCAGCCTGTGGCACTGCTGAGGTGTTATGGAAGACCAGGATGCTTCAATAGTGTCCTTCAGCTCTTCTGCATTGTTCAGGTCTCATGTCTCTCATCTTTCTCTTGGCAATGCCCCATAGATTCTCTATGGGGTTCAGGTCAGGCGAGTTTGCTGGCCAATCAAGCACAGTGATCCCACGGTCATTGAACCAGATTTTGGTGCTTTTGGCAGTGTGGGCAGGTGCCAAGTCCTGCTGGAAAATGAAGTCAGCATCCCCATAGAGCTCATCTGTGGAAAAGCATGAAGTGCTCCAAAATCTCCTGGTAGACGGCTGCGGTGACCCTGGACTTAATGAAGTACAGTGGACCAACACCAGCAGATGACATGGCTCCCCAAATCAACACACACTGTGGAAACGTCACAATGGACTTCAAGCATCTTGCAGTGTGAGCCTCTCCATTCTTCCTCCATACTCTGGGTCCTAGGTTTCCAAATGAGACGCAAAATTTGCTCTCATCAGAAAAGAGGACTTTGGACCACTGAGCTTCAGACCAGGTGTGTTTTTCTTTAGCCCAGGTAAGACGCTTCTGACGTGGTTTGTTGTTTAGGAGTGGCTTGACAAGAGGAATACGACATTTGAGGCCCATGTCCAGGATCCGTCTGTGTGTGGTGGCTCTTGATGCACTGACTCCAGCCTCAGTCCACTCCTTGTGAAAGTCTTCAACACTTTTGAATGGCCTTTTCCTGACAATCCTCTACAGGCTGCGGTCATCCCTGCTGCTTGTGCACCCTTTTCTTCCACACTTTTCACTTCCACATAACTTTCTATTAATGTGCTTAAAAACAGCACTTTGGGAATATCCAACTTATTTTGCAATTACCTTTCGAGGCTTTCCCTCCTTATGGAGGGTGTCAATGATGGCTTTCTGCACAAGTGTCAGGTCAGCAGTCTTTCCCATGATTGTGATTCCTACTAAACCAGAGAGTCAATTTAAAGGCTCAGGAACCCTTTGCAGGTGTTATGGCTTAATTAGCTGATTAGAGTGGGACACTTTGAGCCTAGAATATTGCACCTTTTCACAATATTCAAATTTTCTGAGATTGTGGATTTGGTGTTTTCATGCGCTGTAAGCCATAATCATCACAATTATGACAAATCACAGCTTGAACTATCTTGCTTTGCATGTAATGAGTCTATCCCAGATATTAGTTTCACCTTTTAAGTTGCATTAGTGATATAAATGAACTTTTGCACAATATTATAATTTTTCGAGTATCACCTGTATAAAAAAGCCAAGAAAAAGACCATTCACCAGAATTGCCTGTGGGCTCTCTGATTTAACATGGGTAAATGGTGGTGGCTTTATTTCCACAAGTCAGAGCCTCCAGCATGTACAATATAAAGATGAGCAGACTGGTAGTAACATTACAAAATCCAAAAGGAATTCAAGACATAAAATAAAATTTTCAGGGTACTGCTTAGGCAAAATAAAACTTCCAGATGTTTCCTTTAAAGCGGAGGTCCACCCTAAAAACTTAAATCACATAAACGGACTCCTTAAAATACAAAAAAAAAAATTGGAAAAAAATGGTTGTTGCTAGGAAGATCATCCTAATCTGCCAGTTCATATACCACAGCGCTCTTCCTTCTTGTCCTCCTCATGTTGTCTTCTGGGGAATGGTGCGTGCTGTCTTTTGGGACCTGTGTGTCCCAGAAGATTGTGGATTTGGTGTTTTCATGCGCTGTAAGCCATAATCATCACAATTATGACAAATCACAGCTTTAACTATCTTGAAAAGCCGCAAGGCTCCACTGCCTGTTTCCCTTAGTTCGAATGGCGGCGCCGGGACCCAATCCGATGGACGGATCAGCTTCGGGCAGCCGACATCGCTGGCTCCCCGGACAGGTAAGTGTCCTTATTAAAAGTCAGAAACGACAGTGTTTGTAGCTGCTGACTTTAAGAAAAAAAAAAAATTCAGCTGGAACACCGCTTTAACACTGCAAATCTTCAAAGTTTAAATAAAAGTGGGTTCCGAGCAGATAAAATAAACTCAAAATATAGCAGCTGTGTATTCGTTAATACATTGTTAACTGTGCTTTTAATAGAAACAATGTAAGTACATAAATTTGACCTGGTACAGCAGAATGCGGACTGGTAGAGGGAGAAGCAGCACAAGGAGCCTTTCAGTCGTGCTGGAGTGCTCTTGTTATAACTGATAGGGAGAGACAGTAGAGTGCCAAATCGATGCGCTAATCATTCAACTGCTTAACCTTTTACTATCTACACCACAGGTTGGTGTGGAAAAGACCGGTTAGTGTTAGGTTAGCAATAGATGGATTGAAATTTGGCAGGGACCGGGAAAATTTTGATGCATCTATGGCTGACCTTTCGAAGCATCTATAGGCAGGCTGGTTGTACTGAAGTCCACAATCGATTTCAATACAACCAGCCTGTTGGGTTTTTCAATCACTCTCAGAAGGTATAGCCGCCAAAAGTGATTATTGTATTCTCATGATTGTGAAACCTCACGCTATCAGAAACAAATAGCACAATGGGGGGGGGGGGGGGGGACCCGATCCACACGGACTTTTCTTCAATCAAACTTTATTTTCTTCAACCTTTGGTTGGGGAAAATAAAATTGTAAAATGTATGGCTTGCTTTACACTACTGTAGAAAAATTAGGTTTCCTGCCCTACCAGACAGTTGGGCCGTGTGACAAAGCTGTCAGAATTAGATGGATAAAAATACAAATCCTTTTGGCAGATACAATAGCAGATACAATAGCTCCTTTATGTGTATTTCATGTTTTTGCCTGGAGTTCAGACTTGTTTTTACTAAATGACATATTACTGGCTATTAATTTAACTACAGTAGGTTCATAAAGACTTATACAAAATCAAGAAAATTATCACATTTTTGCAGTCTACACTGATCCACTGTGGAATATTTTAACAGCAGCTGTTTGACCGTGACCAGGCCCATTTCTGAGTCATAGTTCAGGTCACGGAAAACCACACATTAGAAATATATAAACACTGTAAAACCACAGTAATAGTACACTTCAGTGTGGAAGAAAGCATCTATCTTGGCAAATACCATAGGTACACTCTTTAAATAGTTGGCTTTGTATGTTAGCATAAATATAGAAGATTTTACAAGTTCATTAGGAAATATAATTAGGCTTTGTACATATTGGCTTAAGTGTGAAAAAGTTATGATGTAGTTCTTATTTTGTAATCCAAGCTAATGCAGCTTAGTATTCAGTTTAATTTTTTTTACCTCTACAGCCAAATATTTTTTCCCTGAAAATCTTTTTAAATCCCACCCATTTAAATGTCAAACCAGAACACCTTGGCATACCTTAACTTACAGAATAGAGAGTAAACTTCATAAAATAATTTTAAAGCCCAACTTTAGCAACTGGAGGCATGTTTTGCTGCAGTCTGCATCCCCACTGGAGAGATTTTTCCTACCCTGAAAGGAAGTGAAAGGAATTCTACCCAGTTTCAGGTGAAATTTGGCTATTCAATTGGTTCTAAACGCTTACATAAACCCAGTAAAGTGACTTGATGATACATGGAGATGAAGCAAATGCATCTACACTAGTTGTACCTGTTTTTTTTCCAACCAAACCCTCCAAAAACACAGATTTATACACAGCAGTTATGAACTCTAGCAGGCAGGGATGGGGATTCAATGTTACACACATAGGTGTGCGCAGCCTATTGCATTAGGGTGTGCACCCCAAAGCTCAAACACATATGCTTATGACAGTGTCAGTGGAGCAATGGATGGTGTCAGTAGTTTTTATTTTTATTATTTAATTTCTTATTATAAAAAAAATAATATTTCATATTCTAGGTTCTTCAAAGTAGCCACCTTTTGCTTTGATTACTGCTTGGCACACTCTTGGCATTCTCTTGATGAGCTTCAAGAGGTAGTCACCTGGCACAGCACCCCATCACTCTCCTTCTTGGTCAAATAGCCCTTACATAGCCTGGAGGTGTGTTTGAGGTCATTGTCCTGTTGAAAAATAAATTATGGTCCAACTAAATGCAAACCGGATGGAATAGCATGCCGCTGCAAGATGCTGTGGTAGCCATGCTGGTTTAGTATGCCTTCAATTTTGAATAAATCCCCAACAGTGTCACCAGCAAAGCACCCCCACACCATCACACCTCCTCCTCCATGCTTCACGGTGGGAACCAGGCATGTAGAGTCCATCAGTTCACCTTTTCTGCGTCGCACAAAGACACGGGGGTTGGAACCAAAGATCTCAAGTTTGGACTCATCAGACCAAAGCACAGATTTCCACTGGTCTAATGTCCATTCCTTGTGTTCTTTAGCCCAAACAAGTCTCTTCTGCTTGTTGCCTTTCTTTAGCAGTGGTTTCCTAGCAGATATTCTACCATGAAGGCCTGATTCACACAGTCTCCTCTTACCAGTTCTAGAGATGTGTCTGCTGCAAAAGGTGGCTACTTTGAAGAACCTAGAATATGAAATATATTTTCAGTTGTTTCACACTTTTTTGTTATGTATAATTCCACATGTGTTAATTCAAAGTTTTGATGCCTTCAGTGTGAATCTACAATTTTCATAGTCATGAAAATAAAGAAAACTCTTTCAATGAGAAGGTGTGTCCAAACTTTTGGTCTGTACTGTATATATATATATATATATATATATATATATATATATATATATATATATATATATATATTTATGGTTGAAGCCCTATGTCCGATACGGATATGAACAAGATAGATAGACTTAACATAAAACTTACCACATGAAATAGACCTTGTGGCCCAGATTCTCAAAGACTTACGACGGCGTATCTG
Source organism: Rana temporaria (assembly GCF_905171775.1). Classification (NCBI taxonomy): domain Eukaryota; kingdom Metazoa; phylum Chordata; class Amphibia; order Anura; family Ranidae; genus Rana; species Rana temporaria. Next base: position 318,585,305 of record NC_053489.1, read on the forward strand.
GAGATACGCCGTCGTAAGTCCGAATGTGCGCCGTCGTATCTATGCGCCTGATTCATAGAATCAGTTACGCATAAATTCGGCCAAGATACGAGCGGCGTAAGTCTCCTACGCTGTCGATTCTTGGATGCATATTTACGCTGGCCGCTAGGTGGCGCTTCCGTTGATTTACGCGTTGAATATGTAAATGAGCAAGTTACGCTGTTTACGTAAGACATACGCCGGCGTAAAGATAAAGCTGCTCTCTAGGTGGCGCAGCCCATGCAAGGTATGGGCGTCGGAACAAGCGTATCTTTTTACGTCGTTTACGTAAGTCGTACATGAATGGGGCTGTGCGTAGGTTACGTTCACGTCACAGGCATTCTTAGGGCGTAAATTTTACGTGATACTGAGCATGCACGCGCATGCGCCGTTCGGCCATGCATCTACATGGGGTCACGCTTAATTTAAATACAACACGCCCACGACCTGCCTACTTTGAAATACGCGCGCTTACGCCGGCCCATTTACGCTACGCCGCCGTAACTTAGGACGCAAGTGCTTTGTGAATACTGCACTTACCTCTCTAAGTTGCGGCGGCGTAGCGTAAATAAGATACGCTACGCCCGCACAAAGTTACACTGCCCTACGTGAATCTGGGCCTAAGTGTGCCCTGATCTGATGGACGGTATGCCAAAATAAGGGGGCATACCCAAGATTAGAGATGAATATTTTGTGGAGAAAAATTAATTTGAGAAATGCCCTAAAAAGGGGATGGGAGGGTGGGTATCGCTCAAAGGAAACCAACAAAGACCACAGGTGAATGGGCTGGTTAAATACCCCCGGCTTCTCCCATAAATTCAGGCCAGCATACTGGCCTTGTTACTTATGGTTGAAGCCCTATGTTCGATACGGATATGAACAAGATAGATAGACTTAACATAAAACTTACCACATGAAATAGACCTTAAGTGTGCCCTGATCTGATGGACAGTATGCCAAAATAAGGGGGCAAAAACATTCAGGTAGGGGTGTAGTTTTATTGGTTTTAGCTTTATTCATTGAGCAAGTTTGGTGAACGCTTGTGCCATTTCCACCTGAGAATTGGGGGATGTGCTGGGGGAAGCAGGCAGACTTCCACCCGTCAAGTCTCTTAATTGTCATGATCTGGGATCCTATACCGGGATGTGGCTAAGGCAGCTCCAATATGATAAGAGCGACTGAAGCACTGACTGGGGTTGAGGTGTAGGTAGCGTGGAAGAGTGAGTGAGAATGAAGGTGACACGACCCAAACTGACCTAACCGCCCCCCCGTTGATCCAGAGGAAGGCGAAAACCCCAGCCGAGCCTAGGCCAATTGCAACAGCAGGGGAGAAAATTCCTTCCTGATCCCCCGAGAGGTGATCAGGTGAACCCTGGATCAACTTCCTATGGTTGGTTGTGCCCCGATGAATTCTCACGTGTTTGACAAACTGGCAGGCGCTCAAGGGTTTGATCGGGAAAGGTAGTAGGGGATAAGAGTTTGACTGTTCAGGTAGGAATGACAGAAGGCGATCGAGTATGGTTACTGCACACCGGACATTGTTTGCTTTAGAGTTGGATGTCTACCCCAGTCCCTGCTCGCTGGGTTTTGGATAGTGCCAGGTGGAGGATGAAGTGGTCGTGGTAGCGAGCCAAGTGAGGTCTACGTAGAACTTGGCCGGTGGGGTAGCTGCGTGGTAGGACGAGTAGATGTTTGCTTGAATGACCAGGCTGGGGAGAAAGCCAAATGGGGAACTAGCCAAGATAGTGGACATTAACTGGTGCTGTGGGGATAGTTGTATGGGTCTGCGTAGGAAGGACATAACTTGGACTTGCCTTTACTAATAATATCCAAAGGGCCTGCGTAGGAAGGACATAACTTGGACTTGCCTTTACTAATAATATCGGCCGTGGCCTGGTTGTCGGTGGTGAAGGCAACGGTACGTCCTGTCCAGATATGACCCCAGAGCTGAGCGGCTGCCACGATCGGGAATTGTTCAAACATGGAGGAAGTCGGGGTAAACCCTGGGATTAAGAGTGTCTCTGGAGGCCATGGTCCTGCAAACCAATAGTGGCCAAAAATTGCAGCGAAGCCTGTGGAGGCTGCGGCATCTGTCACTACCTGCGGTGATGGGGGCGATATTGATGGTATAACGTTGATACTGTTTCACGTAGTAAGGAACTCCTCCCATATTGACAGGTCCGCTACTGCCGCGGTGTCTAAGTTAAGGATCTGATCGGGGTCCTGTGTCTGGGAGACGAAGACCAGGAGGCATGATACAAAAGATCGACCCTGGGGAACTGCAAATTGAGCATCCCCAGGAGAGATTGAAGCTGCTTCTTAGTACACCCCTTGTGCGGGTGAAGTCTTGGAGAACTGACCTGATGCGGGTCAACTTGAAGGAACGATAGGTGTAGTGAAAGCTAGTTTGCGCGTGAGCACGACAGAAAAAAGGTGAGCAGCCGAGTTGCTACTGGAGATGAGTGACCGATTTGAGCCACAATTGCAATTAGGCAGCTTTATTAGAAAGGTGAAAACAAAGTTTAGCGGAAATTTGAGTATGTAGGAATGACCATGCGCAACATTGTACATACAGATGGAGTGAGATGCAAATGTTTATGCTTGACAACAAACGTAAGGCCCAAGTTCTGAAGTGGTAAGTACCACTGTATTCGTATCACTGATGCAAATAGTTCGAGGTGTGAGCATCGGTGGGGTTTGTTTTGTGAAGGATTTGAAACGTTGGGCCGGTGCTGCGACTGTACTCGGATCGGTTGGTGAAGTTTGTATTGCTGAGAATCCGAATCGTTGCGCCGACGATGCGATTTGATTTGGATCGGCTGTGGATGTAAGGTGAAGGGGGGGCTCGTGTGCCAGATCCGAGCCGTTGCACCGATGATATGACTAGACTCAGATCGGCTGATGGTGTTAGTGGTTGAAGGGGTTTGTGGGTCCTGAAGATCCGAATCATAGGGCTGACGTTGCGACTAGATTCAGATCGGCTGTTGGTGAGTGCTTGGGCCTTTTTTTTTTTTGGGGATATTCTGAGACGAATCGATGCATGAGGATGCAACCGGATTAGAATCGGAACATGATACATGACAGTGAAATGTTTTGCCATGACAGAGGCATGAATCGGTGTGCCGCACGTGTGACCGTCAACGACCGCACTCTGGAGCATGTTCTGAAATGAGGCCAAACAACTGGGGCACACCGGGACGAATCAGTGCATCACGGATGCGACTAGATGCGAATCGGAGTGCGGTACGTGACAGGTTAATGAAATTATTGCCATGACAGAGGCGCAGATTGGTCGGGCTGCGGTTGCGACTAAGAATGAACCGGACTCTGGCGCATGTACTGAAATGAGGCCGAAAAGGGCTCCTGAAAATGACTGAAATGTTTGCCATAACAGTGGCTCTAACAGGTGTGCTGCAATTTGCCACTGATAACGGACCTGACTGTGGAGTGTGAGATGCATGAGCCAGAATGACTAGCACGAGTTGACACAAATCAGTGTATAACAGACGCGACTGGATTTGAATTGGAGTGAAGTGAAAACAAAATGTGGGAGGGGTCTGGGAGGAATTAGCTGGAGTGCTCTAGGGGCCCTGACCAATCCCCAACAGAAGGGTTGGCAGGGGGCAGGCCCCCACAAATCCTCTCGGTCAGCCCAGCAGGGGAAGTGTGGAGTTCAGTTGGAAGATGGAGAGTTAGGCTGTCGGGGCCTTTGAGAGTAGCTCCCCAGTCTGGGGAGGGGGGGTGAACTCAGGCCTGGGATCGGGTGCGGAAGGGACCCTCTTCATGACACACAGGGGGATCCTCACCAGGAGGCACGGAAGCAAGGAGAGGAAAGCAGGAGAATACTACTGGGCAAATTGCCAGGGAGGAAGACAGCCACGTTGGCTGGTAAGTGTTGCAGTCAGAAGACTGAGAGGCATGCCTGAAGGGACTGGGTGCAAGCCGTCTTGGGTGGGTGCAGAGTCAGTCTGGGAGGACTGTGGAGAAGTAGCCAGGAGGGCTAGAGAAAGGGGCAGCTGCAACCAGGTGGGCTGGCAGTGCCACAGAAAAGGACAGCTAGCACCAAAAACTTCTCTTTTTGATACACTAAAAGGGGTGCCTGCCTGCAAAGGGAATTTACAAGGATCTGACTGAGTCAGTGTTGGATCAAAACCAAAGTGCTAGCTGATCCTGGGAATAGTAGTTCTACAAGCAAGTGTGTGTTGGAGGTAGAAGAAAGGAGTGTGTATATACCGGATGTATATAGGTTGAGTCCCTAAAGAGTTCTGTTGATAAACTGGGAATCCCATATTAACTCTTCCCCATCAAAGTGTAAATCCCCTAAATAAAACTAAACAATTTAAAAGGGCTAATCTTTGTTCTTTACTTCAAAATACACCTAGAAGCACTGGATGGTTTCTGCTGACCTTCCCTGTAGAGGGCATTGGGTAGATGATGTAGATACTTTAATGGGGGATCAATGGAAATATGTTTTAGAATCAGTCCTTCCAGTCTCCTTGGGGTTGATTTACTAAAACTGGATAGTGAAAAATCTGGTGCAACTCTGCATAGAAACCAATCAGGTTTTTTCAAAGCTTATTTGCACAAGATAAAGTTAGAAGCTGATTGGCAATCATGCAAAGCTGCACCATATTTTGCACTCCCCAGTTTTAGTAAATCAACACCCTTGTCCCCATCACAAAAATGACTACAATTATTTCTGTTGCATAAATCATATCGCACTCCTCAGAAACTGTTTACATTTCGAAGACACCCTGTTAATTCATGTACAAGGTGTGGGGACTCTTCTGGTACCCTCGTTCATATGTTATGAAGGTGTCTCAAACTGCATAGATATTGGGTGGCCATCTTCCATACGTGAATCGCTGTCTTTGAATTACATTTTTCATTGGACCCCGTACTTTGTTTGCTAGGCTATATGAATGGAGAAGTTATACCATCCACTATACAAATCCCAGTGCTTTGATGTCTTTTCTAGGCTCATAAACGTATTGCTCATACGTGGTTAGCATCCTTACTACCTACCCACTCAGGCTGGCTGAAGGCCAAGTGGGGATGTCCTAGGAAATTTGATAAACTATGGGAGCCCCAGTTGAACACTCTAATGCCGCGTACACACGGTTGTTTTCGGCATTAAAAAAAACGTTGTTTTTCAGCATGTCCAAAAAAGTTTTTCCAACTTCATCATTAAAAACGATGTTGCCCACACACCATCTTTTTTTGAAAAAAATGATGAACAAAGCGCGGTGACGTACAACACGTATGACGGCACTCTATTCATCTTTGGGATGCTTTTAGCTGATTCCTTGTTAGTAAAAGACAATTCGCGCTTTTTTGTCTGTTACAGCGTGATGAATGTGCTTACTCCATTATGAATGGTAGTTTTACCAGAACGAGCGCTCCCGTCTCATAACTCGCTTCTGGGCATGTGCGGGTTTAAAACGTTGTTTTAGCCCACACACGATCATTTTTCACAACCCGAAAAACTACATTTTAAAAAACAACGTTAAAAAATGCAGCATGTTCGAATTTTTTTTTGGTCGTTTTTCAGAAGCTGAGAAACGTTGTGAAGCCCGCACACGATCATTTTAAATGACGTTATTTAAAAACTTTGTTCGTTTCATGCCGAAAAACGACCGTGTGTGCGGGGCATAAGAATAGCACTTAGATATCTTGTATTGGATAGGATACTAGCATAATCTAGGGAGTTTGAATATTTTCTCTCCCCTAATATGACATCATACTCATCAGAGCTCTATTCCTCTATGTCCCCTTTGCAAAGGGACAATGGTGCCTTATAGGGAATATGTTCAGGGGAAATTTGGTAATTTCTCTCTCTTGAGATATACTATTAAATGAAACGACTTGAGTGAACTGGTTGCATTACAAATTGATTATTGAATGTCAATACGATACAACAAAATTGCATTTTTTTTGGCCTTTTTGTAACAAATTATGCAATGTACTGCAGTACACCAACATTTATTTAGTATTTTGTATATTTGGTGATTGTTTTGTCCTTGACACGGGATTTATACTGTTCGGGGGAACCCGAAGAGGCTGATTGGGAAAGGGGGATTTATGTATGTAATAAAAACTTTCAGTAACAATTATAAGATTTAAAAAAAAAAATGATGGTTCATCTTTGGACATTCAACTGTTTTATTTTATTTTCCTTACTATTCACCTTCAGTTACAATACCACTATACTTTATTTCAGTTTGTATCTGTCATAATAAGCCCACTACACTGAATTACATAATGGGTACCGTATGTATTTGTTCCTATATAACATTAGTGTTTATTTCTATGGTATCATCAATACAGACTATTGGAGAATGGAAACCTGCAAATAAATATTTTCATATTTGGGGTAATAGGCTTCAGTAAACACAAATGAAGATTCTTAATCACCTTCACATTGCGGTACCATGTGGTGAAATACATATTTTGATGTGCCTTACCACAATGTGCATTTTTAATACATAGCAGTTTGTGCAATGCACCAAAACTCACATGCAGGGCCTTGTGGCGTGTTATGTATTTATCCGCCATTAAGGTTACAGAAATCCATTGCAACTGACTGCAAAGGTGTGAAGGGAGCTTAAGTATATAAACCTTATTGTTATTTCCCTGCCTTAAATACGTTAACAATGTGTACTTTACTATCCTACAAGGCATATTTTAAAGTGAAATGAAAATAACATTCATAACTTAACAAAATAGTTGTATTTCATAAAAGCTTTCACTAAAAAGAAATTACAATCTATAAATCCATATACATATTTTATTTGGGAATTGCTGTATTTTTCCACCTGCATGGCTCTTTCTTTAATGTTCCATGTGCTTGTATGGAGTAAGAGACTTTTTAATAATTGTACTTAGTTGCTGTAATTAATACCATTACTCAAAGCACCATGGGCTAAATATAGAACATTTTACATCAACTACTGAGCCAAACCTCTGTTATATCATGTTTTTACTCCCATTGCTTACTTGTTAATTTTTTTTTAGTATTTATAACATTTTGTTCATTTTTCCAGAAAAGGGATTTCAAACACCTTTTGGAAAACTCAGGGCACTGGTGTTCTACAAAGTAAAACAAATACTCGTCCTGTTATACTATAAATGTTCACTGGCAAACCAAGCTTACTGCATTTCCTAGGTCACTAAGAATAATACACATAGTAAAAATTTTTTAAGAAAAGTGAACGTGAACGTCGTATTTCAGCCTACTTGGCAATATGTCAAACTAAAGCGTGAACCTGAGGCAATATGGCACAGTTGGTTTGCCAGTAAACTGTGGTTTTAACAGATTTATTAATGGAAAATTATTACAGGGGATTTACTTTTCAACAGATCCATGTGAAAGTATGTTCTTTAATGCTTTGGATTATATTCACGGAATGATTCACAGAATACACCTTTAAATACTGCAGATTTAGGAAATACCTGATTAATGTGCATTTGTGCTTGCTTGTTATATGCTCTATAATGTATTTGAGTATGTGCTTTTAATAGTGACTTCAGTAGTAATACTCAATTAACTTCTGAAAGGTTAGCCTTCAAACAAGAAATCAAGTGATTTAAAGAGAATCTGTCACTGGTAAAGTAGGGTCTGTACAATACATGGAGCAAATTACTAATTAGATAAAGTAGAATGTTTCAGCCAAGTCTGTCAGAAATTAGATTAATATTTTAGGGTAATTTAATCTGGTCAAGTCCTTGCTGAATAATTATTTGCAGAGTCCACTGTGAAGAATGTTGAAATTATGCAGCTTCTTTGCAGAAATGTTGGAAACCCAAATTAAAAAAAAGGATAAAATCAGCACATTTTCCACCATTGATTACTTGGCAATAACAGAAGTGCTTTAAAGAGTAAACATGAATCGACTTAGTTCAATTTACAATACAATGATCTTACCTCACTTGTGATAAATTATGTAAAGTTATCCTATGCAGTGCCCATACTGTACATCGCAAACCAAAATTTAATTCTCAGGCCTCATACACACGACTGAGAATCTCGTTGTAAATGAAATGTCGTTTCCTTAACGAGTTCCTTGTTAGGCTTGTCGAGAATCTTGTCAAGCTTTCTTTGCATACACACTGTCAAGACAAAATCTCGTTGTTCTCAAACGCAGTGACGTACAACACTTACAACGGCACTATAAAGGGGATGTTCCATTCCATTGGCGCCACCCTTGGGGCTGCTTTTGCTAATCTCGTGTTGCCACGTGTTAGTAAAAGTTTGGTGAGAGACGATTCGCGCTTTTCAGTCTTCGTGCTTTCAGATCGTTTTCTGTGGTTCAGTTTGTGCTTGTGGGTTCGTATCTTGTCTTTCAGGGCTTGTGGTCAGGTCGTATTCTTTTTACAGTGCGTTCTTGTCCGCTCGTTTCTGTTTTTCAGGTCGTTATTCATAGGACTTGCTGTTCTTCAGTGCGTTCTGTTTAGTTTGTTCGTTCTGATTAGACTTCGTTTTCTAGCCATGTAGCAGGCACCTGCTCGTCATAGATTTTGTGTTGTGCAGTCGGTTTGTGTTGGTCTTATTGTTTTAGACCTAGACAAGGCCATGAACAGGGTGAGGAGGCGTTCATGGACCAAGAATTGGTTGCTCCGTAGGAACCAATTCTCTCATATGCCTCTGCTGCAGGAGATCCAGGAGAATAATCCTGATGATTACAGGAATTTTCTTAGGATGTCTGACCCCATTTTCCAGCAGCTCTTGGCTTTGGTGTTGCCCTATATCAACAGGCAGGTTACCGTTATGCAGTAAGCCATCAGCGCTGAGCAGAGGCTGGTTGCCACGTTTCGCTATCTGGCAACTGGGAGAAGCTTGCAGAACTTGAAGTTCATGACGGGCATCTCCCCCCAGGCTCTGGACCTCATAATCCCAGATACCTGTTCTGCTATAATACAAGTCCTGTAGGACGACTATATGAGGGTAAATTTCTCCTTTAATATCACATTTAATGTATGCCAATGTATTGTATATTTTTCCTCCTTCCCTAATTACCATGTTTCCCCTAAAATAAGCCCGGGTCTTATATTAATTTTGGCAATCAAAAACATTCGGGGTAGGGCTTACCATTTCACGTGCTGTCTTCTTGCCCCCTCTCCCTGCCTGCCTGGCAGGATTTCCCAGTGTGAAGTGAATCAAACACGGTTGTAAACTCCAAGAATCCTTTCTATTACAGTAAAATATCATGAAAAAGGTGTGTGTTTCACATACCTTCTTACAGCGCCACTCGGCGCTTCCATAGACGGCTGGAGCTCTCTCCCACGATCCAAGCATTGCAGAGGCAGGAAAGACAGGCAGGAAAATAAAACATCAGCTAAGCGCCCCTCGGCGCCTTCCATAGCCCGCTGCGATCCAGCTTTGCAGAGGGAGGGGGGCCCGGGAATCCCTGCTGACAAGCAGGAGAAGAAAACATCATCTGAGTGCCCCTCGGCGCTTCCATAGCCCGCTGCGAACCAGCATTGCCGAGAGAAGGGGGCGGAGATCCCCCCCGCTGACAAGCAGGAGAAGGAGATCAGCTGAGTGCTCCTCTGCACTTTCATAGCCTGCGGCGATCTGAGCATTGCAGAGGGAGGGAGGGCGAGATCCCCTGCTGACAGGAAGGGGAAGAGGAGGAGATAAGCTGAACGCAGAGTGTCACTGTATACCGAAGGTATTTGACTACAGATTAGATTACAGAAACACACACGCTAGGGCTTATTTTTGGGGTAGGGCTTATATTGCAGCCCTCCTTGAAAATTGGGGTAGGTCTTATTTTTGGGGTAGGTCTTACTTTCGGGGAAACACGGTACCATAATTATAATATGCTGTGAATTTCTCCTTTGTCCCCATGCATGCTGTAAGCTTTTAATGCCCCTTTTTTGGCCTACATGCATATTTCCCTTCACTAACCTCTCCAGCATGCTATCCTTGGCCCAAACACACCTAGCCTAGTCCCTTCCCAATGTATTTTGTAAGATCCATTGTAGTGCTCTATCCCTCCCCCCTCCCAAAATGTGTTTTAAAGTATAGCTTCTCCTTTTTTTTTTTTGAGGTCCCAAACTCATCTAGCCCCCCCCCCTTAAAATGTGTTTTAAAGTATAGCTTCACCTTTTTTTTTTTTTAAGGTCCCAAACGCATCTAGCCCCCCCCTAATATTTTTACAATGGTCCATCAGAGGGGGTGAGGAATGTAATAATTGGGCCTTATATTTTTGTATTTCAATGCTCCTTAAAATAAATGTTTTAATGATGTTGGCCAATAATGTTTTTCTATAACCTGCTTGCAATGTTATGTGCAAAAGTACAATTTTTTTTGATCTTGTTTGATTCCACAGCTTTCGTCCACGCCACAGGAATGGCAGACTGTGGCATCGGAGTTTGCTATGCGGTGGGACTTCCCCAACTGCGGTGGAGCCATTGACGGGAAGCACATCTGCATCGTGTCACCACCCCGTTCGGGTTCCCAATACTATAACTACAAGGGGTTTAATCGCACTGTGCTGATGGCGGTGGTGTCAGCACAGTATTATACAAAAAAATCCCCCCAGATAGCGCTACACCATGCAACAGTGACACACAATGTTCTGTGTTAGCAAAAGTACAAAAAAAACTTCCGTGCAGCTGTCAACCACTTAGAGAAATGGGCAATAGTGCAGAAAAAACAAAAGATACAGCGCACAGTGGTTAGTTGATGTTAGTGACATCAACTAACCACTGTGCGCTGTATCTTTTGTTTTTTCTGTGTCAGCACAGTATGAATTCCTCTTTGTGGATGTGGGGAAGAACAGCTGGATGTCGGATGGGGGAGCCTTCAGGCAGACGGAGTTTGCGCTTCGTCTCCAGAGCGATGATCTTGCATTGCCACCGGATGCAGAGAATGTGGAAAAACTCCCCTTCGTGTTTCTGGCTGATGAAGCCTTTGGCCTGGGACCGCATCTAATGAAGCCATTCCCCCAGCGGACCCTCACCCCAGAAAGGAGGGTGTTCAACTACCGGCTGGCCAGAGACCGAAGAGTTGTGGAGAGCGCCTTCGGGATAATGGCCAGCCGATTCCGCCTGTTTTTAACCTCTATACACATGGCGGAATATAAATGGAACTACATTATTTTTTGTTACTGCATTTTACATAATTTCTTAAGGAGACAGTCTCCTACATATATGGCCACATTTGGGCCCAAGGCCGGACTTGGCTCAGGTGTAATCGCCTTGCCGGGCCTAGAACATGGCTATCCTGGCTTGCCCCCCCAAAGTGCCTGTGCAGTCCGGGATATGTATGTGGAGTATTTCACGGGTAGGGGGGCCATTCCTATGCCAGCCAATCTATAACTTTATTAATTGAAGAAAAATCATAAAGAAATCTGTTGAAATTAAATTTTTGATGTCTTGCTTGTGTTTATTTTAGCTGTCTCCTAGTTTTTCATAGTGTACTACTTGTAGTGTCAAGTGTATTTTCATTATGAAACCATTTCACAGGTAACACCAAAACTAAACACATCAAAAGTTCTAGGGTATTTAAGAAAAACAAGCCACGCTTTCTTGTTGTTTTTACCAATTTTTTTCTTGGTGCATATTCACACACATGGTCTTTCTCAAATATTTGAGGTGGATAAATGTTTTACTTTTTTTTTTTTTTATTGCAATAAACTGGCATTTTTTTTTTTTTTTTTTAGGAAAATTTAAAAATTTAAATTACATAACACAAAATACAACAATGTAAACCTCTAGGCAATAACTCAGACATTCTAAGTTTAATTAAATTGTCTACCTGCCCATAATAAGATGGGGTGTTGTCGCCCCTGGACAAGCCAAAATTTGAAGATGCACACAGTCTTTTTAGGGTTTAAAATGGGTATTTTCCTCCTGATCCCTATTGTCAACATGTGCTATCTGCCATCATGGGTGATCAATGGACGTGTTTTGTGGGTGCAACCCCTTCTTCCTTTCACCTACTTAAGTTGTGAGGAAGGGGTTGCACCCACAAAACACGTCCATAGATATCCCGAGATGGCAGATAGCACATGTTGACCCACTGTGTGCATCTTCAAATTTTGGCTTGTTTGAAAAAGTGCAAAAAAGTTTTGGTCAAACTGGGAACAAAAAAAATTGGGTTTTCTTACTTTCCCCCCAAGTCATCAATTATGTCCTTAAATGGGTTGTAAAGGATTTTTTTCCCCCCTAAATAGCTTCCTTTACCTTAGTGCAGTCCTCCTTCACTTACCTCATCCTTCAATTTTGGTTTTAAATGTCCTTATTTCTTCTGAGAAATCCTCACTTCCTGTACTTCTGTCTGTAACTCTCACCGTAATGCGAGGCTTTCTTCCTGGTGTGGAGAAAGCCTCTTGAGGGAGGAGGGGGCGAGCAGGCAAGTCAGGACACTCTCTACTTTGCAGATAGAGAAAGGAGCTGTGAGTTAGTGGGCGTCCTGACACTTCTGCTTGCCCCCTCCCCCCTCAAGAGGCTTTCTCCACACCAGGAAGAAAGCCTTGCATTACGGTGGTGAGTTACAGACAGAAGAACAGGAATTGAGAATTTCTCAGAAGAAATAGGGACATTTAAAAGCAAAATTGAAGGATGAGGTAAGTGAAGGAGGACTGCACTAAGGTAAAGGAAGCTATTTAGGGGAAAAAAATGTTTTCCTTTACAACCCCTTTAATGTTTTCTCAATAAAGGCCATTTTTTGTTTGATGACGTACATCTCCCTACTGCACGCCTTGATTTGGAGGAAGATGTTTTTGGCCCTGGAATTTGAGAATTGAGGCCTTTCTTCAGCCACATGTTCATCCACTATAAACCAAAAAAAAAAAAAAGGGTATTAGGAAATCTGCAGGCCTACATCTCTTATTACCTGAAGCTGTGGTGACAGATACTGACCTGTTGTAGGAATTTCAATCACTTCTCCTTCCTCCACATCCTGAGGTCTGGGTGGTCGGTGAGGTGTGGGTTCCTGGCAAGGTGGGCGGTGAGGTGTGGATTCTTGGCGAGGTGGTTGGTGATGTTTGTGTTTTCTGGGCTCGGAGGAGTGGTGTCCTCCCAGTCTTCTGTCCCCTATGAGAATGAAACAAAAAGTACACTTAGCACACACATACAGTGGGTGACCGCGATATTGTGTCAATCTCGCTCCCTTTCTCGGCGAGATTGACCACCTACGAGCCCCATCGCGGGAGCCAGCGGCGAGCCGGCTTGCCGTGTTGGGGAAAAAGCCGTCATAGAAGCGACGGGGATCCGACTTGGATTCCCGCCAATTCTACCCGCGGCAAAAGGTATGAATCATGAGGGGGAACTCCACGCCAAATTTTAAATAAAAAACCGGCATGGGTTCCCCCCAGGTGCATACCGGGCCCTTAGGTCTGGTATGGATTGTAAGGAGAACCCCCCCTACGCCGAAAAAACGGCGTGGGGGTCACCCCACAATCCATACCACACCCGTATCCAAAGCACGCCGCCCGGCCGGTCAAGAAAGGAGTGGGGACGAGCGAGCGCCCCCCCCTTCCTGAGCCATACCAGGCCGCATGCCCTCAACATGGGGGGCTTGGGTGCTCTGGGGCAGGGGGGCGCACTGCGGCCCCCCCACCCCAGAGCACCCTGTCCCCATGTTGATAAGGACAGGGCCTTTTCTAAAAAACCCTGGCTGTTGGTTGTCGGGGTCTGCGGGCGGGGGGCTTATTGGAATCTGGGAGCCCCCTTTAATAAGGGGGTCCCCAGATACCGGCCCCCCACCCTAGGTGAATGAATATGGGGTACATCGTACCCCTACCCATTCACCTGGAGGCAAAGTGTAAAAGAAAAAAAAAACACGACACAGGGTTTTTAAAGTAATTTATTAGTCAGCTCCGGGGCCCCCTCTCTTCTTTAGCTCTTTTACGAGGGGGGGCTTCTTCTTCGACGTCTTCGGCGGGGGGGTGTGTCGGTCTTCACCGCCGTCTGGTTCTCTTCCGCTCTCATCTTCTCCGCTCTCTGCTGTCGTCTTGGCGCTCTCCGCTTCTTCCGCTTGCTCTCCGGTGCCTTCTCCTTCAGGGCTGGCCATCGCTATCTTCGTGTTATCTCAATTACTAGCGGCGGCACAGCCCGTTCTTCTTTGCCGTCTTCTGCCTTCTTCTCTTCTTCCGATGTTGACGCAACGCTTCTTCCCGCTGTAATGCCGGGTGCGCGGCTCGCACCGATTTATATAGGCCTCTTATGATGTCACAGTCCCATCATGCTCTGGTACCTACCCACGTGGGTAGGTACCGGAGCATGATGGGACTGTGCGGGAGAAGAAGAAGCGGGGAGCGCCGAGACGACAGCTGAGAGCGGAGAAGATGGGAGCAGAAGAGAACAGATGAAGACTAATAAATTACTTTAAAAACCCTGTGTTGTGTTTTTTTTCTTTTACACTTTGCCTCCAGGTGAATGGGTAGGGGTACGATGTACCCCATATTCATTCACCTAGGGTGGGGAGATTCCGATAAGCCCCCGGCCCGCAGACCCCGACAACCAACGGCCAGGGTTGTCAGGAAGAGGCCATGTCCTTATCAACATGGGGACAGGGTGCTCTGGGGTGGGGGGGCCGCAGTGTGCCCCACCGCCCCAGAGCACCCAACCCCCCCATGTTGAGGGCATGCGGCCTGGTACGGCTCAGGAGGGGGGCGCTCTGGTATGGATTGTGGGGGACCCCCACGCCGGTTTTTCGGCGTAGGGGGGTTCTCCTTACAATCCATACCAGACCTAAGGACCTAAGGGCCTGGTATGCACCTGGGGGGAACCCATGCCGTTTTTTTATTTAAAATTTGGCGTGGAGTTCCCCCTCATGATTCATACCTTTTGCCGCGGGTAGAATTGGCGGGAATCCAAGTCGAATCCCTGTCGCTTCTATGACACGCTCGCTGGAATGTGCTTTTTCTATTCCAGCAATCAGCGCAATGCTGACGTGCTGGAAACACATTCTCGGTGACAGGTACAGTATTTAAGGGAAAAAATAGGAATATTAAACATTGCTTGGAAGTGGGGTACAAGTGTCTGTTTGGGCAGTTACAAGCAGAAGACATGATTTTTGCAAACACTATTCTTGACTACTCACCTTTTTGGGACAAGTTTCACACATGTAGACACCCCGAAAATGCACAGGAGCACCTGTGTAGGTCACCCTAAAAAGGCTGTTCTGGTGGCACACACTAGTGCTCTTGAGTGCAGATGTGTAAACAGCTGCTGAGTGCCCTCTCCTTTAGACTGATGTAATTTGGATTTTAATTCTAGTTACAAACACATCAGCTAGACACCTATGTAAACATATTTCTTGAATATAAACAGGCATATTAAAATATCTTTAACCCTGTATCTTCAGAAAACATTGTATGTAGTGGCCGAACGGATGTGTCTGAAACAACCGTTATTTTCTAAGGTCCTATATTAAAAAGCAACAACATGGAGCAACATGCAAGTTCTGAAAAACAATAATAATAGGGACACAGGAGAAGTACTTACTTTTTTCAAGCATTCTCTTAATGTTCCTTAACTGTTCCGGCTCCCTCAGTTTGAGGTCTGACCGCCTCTTTCTGAGCTGCTCCTTCGATCGTTTCACCCCAAAATGTTGATTCAGACTTTTTTGCACTTTATCCATAATTTTGCCCTTCCTTAAATTAGGGTGGGTATAGGGCCCATGCCTGCCATCGTAATCAGACTTTAGCAATATGTCCACCATTTCCGCCATTTCCACGTAGGACATGTTCGATGCCTTGTATCTGCTCCTACTTTCTGACGTTTCCTCTTCAGGCTCGGGGCTTGGTGTGTCGTCATTCAACGAATTTATAAATACAGACACCTGCTCATCTGATTCCGCCACGTCGTCGTTTCTGGATGGTCTAGGCCTAATTGGAGATACCTGCTCATCTGATTCCGCTATGGCATCGTTTTTTGATGAACTAGGCCTAATATCAGACAACTCCTCATCTGATTACGCCATGTCGTCGTTTCTGGATGATCTAGGCCTAATTTCAGACACCTGCTCATCTAATTCTGCCATGTCATTGTTTTCGGATTGACCTAGGCCTAATTTCAGACACCTGCTCATCTGATTCTGCCATGTCGTTTGCGCACCAAAGGAGAAGGGGCGGGGAAACATCAAGTAAGAACGTCATGGGTGGGTGATGTGTGATTGTTTTGTCTTGCAGAAAATATGAATCCATTCAGTGAGAGGGAGTTCCTTGGGGGATTTATGGATAGGTTAAGGGAGCTGCCCACTCTTTGGGCCACAAAAGACCCCATCCACCGGAAAAACGAGCTAAGGACAGCAGCACTGAAGAGCCTGCTCCCATTTGTGCACACTCGCATTCCCCATGTAACTACTGAAAAGCTGGACACTAAAATTGGGACCTTGAGAGGCACATACAGGGCTAAACGTAACAAGGTCCTGGCTTCTCAGAGGTCTGGAGCAACAGCAGGGCAGGTATATGTACTGTCGTTGTGGTACTACAGCAGACTGTCCAGTCACTTTCCAGCCTTCCCCCCAGACTTCGCATCAGAAAAACCTCCAGACTTCCCTCCAGCCAAGCCTCCAGCCTTCCCTGCAGCCAAGCTGATCCTTCTCAGGAGCAAGCTGAGCCTTCTCAGGAGCAAGAGGAGCCGTCCATCCTGGAGGAAGACCTGGATTTGGCTGTCTGGAGTCAGGTATAGTATTTTAAATGTATTTATTGTGGGGAAAAAATGCTGTAAAATAGATGTTAATATGTATAAAATATATAATGTTTGATCTAAAAGTGTTTTCCATATCAATAGACAGTAGTGGGCAAAACGTTGGGGAGAAAAGAATGAAAACTGATGGGGTCAGAATGATTGTCTTTTCTATTTATTTTCAATCAATTTGCAACAGTCATGAGCTGAAAATTGTGTGTGAATTTTAAACCCAAAACTCAAACTGTCCCTTTTTTATACACAGGAGGACATCAGCCTGGACGAGGGTCTGGAAAGTGTCAGGCAGGAGGAGGCCAGGGTGAGTGGCACAGAGAAGGTGGCAGGAGTGAGTGGCACAGAGGTGGCAGGAGTGAGTGGCACAGAGGAGGTGGCAGGGCCAAGTGGCAGCACAAGGTGCCAGGTGCCTCCCATCCGCCTTCCAACAAGAAGGGCCAGGAGGGATATGAGGGTGAGCGAGGCAGAACTGGCCCTGATTAGAGAGGCACAGGCCACCCTCCAGCAGCCTACCACCCCTGAAGAGAGCTATGGCACCCTTGTAATGGCCAAAATGAGTCAAATGTCTGAGAAACAACGCCTCATATTTAAGCCACTCTTAATAAGTTTGATGAATAAGGGGGTGAGGGGGGGACTTACCAAGAAGAAGAAGAAGAGAAGGCTGCAGAGCAGGCTACAGAGAAAGCAGCAAGAAAGTCTGCAGGGAAGGCTACCAGGAACACCAGGAAGTGATGGCCTTGTTTCAAGGTGGTCTGACAGAAGGCAGCCTGCTGTAGTACCACAGACTTTGGACACATATCTGACCTGCTGCTGTTCCTGACCTCTGGGAGTCCAGGACCAGATTGGGCTCCCTCCTGTATGTGCTTCTCAATGTCCCAATTTTAGTGTCCACACAGAGTTGCACAAGTGGCAGCAGGTTCTTCAGTGCTGCCTTCTATTTATTTTATTTCTATTCTTTACCATAATAAAGGGTCCATTTTGTTTTACAGTTCATACTTGCCTATGTGTTTTTAATCAGTTTCTAAACATACACACAAACGTGTTTCTCGTCGTAAACCAGCCCGACGAGAAACACGACGAGGAAATTGAGACTTCCGACGAGAAAAAGGAGAACATGTTCTCTTTTTTTCTCGTCAAGATCCACAACAGTTTTCTCAACGAAAAACATACACACGATCGTTTTTCTCTGCAAAAAAGCTCTGCCAGCATTTTTCTTAATGGATTTTGTCGAGGAAAACAGTTGTGTGTATGTTTAGCATGCATTAGTACTGTCTTATGGGGGGCATCATGTGCTCTTCCATACCAACAGTTACTGATAATTTCCATCACTACTATCTGGTGAATGGATTCACTAGTAAGTAAAGGAAAAGTGAGCATATGCTATCAGAATACTGGAAATTAACATTAACCTATTGATTTCCTTTGTGGGGGGACTCCATGTACCCGCCAATCAGCTCCTGCTGTGTCTAGTGTGTCTAGTCATAGCGTGCTGCCGACACATGGCTGTATTTTGTACCAAAACTTGTGACTTGTAAACAAAGAAGCACAGCTACCAAGTACCTGCACCTATTTTCTGACAAAAGAAGCCATGTCATTAACACAGAAATCCCAACCTCACACACAAATTGTGGGTTTTATGTGGGCTTGAAATAGTAATTTCCAAGTTTTCCTAAACATGGCGAAATCTATTATTGCAGCATGTCTATAAAATACAGCTAGCTCTAAGAGGGCCTTTGTATTTAAATGGCTAGGTTTTTGTTTCTACAGAGAAAATAGACAATAACATGAAAGTATACCCACACGCATGGGTGGAGAAAGTGCTGCTCGCCCCAATAGTATTTATAACAAGACAAAGGGGGTTATTTACGAAAGGCAAATCCACTTTGCACTACAAGTGCACTGAAAGTGTACTTGGTCTGTCATCTACTCTTCACTCACTTGCCCGACCGAGAAGTCTTCTTACATGATGGCATGGGAGGCCGACCTCCAACTTGAATGGGACCTGGAGACCTGGCAAACGGCTTGCTCTGAGGCCCCGTACACACGACCAGTTTCCTCGGCAGAATTCAGCTTCCGACCGAGTTTCTGGCTGAATTCTGCCGAGGAAACTGGTCGTGTGTACACTTTCGGCCGAGGAAGCCGACGAGGAGCTCGACGAGGAAATAGAGAACATGTTCTCTATTTCCTCGTTGTTCTATGGGAGCTCTCGTCCCGCCGAGCTCCTCGGCGGCTTCAGGGCTGAACTGGCCGAGGAACTCGATGTGTTTGGCACGTCGAGTTCCTCGGCCGTGTGTACGAGGCCTGATTCATTTCGGGGTATCTTAAATAATGCCAACTCCTGGGTTCGATGGTGCATGTCTGGTGGGAATGTCCCAGAATTAGACCAGTCTAGAAGAAGATTTTTAACCTCATCTCTATAGTCATTAAATGCTCGGTCCCCAGGTCAGCATCTGTTGCTCTCCTTAATGCTTGGGTTCCTTGTATATCCAAGCCCAATCAGAAGCTTATCCGCTTTATGCTCCTCGGGGCAAAAATCACCATCGCTAGGGCTTGGAAACAGCCCAGGGTTTCCATTGAAGCGGTAAAATGCAAGATTTTGCGGATTATGGCGCAGGAAAAGCTGGCCAGTATCCTATTAAACACAAAGGGAGTTGCGGTGGCTCAACGCGATTGGCACTGCGCTGACAAGCCATTCACCTCTGCAGCTAGGGGTTCGGATCCCGGTCTCGGCTACATGTGAATTGAGTTTGGTGGTCTCAGCCCGGCTCCCGGTGGGTGTGCTATGCGAGGTAAGCCTGCGCTTAGTACGCCCACCCCCCTCCCACAAAAACCACCACACTTACACGCACTCAAAATTGGGTTAACATGCACGCACTTTGACCATGCGGTCTCTAAAAAAGAGAGGCGAAGGACTAACGGGGCTGGTTGAGCGGGCTAGATCCTCTCACTCCCTTATAGGGAGTTCCTCTGCCCCGTTGGGCTTCAAAGCGGAGCAGGTAGGGCAGGCTATGTGGGAGGACCCCCTCACACACCCGCCATTGCCACCCAGGGCATGGAGAAAGGTGGCAGATTGCCTCTGGGGGAGGCCTCCCAACTCCTGCAGTCCGGCTCCTCTCTCGAGTACACACACAAAATACACTTAAAAAAAAAAAAACACAAAACAAAAATTTGAAGCTGTGTGGGAACCATGGGCATCCCACTGTGGTATATCTCTGGCGACTGGGGTACAGCCTGTGCTACCTGCATCCTCAAGCTCTAGTTAGGCACATGCTCCCTTTCCTTTCTTTTTCTCTTTTCCCCACCTCTCTTTCTCTTTCCTACTTCTCATTCTCTCAAGATAGTTGTGACTTAAGGGTAATGTTTTATCTTCTGTTTTTTTATGAAGACAATTTGGTAACACTATAGGCCTGATTGAATGTGTGATTACGAGCTAGGGGTGCACTGAAGTTAAATTCAAACCCACTAACTTCCTTGCTAGTACTTTTATTGGAGGGGGCGGGTTGGGGGCTGGCTGGGGCACATAATGATCCCATTAGGGGTGCCCGGGACAGGTAGGACTCCTCCGAGCGATAGACCACTATATTCACTTATTTTCCTCCCCTTCCCCTGTTAGCAAGCTCGTATTATTCCTTTAATCAGCCCACAGTTGGGCATTATGAAATCAATTGAGGCCTTGTTGCTGATACTATGCCTTGTTTGTTGAATGTTATGATAATGTAGACCCAGCCTTTTGTCATACTGTGATTGCATTCTGTATTTGAAAAATAAAAATCTATTGAAACAAATATATATCCTAATCCTGTATATGGGGACTCCTCTACTTTGTAAATATAAGTATGTGCAAGAAAAAAAAAAAAAATCTATTTACTGTAAGAAAGTGCACTTGGAAGTGCTGTCGCTGTAGATCTGAGGGGAAGATCTGATATGAGGGGAAGCTCTGCTGATTTTATCATCCAGTCATGTGCAATTTTTTCCTTGCATGTCCCCCTCAGATCTACAGCGACTGCACTTCCATGTGCACTTTCAAGTGCACTTGCAGTGCAAAGTGGATTTGCCTTTCGTGAATAACCCCCAAAGGGTGCTCCCAAGGCTTTTCGGCAGCAAAAAAAGCAGACTAATACTTCAAATAATATATAGAAAAAGATTTTTATTGATACAAAACTGTTTTAAAATTCAGTACACCCTTTGTTTAAAATATAGGCTCTAATATGCATAACCCCAACTTATAACAAATGATGTCCTTGTACAATGGCAGGTAGCAATTTTTGCATAGAAATTTTCAACTTAATATTCCTGCTCAAAGGACCCCAATGCAAAAGTCCAAATCTTCCTCAGGGGGACATATCATGTTAGAGCATTTACATAATAACAATATACTGTATCATACTATATATTGTTCATCGACCATGGGGAATCATACCTTGCAATAAAGAGGTTTAATTGACCATAGCAAAGTCTAAAAAACAAGGTTGTTTCCAGGCTGTCAACTGACTGAGAGTTGCAGAGGGACCCACTCAAACCTACAAGACGCCCCACATGCAGGATGGGAGGAGCTAGTGCAAACATGATGGCCCGGATTCAGAAAGAATAGCGTATCTTTGTGCGGGCGTAGCGCATCTCATATGCGCTATGCCGCCGTAACCTAGTCAGGCGAGTAGTGTATTCACAAAGATCTTGCACCTGAAGTTACGGCTGCGTAGCGTATATGGGCCGGCGTAAGCCCGCCTAATTCAAAATAGGCTTGTCGGGGGCGTGTTCTATGCTAAATAATCATGACCCTACGTTTTTGACGTTCCTAACGAAGGGCGCATGCGCCGTCCATGAAAGTATCCCAGTGCGCATGCTCCAAATTATGCCGCAAATTGTCAATGCTATCGACGTGAACGTAACTTACGCAAAGCCCTATTCGTGAACGACTTACGCAAACAACGTAAACGATGCAAAATTCGACACTGGCCCGACGTCCATACTTAACATTGGCTACGCCTAATAGAGCAGGGGTAACTTTACGCCGGAAAAAGCCTTACGTGAACAACGTAAAAAAATGCGCCGGGCGGATGTACGTTTCTGAATCGGCGTATCTACCTAATTTGCATATTCGACGCGGAAGTCTTGGGAAGCGCCCCTAGCGGTCAGCGTAAATATTGCACCCTAAGATACGACGGCGTAGGAGACTTACGCCGATCGTATCTAGACAACATTGAGGCGTATCTGATTCTATGAATCAGACGCCGAGATGCGACGGCCCGCATTCGGAGTTACGACGGCGTATCTGGAGATACCGTAACTCCTTTCTGAATCAGGGCCGATATGTCTAAAAACGTAGATGTCCTTATTGTACTTTTGCACTTTTGTACTTTTGCAATCGAAACGCGTTGTGGGCCTTTGGGCAGTAATATTAAGTTGAAAATTTAAATGCAACATTTGCTACCTGTCATTGTAGAGGGACATCTTTTGTAAGTTGAAGTTATGCATAGCAGAACAAATGGTGTACCGAATTTCAAAACAATTTTGTATCAATAAAAATATTTTTTTTACATATTATTTGAAGTATTATGCCTGGTACACACGATCCGATTATCGGACGAATCGTCGTCTGTTTTTTTTTGTATGCTAATCTCACGTCGAATCTGATGAGTTTACTAAAGTCACGAAAATTCTCGTACGGCAGAATAAAAAATCGGAAGTGATGTCATGTGTTGTAATGCATTTGTATTGCATTTTCGAACGACAGCTGTACTGATTAACCTATAAGTAAACCTATATCTAAACAGACACAGTTTAAAATTAAATCTGTGTTAATAATATTTGTTTATTACAGCCATGCAGATTAATTAGTAGTCATCCTTTTACATCACTCACTTACGTCACTCACAACTAAGCAGACTCACCCCAATGTTTTTCTCTTCCTTTTTCTAGTGGAGAAGAGTGTAAATAATATGAAGGGTATTGATGACATTGACTATTTGAATAATTAATTTATAAGGGGCAGATCCACAGACAGAGTACGCCGGCGTATCTACTGATACGCCGGCGTACTTTCAAATTACCCGCGTCGTATCTTTAGTTTGAATCCTCAAACCAAGATACGACGGCATCTGGGTTAGATCCGACAGGTGTACGTCCTCGTACGCCTTTGGATCTAAGATGCAATACTTCGGCGTCCGCTGGGTGGCGTTCACGTTGTTTTCCGCGTCGGGTATGCAAATTAGCTATTTCCGACGATCCACGAACGTACGCGCGGCCGTTGCATTCTCTTACGTCGTCTCTAGACGGCTTTTTCCGGCGTATAGTTAAAGCTGGTATTTTGCGGCGTATGGTTAGACTTGCCATGTTAAGTATGGCCGTCGTTCCCGCGTCAAAATTTTTTTTTTTTTGCGTAAGTCGTCCGTGAATCGGAATGTACGTAAGTCCCGTCTAAGTTAAAAAAAATACGTCCTAGCGACGTCATTTAGCGCAATGCACGGCGGGAAATTTCGGGACGGCGCATGCGCAATTCATTCAGCGTGGGGACGCGCTTCATTTAAATGAAACACGCTCCCTACCCACCCAATTTGAAATCCGCCGCCAGAAATACACTACGCTGCCGTAACTTACGGCGCAAAATCATTGAGGATTCGAAATTACACCAGGTAAGGTATGGCGGCGTAGTGTATCTCTGATACGCTGCGCTGATCTATTTCTATGTGGATCTGGCCCTAAGTTTAAAAGTTTTATGGAGCATGTTTACAAAAACCCTGTCAGTGGGAGGAATAGTGACCCCCAATGGAGTAAGTGGAAGGAATAGTGACCCATCATTGGTGTCAGTGGGAGGAGTAATATACCAATGATGGGTCCCTATTCATCCTACTGACACCAATCATGGGTCACTATTGATTGTCACAATCATGGGTCACTATTCATCTCACTGACACCAATAAAGATCACTATTCTTTCCTCTTACTCCAATGATGAGTCTCTCTTTCTTCCTCTGACACCAATGTTGGCTCACTATTCTTTCCACTGACACCAACCATAGTATATTACTCCTCCCACTCACACCAATGATGGGTCACTATTCCTTCCACTTACTCCATTGGGGGGGTCAGTATTCCTCTAACTCAGTGTTTCTCAATTCCAGTCCTCAGGCCCCCCCAACAGGTCAGGTTTTCAGGATTTCCATTATTTTGCACAGGTGATTTGATCAGTTTCACTGCCTTAGTAATCACCACAGCCTTTTCATCTGAGGGAAATCCTGAAAACCTGACCTGCTGGGGGGGCCTGAGGACTGGAATTGAGAAACACTGCTCTAACTGATAGAGTTTTGAGAAGAAATTACACATAGTTCAGGAATTTAAGCACTAATGTACAGATCACTTTAGAGTTTATTTAAAGAAGAAGGGGAAAGAATATGTGGGGGGAGGGGGGAGGGGAGGGGTTCATGGGGGTTGGGTATTTTTTTTTCTTTTTCTTTAGGGTTCAAGATAAGCCATACCACATAAAGAAAAATTACGGGCTTAGAAAAGGTTGAGATAGACTGAAAAGACTGGGTAGGGAGATGGTGGGGTCTTTGTGGAGTTAGCTTAATACTGGTATAATATAAAAGAAGGAACATGACTTCATGAGGCAATTGTAAAAGGAAGAATAGAACTTTAGGTGGCCCCCTAGGTATAGGCCTTTCCCCACCACACTTTTTTTTGTTTTTGTTATTTTGTTTGTTGGTTTCTGTAGATGTTTTGGGGTTTAGGGGAAAACAACTTGAGATAGACATATAAATAGGATAAAATGTGTATGTTTATAATGGATACGAGTTAAGGGATTTAATTGACTTGTAATGTTATGTTAAATCTCAATAAAAATGTTGATAATAAAAAAAATCTGATATAAATATTCTTGAATATTTAACCGAATGTTTACACCCAAATTAAATCCTTATGTCCATGTATACCCCAATTGTTGTAATTATCATAGTATTTCTTGCATAGTAGAGGATCAATTATAGAACTGAACTAGGACATTTGGCTTACATTTACATGAATTAAACTGTGCAAATGAACTTTTACTAAGGACAGAGATTTTCA
This sequence comes from Rana temporaria, assembly GCF_905171775.1. Classification (NCBI taxonomy): domain Eukaryota; kingdom Metazoa; phylum Chordata; class Amphibia; order Anura; family Ranidae; genus Rana; species Rana temporaria. The sequence goes on from NC_053489.1 coordinate 318,610,042, forward strand.
ATTTTTGTATGAGAGGATTTCCACTCACTCACTCAATTGAAAATTACACATTTCATTGGAATGTATTTAAAATTCAAAATTCACAACATAAACACTCTTCTTCTGTGATGCCCTTGGCTGTCTCTTTCATCTGCCTTCTGTTTATTTTAGAATTTAGTCCAGAAGACAAGAAGAGACACCATTTTTTGTAATACACAGGAAATTTGGGGTTGATTTACTAAATGAACAATTAATTTTTACTTTGCAGAGTGAAGCTGTGCTCATTTTAAATATCCAGTCGTGAGCAGGGGTATTAAAAAGGCTTTTACCTTGCAAAGGACTGAATGATTAGAGTGATTTTCTGAGAGAACATTCTCTGTCTCTTTGGTAAATGAATTCCTCTTCATCGGTGCATTGCTTCAGATTCTAAGCTGTAAAACACAAGACAATTTTTCTTGGAATTGTCTTGACTACCTCACCCTCTACCACAGTATAGTACTGACATCAGGTGCAGTTTATTTTTTAAAAGTAGTGCATGGTGCGATCCAGTGTGGTTTCAGCCCATTTAAATGCATGGGCTGACAATAGCTCAGCACTGAGTCCCATGGGATTCGCACAGGAACGCAGGAAGCATTCCTGCGCGATTCAGGTGTGAACCCACTCTTAGAAATTTTTTCAAACACTTAAGAGAGATTTCCTCTCACTTGTTGTTTTTCTGGGACAGAAAATCCCCCTGTTGGGTCAAACAGCAAAAAAAAAAAAAGGACATGGTATTCAAAAGTACACATAATAGTTTTGATTTAGATATACATTTAAATAATGTAAAAGTAATTATGTATACTTAACTACAGTCAGATATTTGCTTTTCTGCTGCTTCCCTATGGAAAGCCAAACATCTAGCCATTACTGACTATATACATTTTATAAGGTTTTTTCCCATTTCAGCACATTTTTATATAAATCTTCTGTTCAGTATATTTGTAATCCAAAGTGATGGCAATGTGGCTTAGAATGAGGCAGGTAAGAAAATTAATCAACACTATTACTGAATGGTACACTCCAACTTATGTTGCCAGGAAAAACAACAAGAAAAATAAACAGGTTATTTTCATGACTGGGTAAGTACATTGGGTTTGTCTATTACTGTGTGATTTATTAAGAAGCACCTATGCTCAGAAATTAAATAATAGCTGATGCATTCTTTTCAGTCTAGATATGATAAACCGTTAAATTTTTTATTTTTATTTTTTTACTGAAGTTGTTTAGTTGCTTAACCACTTCCATACAGGGCACTTACGCACCTTCCCGCCCAAGCCAATTTTCAGCTTTCAGCCATGTTGCACTTTGAATGACAATTGCGCGGTCATGCTACACTGTACCCAAACAAAATTGGCGTCTTTTTTTCCCCACAAATAGAGATTTCTTTTGGTGGTATTTGATCACCTCTGCGATTTATTTTTTTTGCGCAACAACTAAAAAAAGACTGAAAATTTTGAAAAAAAATAAAGTTTTTATTTTTTTCTGTTAATTTTTTTGTAAATAAGTAAGTTTTCTCTTTCAATTACGGGCACTGATATGGCGGCACTGATGGGCACCGATGAGGTGGCACTGATGGGCACCGATAAGGTAGTACTGATGGGCACCGATAAGGTAGTACTGATGGGCACCGATGAGGTGGCACTGATAGGCGGCGCTGGTATGCGGCACTGATGGGCGCTGGTATGCGGCACTGATGGGCACTCATAGGCGGCACTGATGGGCACTCATAGGCGTCACTGATGGGCACTCATGGGCGGCACTGATGGGCACTCATAGGCGGCACTGAAGGGCACTCATAGGCGGCACTGGGCACTCATAGGCGGCACATATGGGCACTCATGGGCGGCACATATGGGTGGCACTGATGGGTACTTATGGGTGGCACTGATGGGTACTTATGGGTGGCACAGATGGGCACTGCTAGGTGGGCACTGGGCACGGATTGGCACTGTGGGGTGGCACTGATGGACACTGAGGGGTGGCACTGATGGATCCATGTTGCCAATCAGTGCACATTTGTGGGCACTGATTGGCATCTTTTTTTTTCTGTCTTTTTTTTCTAATATTTTTTTTACTATTTTTTTTTTTTAATTCTCTGGTGGTCCAGTGTGGCGATCCGAGGGGGGGCTGCGCTGATAAACAATCAGCGTGACCCCCCCTGTCAGGAGAGCCGCCGTTCGGCTCTCTTCTACTCGCGTCTGTCAGACGCGAGTGAGGAAGAGCCATCAACGGCTCTTCCTGTTTACATCGTGATCAGCCGTGATTGGACACGGCTGATCACGTGGTAAAGTGTCTCCGTGAGAGACACTTTACCTAGATCGGTGTTGCGGGGTGTCAGACTGACACCTCGCAACAACGATCGCCACGATGCGCGCCCCCGGGGGCGCGCAGCGGCTCAATATCCTGAGGATGTCATATGACATCCAGTCAGGATTAGGCAACCACTTTGCCGCCTTCAATCTGTCATTGGCGGGCGGCAAGTGGTTAAATATAACAAATAGGGATGAGCTTCGAGTTTGAGGTGAACATTGCCTGTTCGCCCGTTCGCCGAACAGCAAACAATTTGGGTTGTTCGCAGCAAGTGCGGGTAGAAGGTAGAAGTGGGAAGTGCGGCGGCGTAACGTATCGTAGATACGTTACACCGTCGCAAGTTTTCATCGCAAGTGCCTGATTCACAAAGCACTTGCGATGAAAACTACGCCGGCGGCCTCCAGCGTAAGCCCGCGTAATTCAAAGGGGCGTGTGCCATTTAAATTAGGCGCGCTCCCGCGCCGGACCTACTGCGCATGCTCCCTTTTGAATTACACGCCGTGCTTTGCGCGACGTGACGTCATTTTTTCGAACGGCGACGCGCGTAGCATAATTCCGTATTCACGGACGGCTTACGCAAACGATGTTAATTTTTAAATTTCGACGCGGGAACGACGGCCGTACTTTATACAGCACATACGTGTGGCAGCACTAGACTAGCGGCGACGTAGCAAACGCGAAAATCCGTCGTGGATCGCCGTAACTCCTAATTTGCATACCCGACGCTGGTTCACGACGCGAACTCCCCCCAGCGTCGGCCGCGGTACTGCATCCTAAGATCCGACAGTGTAAAACAATTACACCTGTCGGATCTTAGGGATATCTATGCGTAACTGATTCTATGAATCAGTCGCATAGATACTCTGAGAGATACGACGGAGTATCTGAGATACTCCGTCGTATCTCCTTTGTGAATCTGGGCCCTGGGTCCTGCCCCAGGGGATATGAATCAATGCAAAAAAAAGTTTTAACAACAGCATTTTTTTCGGGAGAAGTGAATTTAATAATGCTTAAAGTGAAACAATAAAAGTGAAATATTCCTTTAGATTTCGTACCTAGGGGGTGTGTATAGTATGCCTGTAAAGCAGCGCTTGTTTCCCGTGCTCAGAACTGTCCCTGCACAAACTGTCATTTCTGAAGGAAAAAAAGTCATTTCAAACCACTCTCGGCTATAATGAATTGTCGGCTCCCGGCAATACAGAGAAAAGGCATTTAAAGTCATTGAGAAAAAAAAATGCGTAGGGGTCCCCCCAAATGCAATTACCAGGCCCTTCAGGTCTGGTATGGATATTAACCACTTGAGACCTGCGCTATTGACAAAAGACGTCAACAGCGCGGCTCTCAGGTGCCAACTGGACGTCTTTGGACGTGTTTTTAAAAGCATTACCCGCGCGCGCCTCTGGGGGGCGCGCAGCGGGTAAACACTGTCCCGGCACATCGCTGGGGAGCCGATGCGTGTACCTGGCGGCCGCGATGTCCGCCGGGTACACGCGATTGGCGGTGACACAGCAGGTGACAGCAGGGACGTGGAGCTCTGTGTGTAAACACAGAGCTCCACGTGCTGTCAGAGGAGAGGAGACCGATCTGTGTCCCTTGTACATAGGGACACAGCATCGGTCACCTCCCCCAGTCACCCCCCTCCCCCCACACAGTTAGAACACACCCAGGCAACACATTTAACCCCTTCCTCACCCCCTAGTGTTAACCCCTTCCCTGCCAGTCACATTTATACAGTAATTAGTGCATTTTTATAGCACTGATCGCTGTATAAATGTGAATGGTCCCAAATTTGTGTCGAAAATGTCCGATACATCCCCCGCAATATCGCAGTCCCAATAAAAATCGCAGATCGCCGCCATTACTAGTAAAAAAAAAAATAATACAAAAAAATCATAATTCTGTTCCCCATTTTGTAGGCGCTATAACATTTGCGCAAACCAGTCGCTTATTGCGATTTTTATTTTTTTTACAAAAATACGTCAAAAAATACGTATCGGCCTTAACTGAGAAAAAAAATAGTTTTTAAAAAAAAAATTGGGATATTTATTATAGCAACAAGTAAAAAATATATATATATTTTTTAAATTGTCGCTCTTTTTTTGTTTATAGCACAAAAAATAAAAACCACAGAGGTGATCAAATACCACCAAAATAAAGCTCTATTTGTGGGGGAAAAAAGGACGTCAATTTTGTTTGGGAGCCATGTCGCATGACCGCTCAAATGTCAGTTAAAGTGACGCAGTGCCGGAAGCTGAAATTTCGCCTGGGAACGAAGGGGGTTTATGTGCCCAGTAAGCAAGTGGTTAAGGGGAACTCCACCCCAAATTAAAAAAACAATTACGTGGGGTTCCCCCCAAATATCCATACCAGACCCTTCAGGTCTGGTTTGGATTTTAAGGGGAACTCCACCCCAAATTTAAAAAACAATTACGTGGGGTTCCCCCCAAATATCCATACCAGACCCTTCAGGTCTGGTTTGGATTTTAAGGGGAACTCCACCCCAAATTAAAAAAAAATGGCATGGAGTTCCGCCCAAAAATCCATACCAGACCCTTTATCTGAGCACACAACTGGGGAAGGCCGCAGAAAAAGAGGGGAGGATGAGAGAGCGCCCCCCAACTGTACCAGGCCACATGCCCTCAACATGGGGAGGATGCTTTGGGGGTCTGTGACCCCTCAAAGCACCATGTCCCCATGTTGATGGGGACAAGGGCCTCATCCCCACAACCCTTGGTTGTGGGGGTCTGTGGACGAGGGACTTATCGGAATCTGAAAGACCCCTTTAACAAAGGGGACCCTCAGATCCCGGCCACCCCATGTGAATTGGGAATGGGGTACATTAAAAATAAAATATAAAATTGTGCTGCGCTAATGAATAAATCTAGACCTGTGTGGTCATGATGTGAACATGTACAAAAAAGGTGTGACCAAATATGCACAAATATATAAATATATAAATAGTGTGTAAACAATATACTTGCGGCAGTAAGTAAATATGCGTGAAAAACCAAGTGACAATAAATGTCTCCCGCGCCGGACCTACTGCGCATGCTCCCTTTTGAATTACACGCCGTGCTTTGCGCGACGTGACGTCATTTTTTCGAACGGCGACGCGCGTAGCATAATTCCGTATTCACGGACGGCTTACGCAAACGATGTTAATTTTTAAATTTCGACGCGGGAACGACGGCCGTACTTTATACAGCACATACGTGTGGCAGCACTAGACTAGCGGCGACGTAGCAAACGCGAAAATCCGTCGTGGATCGCCGTAACTCCTAATTTGCATACCCGACGCTGGTTCACGACGCGAACTCCCCCCAGCGTCGGCCGCGGTACTGCATCCTAAGATCCGACAGTGTAAAACAATTACACCTGTCGGATCTTAGGGATATCTATGCGTAACTGATTCTATGAATCAGTCGCATAGATACTCTGAGAGATACGACGGAGTATCTGAGATACTCCGTCGTATCTCCTTTGTGAATCTGGGCCCTGGGTCCTGCCCCAGGGGATATGAATCAATGCAAAAAAAAGTTTTAACAACAGCATTTTTTTCGGGAGAAGTGAATTTAATAATGCTTAAAGTGAAACAATAAAAGTGAAATATTCCTTTAGATTTCGTACCTAGGGGGTGTGTATAGTATGCCTGTAAAGCAGCGCTTGTTTCCCGTGCTCAGAACTGTCCCTGCACAAACTGTCATTTCTGAAGGAAAAAAAGTCATTTCAAACCACTCTCGGCTATAATGAATTGTCGGCTCCCGGCAATACAGAGAAAAGGCATTTAAAGTCATTGAGAAAAAAAAATGCGTAGGGGTCCCCCCAAATGCAATTACCAGGCCCTTCAGGTCTGGTATGGATATTAACCACTTGAGACCTGCGCTATTGACAAAAGACGTCAACAGCGCGGCTCTCAGGTGCCAACTGGACGTCTTTGGACGTGTTTTTAAAAGCATTACCCGCGCGCGCCTCTGGGGGGCGCGCAGCGGGTAAACACTGTCCCGGCACATCGCTGGGGAGCCGATGCGTGTACCTGGCGGGCGCGATGTCCGCCGGGTACACGCGATTGGCGGTGACACAGCAGGTGACAGCAGGGACGTGGAGCTCTGTGTGTAAACACAGAGCTCCACGTGCTGTCAGAGGAGAGGAGACCGATCTGTGTCCCTTGTACATAGGGACACAGCATCGGTCACCTCCCCCAGTCACCCCCCTCCCCCCACACAGTTAGAACACACCCAGGCAACACATTTAACCCCTTCCTCACCCCCTAGTGTTAACCCCTTCCCTGCCAGTCACATTTATACAGTAATTAGTGCATTTTTATAGCACTGATCGCTGTATAAATGTGAATGGTCCCAAATTTGTGTCGAAAATGTCCGATACATCCCCCGCAATATCGCAGTCCCAATAAAAATCGCAGATCGCCGCCATTACTAGTAAAAAAAAAAATAATACAAAAAAATCATAATTCTGTTCCCCATTTTGTAGGCGCTATAACATTTGCGCAAACCAGTCGCTTATTGCGATTTTTATTTTTTTTACAAAAATACGTCAAAAAATACGTATCGGCCTTAACTGAGAAAAAAAATAGTTTTTAAAAAAAAAATTGGGATATTTATTATAGCAACAAGTAAAAAATATATATATATTTTTTAAATTGTCGCTCTTTTTTTGTTTATAGCACAAAAAATAAAAACCACAGAGGTGATCAAATACCACCAAAATAAAGCTCTATTTGTGGGGGAAAAAAGGACGTCAATTTTGTTTGGGAGCCATGTCGCATGACCGCTCAAATGTCAGTTAAAGTGACGCAGTGCCGGAAGCTGAAATTTCGCCTGGGAACGAAGGGGGTTTATGTGCCCAGTAAGCAAGTGGTTAAGGGGAACTCCACCCCAAATTAAAAAAACAATTACGTGGGGTTCCCCCCAAATATCCATACCAGACCCTTCAGGTCTGGTTTGGATTTTAAGGGGAACTCCACCCCAAATTTAAAAAACAATTACGTGGGGTTCCCCCCAAATATCCATACCAGACCCTTCAGGTCTGGTTTGGATTTTAAGGGGAACTCCACCCCAAATTAAAAAAAAATGGCATGGAGTTCCGCCCAAAAATCCATACCAGACCCTTTATCTGAGCACACAACTGGGGAAGGCCGCAGAAAAAGAGGGGAGGATGAGAGAGCGCCCCCCAACTGTACCAGGCCACATGCCCTCAACATGGGGAGGATGCTTTGGGGGTCTGTGACCCCTCAAAGCACCATGTCCCCATGTTGATGGGGACAAGGGCCTCATCCCCACAACCCTTGGTTGTGGGGGTCTGTGGACGAGGGACTTATCGGAATCTGAAAGACCCCTTTAACAAAGGGGACCCTCAGATCCCGGCCACCCCATGTGAATTGGGAATGGGGTACATTAAAAATAAAATATAAAATTGTGCTGCGCTAATGAATAAATCTAGACCTGTGTGGTCATGATGTGAACATGTACAAAAAAGGTGTGACCAAATATGCACAAAATATATAAATAGTGTGTAAACAATATACTTGCGGCAGTAAGTAAATATGCGTGAAAAACCAAGTGACAATAAATGTATTCCAATATTAAAAAGTATTATGAAAAGTGGTCATGAGTCACTTCAGAAAAGGGTCCATGTAAACGGTTAATGATGTCAATCAGGTGTAATCCTCGCCAGCAAGGTGAGATATGAGGCATGGAACAGTGATGATGATGGCAATCTTGATGATAAAACCAATATGTAAATAAACATAAATCCAGAAAAGGTATAAGATGGGTACTCTTACCGTGTGGCGTGGACCCAAAACCTCTCAGAAATGGGTCAAATAGGCAAAGGTAAGAGTGATGGTATCTCCAGCACCTCCAAAGGTCATCTCTGGTATAATCCGGAAGTTCCTCCTATCTGTTCCCTGATATTTTCAAGAAATTCTAAAGCTCCAAACTCAATCACTGGTTCCCAGCAGCTCAATGTTGTGGATAGCAAGGATCCAAAAAATAAGTATTATCCCTCCAGGGATTTACGATGTGGCATAAAAAGGAACAAGAAAAAAAGACCTCCACATAGCGTAGGTCAAAAAAGTAAACCCAAGGGATTTATTAAAATTAAACACAAAGCAAAAAGAACAAAGATAAAAACAAGGATAAAATATAAATGGTTGTAAAAATCCAGCGATAGTTACAATGGTGATCACTGATAATGGTGATCACTGATAAAAAAGGCGCAGGATAAGCAACAAGCATAGAACCCTATGCATTTCGTCCTACAGGTCTTCTACAGAGGACATTCACTGTAGGACGAAATGCATAGGGTTCATTGCTTTACTTTTCTCACATATCTGTATGTTGTGTGCTAGCAGCTGCCCTCTTTGTCTTTAGCAGCGCGGTTTTCTCTCCTCTATTTTTTCACAATGTGGTACATTGTACCCTTACCATTTCACAAAGAAAGTGTAACAAATTGTAAAAAAAAACAACACAGACACCGCTGGGAAAGTCCATTATTAAAAATAAAAATAAATTCCAGCGGTGGTAATCCACTCTCGGTCTCCGCTCCAACGCTGTCGGTATCCTGCGATGGGTGATCTTCTCTCTGGGGTCCAGCGATGAGAAGATCTCTTCTTCATCCAGGTTCAGGATCCAGCGATGAGATGTCTGCAGCACAGATCAGCGCAGCACATCACCTGTCTCCACCAGAGACACCCCGGGAATGATGTGGCGGGAACCTGTGACAGCACTTATGTATGTGAGGGCGGGGCCACCCATCACGTGACCCCGTCCCCCTCTGACGCAAGGGAAAACTTAGGCTTTACCAGTGGCGTGAGGGTGACCCCGCTCCCCTCTGATGTAACGCATCAGATGTTTCTGGATTCTGAATCATGGGGAAAGCAAAACAATTGTCAAAGGATCTGCAGGAAAAGGTAGTTGAACTGTATAAAACAGGAAACGGATATAAAAAGATATCCAAGGTATTGAGAATGCCAATCAGTAGTGTTCAAACTCTAATCAAGAAGTGGAAAATTAGGGGTTCTGTTGAAACCAAATCACAGTCAGGTAGACTAACTAAAATTTCAGCCACAACTGCCATGGAAATTGTTTGGGATGCAAAGAAAAACCAACAAATAACTTTAAGTGAAATACAGGACTCTCTGAAAAAATGTGGTGTGGCTGTTTCAAGATGCACAATAAGGAGGCACTTGAAGAAAGATGGGCTGCATGGTCAAGTCACCAAAAGAAAGCCATTACTATGCAAATGCCACAAAGTATCTCACTTACAATACGCCAAACAGCACAGAGACAAGCCTCAAACCTTCTGGCACAAAGTCATTTGGAGTGATGAGACCAAAATGTTGCTTTTTGGCCACAACAATAAACGCTACATTTGGAGAGAAGTCAACAAGGCCTATGATGAAAGGTACAAAGGTGGATCACTGATGTTTTGGGGATCTGTGAGCCACAAAGGCACAGGAAATGTTGTCAAAATGATTGTCAAGATGAATGCAAAATGTTCTGGAGGAACATTCGCATTCATCAGCCAGGAAGCTGCGCATAGGACGTACTTGGACATTCCAACATGACAATGATCCAAAACATAAGGCCAAGTCGACCTGTGATTGGCTTCAGCAGGATAAAGTGAAGGTTCTGGAGTGGCCATCTCAGTCTCCTGACCTCAATATCATTGAGCCACTCTGGGGAGATCTCAAATGTGCAGTTCATGCAAGACAGCCCAAGAATATTCAGAAACTGAAGGCTCTTTGCCAAGAGGAATGGGCAGCTTAACCATCTGAGAAGATAAAGAGCCTCATCCACAAATACCACTAAACACTTCAAGCTGTCATTGAGGTTAAAGGGGGCAATACACAGTATTAAGAACTGGTTTATGTAAACTTTTGATCAGGGTCAATTGGGTAGTTTCTGTTGCCATTATGATTTAAAAAGAGTAAACACAGTTGTTTGATAATAAATGGCTTCAGCCAAACACTAACCATGAGTGAAAGAAAAGTTTTTGTGTTATCATTCATATTCTCTGAAAAATGGCCAAGAATTCATAACTTCTGCCAGGGTATGTAAACTTATGAGCACAACTGTATACTTACCTGCTCTGTTGCAGTGCAAGGGTCCCTCTTTGGTGCTCCTTGCCCATCCATCCCGTTGAGTGCCCCCACAGCAAGCAGCTTGCTATGGGGGCACCCGAGCCGAGTCACAACTCCCTGTGTCAATTTAGAAACAGCAGAGCTGTGGCCCGGCCTTGCCCCACTCCCTTTCTCTCCTCATTGGCTGACTGACTTTGATTGACAGCAGCGGGAGCCAATGACGCCAATGAGAAGGGGAGTCCGGGGTAGCCGAGACACTCCTACAACATCACTGGATCAAGCTGGACATCAGGTAGGTATTAGAGGGGATGAGGGGGTCTGCTGCACAAAGAAGGCTTTTTATCTTTTTATCCCTGATGGGTTTTACTTCCTTCCTTTGCCCCTGCAAAGTAAAAGCATAATGTGCTAGTATGCATCGCATACTAGCACATTATGTGACACTTACCTGCAAACGAAGCTCAAATTATCACCATTGCAGGTCACATGCATGTTAGTCATACAACGCTGTACACAATTTAATTTTTTTTTTAGACAGATAGAGCTTTCTTTGGTGGAATTTAATCACCACTGACTTTTTATTTATTGGGGGCACCCAAGCCGAGTCACAACTCCCTGTGTCCATTCAGAAACGGCGGAGCTGGGACAAAAAACAAAACAAATTTTTCTTAGTTTCTGTAATAAATTTAGCAAATTAATAATTTTCCTTTTTCATAAATGTAGGCCAAAATGTATTCTGCTACATTCATTTGGTAAAAATAACCCATATCAGTGTATATTATTTAGTTTGTTTGAATTTTATAGAGTCTACAAAGTATGGTATATATATTTGAAAATTGATTAGTCCTGATATACTGACTCATTTCTGGAGACCCTAAAATGCCAGGACAGTACAAATACCTCCAAAGGACCCCTTTTTGTAAAGTAGGCAATCCACTAGATTTAGTATGTTTTTTTGACTATGTCATTTTTTGGCACAAATTTTTGAAAACAGACATTTTTTCCCCCCCCACAAAGTTGTAATTTTAACAACACACGGCATAGACATATTGGAGGTTATTTACTAAAGGCAAATCCACTTTGCACTACAAGTGCAAAGTGTACTTAAATTTCACTGAAAGTGCACTTGAAAGTGTAGTCGCTGTAGATCCGAGAGTGACATGCAAGGAAAATAAAAAAAACGCATTTTAGTGTAGCGCCCCCTTACTTTCAGTATGGGCGCTACGCTAAAGTTAGTGGGGAATGGGAGAGTTATTTTGCTCCCATTCACAATTTGTTAAAATTATGGGCTGCTGTCATTCCTGAACTGTCCTGTAGGTCAGTCTGCGCTCCAGGGGTGCTGTTTCCACCCTGGGCGACAGGTGGCGCTAGAGGGGTTCTGGCAGAGCCACTTTTCCCCAGCAGCCAATTAGATGAGTTTTCCCTCGCGGAGCATGCTGGGGGAGAGTATATCTGCGGCAGACGCAATTTTTCTGGGTCCTTTGCGGGGTTCCAGGTGCGGCACACACCTTTAGGGTGTGCGCATCCAACGGCCCCCAGCGATGGCCTACCAGGCCGGGGTCGCATTCTACGCGGAGTTCCATGTTCCTGAGAGGGGCCCCAGTGACTTGCTAGGTCCCCAGTTCAATTGAAAGGATCCCAGGCTGGATGCCGTTCGATTGGGGGGTCGGCTTGAGGAGAACCCGGAGGCAGGTTGTCCAACAGGCCTTGAAGGAAACAATCGGGGATCTGGTGACCGGAATGCTGACAGGTACTCTTTGCTGTCATCCGGTGACCTATGCTAAAACCTACTGGGAGGATTCGCTCAATTCGTCCATTTGGCTCACTCAAATTAATAGGCCTGTAGCAGAGGTCCTAGAGCCGGGTATGTGAGAGAGATCTGTTCCTCACACCAATCTAAAGTGACACTTCAGCTGCCAGGCTCGTGACAGGAGTCTGTCCGGGGGCACTTCACCCACTCTGGCTAGAGTGGCGACGAACTGCAATTGATACTACTGAGAGCAGGATTGCTCGGTTCATATTAAGGCCTGATACTGCAAAGTTATCTCTCTTGCTTCATCAACCTTTTTCTTCCCATTTGATGTTGATGTTGGTCGTGTTGGCCTGGAAATAAAGCATTGGAAAACCTTTATTCATTGTCTGGACATTCACTCACTACTCTACTCATCAAATACACCCCTAGACAACACTGAGGTAACTTAATATGCCGATTCCAACAACAAACCAGCGGCTCCTGAGGGGGTAGCGCTACATTAGCTTGCACATGATTGGATGATAAAACCAGCAGAGCTTCCCCTCATTTCAGATCTATCACTCAGATTTACAGTGACTGCACTTCCAAGTGCACTTTCAAGTACACTTTGCGCTTGTAGTTTGCACTCGTAGTGCAAAGTGGATTTGCCTTTCGTAAATAACCCCCAGCGTGTGTGTGTGTGTATATATATATATATATATATATATATTATATATATATATATATATATATATATATATATATATATATATATATATATATATATATATATATACGGGCATACCCCACTTTTAAGGACACAATGTTGTTTATTTACTAAAGCTGCAAAGTGCAAAATCAAGCTCACTTCTGCATAGAAACCAATGAGCTTCCAGGTTTTATTACCAGGCTTAATTAAGCAAGCTGGGGTTAGAAGCTCATTGGTTTCTGTGCAGAAGTGAGCCTGATTTTGCGCTTTCCAGCTTTAGTAAATAAACCCCATTGTGTACTTAAAAGTGGGGTATAGTATATATATATATATATATATATATATATATATATATATATATATATATATATATATATATATTTATTTAATTTTTCTGTGTCATTATTCCCTTCTGCTAAGTTTAGAGTCGTAGTGTTGCCTTAATGTGTACTCTTAAAAGTATTATCTATTATAGCTTCCATGCCACAAGGCATGTTCATTTCTAGTCTGACTTAGAGCCAGGCTTTCTAGAAATAATATTTCCATTCAAGCTCAAGCCACATGGTCTGAACAATAATTCTCCTAACTGGTTTTAGGAATTCCTTCTAAAGCTAAATGAATGCCCCTTTCCTCTCTACTGCCTTTTGCTTTTGCAGTTGACTTAATGCCATAAAACCCAGATGGTCAGTCTGGGAAGCAGACTTTGGCTAGTTTCCTGCAACAAGACTGTCTTGATTTTCTCTAAACCTCTATTGATTTTTTGTGTGCATCTATACAATCTTCAGCTAGGAAAAAAAATATTTATATTGAGGTGCTTGAAGATAGACTGAGTCAGCCTTGGATATAGAAAACTGGGTGAATAAAACCAGTGAGGCTACTGGCACAGAGACCCACTAGGCTTGATGCCTTTTGGTTGCAGACAGCTGTCCCCACTATGCTTCACTGAGAATTACACAAAAGGGGATGAATGCTTTAGGAGAAAGATAGAGAGAATGAATTAGATTTTATTTTTAAAAAGGAATTACATTCAAACTGTATTATGCTATGTTATCTCTATTGTTATCATGAGTAAAATCTGGCAAATGCTTGTGTAGCACTCCTAGGTAGGTGCTAGGATTAGTGTATTGTATAATCGTTTTTGGTTCCTCTTCTTAACAGAGAGACAGCTAGGTAAATGAGCTAGGTAAATGTAATTGCTGTCTGCTTAACAGAGAGCAGTGATTGCCTAGTATAGTCTGCTCAGTGTGCTCTGGTGCTGCTCATGCTGTCTTGAAGTTTCACTGGATCCTAGCAACTATGGAAAGTGCTTTATAATAGGCAGAAACCATGCAGATGGGAGCATGAATATTCATACAGGAGATTTCTTATAAAATTCTCACACAGTGGTATATCACCCCCCAGAGAGCCAGGAGATGGTCCCCCACATCCTCCGATCTATGCTGGCGTTGCGGCAATGAAACGGGCACATTCCTTCACATATGGTGGGAATGTCCACAAATACTTAAATACTGGGACGAGGTCAGGAAATGGATAGTGGCCATCACAGAAACCAAATTAGAGCTTACCGCAGCTGCCTGCCTGATTAACGTCAACACCCTCCCCATAAGCAGATACAAGAAGTCTCTCACTAGACACCTCCTATTAGCAGCCAAAACACTCATTCCTCTCCATTGGAAGTCCAGACATGTTCCCAAAATCACAGAATGGTTAGATAGAGTAAACCACATATACAAAAGGGAAGAAATAGCGGCCATGAAGAGAGAAAATAGCACAAGTTTTATTGAAACTTGGCAGGCATGGGTTTCTTTCTTATACTCCCCTGAATACCAGTTACTTAACACATAATACTTCAATTACCAAATATAGTGTTTAAGGTAAATAGACACCATATAGACAGTACTATCCCCTTTAACTCCATGTTAAGCCTCCTCACACAGTGTTTCTCAATTGATAGAATGGTGGTAATTTTATTTCTTCCTGCTCCGTTAGACAGCTACGACCCCTTTCCTTTTTCGAGTAAGCATCACAGGATGCGAAACATGTCAGCTCTTTTTTCCTAATCCACTTCTTGGTTGACTGCATGAATTTTGGCTGTTTTTTCCATTTGAATTTTTGTTGTTTTTTCATGTTTTGAATAAAGACATCGTTTTTTGAGGAGAGCGGCGATCCAGGATTTTTCTTTCATCTCATGGTAATTGAGCACAGCCAGCACCCTCTTGGTTTGTTGGGACGGAAGCAATGGGGATTGATTGTTTTTAGAGCGGTATACTTTTCTTTCCCTTCCTTTTTCCCTATCCTACCCCGCCCCTCCACCCTATTTTTCTTCTCCATTCCAACCCTCTTCTACGATACTTTTAAAGTATAAGTAACTCTTTTTTTTTGTGTTCAAGCTCTGATTGTATGACTTTCTATGTTACATTTGCATAACTTGTTACTGTAAAAAGCTTCAATAAAACCTTTGATTGTAAAAAAAAAAACGATAGAAAAATCCGATCGTCTGTGTGGAAATCCATCTGAGAAAAATCCACGCATGCTCAGAATCAAGTTGACACAATTTTTTTCGGCTTGTCGTAGTGTTTTACGTCACCGTGTTTTGGCAAGGTCGGAATTTAGTCTGCTAGTGTGTATGCAAGACTGATGAAAGTCAGCTTCATCGCATATCCGACAAAAAAAATCCATCGGATTAGATTCCATCAGATATTCAATCGTGTGTACAGGGCTTAACTCTTACAACTGGACCACTATAAGTGGTCAAAAATGCCCAAATATCAATCCACCACAGACTGCTCCAGCATGGATCCAGGAATCACTCATCGTGTTGAAAAGCATAAAGACAAAACCACTTCATGGTGTAGTATATCAAAACTATTTGAATTTATTAAAACCACATCTATATACTCACACAGTAGTATATATAAACAGACATATGAAAAATATCCTGATGGTTTCAAACTGACAATATGGCCACTGTCCTCATGCACAGCATTTTTGGACGTGTGGCCTTGTGGTTTTGCTGTGCATGAGGACAGTGGTCTTGTTGTTTTGAAACCATTAGGAACTTTTTCATATGACATCCCTGTTTATATCCACTACTGTGTGAGTATATAAATGTGTGATTACAGCTGCATGATCCTCATATCATAATTTTTAGCCTGTGACTGGATTTCATGTAAAAGTGATCTAAGCATTTATGGTTGTGGCCAAAAAGCTACATTTTGGTCTCATCACTCCAAATTACTTTTGTGCCAGAAGGTTTGAGGCTTGTCTGTGCTGTTTGGCGTATTGTAAGCGGGATACTTTGTGGCATTTGCGTAGTAATGGCTTTCTTCTGGTGACTCGACCATGCAGCCCATCTTTCTTCAAGTGCCTCCTTATTGTGCATCTTGAAACAGCCACACCACATGTTTTCAGAGAGTCCTGTATTTCACCTCGAGTTATTTGTGGGTTTTTATTTGCATCCCGAACAATTTTCCTGGCAGTTGTGGCTGAAATTTTAGTTGGTCTACCTGATCGTGGTTTGGTTTCAACAGAACCACTAATTTTCCACTTCTTGATTAGAGTTTGAACACTGCTGATTGGCATTCTCAATTCCTTGGATATCTTTGTATATCCCTTTCTAGTTCAACTACCTTTTCCCGCAGATCCTTTGACAATTATTTTGCTTTCCCCATGACTCAGAATCCAGAAACGTCAGTGCAGCATTGGATGAAAGATGCAAGGGTCTGTCAGGAGTCCTGAAACTCATTAAGTGCCATACTGAAGCAGAACATGATCCCCTTCCTTCAGAGACTGGGCCGCAGTGCAGTATTCCAACATATTAACGACCCCAAACACACCTCCAAGACAACCACTGCCTTGCTAAAGAAGCTGAGGGTAAAGGTGATGGACTGGCCAAGCATGTCTCCAGACCTAAACCCCTATGAGCATCTGTGGGGCATCCTCAAACGGAAGGTGGAGGAGCGCAAGATCTCTAACATTCACCAGCACTGTGATGTTGTCAAGAGGACTCCAGTGGCAACCTATGAAGCTCTGGTGAACTCCATGCCTAAGAGGGTTAAGGCAGTGCTGGAAGATAATGCTGGCCACACAAAATATTCACACTTTGAGCCCAATTTGGGCATTTTCACTTGTACGTGTACTCACTTTTGTTGCCAGCGGTTTAGACATTAATGGCTGTGTGTTGAGTTATTTTGAGGGGACAGCAAATATACACTTATAAAGCTGTACACTACTTTACATTGTTGCAAAGTGTAATTTCTTCAGTGTTGTCACATAAAAAGATATCATAAAATATTTTAAAAAATGTGAGGGGTGTACTAACTTTTGTGAAGTACTGTATATATACTGTACCACACTATCTAGTGATGATATGTGCTCATGGTATTAAAGTATATCCACTAGCAGCTCACAATAATTGAAAGTTGTGTATGCGATGACTAACTTTAGAAAATGCCAGTAAACATTAAAGCGGGGGTTCACCCTAAAAAAAATTCTAATAATTACATCCAGCATACTAAGCATACTAAGGACATTTACTGTATGTAACGGAATGACCCGTGACACCCAAAGACTTTGTGAGGATGGGGGATACTCTTATGTCAGCGTCACTGATAACTCTTGGGTCTGAGTCCACTCTGTGCCCTTTGGGCATGGAGTGGCAAGTGAATCGTAATTCATGGATTACATGAGATTTGACATCACGGACAGTTCATATTGCAGGATCTTGAGAGACTACAAGATGTTGGTTAATTGTGACCCCAACCAGTCAATATTCTATGACTCATTTCTATGATTAGTCTAGTGACATGCTAATTGCATCAGGGCTTGGAGGACATTCCATTGTCCTTGTGTAAAGGTGTTGTAACGGACAGGTGTTAATCCAGGTCTGCTCCCAGAACTCTAATTATGCATACTAAAGACTGCTTATGTGTGATAACCCTGTCTACAATCTATTGATGCTCAGAGGTGTCAAGCGGTATGCGGAGACGGAGTGGGTGAAGGCTTTTGTTGTTAGTAATTGAGGAATGTTTAGTAATTAGCCTTAGTGTGTGATTGGGGGGGGACAGTTTGATTGTTCCTGTAAATTCTGTGACCTGTTGTACTATATAAAAAGACTGAGAGAAATCATTAAAGTATCTTTACATTTGGAACAAGTACAGAGCTGCGTGTCTTGTCTTGATTCTGGGCAAATGAAATGGGAATCGGGTCCTGTCGGTTGGAGTGTCGATAAGCTGTCATGACTGGGATGGAAGGTCGTCAACAGTGGTGACCGTTACAGTGGTGGCACAGCAGTGGGATAATTCCATCGCTTAAAGGACGGCGACAAGGACACAGGACGATGGAGACGCTGTATGAACGGCTGAAGCTCTCTTTCCTCAAGGACTTACTGGAGAGCCGGGGCAGATCGGCCTGCAACCGTAAGAGAAGGGACATTATCGCACAACTTGTCAAAATGGATAGAGCTGAGAGGCCCAGCGTAACAGACAGGACACCCGATGAAGAGTTTTGGGACCGGGCTGTTAGACGTGGACTGGCACAGTATGGACCTAATCCTCCACCGGAGATCATAGACCGGGTTATAGCGGCTGTGGATGCCACTTGGCTAGAGCAAAGAGGTGCTGCAGCAGCAGAAGTCACAGCAGCACCAACTGAAGAGAGGGGAGAGGTACAGATGCCAGTCACCATGGAAGTGGAGTTCCAGGGAGCCGGGGCAATTGGCCCCTCTCCCCAGCAACAAGCTGTGGTGGTAAAGCATTTACTCCCAGCTGAATCTCTGGCGGCAGGGCAGGATGCTACTGGCTGCGGCACACAACTGCAGCTTGAGCTGACATCGGGGGATGGGACTGTGGTCTCCCCCCAAAGTGACCCAGCAGAAGAGCTGGCAACAGAGCAGAGTGCCACAAGCCTCTGCTCTCACCTAGCAGGAGAGGGAGTTCCTGTGGGAGTGGATGGGACTGTGGTCTCCACTCCAAGCGACCCAGCAGAAGAGCTGGCAACAGAGCAGAGTGCCACAAGCCTCTGCTCTCTACTAATGGAAGAGGGAGTTCCTGGGGCAGTGGATGGGACTGTGGTCTCCACTGACACAACCCCAGAAAATGGTGCGTCACCGAGACAGGAGGATGTCGGCTTGGCTTTGCAAGCATCAGGGGATTTTCTACCACCAGTGGATGGGACTTCAGTCTCCACTGGTATACCCCAGGGATGGGGGGCAGTTGGCCCAGATCCCCAGCAGCATGAGGAACTGAGCCCAGTCACCCTGTCTTCTCTCCAGCGGCTGAAAGGACTCCAGGGAGAAGGGCCAGTCCAGGCCTCTCCCCAGCGGCAGGCAGATTCTCTAAGAGAGACAGAGGTTGGTTGGGTGAGTAATGCTCTGTTTGGAGCAATTTATTTGGGGTACGGTATGGATACCAGCATTGGAGGACTGGTACTACTGACTTACTTCGGAGTCAACCCGTTTGGGGTCTCCTCCTGTGTCAGTCTCCCACCGAAAGGGGAGAGATGTAACGGAATGACCCGTGACACCCAAAGACTTTGTGAGGATGGGGGATACTCTTATGTCAGCGTCACTGATAACTCTTGGGTCTGAGTCCACTCTGTGCCCTTTGGGCATGGAGTGGCAAGTGAATCGTAATTCATGGATTACATGAGATTTGACATCACGGACAGTTCATATTGCAGGATCTTGAGAGACTACAAGATGTTGGTTAATTGTGACCCCAACCAGTCAATATTCTATGACTCATTTCTATGATTAGTCTAGTGACATGCTAATTGCATCAGGGCTTGGAGGACATTCCATTGTCCTTGTGTAAAGGTGTTGTAACGGACAGGTGTTAATCCAGGTCTGCTCCCAGAACTCTAATTATGCATACTAAAGACTGCTTATGTGTGATAACCCTGTCTACAATCTATTGATGCTCAGAGGTGTCAAGCGGTATGCGGAGACGGAGTGGGTGAAGGCTTTTGTTGTTAGTAATTGAGGAATGTTTAGTAATTAGCCTTAGTGTGTGATTGGGGGGGGGGACAGTTTGATTGTTCCTGTAAATTCTGTGACCTGTTGTACTATATAAAAAGACTGAGAGAAATCATTAAAGTATCTTTACATTTGGAACAAGTACAGAGCTGCGTGTCTCGTCTTGATTCTGGGCAAATGAAATGGGAATCGGGTCCTGTCGGTTGGAGTGTCGATAAACTGTCGTGACTGGGATGGAAGGTCGTCAACGGTGGTGACCGTTACACTGTATGCACGTCTTTTTTTTTTTTATCCGTACATACCGTTATATTGTCATTTTGTCCAGTGCTTTCCGGGTTCTGATGACTGCGGGACTGGGCGTTCCTATCCTTCGGTTAGATGATTGACGGCTTGTGAAACAGGTGACCTGTCGCACAACGCGCGTCACCAGATTTCCGGAAATAGCCGAGCTGCGAGTTGGCACTATACGGCGCCTGCGCAGTCAGCTCTACACGGCGACTCGCAGCTCGGCTATTTCCGGAAATCTGGTGACGCGCGTTGTGTGACAGAGGAACTGTTTCACAAGCCGTCAATCATTTACCCCAAGGATAGGAACGCCCAGTCCCGCAGTCATCAGAACCCTGAGGCAGGGATAGGAACGCCCAGTCCCGCAGTCATCAGAACGCGGAAGCCCTGGACAAAATCAGAATATAACGGTATGTACGGATAAAAAAAATAAAAAGACCTGCCTACAGTAAATGTCCTTAGTATGCTGGCTCTAATGTTAGAAATTGTTTTTTAGGGTGAACCCCCGCTTTAAGAAGTGGGGCAAAATTATATCTGCTGTATCTTAGATTACACAGAGGAATGTCTAAGTTCATGTTGCCATGTCATTATTTGAGAAACTCTGCAGGCGCCTGAATCCTGCTCTAAATCTGAGGATTAAGAGCCATATTTTATGGGAAAGTGAGATTGCTGGCAAATAAAAGCACTGACAAATCACACGGATAACAAACAGGCAAATGATCCACATAAAATACCTTCTGACAAGCTGGAAGCATTTTTATTGATATAGTAGAATACTGAATTGGTGTTCCTTTCCTGATTCTACTTATTAATTGCATACATTTTGGGGAATTAGTGTTACTAAACCCACAACAGTAAAATCAGTCTGTATATGCAGTAAAGCATGCTTGTTATACTCACTGTGGAACCCAAGGGGTTAATACTCTGCATTGTCTAAAAAAGCGACAATTTTGAAAAAAACACAATATTTTTAACTTTTTGCTATAATATAGCAAATATAATATCCCAATCTTTTTTTAAAAAAACTTTTTTTTTTTCTCAGTTTAGGTCGATACGTATTCTTCTACATATTTTTGGTAAAAAAAAACGCAATAAGCGTATAGTGATTGGTTTGCGCACAAGTTATAGCGCCTACAAAATAGGGGACAGAATTATGACATTTTTTTTTTACTAGCAATGGCAGCGATCTGTGATTTTTATTGGGGCCAAGACATTATGGCAGACGCATCGGACACTTTTGACACATTTTTGGGACCATTCACATTTATACAGCGATCAGTGCTATAAATGTGCACTGATTACTGTATAAATGTGACTGTCAGGAAAGGGGTTAACACTAGGGGGCGAGGAAGGGGTTAAATGTGTTCCCTAAGAGTGATTCTTATTGTGGGGGAGGGGACTGACTGGGGGAGGTGACCAATCTGTGTCCCTATGTACAAGGGACACAGCATCGGTCTCCTCTCCCTGACAGGACGTAGATCTGTGTGTTTACACACACAGATCCACGTCCTTGGCTGTGTAACAGACGATTGTGGGTGCCCAGCAGACATTGCGGGCACCAGGCACGCGCATCGGCACCTCAGTGACGCGGCGGGCACCCGCACGCGGTGCTCGCACGCCCCCCAGTGGCCGGAGGAGCCGAGGACCTCAATAGGCGTCCTCCTGGCATTGTAGAGCCACCTTGTGTCCATCATAGTACAATGGCCCGGGCTCCAAGTGGTTAACAAACAAGATGCTATGCAGACCTCTAACACTCAAGTATGAAGACAACCAGAGGATCATTTGCTCAATCACTTTATTATAAAGCAATATTTTTCACCCTTCTTACCATCGAGGAACCCTGGAAAAAAATTCTCAGGTCCCAGGGAACCTCTGAAATTATTTTCGGACCTACAGCTCATAGGACAATTTACCTCTTTATCTGAGCACTGGGATGCACCATGTCAGGATTGCTACATTCTTCATAATGTCTGCTGACAAATAGTGAATGTATGGTCTGCTGGCGTGTATAATCCCCAAGTTGTTGTGGAATCAGCTAAAGCATTTCCATCTCGCTAGCCTAATGCATGTGTACCCCCAATATTTTTTCAAGGTTTACACTTTTCTGTATCTGGTAACAAAAGTTGGGAAAGGCTGCTTTAGAACAATGTCAGGTCTTGGAATAGTATCATACAAGTCAACAGCTGTGAGTAGTGCAATTTTACTCCACTGAAGACAATCTTTTAGTTCTCTCAAATGGTAATACATATAAAGTTCATATATAAAGTTCATATATTAAATCTGTGACTGATTGAAGGGAATTAAAAAAATCTATATATTAATGGTGCAAAAATCCAAAGTGCTTGTCCGCTCCTCCATTAGTCTCACAGGCTGATCACCTCACAACTGAGTCAAATCAGCAGTGTTCCCCTCTGGGGATAGTAGAGAAGGCTGGCGTGCTGCTGGTAATCACTTTCCTGCTCCAAATTGCCTATTCACATGGGATAAAAACCCTGATCATCTCACCAAACATGATAAACATGCAAAAGAAGGAAGGCATAATCTAGTGCTCTCTGTTTAAAATGTTTCATTATACAGTGGAACCTTGGTTTACGAGTAATGCGGTTAACAAGCATTTTGAAAGACGAGCAATTTTTTTTTAAATGCTGACTCGGTTTGCAAGTGTTGTCTCGCAAAATGAGCAGAATACAAGCTAATGAGGTGTGCAGTACCGCATTTGGCCTGAGGTGCGGGGGCGCCAGAGCCATTTGGAGTATTTCCGAGGCTCTCCCGCGCTCCCCACCTCTGGCAACAGAGGTGGGGGGCCATTGATGTAAATGTGGAACAAATTATTTTTGGTTCCATTGACTTCTATGGGGAAACTCGCTTTGATATACGAGTACTTTGGATTAAGAGAATTCTCTTGGAACGTATTATGCTCGTAATCCAAGGTTCCACTGTATATAAAAAAAAGGGTAAGGTATATAACTCACAAAGATGGCACTGTAAGCCGTGCAAGCTGGAAACACATTTCAGACACAATAGGTCTCAAGATGGCCGCGATGTAACGTTAATACACAGGCTCCGTCCCCTAGATGCGTATCGTCAAAGCATTGACTTCTTCAGTAAGGGTCTCATATATAATATATGATCTTTATATATTAACTTTCAGCATTATATGTGTATTGATTACCATTTTTTAGTTACACTTGTACCATTTTAAATTGTTTTTGATTTATAACGCAGCACTGTTTATTGATTATTAACACCTTTTAAGTGAAGTGAGAACACTTGTTAGTGATAGCAGCTATTATTAATATTTTTTTACACTACTTTATTGTATCGAGATTGTACAGATTGATATTCACTTTATACATTTTTTAGTTCATGGAAGGTGCCTGACTTTGCCATGAATCTGCTCCTGAAATAGATCAGCCAATTGTATAAGGTATTCTTTCTATAGAATGTAAGGAATGAGGGAACCTTCCTCGTGTTTATTTATTTATTACAGGTACTTCTATAATGCTGTCAATTATGCAGCATTTTTTATACAGTATTGTACATTCACATCAGTTCCTGCCCTCAAGAAGCTTATAATTTTAGGTCGCTAAAGCCTAGTATACACGGGCACGAATGTCAGGTGGCATCGGCCAGTTCAATAGAAACCGGCCGACATTCGACCGTGTGTACTGCAACTAATCCGACAGAAGCTGGTCGTTTGGCAAAAAATGGCTGAGAGTGCTGACCGGAGTGTTCTGGCGTGGGGCTGTCCCTCCTGAAACTAATAGTGTATACTAGGCTTAACACACATTCATACATACACCTACTAGGGCCAATTTAGACAACAGTTAATTAACCTACCAGCATGTCTTTGGAATGTGGGAAGAAACTGAAGTACACAGAGGAAACCCAAGCTGTCACATGAAGAACATGGAGTAGTGCCATGTT
The DNA here is from genome assembly GCF_905171775.1 of Rana temporaria. Lineage (NCBI taxonomy): Eukaryota > Metazoa > Chordata > Amphibia > Anura > Ranidae > Rana > Rana temporaria. The sequence goes on from NC_053489.1 coordinate 318,634,094, forward strand.
TGACTAGAAAACTCACATATCAAAGCTCTAATCAACAGACAGTTATTTTATAGCTGGCAATGCTAACTAGCAATTGGTGTTCACCTTGGCAGCTGTGTTTGTAGTAAGGATTTAACAATTTCAAAAGTTCAACTTTTTTCTATGTGGTGTCTTTGTCCACCCCTCTAATTCGACTCTGTTGTTCAGTCGGAATTCTCTTTCATACTGCAAAAATCGTTATAACTTTTTTGCTGTATATGCCAAACAAACGGCATATAAAAGATTAAAAGAATCAATTTTCAAAGAGGGATTTTCTTGGTCATTATTCATTAAGTGACAAAACCCCTAAAACTTCCTTTTAGAAGAGAAAGAAAGAAGAAGAATTTCTTTTCGACTTCTAATAAAATCTGAATTGCATGTAGAATAACTTCTTTTAATCTTTGGTCGTAAAACTTGGGTGGGCAAAATTCCCTTCGTCCTGAGAGACTTGACTGTTCTGAGGTTTTTATGAGGATGGATATAGTGATCTGTCTTTAGAAAGTGCTATTTTATGCATTGACCAGCCTTCTTCTATAGGCAGCACACATCCTTCTCCAAATCTTCCTTCCCCTACTTTAAACATTTATTGAAGATCTTAGTATGAGCCAAGAGCTGCCAGTGCCGACCTATGTGGTACTATCTTCTTGGAAGGGTCACAAATCTCCTTTCATTATATATGTCTTTTCTCTGTGTCCCTTTTCCTTCATTAGAAATTAAATGATTCCTGGAAATGGACAAACTATCTGCATTTGCCCTTTTTTTTTTTTAAATGCTTTAGTAAGAGAACATAGTTGATCTTGGATGCATTTTTATTTCTCTAGTATTGTAACTATTAAATACAAGTGAATAGTAATATTGCAGTGAGTGAAGGTTTGAAAACCAAAGTAAAATTGCCAGTTAGCCTGCAATTTGAAAAGAGTAAACAGGACACAGGCAGATACATTTTTTAGTAAAATCACACGTGGAAGAATCTGATGCCCATTAGTATCATGCTGGTTATTTTATGGCATTTGGACATTCTTTTTTTGTCCTTTTTATGTTAATTTAAGAGCAGTTTGGCATTTATGAACATTCGCTTTGGTATAGGGAAGGGAATTGGCAGTAAAGGAAACAAAAATGTAATAACTTTGAATTGGCAATCAGGTTTAAAGGATTATAAAAAGTACACCTGGACGTTTACAAGTCAGCACAGCCCAGGAAAAAAGCGAGCTTGAATACACTGACCTATCCCTAGGTAATGTATCTCTTTAGCATTTTTTTGCAATGAAAATGTTTTATACTACAATTACACATAGTGATAAAATGAATAACAATAGCTGCGCTATCACCGTATAACACTGTTTAATTGTACAAATCCCCTTAAAATCAAAGTATTGGATACTCAATTTTTTTGGGTGCCTATCCGGCACATGTGTCGTCTGTCTGAGTCAAGCCGATCATCCCATGACTCCAATAGTGTGTAAAAGTCAGTTTGTGCTCCACCTGGCAGTAAGCGGAAGTGGCGTAGTACCGGGTGTGTGCGCCCCTACGTATTTTTCGCCACCAGGATGTCATCAGGAGGCATGGCATCTCCTCTGCACTTATATACAATGTCCGCCTCAATCAGTAATCGTATGTTAATCACCCGGAACATAATACTACATAAGGTACTTCACAAAATACCAATATATTTGAGCTTTAAAGAAACGTAGTTCTCACACAATCTGTACTTTTTAAACCATGCCATTTTAAAACAAAAACTTATTTACATCTTATTTCAATCTATACACTGCCATCTAGTGTATTCCAAGGGCATTGACTTGCCTTTATTATATATGTGCAACCTGCTATCAAAGCTCAAATATATTGGTATTTTATGAAGTACCTTGTGTAGTAATACGTCCCGGGTGATTAACATATGATTACCGATTGAGACGGACATTGCACAATATAAAAATGGAGGAGACGTAGTTAGCCACGCCTCCTGATGACTTCCTGGTGACGAAACACTTAGTGATGCACACACACTGTACTACGTCACTTCCACGTCCTGTCAGGTGGAGCACAAATGGAGTGGAGTGAAATGTTCAATACTTGATGATTTTAGGGGAATTGTATAAATAAACAGTGTTATACGGTGATACACTCTCTGGTTTCCTTTGCATGAATAAACGTGACCTGGATGGGGAACATGAGAGACTGACCAGTCACATTAAGTGTGTTTTGACCTGCCTTAGTATATACTTAGGGGGTCAACAACATTCGGTGGGTGTGGCCCAAGGAGGACCATTTGGTTGGCAAATGAGCACGAAGATATTCAGTTTTCCCTAACCAGGGATGAGGTGCTGTATTTTTACGACAACTTTCGATCACTAGCCCTTCACCTTTCGAAGATATTCAGTTCTTTTGCACAAGATAAAGCACTTTTACTTGCAAATATGCAGGAGGAGCATTTTTTCAACACTATTGCATTTTTTAAAGACTGTTTAACCTTTAAAGCACAATTTGCACTTTTGCACTTTATATAGTAGTTTATATAGTCACTTTATAATTACAGAGAATAGTGCAGCTATTGTTATTAATTTTATCACTGACTGTGTTTAATGCAATTTTTACCAGCAGCTTTCCATTTTTTTGCTTTTTTTTTTACAGTATATTTGATTGATTTGATGAATCACTGGAGGTAGTGCAGCTTACACATACTTAAACTACAATTACACATAATCAACTTAATATATTAGCTACATTTGGAAAGCGAACAGCGTGGCCCAGATATGCAGTTAATAGGAAAATAAATCTTTTGTTGCGCTAATAAAATATCTAATATATGTAACCCAAGGGTAAAACAAACCTTGTGGGTAGTATTGAAACATCTTCAACTGGAAAACGCTAGATAGTTCAGGAAGGCTTAAAGTGCCCCATGCCATCAAACTCATTATTCTATCTAACAGTACATATTTATAATGGCTGTTGTAAGCTTTTTTTTCTTGCTGTCTCATATCACAGCTCCCTTGCACTCCATGAATAGCAACTGTGAAAAAGCTGTGTAAACAATTTGTTTACCTATATTCCATTTACCTTCCTTTATTCCTTATTGACCTTAGGTTTTTTTATTTTTCTATAGGCTGACCTCAGCCAATCAGCAGATGAATGACAGTATCCAGGAAGACCTCCGTCTGAAATTTTTAATTTTTTGACTATCATGATGATTAAATATATGCACAAAAGATGCCTAACAATGCATTACATTTCTGCATCCTCTCTCTGCCTCCAGTGCAGTTACATACAGTATCTCACAAAAGTGAGTACACCCCTCACAGTTTTGTAAATATTTTATTATATATTTTCATGTGACAACACTGAAGAAATTACACTTTGTTACAATGTAAAGTAGTGAGTGTACAGCTTGTATAAACAGTGTAAATTTGCTGTCCCCTCAAAATAACTAAAATCAACAAAATCAACACGCAGGCATTAATGTCTAAACTGCTGGCAACAAAAGTGTCAATCTTTTATGTGGCCACCATTATTTTACAGCACTGCCTTAACCCTTTTGGGCATGGAGTTCACCAGACCTTCACATGCTTCACATGCCACTGGAGTCCTCTTCCACCACTCCATGACGACATCACAAAGCTGGTGCATGTTAGAGACCTCGCGCTTCTCCCCCTTCCATTTGAGGATGCCCCACAGATGCTCAATAGGGTTTAGGTCTGGAGACATGCTTGGCTAGTTCATCTTCTGTTTGGGGTCGTTATCATGTTGGAAGACTGAGAACAGCAGAGAGAGGAATGGGACTTTAAATGAAGCACGTAGGTATGGAAAATGTAATATTTATTACATACATCAATAATAAAAAAAATCATAATGATAATCATAAATCAATATAAATAGGGTAAATGATCCAAACGGGGACAGACTTGGTTCAGGGACAGTGTCCTCAGTGGGTGGTGGGCTGTGGGCTGACAGAGGAGGGGTGGGCTGACAGAGAGGGGGTGGGCTGACAGAGAAGAAGTGGCCTGAGAGGGGGTGGGCTGACAGAGGGGGGCTGAAAGAGGGGGGGTGGGCTGACAGAGAAGGAGTGGGCTGAGAGGGGGTGGGCTGACAGAGGGGGGCTGACAGAGGAGGGGTGGGCTGACAGAGAGGGAGTGGGCTGACAGAGGGGGCTGACAGTGGGGAGGTGGACTGACAGAGGGGGAGTGGGCTGACAGAGAGGGGGTGGGCTGACAGAGTGGGGTGGGCTGACAGAGGGGACCTGACAGAGGGGTGTGGGCTGACAGAGGGGAGCTGACAGAGGGGGGGGTGGGCTGACAGAGGAGGGGTGGGCTGGGGGGTGGGCTGACAGAGGGGAGCTGACAGAGGAGGGGTGGGCTGAGAGGGGGAGTGGGCTGACAGGGGGGGTGACAGAGGGGGGGGGTGGGCTGACAGAGGGGGGGTGGGCTGACAAAGGGGGGTGGGCTGACAATGAGGAGGTGGGTTGCCAGAAGAGGATGGCTGACATAGAGGAGGTGTTTGACAGAAGAGGGTGGCTGAGGGAGGGGCGCTGACAGAGAGGGGGGAAGATGAGACTGAGAGACCTCAGAAACACACAGCACCCCAGGCAGAGAGGCGGGACTCCAGTCTCCAGCAAGTGGTCACGACCAGCCGCGCTTGGCCGCATCCACACGTGACCAGCTCCGTCGATCCATTTGCAGAGAGCTCGCAACACTTATGCTCTGTGATTGACAGAACAGGGTCATGTACGGCCGCACGCTGTGGAATTCTGGTACGTGTAGTCATGATGCAAGGCTGACTTACAACTGTCCCTGCACAAAATGTAATTTCTAAAGGAAAAAAAGTCATTTAAAACTACTCGCGGGCTATTCATGAAAAAAAAAATTCTAGCGCTGTAAATCCTTCTACGACTCGGACCCGCCGCTACAAACAAATGATGTGCTACCCGTCTGACATTTCTTATATAACCAAGGGCGGAGCTAGGGGGAACCCTTATGGGCCACGACAGCCTCCTCAGCACTCCATCTCCATCTTCCACCCGTCTCTCCCTCCTGACATGACTCATGCCTATTTTTGAGGTGGCCTGACCACTGCCAGTCCTTTACTAGGGATTGTCTGAGGCCTCATAAATAGGCCAAGCAGCTCCTCCTAACCTCCACCCACTGTGTATTTTTTAGTTAGTTTGGTTATAGCAAATGTCCAAAAAAAAAAAAAAAAAAAAAAATGGCCAAACAGGAGTCAAATATATTACCATCACTCAAAGACCCAGACATCTTAATGTTATTGTAGGTAGATTCATTATTATGCTCCCTATCGATTGTTACAAATTTAACCCCTGGCCCTAAGCAAAAGATTTTGATTTTGTTGAATATGAATAGTATGGAAGAGTTTGATTTTTTTACAGGTTGAGTTTGCTGCTTATGTTCCGTATATACCGCCCTGACGACTGGGTGTTAACAAGAACTGTAAATTATGTAATATGTCTCTGATTGTGTCAGCAACAGAAGGACACTGATTTATTAGGGGGCAGGGGGGGTGTAACATTTGTTAAATTTGTAATACTCTTTCCCTTTTCCTGTCCCAGTTATGGCCATATAATTTCATTCCTTGTCCCGGTGTCACCAGATTAAAAAAATAAAAGTGAGGGGAATTCTCTCTGTGCTGCCCTTTACCTGTGATCCCCTCTACCCTTTTTTTCTTGTCCTGGTGTCACATGGATCACATGTAAGGGGATACCTCCTTTGTGGAGTCACAGACAGCAATAAAACTTGACAGAAGTCACCTTCCTCTGTTCCATGAAATGTTTTAATAATGGCTGGTCAGTGCCTTTTACAGACCTGAATTAATCTCAAAATCTAAGTGCCAAAATCTGAACACTTGCCAGTTTATTCGCTGTTTATTTCTTCTAAACTGCATGTTTTAGGCACATTATTATTAACATATGGTAATGTGCTTTTTAAAAGTTTTTTTTTGAAATGTAGCTAATAATATTCAATATATTTATTTGTCATTTGGAATAAAGCCTTCCCTAAAACAGAAGGTATTCACGTGCCTCGTTCCATCACATTATTAACAAGATTATTATTAATATTAGGATTATTGCTGTATTCTGACTGTACAGTTCCCCACAAACACTTATGCCGCGTACACACCATCGCTTTCTGCGATGAAAAAATGCGACGCTTTATGTGCTTGAAAAAAACGTAATTTTTCAAACTTCAATTTGAACAACGACGTAGCATACACACCATCACTTTTTCACAACGCTCTAGCAAAGCGCAGTTCCGTCAATCACGCACGACGTCACTATAAAGGGTCGTTTCCATGCGGAAGACGGCCTCTTTTGCTGATATCGTGTTGCTGCGTGTTAGTAAAAGTTTGGTGAGATACGATTCGTGATTTTCAGTGACTGTGCTTTAAATTTCGTTTTCTGTCGTACAGTTTGTCTATTTGTCGTCGGATCTGTGATACAGTGCTTGTACTAAGGACGTATTTGTTTTGGCATTACGTTTTGTGTGCACGGTGCTGTTTAGCAGGTCGTTCTTCAGAGGCCATTCTGTACTTCAGGGCGTAATTTTTAGTCTGATCTGATTTGACGACCGTTTTCTAGCCATGTTGCGGGTACGAACTCGTCGCCGAGATCGTGCTGTGCTTGTTGTTAGGATGTGTGCTGCATCCCAGCGACGGTCCATGAACAGGGTGAGGAGGAGGTTGTGGACCAAGAACTGGTTGCTATGCAGGGACCAGTTCTCTCATATGCCTCTGCTGCGGGAGATCCGAGAAAATAACCCTGATGATTTCAGGAATTTTCTTAGGATGTCTGACCCCGTATTTCAGCAGCTTTTGGCTTCGGTGTCGCCATATATCACCAGGCAGGACACCGTTATGCGGGAAGCCATCACTGCTGAGCAGAGGCTAGTTGCAACGTTGCGCTACCTTGCAACAGGGAGAAGTCTGCAGGACTTGAAGTTCTCGACGGGCATCTCCCCCCAGGCTCTGGGCCTCATAATCCCGGATACCTGTTCGGCCATCATTCAGGTTCTTCAGGAGGACTATGTTAAGGTAAGTGGTGTTCTTTCAATGGTCAAACTATGGCCCTAAAAAAAAAAAATTACCTGTTTCTAATATGCTCAGAATGTTCACTTTGTCTCCATGTATGCTGTTCTAGACAATTTGTAAAGCCCTACATGTTTATTGTATTTTGCCAACCTGTCCATCATTCTATGTTGTGGCCAAACCCACCTAGCATAGTCCCTATATCTCCGTTTATTTGTGGCCTCCATTGTAGTGCTGCATTTTGTGTGTCCCTATATCCCCGTTTATTTGTGGCCTCCATTGTAGTGCTGCATTTTGTGTGTCCCTATATCCCCGTTTATTTGTGGCCTCCATTGTAGTGCTGCATTTTGTGTGTCCCTATATCCCCGTTTATTTGTGGCCTCCATTGTCCAAACCCCCCCCCCCCCAAGATTTTTTCACTACATACTAATAATTATTTTTATTATTATTTTATCTTTTTTGTGGGGTTGTTTCTCAGGTGACAAACTCATCTTGGGCCCCCACTCCCCCTAAATATATTTTTTGAACATCAGAGGGGGTGATTAATATGCTTAGTGTTCACATGTTATTTTTTAATACTAACCTTTTTAGTTTAAGTTTTGGTGGGATTCCTTGAAATTGTAGCTATATTCTGTTCACAATGTTTGTTTGAATGGATTTTTTATTTTCTTTCTATCCAGTTCCCCACCACGCCACAGGAATGGCAGACTGTGGCAGCGGACTTCTCCCAGCGTTGGAACTTTCCGAACTGCGGAGGAGCCATTGGTGGCAAGCACATCCGCATTGTGCCCCCACCCCATAGTGGATCCCATTTCTACAACTACAAGGGGTTCCACAGCGTTGTTTTGATGGCGGTGGTCTCTGCCAATTATGAGTTCATGTACGTGGATGTTGGGAAAAATGGCCGGATGTCGGACGGCGGTGTCTTTGCGGAGACGGAGTTCGCCCAACGACTTCAGTCGGAGGACCTAGGATTGCCACCTGCGGAGGAGAACGAAGAGGGTCTGCCCTTCGTGTTTGTTGCAGATGAGGCTTTTGGTTTGGGTCCCCACCTCATGAGGCCATTTCCCGTACGCACCCTCACCCATGAGAGGAGGGTTTTTAATTATCGGCTGGCCAGAGCAAGACGTGTGGTAGAGAATGCCTTTGGAATCATGGCCAGCCGATTCCGATTGTTTTTAACAGCAATAAACCTTGCGGAATACAGATGGAATCACATCATCCTATGTTGTTGCATTCTCCACAATTTTTTAAAGAGACATTCTCAAAATTACCTCACGGTATTGCCTGATGAGGCAGATGTTGTGGCTCCGGAGCCGGGACGTCAGGCTAGCCATAGAGGCTTGGCCCCCCAAACCGCACGTGCAGTGCGTCAATCCTATGTGGACTATTTTATGGGGAGGGGGGCCATTGCAATGCCCGATCTTCAATAAATAATAAAATTTACTTTTTGCTTGATTAAACAGTGTTTATTTTTTTGATTTTCTTAATTTTTTATTTTTTGGGGGTAATGTTTCTTTTTCCTAGGTTCTCATCCAGCCATGTGTTTGGGATGTCCTAAATTCCCATGAGTGTTAAATCTTAATAACTCAACAAATATGCCTGAGTAATTTAATGAGTCAGCATTGATACCAATAACTACACACACATTTTTTGGAGTACAAAATATTTTTTATTTTTGTTTTTGATTTTTTTATTAGTACAAAATAGAATAATTTTTTTCATTTTTTTGTCTTTTTTTTTTTATTAGTACAAAATAGAATCATTTTTTTAATTTTTTTTGTCTTTTTTTTTATTAGTACAAAATAGAATCATTGTTTTCATTTTTTTGTCTTTTTTTTTATTAGTACAAAATAGAATCATTTTTTTGTCTTTTTTTTTATTAGTACAAAATAGAATAATTTTTTTCATTTTTTTGTCTTTTTTTTTATTAGTACAAAATAGAATCATTTTTTTGTCTTTTTTTTTATTAGTACAACATAGAATCATTTTTTTAATTTTTTTGTCTTTTTTTTATTAGTACAAAATAGAATCATTTTTTTCATGTTTTTGTCTTTTTTTTTATTAGTACAAAATAGAATCATTTTTTTCATTTTTTTGTCTTTTTTTTTATTAGTACAAAATAGAATCATTTTTTTAATTTTTTTGTCTTTTTTTAATTAGTACTAAATAGAATCATTTTTTGATTTTTTTGTCTTTTTTTTTATTTGTACAAAATATAATTTTTTTTTTTGGGGTTTTTAAAATTCTTTGTAAATAAAATGAACACAAACAATTAAACCCTCCCCAAAACATTAATTAAATTTTAAGCTGCCGTTCCAGCGTCTTCGCTTTGTGGCGAATTTCCCGGCAGGCCAGACGTATGTCCTCGACTTGGGCCCTGCAGGTGAGAACCTCGCCGATGAGGAGCTGGGCACTATACGTGTCCAGTCCCTGACCAGCCCGATTTCCTCCTGAAATGTGGAACCAAAACATGTGTTAAAAGATTGTATGCCTATATCTATATTCCCTGAAAATGTGGTATATGTTACTTTACCGGATGTTGTGGCAGGTTCCTCTTCATCTACATCCCTCGGGGGTGTGGCTTGGTTGGCTTGTGCCTCCTGCCTTGCTGCTTCATTGTGCCCTACAAGATTGAAGAAAGGGAAAACAGGAGGTTAAAACATTACGAGCGGCCTGAAATGACCCAAAAATATTCTAAAATTAAAAAAAAGAGGGCAATATTGTTGATTTTAAAAAACGGTGCAAGAAAATAGACCAGTATTTAATCCATTCACAAAGTAATGTCAAATCTGGTGACAATTGTTTTTTTTTCCTATATGTAAGCTAACCAAGTATCCCCTGGATCTGCTCACCCCTGTGTGTGACCCAACATAGGTTGTGATTGTGACAAACAATTGTGCTACTGAGTACACATGTTCAATAAAAAAAGGAGTAGCAAACGCTCCTTTTTGGGAATCTCAAGGTATTTACGTTTCTTCAAAAATAAGCTGAAACACATTTACATCAATACCAGAATTGAAGACACCTTTTAAGCCCCAAAAATGTCACAACTTTCATATTTGTGTCGAATAATTGGTCATAGGAGTCGTCGTTCATTCGCCCACAATTCCTACATTTACGTTTTTAATTATGATACAGTGCTTCAACTCCCCTTTGCACATGCAAACTAGGCATGATGCCATTTCTCAGTAATATGGTATTGGATTATTGAAAGTCAGCGAATGAACGACGACTACGACGACTGCATCATGCGTCCACATTCATAATATTAATTATGGTCAACCTGCAAAAATAAAAAACATGGCACAAAGAACACACCAAAATAATTAATACACATGGAAAAAACTTACTTCTTCTTCGAATCACCCTATTTATTTTGGCAAGTTGGTGGGGTTCCCTCTTTTTTAAATCGGACCACCTTTTGCGCAGGTGCTCTCTGCTCCTGCGTTTTCCAAACTTCCGCTGGAGCCTACGGATGACCTTCTCCATAATTTTTGCTTTGACTTTATTTGGATGCATGTAGGGGCCATGCTTGGCATCATAGTCCTCCCTCCTCAATATGGTGACCATCTCCACCATTTCATTAAATGTCATGTTGGAGGCTCTGCATGTGAATCTGCGGCGTGGTTGGGCCTGGCCTGCCTCCTGGCTTGAGCTGGAATACACCTCCATGTTCTCCATCATTTCTCCCTCACCAAACGACAGAGAAGGGGCGTGGAAAGGACGATACCGAACGTCAGGGGCGGGGTGTCGTGCGGAGCGTCACGCGTGCGTAGTGTAAAAGGGATGGGACATGTTTGTAAACGGCGTGCATAGTCTGTGGAAGAAGGCGTAAATCACGATCTTTCATAACGACGATACGTAAGTTTTTTTTGCGACTTTATTATAGTGAAGAGGGAATGAGTTTGTGGGCTACTTAGGGGAAGTAAGCTAGTGGCTTTAATGACATTATGTTTTGGCTTCTGTTTCATGTGCAGAAAGAATGGATCACCGAATTCATTCAAAAATGGAAGGAACATCCTGTTCTGTGGCAAACCAAAAATACAATAAATAAAAACAAAGATGCCAGGGAAAAAGCTAAAGAGAGCATGCTTGCTTTTCTGAAAACAAGGGTCCCCAACGCCACAAAAGCCACAGTGAAAAGGAAAATTAATTCCATCAGGGGCACCTACAGGGCCCAACGGGTCCAAGTCCTGGCCTCAATGAGGTCTGGGGCTGCAGCTGACTCCATATACAAACCAACCCTGTGGTACTCCAGTCAGCTGCAGTTCCTGGACGACCACATTGAGACCAGGGCATCCATGTCTACCCTTCCCCCAAGAGGTAGCTCCCAGCTTCCCAGCAGCCAATCCTCCAGTGTTCCCTGCAGACAAGAGCAGGCAAGCTCGGAGGAAGAGCAAGAGTTCCTGGAGGACCCCAATTGTGAGCCATGGAGCATGGTATGTGTTTTTTGTATGAATTTAGTTAGTATATGACAAGTATAGTAATAATGTTAAATGTATGTTACTATTGTTCTAAATTCTAAGTGAATCTCCTAAGTTTAGGGATAAGATCAATAGTCAGTAGTGGCAAAACAGGATGGGGACAAAATTGCCCAATTAATAATGTTTATGAAGGAGTGGGTGGCATTTTCAGATAGGCCAGTAGGGGGGAGTAACGCAATACACCTGCAAGGGGTCCCAGATGGAAAACACCCTTTTTGAGTACTATCTAGTTGACACGAAATTTATTAATTAATTTTTTGGGGAAAAGGCCACTTATTTGCTAAATTAGGCCTGCAACAACCCACATAATTCCAGGGGGACCATGTCTGAAGGTGTGTAAGGGGCCACATAATTAGGGATGGCGACCCTGTGTGTAATATATATTGACATTCAATTTGCATCACTCATGATTTTAAAAATGTGTGTGATTAATGACAAACACAAATAAAATATGTTCCTTTTTTTGATACACAGGCAGACCAAAGCCAGGAAGAGACAGGGCCCACAGGGAGCCAGGAAGAGACAGGGCCCACAGGGAGCCAGGAGGAGCCAGGGCCAACTGCAAGGCAGGAGGTGGCAGAGCCCACTGTGAGCCAGGAGGTGGCAGGCCCCAGTGGGACCCAGGAGGCACGCCGGCGGGATACCATCTCCCGGATCCCTCCATTCCGCAATCCCAATAAACGGCTCAGGAGTATGCGACAAATGGAGGAGGAGACCCAGGGCCTGCTTCGCCAAGCTACTGCAGCCATCCGAGAGCCACCCAGTGAAGTTGAGGGGTTCGCAGCGCTCATTGCAGCCAGGCTCTACAATCTGGAGCAGAGCCAGCGTGTGCGCTGCGAACAACTCATCTTCAAAGCCATAAGCATGGCATCCCTGGGGCAGCTCGATGACGACACCGACATTGTGCGGATTGCTCCTCCTGTCCTTGCTGCTCCTCCTGCTCCTGCTCCTCCTCTTCATGAGGCTGCTCTGGCTCCTGGCACCTCATCTCCTCCAGGAACCCAGCCCCCAAGGACTCGGGCTGCAGGGAAGGCTGCAGGGAAGACTGCAGGGAAGGCTGCTGGGAAGAAAAAGCCCAAGAAATAATACGGTGCCCCTGATGGAATTTTAATGTGGACTCACAGGCTGTATTTGTGGCTTCGGGGACCCTTGTTTTCAGAAATATTCAAGCATGCTCTAAAGTGCTGCCTTCCTTGGCATCTTTGTTTTTATTATGTTGTGTTTTTGGGTTGCCACCATTTTTTATTTGATTTTTTCTGCAGAATAAAAGAAATGTTAATTTTTCAGCCAAATTTGACCATGTTTCTTTATTGTAGATTTGAGAGATCATTAGTGAGTGGGCAGACCCATTCCAAAATAAATATTGCAAACATTAACAAGGTAAAAAAACATGCTTGTGGGTGAGTTAAAGAAAAAATTAGGTTGTTGCAGACACTTCACACACTCCCAAATCAACACAAAATAGAGATTACAAATAAAATTGGTGACAAAATAAAAATAAAAAAATAAAAAGGTGGACCAATATATATATTTAAAATTTTTAACATGGAAGATACAACTACATAACAGAACACAAACATAAACATTATCAAACAAGAAAGAAAATAATTAAAAGCTTGTCATAACTATGTAACAAGATCAGCCGCAACAAACGTCCATTTCTGGGTAGCAGTTAAAAGCAGGGGTTAAAGAAGCGCTTTCTTTTCTTGTCTATAAGCTGAAAAAGACCTTAACGAATGTGCTGATTCCATTCTGAACAGTCGTTTTACATGAATGAGCGCTGCCGTCTCCTAACTTGCTTCTGAGCATGCGCGGGCTTAAAACGACGTTTTTACGTACACACGGTCAATGTTTAGAACACAGAAAACGACGTCGGCCAAAAAGGACACATAAATTTGAAGCATGTTTCAATTTTTTTGTGTCGTTTTTTAGAAGACATAAAACGACGTTTTTGCCCACACACAGTCAATTAAATTGACGTTTTTCAAAACGTCGTTTTTTTTCATCGCAGAAAGCGATGGTGTGTACGCGGCATTACTCTATAAACTGAGGTCTGTAGGCATGGACCAGTTTGTTAATGGATAGAAAACTGGTTACGAGGGCGTGCCCAAGTAGTCATAAATAAAGTGTACTCAGACTAGTCTTAAGTGGTAAGTGTGATACCCTAAGGCTGTGTCCTGGGACCAATTCTGTTCAATTTATTCATAACTGATATAGAGATTGGCATAAATAGCTCAATCTCAGTTTTTGCTGACGACACAAAAATAAGTAAGGAAATAACTTCACATCAGGATATAGAAACTTTACAAGAAGACCTAAATAAAATAATGGAGTGGGCAACCCCATGGCAAATGAGTTGTAATGTTAAAAAATTTAAAGTTATGCGCTTGGGGGCTAAAAATATAAATTTAAATTACTCACTAGGGGGAGAACCTCTTGGGGAATTCAGGATGGAGAAAGATCTTGGGGTCCTAGTAGAAGACAAACAATAGCATGCAATGTCAAGCAGCAGCAAGCAAAGTCAGCAATTGGCATGCATAAAAAAGGGAATTTACTCCAGAGATAAAACTATAATCCTACCACTTTATACGGTAATACTCTGGTTGGTCACATCTGGAGTATTCTGCCTTGTTCTGGTCACCAATCCTTGGAAAGGATGTGCTGGAACTAGAAGAAAAAGTGCAGAGAAGGGCAACACAATTAATAAGGGGACCGGAGGACCTCCATTACAAGGAATGGCTACAAGGACTAAACGTATTTTTCCTGGAGAAGAGACACTTGAGGGGAGATATGATAGCGCTACACAAATACCTTAATGGTGATCCCAGCGTAGGAAGAAAACTATTCAGTCTTAGGGAGTATAAGAAGACACAGGGCCACACAATACATTTGGAGGAGAAGCGGTTTACCCTTAAGCTGCGTAGAGGGTTTTTCACTGTCAGGGCAATAAGGATGTGGAACTCCCTTCCACAATTGGTTGTGTCAGCGGGGAGTATTTAATGTTTGAAAAGACTCTTGAACTTGCATCTTAGTGATCAACTACATACAGGGATATGGGAAATGAATAGTGACATTAACACGCATACACCTACACAGGTTGAAGTGGATTGACTAGTGTCTTTATTCAACCTTACCAACTATGAAACTATAAGATCATACATTGGACTCCCTTCTCATTGCTATGGTCAGGCTACTTTTAATCAATATTTAAACATTATAAACAATATGTAAACATTAACAATACCAAAATGAGTTATCTGCCTGGTTTTACAGTTAAAAATTTAAGAGTGTGAAAAAAGCTTGACTAAAATAATGAGGGACAAAGACCACCCTGGGGTAGAAAACATGAGCGAGTTGTGCGGTCTGTAGTGGGTATGGCAAGATTTCAGTGGTGGTGAAACAGAGCCTGTGACTATTTGCTGTGTGAACTGCATACATACAGTATGCCATAAAATAAAATGTCACTAAGAGGAAAAAAAAATCTGGTGTCGGTGGTGTCACTGGAAGGAAAAAATGTCCCTGTGTTGGTGGTGTCTCTGGAGAGAAAAACTGTCCCTGTGTTCATAGTGTCCTGCAGTGTCAGTGAAGGAAAAACAAGAAGTACAAAGGGAATGGGGGAGTAGTTGATGGTAAGGCAGTCCATACACAGGGGGCAGCCGATGGTGGTGATAGGCAGTGCAGAGGGGGGCAGTTGATAGTGAGGGCAAACAGTACAGGGAAGGAATTTGATGCTAGGACAGGCAGCACTGCAGGGGGCAGTTGATGGTTGTGGTGATGGTGGTGGTAATGGGGGGGCAGTACAATAGGGCATTGGATGGTGGGGACAGGCAGTACAGAAGGAGCCGTTAAAGCATAAGTAAATTGTTAACAATAAAAAAAAAATCTGCCCCCTATGAGCCATGCTTGGATCTTCTTTGAGCTGCAGTTGGATGAGATATTAGAGGAGTGCTTCCTTAACCTCTTGACCACTGGGCACTTAAACCCCCTTCCTAACCAGACCAATTTTCAGCTTTCGGTGCTCTCACACTTTGAATGACAATTATTCAGTCATACAACATTGTGCCCATCTGAAATTTTTGTCCTTTTCCCCCCCCACAAATAGAGCTTTATTTTGGTGGTATTTGATCACCTCTGGGTTTTTTATTTTTTGCGCTATAAAAGAAAAAACACTGAAAATTCTGTAAAAATAAAAAAAGTTCTTGTTTCTGTCATATTAGCAGGTATTGCTGTCACGGAAGACTTGCTGTCAATAGTAACAGCAGGGAAGTTTTGCCCCAAATCATGCGCATTGGCGCGCGTTTGCGCCCGCATGCGCGCATCAATGTGCCCGGTGCGCGCGGCTGCGTGCGGTACCCAGCTTACTATCAGGCACTTGTGCCCCTCCGGACTCTTGACCCTCTGTCTACACTACCAGGAGGTCCTGAGTCGGAGGCTTACGAGAGGCCGCTCCCTGCACGTTGAGCTCCATAACCAGGTACGTGACAATTGCGGAGTATTGGGGTATTGCAGAGTATTGGGGGTATTGCAGAGTATTGGTGGTATTGCAGAGTATGGGGGGTATTGCAGAGTATGGGGGGTATTGCAGAGTATTGGTGTTTTTACAGAGTTTTGCGCAGGGAGGGATGGCTGGATCTGTGACTGCATTTGTCACAGATCCAGCCCACAGCAGCTGCTGCTGCTTCTGCTCTCTCCCCTCTCCTCTCACACTGTACCGATCGGTACAGAGAGGAGAGGGAGGAACCGGCGTCATCACATGACGCCGGTTTGTTTACAAGTGATCGCTCTGTCATTTGACGGAGCGATCACGTGGTAAATGGCCGCTAACAGCGGCAATTTACCACGATCCGTGATGCGGGATGATTCCGGGAGCGCGCCCCAGTAGGCGCGCGAGTGAAGGATTCTGGGAGGACGTCCCAGGGACGTCCTCCCAGAACAACTCCACCGCGCTGTAGACGCGCTGTAGACGTCTTTTGTCTATAGCGCGGTGGGAAAGAATCAAATCCCTAGTGTTTAGTGAGTGCAGTATAGTCCCCTGAGCCTTGGGGCCCATGTGCACTACACGTACTGCACATTTTAGGAATATCCAAATATGCCCCTGATTATTCCCCATTTTCTCTGCAGTGATAATGGTGGAACAGCTGTATGCAGTTTGGAATAAAAAGGTACAATATTAGCTGTGTTTGTACTATACACCAGCAGTACTGGATGTACAGTTAGCCATTGGGGCAAAAAAATTATGAATTGTACAGCTCCAACAACCTCTATATAATGAGGAATTATCCTCCTATTTGTGGGATATGTGAAGGAAGGCTTTACTGTGCCACATACTGATTCAGTGAAAGGCCTTGGATTATTTTATTCTCTCAAATCACAACCTTCAGGGTTATATTTTCTGTTTGTTATGCCTCATACACACCATCACTTTATGTGATGAAAAAAAACGACACTTTCTGTGAAGTAAAAAATGACGTTTTTGAAACTTCAATTTTCAAAGACGAAGTTGCCTACACACCATCGTTTTCTCACAATGTTCTTGCAAAGTGAGGTTACGTTCCACCACGTTTTACCATTGAAGCTTGCTTCATAAGTAGCTTCTGGGCATGCGTGGATGAAAAAACGTCTTAGAAAACGACGTTTTTTGCTACACACGGTCAATTTCTGTGAAGTAAAAAGTGCACTTTTGAAAAACGACACATAAAATTGAAGCATGCTTAAATTTTTTTTGGTCGTTTTTTACAAGACATAAAACGACGTTTTCCCCCACACACAGTCAATTAAAGTGACGTTTTTAAAAACGTCATTTTTTTTCATCACATAAAGTGATGGTGTGTACGCGGCATTATGCAGAGAAAATGTCGAGTTTTCAACTGGCAAATTATTGCTTTTTTTTGTTTTATTATGCTTCCCTTTTAACCGTGACTCACTCCTATACAAATTGCACGTAAGACAGTGTAATTTCATTTTAACAATATTCCACATTCAGTTTGGTGTAGGAAACTATTAAAATTATGTTTTGGTTATCCAGCCTGATTTGATCTGAATCCGAAGTCTAGATACAGAATACAAGCTAGAGCCTTTTTCAGGCGGCTTTATATATAAGTACACTTGCACTTAGCACTTTATTAAATTTCATTTAAGGGCTTGTATTTGTTCTTTAAATGTGTTTCCAATAAATTTGATAAATGAGATTTTTGGATGTGTAGAGTGACCTCTGCTGCTATAGAATTGATAATACAGCAGGAGCGCTGTTGCAAAGCCAAGTACTGCATGAAACTCTATTTGCCGACATTCTATTATCCCCAAGACCAATCCCATAAAATGGAAAGCCATAAAAATGTTTGTTCTTTGAAATGTCCCTGTATTTTATTAATGTCTAACTTACGGTACTTGACAGATCTATTAATATTTTCCACAAATATAACCAATGTTCTCTGGATCTTAAAACCCGATATTTAATGGATAATTATGTTGTTAAGTTGACAGCAGTTTGAATAAAAAACAGCCATAAATAGATCTACATGAAAAACAATATTTTTAACATTTTTAAAGCTTCTCTGCATGTTGTATCTCATGTGGAGGCTTACATAGCCTTAAAGCGGGGGTTCACCCTGTTAAAAAAAAAAAAAATGTTTTTTTTTATTATTCCATTACTTTCGGCATCGTAGCGCGAGCTACGGTATGCCGGTCCTAAATTTTTAATCCCCGTACTCACTGTGCTATCGTTGATTGAAGAATCCGGGGAATGGGCGTTCCTATGGTGAGAGAAGGTGATTGACGGCCGGCCCTGGCACGTCACGCTTCTCCGGAAATAGCCGAAATAGGCTTGGCTATTCACGGCGCCTGCGCATAGCCTGTGCGCAGGCGCTGTGAATAGCCGAGACCTACTCCGGCTGTCTTCGGGGAGCGTGACGTGCCAGAGCCGGCCGTCAATCATCCTCCCTCTCCATAGGCACGCCCATTCCCCGCGGGAGTCGGATTCTTCAATCAACAATAGCACAGTGAGTACGGGGATTAAAAATTTAAGACCGGCATACCGTAGCTCGCGCTACGATGCCGAAAGTAATGGAATAATGAGGTGAAGGAGGGTGAACTACCGCTTTAATTAATAAGGGGTTCTTTATTTTTAAATAAAGTTATCAACAGAAACCCCTTTAGAAATCACACTGGGACTGGCACAGGATGGATTTGATTCACTACTTTCCAGTACAGTAATGCCGTACAGTAATGCCGCATACACACGATCATTTTTGTTGCATTAAAAAAAAACTATGTTTTTCAGCATGTAGAAAAAACGTTGTTTTTCCAACTTCATCAATAAAACGATGTTGCCCACACACCATCTTTTTCGAAAAATTATCTAGCAAAGCGCGGTGATGTACAACACGTACGACTGCACTCTGAAGGGGAAGTTCCATTCGCCTTTGGGCTGCTTTAGCTGATTCCGTGTTAGTAAAAGACGATTCACATTGTGATGAATGTGCTTACTCCATTATGAATGGTAGTTTTACCAAAACGAGTGTCATAACTTGCTTCTGAGCATGCACAGGTTTTTAAGTTCGTTTTAGCCCACACACGATCATTTTTTACAACCTGAAAAACGACATACAGTAGTTTAAAACGATTGGTTGTGAGTGTCACCGGCGCAAAAGAAAATAAATAAATAAATAAATGTGAACTGTGATCTGCTGCAGTACTGTGTGCCCTTAGTGGGGGTCAATAGTGCTCTAAGAAGAAAAATGTTACTGCGCTGATCTAATTATCCAGAGGTATTTAATCTCTGGGAATATGGACATAAGTGAAATATCAGGGCCACAATGTACCCAATCTTAAGTGTGAATAACCTGAATACAAACAATAAAAAATATAAGAAATATATGAGACATACAAATGTGACACAGTGATTCCAAACTTAAATCATATATCTAGATCAGTGTGTCAGCATACAATCCATATGCCACAGTGCTTCTATGAGAAAAATGGCTGTTGCTGCTACTGACCAACCAAATAGTGAAAACAATACGAAAGATATTACAAAAAAATATATTATATATATATATATATATATATGTGTGTGTAAAAACCCAATATGCGGTACGCCAACTGCACCGTGAGTTGTCCAATAACCAATATTGGAACAAAATAAAATAAATATCAATAAAAGTGAAATAATTATCAAACAACCATACAAATGTGCAATGTGCTGGCTGCACTTAAAAATAGTCCAAATGACAGGCAATCTTGCTCTTATACAATAGGTTCCAGCAAACACAAGGTTCAATGTTGGTAATGCTGTATACAGGAAAGTGCCGCTATCTCTTCCACCCGACAAAGATGTGCCACCATCACCAATGGTTAAAATCAACACTCACCAGACCCCAGATATTATTAGGCTCCAAAGTGGTGTCTTTTCTTTGTCGGTCAGTGGGTGTTGCCTCCTTTTCCCTTTTACAAGGTGTCATCAATTCCTCAAAAACAAGGGGCTCATCATGGTGTAGTATATTAAAATATGTATTTATTTAAAAAAGGTAAAAAAATATAACACTTACAATATAAAGTGCCTCTGACCGGCACTGAGTGTCTTTGGCAGTGTCAACCGTTAAAAGCCGCTGACCAGCATTTAAGTGGCGTCCTAAGAGGTGTGCTTGCCCCGCTGTGCTCCGCATGTATTGCTACAAGGGGTCCGTGCGCGCTGGTGTGCTGCACCCTCAATGTGTGTGCAATGTGTGTCCAAACAGCCTCTGAGGCTGTTTGGACACACACATTGAGGGTGCAGCACACCAGCGCGCACGGACCCCTTGTAGCAATACATGCGGAGCACAGCGGGGCAAGCACACCTCTTAGGACGCCACTTAAATGCTGGTCAGCGGCTTTTAACGGTTGACACTGCCAAAGACACTCAGTGCCGGTCAGAGGCACTTTATATTGTAAGTGTTATATTTTTTTACCTTTTTTAAATAAATACATATTTTAATATACTACACCATGATGAGCCCCTTGTTTTTGAGGAATTGATGACACCTTGTAAAAGGGAAAAGGAGGCAACACCCACTGACCGACAAAGAAAAGACACCACTTTGGAGCCTAATAATATCTGGGGTCTGGTGAGTGTTGATTTTAACCATTGGTGATGGTGGCACATCTTTGTCGGGTGGAAGAGATAGCGGCACTTTCCTGTATACAGCATTACCAACATTGAACCTTGTGTTTGCTGGAACCTATTGTATAAGAGCAAGATTGCCTGTCATTTGGACTATTTTTAAGTGCAGCCAGCACATTGCACATTTGTATGGTTGTTTGATAATTATTTCACTTTTATTGATATTTATTTTATTTTGTTCCAATATTGGTTATTGGACAACTCACGGTGCAGTTGGCGTACCGCATATTGGGTTTTTACACACACATATATATATATATATATATAATATATTTTTTTGTAATATCTTTCGTATTGTTTTCACTATTTGGTTGGTCAGTAGCAGCAACAGCCATTTTTCTCATAGAAGCACTGTGGCATATGGATTGTATGCTGACACACTGATCTAGATATATGATTTAAGTTTGGAATCACTGTGTCACATTTGTATGTCTCATATATTTCTTATATTTTTTATTGTTTGTATTCAGGTTATTCACACTTAAGATTGGGTACATTGTGGCCCTGATATTTCACTTATGTCCATATTCCCAGAGATTAAATACCTCTGGATAATTAGATCAGCGCAGTAACATTTTTCTTCTTAGAGTAGTTTAAAACGACGTTAAAAAATGCAGCGTGTTCGGAATTTTTCGTTTTTCAGAACCTAAAAAATGATGTGAAGCCCACATATGATCATTTTAAATGAAATTTTTTAAAAACAACGTTTTTTTCATGTTGAAAAATTATCAGTGTGTGTACGCGGCATATGATAAACAATTATACTCCTCCCATTATCTTAAATACATTTCATGCAGAGATTGTCTGTAGACATGTCACTGTTAAAGTTGCAGCTAGGTGTAAAAATTCAGTGATGGGTCATCTACCTGAGTTTTCTTTAAAATAGTGCACTGAAAAAAAAAAAAAAAAAAAAAGTAGCATCAGTGGAAAACAAACCTAAGCTCATGGGCCTGGGGTTATCACTGACCCTGATTTAAAAACACACCTTATTGCACCAAATTGCATAAGGTTTTTAGTTACCTGGTAACTAAGGCATTTGAAAATTGAAATTAGTAAACAGGACATGATAGGCCTTGTATGTCTGACAACATGCAAGCCACATGGTGCAAATGCAAACAGTCCTTCATACTAGTGTAGTGCTGCCATCTTGAGGGTCGCAAGATAGATCAATACCCCTCTGGCTCCCCTGACCCTGAGAGTCCTCGGTCACCTCTGACACCCTGGGTTCAAACTTTTTTTTTCTTTAGACAAAAATAATAATAAAATACACCAGAATGAGTTAAATCAATACTAGTTTAGTCAATAGGATAAATGAACAAAGAGCCAAAGAATAAACTTAAAGCGGTTGTATACCCGCTGACACAATTTTTTTTACCTCTGCAAAAGGCACCGCATACTAGCTCATTATGAAATACTTACCTTAGAACAAGGCGTCAGACACTCACCTGGTCCACGCCGAGGTAGCCGGCATCTTGCCTCGGCGTGTCTTCCGGATATCGCTGCTCCAGCGCTGTGAGTGGCTGGAACCGCGATATTGTTACAAATAATTCCCTTAATTTGCATAGATTTCCTCTCACTTCCTGTTTGGCTATGGGGCAGGAAGTGAAGGGAAATCTCTGCAATGGGACAGGGATGGTATAAAATAAACTGACAGGGGCTATAACCCTCCCTTACTCCATCCAAAATGAAAAAAAAAAAAGTGTTGCCTATAGTTCTACTTTAAGCACACATTTCTGATAATTTTATGGAGAGAACTAAGAAGATATAACCATGCCAATGGTGCAGCAGAAAACATATAGCACAGTGAGGGAGGTTTGTGGTCCAGGATGACAGGACGGTCAAATTTAGAAGCACCGCCCACCTCCCCAGTTGCGGAATGCAGGCCACCCACATACCAGAAGGAGTGCGGCTGCTTTATGGGGGCGCTAGACTAATTTGCCTCTCAGCCCTTTTCGCCCCATAAGACTGTTACTATACTAACAGTCTAGCCAAAGCCGGCGGGGACTCTTTCCGTGCTGCCCCACTGCAAAGTGCTTCCCTAGGCCTGGGCCTTGTTGGCCGAGGCCAGGATACAGCGTTGCAGATAAGTGCATATAGTGTCTATGTGAATGGACTACAGGAGAGCAAAGGAACGACTCCTTTAAGTGTCAGACCCTTCTCTACTGCTTCCCCACATAAGATCCAGCAAAGTGACAGATAAACGAATCTAACTCCAGCAAACAGTAACTATAGCACAATTCAACCTGCTCTGCAATAAGAGTTCTTACAGACAATTCCCTAAAGTGGGGAGAGAGGTACTGATAGTCCAGAGTTGTGTGAAAATCCAGTTAATCTTCAGCTAGCTTTCAAGTACTTAATTGCATGCAAAGAATCCTTCTTGCTAAAATAGGGTAGCTGTTCCAATAGATCATGTGTAGCAAGTAAACAATATTCCTATGCAATCAGAATTGCAGTTGAATCACAGTGATCACTGACTTAAAGATATTAAGGTTTGTGGAACTACAAGCAGCAGCAGTCTGTGTATAGTGTCCATGATATACTAGAACTAGTGAAAAAATACTCCCAAAATCAAATTTACTATAGCTCCCAAAACAGATAGCGCCCAAACCCTTAGGCCCCTTTCACATTGAGGAGTTTTTCAGGCGGTAAAGCGCTAAAAATAGCGCTGCTATCCCGCCTGAAAAACTCCTGCCCAGCTACCTCAATGTGAAAGCCGAAGGGCTTTCACACTGAGGCGATGCGCTGGCGGGAGACAAAAAAATCTCCTGTCAGCAGCATCTTTGGAGCGGTGAGAGGAGCGGCATGTATACCGCTCCTTCACCGCTCCTTCCCATTGAAAACAATGGGAACCGCGGCAATACCGCCCGCAATGCGCCTCTATAGAGGCGCATTGCGGGCGATATTAACTCTTTATCGGCCGCTAGCGGGGGTTAATACCGCACCGCTAGCGGCTGATACCCGCGGCAATTCCGGCGGTATAGCGCCACTATTTTTAGCGGCGTTATACCGCCACCGCAGCTCCCGCCCCAGTCTGAAAGGGGCCTAACTCTTGTTAGTACCTGGAGAATTGCACATGGAAATAATGTTTAGCGCATGATATGATCACCTAAATGCTACTGAATTATGCAGTATATTTTTTTAAAGATAATCTGCTTTTAAACTATGTGAACAAGTGAATACTACACTGAAATATCTTTAAAAGTCTGAGAAGAGATAAATTCACTGGGCTAGATTCAGGTAGCCCTGCGTAATGTTGTGCGGGCGTAACGTATCTCCGAAATTAGGGCGCAAGTTCTGTATTCAGAAAGAACTTGCGCCCTAAGTTACGGCGGCGTAACGTTTGTGCTCCGGCGTAAGCCCGCCTAATTCAAATTTGGATGATGTGGGCGTGTTTTATCCAAATTTAGTGTGACCCCACGTAATTGACATTTTTTACGAACGGCGCATGCGCCGTTCGTAAAAGAATCCCAGTTTGCATGCTCGAAATTCCGCCGCAAATCGTCAATGCTTTAGACGTGAGCGTAACTTACGTACAGCCCTATTCGCGAACGACTTACACAAACGACGTAAAAATTTCAAAATTCGACGTGGGAACGACGTCCATACTTAACATTGCGTACGCCTCATATAGCAAGGAGCAACCTTACGCCGAAAAAGCCTAACGTAAATGACGTCAAAAATAGTGCCAGGCGTACGTACGTTTGTGAATCGGCGTATCTACCTAATTAGCATATTTTTGCGTAAATCTACGGAAGCGCCACCTAGCGGACAGCGTAAATATGCAGCCTAAGGTACGACGGTGTAAGACACTTACGCCATTAGGATCTTAGGGAAATCTATGCGTAACTGATTCTATGAATCAGGCGCATAGATACAACGCCGCAACTCAGAGATACGAGATACGCCGTCGTATCTCCTACCTGAATCTGGCCCACTGTCTCTTTACAACTAGGTGCCAGCACAACTGAGCATGCTCAGACATGAAAACTACTCTCAATTTAACTCCCTTGGCTTTTTTGCCAAGAGCTACAGTAAATACCAAAATTAGCGCTGGGTTAAAGAGCATTTTTTGGCAGTGAAAATGAGAGCTATGTTGCCCAATGCAAGTTTCAGCCATTGATTTTAATGGTACAATTGTAATGTCCCCAAATAAATCCTTTTCGTGTTAAGATGAAATGCAGTTTTTCTCTCAAAGAAATTGTCCTTGCAACAATGTTGCTTCTTTATCATCTATTTTATGGGTGCTCAACCTGTGGCCCTCCAGCTGTTTCAGAACTACAAGTCCCATCATGCCTCTGCCTTTGAGAGTCATGCTTTTAACTGTGTGTGGCTTGCAAAGCCACGTGGGACGTGTAGTTCCGCAACAGCTGGAGGGCCATGGGTTGAGCACCTATGACCCATTTTGTTTTTAAGAATGCTAGAATGTGCAATGTTTTCATGTTTTGGTAAAATATTTTCTTCTCTGTTACTTTCACTTGTTGCTGTCCATCTCACAATTTTTTTTACCCAAACTCACACAGGTGTCTTAATAAACCACAAACAATACTATTGATGATGGAAATTTAAAATGAGTCACAATAGTGTGTGTTTTTTATTATTTCCAAATGATCCTAATTTGAGCCCAAAAAATTTGATATGTGTACCAACATCAGAAATAAAAATGTCATTCCCAAAAATCTGACGGTAACATCACTATTCTATACTCACACACCAAGAACCACCAAATATCACAGAATAAATCAAGAAGAATAACTCCTGTCTCAGGCCTCATACACACGACCGAGTTTCTCGGCAAAAACCAGCAAGAAACTTGCTGGGAGATATTTTTGCCGAGGAAACCGGTCGTGTGTACATTTCCGTCGAGGAAACTGTCGAGAAACTCAACGAGCAAAAAAGAGAGCATGTTCTCTATTTCCTTGACGGGAATGGAGAAAATTGGCTTGTCGAGTTTCTCAACGGCTTCACAAGGAACTCGACGAGCAAAACGATGTGTTTCGCCCGTCGAGTTTCTCGGTCGTGTGTACGAGGCCTAATGTAATTCCACCACCTATATGTCCATCGAAATGCAATATATATGTATTTATGGGTAGGAGGGTTCCTGCTTATTCATTCCTGCTGTATGTGTCAATGTCGTTTGTGCGCTGCCTTTTTGGCTTTTATATTAATTTTGTCTGTTTTTGCTTATGATAATTCTGCCGTTTAATTTTTTTGTCATGCTGGTTGTTGTTGTTAGCTTGATTTGTATCCCAGCTTTTCTAATGTGATTTGTTTAATGTGTCTAATTTTGAATGTCATACCCTTGAAGATTGTAGGCTCTTTTAAGCAGGTTCCTTCTAACTGTAATGTCAAATGCCGGAGCATCATTTCCATGCCTTGTGAACGTGAATTCTCTCTAAGAAAAAAATACCTGAAAACTATTGTTTACCAAAAATTTGGTGTGGGGTTCCCCCCACAATCCATGCCAGGCTCTTTGGGTCTGGTATGGATTTTACGGGGGTCTCAATGGCAATTTTATAAAAAAAATTGGCGTAGGGTCCTGTAACGATACGCCAAACTAGATTCAGGTTTATGGATCGCAACTGCGGAGACTTCTCAGGTTCGAACCCAGGTTTCACTCTTAACTCAGTTAAGAGTTTGGGTTCTATCATCACAGTCTCAGTAAAGTAAATAGTGCTTATTCCAGCATAAGCAACATTAAAGTAAATCTTGGTATAAATGGTATAGAACAGGTATAGGGATAAGTGTAGCCGCAGTACTGGGACTGCGCACTAGGGGTCAGGAGTGAACTCAGTGATACTGGTATTGTACAGACAGGACTGGGTTCCTTATGGACAAAATAGTCTACATACTCAATAGTATTAGCAGTACATGGAAGCAAACGTCAGGCATGTAAAGCAATGCAAGTATTTGGTATCAATAGCAGTGAGCATAACATGTGAGCTGCAGATCAGACTTGAGTGAAACTCCTTAGTACTTTAGCAATGAGCACAGGCTTGAAAGCAAAGCGACAAGCATGGAGAGCAGAGCATAGTAATTGATATCTATAGCAATGAACTTCAACATGAAAACTGTAGTTGAGACTTTAGTGAAACTCCATAGTACTTGATACGATTAGCATAGCAGTGAGCATAACTTGGAAGCAAGCGGCAAGTATGGAGATCAGCGTTTAGTAATTGGTTTCTATAGCAGAGTACTTGAGGTTGCAGATAGCTGGGCATGGATGAGCGTCCTGGGAGCCTGGACCTGGTTGCTGTGAGCTGTAGCGAACAAGGAGTCCTGGTGGTCCAGTTCAGGAAGCTGGAGCTTAGATCAGGTGAGTCTGGAAGCCCAGCTGACAGTGGCGTACTGTCAGCAATAGAGGAACACCATCCTGTCAGTGCTGGGAGTTTAAATAGGCCGCACAGGAGCGAACCAGGAAGTACCACTAGGTGGCGACCTCAGCAACCACCGTGGGGAGCAAGGCTGCAGGAAGTGAGAGGCTATACAGAAAGAAGGAAGAGAGTTGACTGGGAAAGAAGCAACTATAGTTGTACTTAGTGCAAAGTTATTGGTGTGACGTTACAGGTCCCTCCCGAAATCCATATCAGGCCCTTAGCCAAGCATGCAGCCTGGAGGTCAGGAAAAGGGCCCCCCAACCTGTACCAGGCCAAATGCCCTCAAAATGGGGAAGGTGCTTTGGGGGTCCCCTCAAGCACCTTGTCCCCATGTTGATGGGGACAAGAGCCTCTTCCTGTCTGTGGGCAGGGGGCTTATCAGAATCTGGAAGCCCCCTTTAACAAGGGGGCCCCCAGGTCCTGTACCCCCCTATATAAATGAGTATTGAGTGCATCGCACCCTTACCCATTCACCAAAAAAGTAGTGTAAGGTGACAAAAGACAATAGACAGTTTTTGACAAGTCCTTTATTAAAAATGTCTTCTTCTTCCCCCGCTTCTTACTCTGGTCTTTCGCTGGCTTCTCCTTCCCCGCTTCTTCCTCTGGTCTTCTCCTTCTTCCTTTGGCCTTCCCCTGGGGTCTCCTTCCCTGCTTCTTCCTCTGGTCTTCTCCTTCTTCCTTCGGTCTTCTTCCAGCTTCTTCTTCCAGTGTTCTTTTTTCTCTGGCGGCCCGCTGAAGATCCAAAAACGACCCTCCTCTGATGCTGCGGCCCGCCAATCTGTCTGCTTCCATAGTGTACATGTCATATATAACGATGGGACGTGGCCACCAGATGGCATCATCCAAAGACCCCGCCCCATTGTGACATCACAGACCCACCATTCCCCGGCGGTGTCATCACAAGGGGCGGGGTCTCTGAATGACGTTATCCGCCCCATCACATTATAGGAGGAGGCTTGTTTTTTTAATAGTTAGCGGATCGGCAATGGCAGCGGAGGTGGAGGCAGAAGAAGACTAGAGGAAGAATAAGCCGGAAGGACACCAATGAAAGAAGGAGAAGACCAGAGGATAAAGCAGGGAAGGAGAAGCCGGGGGAAGATCGGAGGAAGAAAGAAGCAGGGAAAGAAAAATACATTTTTAATAAAGGACTTGTCAAAAGCTGGCTAGTGTATTTTGTCACATTACACTTTTTTGGTCAATGGGTAGTGGTACGATATACCCCATACCCATTCACATAGGGTGGGGGGGGCAGGATCTGGAGGCCCCTTTGTTAAAGGCGGCTTCCAGGTTCTGATAAGCCCCCCCACCCGCAGACCCCAACAACCAATGGACAGGGTTATCGGGAAGAGGCTCTTGTCCCCATCAACATGGTAGGGTCAAAAGAAGTGTATGGTGACAAAAGACAATAGCCAGTCCTTTAATAAAAATGTCTTCTTCTTCCCCCACTTCTTCCTCTGGTCTTCTTCACCCCCAAAGCACCCTGCCCATGTTGATGCCAAGCGGCCTGGTATGGTTTAGAGGAGGGCTCTCCCTTGTTCCCCCCATCCTGACCTTCAGGCTGCATGCTCGAATAAGGGTCTGGATTTTAGGGGGCACCCCACGCCAATTTTTACATTTTGGCGTGGAGTTCTCCTTAATATCTATACTAGACCCTACGGGCCTGGTATGGACTGGGGGGACTTGCGGCGGTGTAACGTATCTACGATACGTTACGCCGCCGCACTTCTACCTGAATCTGGCCCTTAGCTCCTGGCTACACTAGTAAAGCTGCAAAAAAAAAACAGCACCTAACCTTTTCAGATCCCATGACCACTCTCCATTCTCCTATTTCCCACTGCATAGTGGCCCGGATTCAAAGAGCTTTTCCCCGTTTTTTACGGAGGCACAGGGCAGCGTTTTTGCCCTGTGCCCTCGCAAATTATCTGCGCTGTGCAAGATTCACGGAGCAGTAGTTCCGTAAATTGCGTGTGCGCTCTTTAAAATTGCCCTGCGTAAGGGCGCCTAATGTAAATGATCCCGTAGGGGGCGGGAATCATTTAAATTAGGCGCGCTTCCGCGCCGAGCGTAGAGCGCATGCTCCGTCGGGAAACTTTCCCGACGTGCATTGCGGCAAATGACGTCGCAAGGACGTCATTTGCTTCCAAGTGAACGTGAATGGCGTCCAGCGCCATTCACGAATCACTTACGCAAACGACGTGAAATTAAAATTTGGCGACGCAGCAACGACGGGTATCCTTTAGCATTGGCTGCCCCTACTATTAGCTATTAGAAGGGGCAGCCTTACGCTAAACACGCCGTACGGAAACGACGTAACTTGCATACGCAGGGATCGCGCAACATTGTGAATCGGTGTTAGTATGCAATTTGCATACTATACACTGAGCACAATGGGAGCGCCCCCTAGCGGCCATCGCAAGAATGCAGCCTAAAATATGCGTGGCATAAGAGCCTTATGCCACGCAGATTTTAGGCTGCAGTCAGCGTTACGATGTTCCTGAATCAGGAGCATTTGTAACGCCGGCGCAGGTCAGCAATTGCGCTGCGTAACTATGGTTAAGCAGGCGCAATTGCTCTCTGAATCCGGGCCAGTGTCTAACATAAGAAGCAACCTCATATGCTGGGCATTTTTCCAGAGAGATCTTGCTATATTTGAAAATGTATGAAAAACAAAAGGTTATTATAAAGTAAACTATGACAAAAATATTTACAAATTTTAAAACATTTAACTGCCATGATTGCTTTTCAAAGCCTTGGCCTACAATGTAGCTAGAATATCAATGACATTTTTCAATAAACACAGTACAGAACTTGTTGCATCTTGTATTTTCTGCAGTTGAGCGCAGCAGTTAAGCAAAGCAGCAGATAGACAGCCAAAGGTTGCTGGATTCAAACTGTGTTCTGTCAAGTAAATAATAAATTTAATGGCCTGTGCTAGTGGAACAGTAAAAAAACACATGAACATGTCACTTACGGCAGAATAAGGCCTCATTCACACTTGGCGGACTCCGTCGTGAACGTAACCTACGCCCAGCCCTATTCACGTACTACGTAAACAACGTAAATACGACGGCTGTGTTCCCTGGTCCATACCTTAGCATGAGTTGCGCCTCATATATGGGGAATAACTTTACGTCGGACGTACGACTTACGCAAACCGCGTATATTATGCGCCGGGCGCAAGTACGTTTGTGAATCGACGTATCTCCCTCATTTCCATATTTGAATAGGAAATCAATGGGAGCGCCACTTGCGGCCAGCGTAAATATGCACCCACAATACGCCGGCGTAGGAAAGTTACGTCGATCGTATGAAGCCTATTTTCAGGCGTATCTTGGTTTCAGAGTCCGGCGCATAGATACGACGGCGCATATTTACACTTACGCGGCGACACGGCGTAAGTGCTTTGTGAATCCGGGCCTTAGTGTCCATACACACATGGGGCCAGATTCTCAAAGAGATACGACGGTGTATCTCCTGATACACCGTCGAATCTCTGAGTTAGGCCGGTCGTATCTATGCGACTGATTCATAGAATCAGTTACGCATAGATATGCCTAAGATCCGATAGGTGTAACTGTGTTACACCGTCGGATCTTAACTGCAATTTAAAAATGGCCGCTGGGGGCGTTCTCGCTGATTTACGCAGAGAATATGTAAATCAGCGAGATACGCCAATTCACGAATGTATGCAGGCCCGACGCAGTGTTTTTACGACGTTTACGTAAGGGTTTTCCCGTCGCATAGTTACCCCTGCTTCTATGAGGCGCAGCCAATGTTAAGTTTGGCCGTCGTTCCCGCGACGAAATTAGAATTTTTTACGTCTTTGCGTAAGTCGTTCGCGAATACGGATGGACGTCATTTACGTAAGCGTCGAAACCAATGACGTCGTTGCGACGTCATTTGGAGCAATGCATGCTGGGAAAATTTCCGGACGGCGCATGCGCTATTCGATTGGCGCGGGGAAGCGCCTGATTTGAATAGTACACTCCCCCTAGCCGCGGAATTTGAATTCCGCCGGAGGAGTTACGATCCGCCGCCGCAAGTTTGGAGGTAAGTGTTTTGTGAATTACCCACTTGCCTCTAAAACTTGCGGCGGCGGATCTTAAATCAGATAGATTACGCGGATCTAAAGACCTGCTGATCTATCTGAATCTGGCCCATAGGCTGTTATCAGCAGTTTTGGGCAGTGGCGTTTTTGAGCAGTAAAACAAAAAAAACAAAACAAGTGGGTTCTGAGAGACATTTTTCAGCTGTAAAAACGCTCTAACGCTGTATCTCCAGCAGGTATACAAGATCTACCATTTCATTTCCAGACATTACTGTTGCCTTCACCCTTCACATTTCTTCCACATGTCCCTATGGCCTTTGGTCTGGGCTTCCCTTCATTCTCCTCGCACACCATTTCGTACACCTGAAGCCTTCCTCATGTGTCACCAACAAGCCCTCGGCACATACACACTGCTACGTCGCCGACACACGAGGAAGACTACAGGTTCTTATTACGTAATCCAACAAACACACGCGGCAGACTCGAACAATCTGTTACGATAAGCATTGAATACTTTCACAATCTGATTGATCCGCTACACTAGTGATCTATTTAACAAACAAAGGTAGGTCAACCTTTTTGTACAACATGCATATGAGAACCTTTTATATTTTATGTAGACACACTGGTGCTGCTGTATTAAGTAGGCCTCACAAATTGTCCTTGTCTATTGGCCAGGAATTTGGGATCAGACTCCATTTATTTTGGTTTATGTTTGTTAAAAAGTTTGATTTCAGATCTGTTTCACTATGTAACATAGCTGTTGATAGAACTTAATTATGTGCTATGTGCAACCCTGAATTCCTTCAACGCTTCATTGAAATGTTCAGGCAAATGCCTTACCTTTGGAAAGTCAAGTCCAAAGAATACTCAGACCGCAGCAAGAAGCATGAGGCCCTCAGCAAGATAGCGGAACTCTACAAAAATGTTTGCCCTAATCCTACAGTGCAGTATGTGCGGAACAATATTTTAAATATAAGAACAGTGTTGAAAAAGGAACTAAATATTAGCGTATAAAAATTACAACACGGTCAAGTTTGAGAAACTGTGGCAAATATGGACTAGTCACCCTAAAGCTTCTACCTCTCTCAAAAACATGAGCTGCAGTTCTTAACCCCCCTGACGGTAAACCCGAGCGTGACTCGGGGTTGGTTTTACATGTTAGGATCGGTAAACCCGAGTCACGCTCGGGCTGGACGGGCTTACCTTTCGCTGGATCCACAGGCTTGGTTTACTCACCTTGTCCCTGGATCCAGCGATGCCACCCGCTGTGTGAGCGAGCGGGACCTCCTCGCTCGATTCACAGTCCCCGTGTGCCGCCGATCTCCGTTCCCTGCGACGTTACGACGCGCGGGGGCGGAGAACGGCGCCAAATTCAAAAAAGTAAACAAACACAATACATACAGTATACTGTAATCTTATAGATTACAGTACTGTATGTAAAAAATACACACCCCCCCTTGTCCCTAGTGGTCTGCCCAGTGCCCTACATGTACTTTTATATAATAAAAAATGTCATTTCTGCCTAAAAACTGTAGATTGTCCAAAAGTGTCCCTTTATGTCAAAAATGGTTTTAGATCAGCTAGAAAACAGTGATAATGAATTATAATCACTTGCAGAAATGTGCGATAGCGATTTGCGGGGAAATTCGTCATAAAAAAAATAAAATAATGACAGCGACAATTCTGCAACTGCAAATTTCAGTGATTTTGAGTTGATTACATTATTGAATAATTTTTATTATAATTAAATTATTATTTGTTATAATTATTTATAATTATTTATTATATTATAATTTATAATTTTGTTTTAAAAAAAAAAAATCATACCCGGGATGCCTACAAGACTCTTGCTTGGTCAGATTTAACCACTAGCCGACCAGCCACCGTCATTATACGGCGGCAGGTCGGCTCTCCTGGGCGAAAGCCCGTAGCTATACGTCCTATCGTATAGCCGCCACTAGGGGGCGCGTGCGCGCCGCCGGAGGCGCGCGCGCGCGCCCCCCGCTCGCCCCCGACTCCCGTGCGTGTGCCCGGCGGGCTCGATCGCCGCCGGGCACACGCGATCGCTCGTTACAGAGCGGGGACCGGGAGCTGTGTGTGTAAACACACAGCTCTCGGTCCTGTCAGCGGGGGAAATGCTGATTTTCTGTTCATACAATGTATGAACCGAGGATCAGTGTTTCCCCTAGTGAGGCCACCCCCCCCCCACAGTAAGAACACACCCAGGCATACTTAACCCCTTCCCCGCCCCCTAGTGTTAACCCCTTCACTGCCAGTGGCATTTTTATAGTAATCTAATGCATTTTTATAGCACTGATCGCTATAAAAATGCCAATGGTCCCAAAAATTTGTCAAAAGTGTCCGAAGTGTCCGCCATAATGTCGCAGTAACGAAGAAAAATCGCTGATCGCCGCCATTACTAGTAAAAAAAATATATTAATAAAAATGCCATAAAAATACCCCCTATTTTGTAAACGCTATAACTTTTGCGCAAACCAATCAATAAACGCTTATTGCGATTTTTTTTACGAAAAATATGTAGAAGAATACGTATCGGCCTAAACTAAGGAATAAAAATTTTTTTTTATATATTTTTGGGGGATATTTATTACAGCAAAATGTAAAAAATATTATTTTTTTTCAAAATTGTCGCTCTATTTTTGTTTATGGCGCAAAAAATAAAAACCGCAGAGGTGATCAAATACCACCAAAAGAAAGCTCTATTTGTGGGAAAAAAAGGACGCCAATTTTGTTTGGGAGCCACGTCGCACGACCGCGCAATTGTCAGTTAAAGCGTCGCAGTCCCGAATCGCAAAAAGTGCTCTGGTCTTTGACCAGCAATATGGTCCGGGGGGTAAGTAGTTAAGTGAGTTATTTCTAAAAATTACAGGCCTACAGTATAAAACGCCAATTTCCTTGCAAAATAATTGTACCGCTTTTGGTACGTAATTCCAGACAGAATCATACCGCCAGGGAGGTTAAACCATATTTTAGTATTATTTCAGGAGTAATATCAAGGTTTCACAGTTCTCTCTTTTTCTAATTTCTTGAATTGTCCATTATAATGTTGTCATTATATTAGTTAGCACCTGTTTACAGTTAGAACCCAATGGGGTAAACAGGGATGTTACTATACTGTTTATGTATGCTTTATTTGATCATTTGTATGGCTATCGTCCTTTACTTTGATTGAGATTAGTATGTAAATGTTTCACTGCTATACCTGATTGTTATATACCAGAACCAGCTGCCTAATTTTTATGTTATTTGTATGGAAATTTCAATAAAAATTATTTAATAATAAAAAAAATTAAGAAAGGAGCTAAATAAAGTAAGGGCCTCACAGAAATCAGCAGCAGGAGCTAAATATATTTATGTTCCATGGCTGTGGTACTATGAAAGCCTTTGCTTCTTGACAGAGCAAGTAGATGCCAGAGATTTGCTTTGTACTCTTGCAAACCCTTCTCCAGCAAAGTCGCCAACACATGACATTGATCTTGACATCTCTCAGGACACCCCCCCCCCCCCCCTCAGGTAACTGCAGGGTACTTTTACCTTGTAGAAAATTAATTTTTCAGAGGTGTTTTTTGTGAAAAGTTTCTGTAATGTTATGGCCTTCTCAGTTTCTGTGTTGTGCAGTAGTAGCTTAACACCAGGTAATTAAATTACACATCTATATGCATACATTTGGACAAAATGTGATATCACTTTGCTAATAACGTTCTTTTTTTTTCTAATCATAGGAACTTGCTAATAATGAGGATGTCATTCTGTCAACTGCACCAACGTGCACCAACACCCAAGGCCAAAAAAAAGGAGAAACCTGAAGGATGCCACATCTTCATTCTTTTCAAAGGCAACTTCAGCTCTCCAACAAAAGGCTGATGATTATGATGGATTTGAAATTGCCGCAGCCAACAAATTAAGAAAAATGTCTGATGAGCAACGCAATTTGGTTTAAAGTTACATAGTTACAAAGTTAGTCAGGTTGAAAAAAGAAACAGTCCATCCAGTTCAACC
Organism: Rana temporaria; assembly: GCF_905171775.1. NCBI lineage: Eukaryota > Metazoa > Chordata > Amphibia > Anura > Ranidae > Rana > Rana temporaria. The sequence continues at coordinate 318,669,230 of NC_053489.1, forward strand.
ATAAAAAAATAATAATAATAATAATAATAATAATAATAATATAGTCTTAGAAGTCCTTCATAAGGGGGTCAGTGGGCAATTGTCAACGAGCACACATTTGTCTGACAATCAAGTCTCAACACCACCACCACAGCAATCGCACCAGCATTCTCATCCCATACCATTTCATCCCATGCCATCCCATCAGCAGACAACAAGTTGGCACTACCCTCAAATGGAAAGGTACCATTTCACCTTGTCACAGGAGTTTAATTATACTCAACTGTAAAGATTTTGGTGATCATGTTGAACTTTTTGATTCTATTTGCAAGTTACTTTGTTAAATGTTAATCTATTATAATGCACTTTAGTATATTATTGCACGGAAATCTGGTTAGACCTTTCTTTTGAAAGTAAAAAGGTTAATGTTGGTTTGGAATATTTCATTCCCTAATAATGTTTTTGGTTGTTACAGTTTACTGTTTATTCACCAAACCACTTGCCTACTGAGCACTTTTGCCTTCTTGCCCAGGCAAATTTAAATTTTTCAGTACTGTCGCACTTTGAATGACAATTGTGTGGTCATGCAGCATTGTACCCAAACAATATTTTTATCCATTTTGTCACACAAATAGAGCTTTATTTTGGTGGTATTAAATAACCAGTGTGTTTTTTATTTTTTACTACATAAATGATTAAAGTAGATGTAAACCCAAATGTTTTTTTTTGTCTTGCTGTCACAATGTAGAGTATAAGATTTCCTATCATCTGTGCCCAGTCTTGCCACAAAGAGTTAATCCAGCTCTGAGCAATCCTCTTGTCTTTTTTTCAGTGAGATAAACAGACAAAGAGAAGAAAACTTTTGTCCGTTCTTCCCCCTTGCTGTGAATGACAGGTTATTTACATATCTCATGCACTAGCCTGAGACAGGCATTATTTTTTAATTCCCACCCCCACTCTTTTTCTGAAGTCATGTGGTTTCCTTTTTGGATTTTGACTGGATGTTAGTGATCATAGCAGGAATTTAGTGTAAGGAATTCACAGGAGAAAATGCATGTTACTAAATGCAGTTACTAATATTCCAACAATGCAACCATCAGTCCCTCCCCTCACGCCAGGGTACTCGGTGTAATCCTAGACTCTGACTTGTCATTTCAGCCTCAAGTCCAATCGTTGTCAAAAGTTTGTAGAATTCACCTTCGTAACATCTATAAAATTCGCCCTTTCTAACAAATGAAACCACCAAACTCCTCATTCACTCCCTTGTTATCTCTCGCAACTCCCTTCTTATTGGCCTGCCTCTCTATAGGCTATCCCCTCTTCAGTCTATTATGAATGCTGCTGCCAGACTTATCCACCTTACCAGCCGTTCAGTATCTGCCAAACCTCTCCTCCAATCCCTACACTGGCTTCCTATCACCCAGCGAATTAAATTCAAAATACTAACCACAACCTACAAAGCCATCCACAACTCTGCCCCGAGCTACATCACGAATCTTGTCTCTAAACATATCTCAAACCGTCCTCTCCGCTCTTCTCAAGACCTCCTACTGTCAAGCTCTCTTGTCTCTTCCTCCCATGCTCGTCTCCAGGATTTCTCCAGAGCCTCTCCCTTCCTCTGGAACTTACTACCTCAACCTGTCCGGCTATCCCCTACTCTTGCTACCTTCAGGCGATCCCTGAAAACTCACCTCTTCAGGGAAGCCTATCACGTCTCCAACTAATCTTTTACCACTTCCATCAGCTCATTACCCACAGTTACAACCTTTTGTACCACCTGCCGCACCCTATTAGATTGTAAGCTCTTCTGAGCAGGGCCCTCTTAATTCTCTTGTATTGTATTGTATTGTAACTATTATTGTCTCCCTTTTATATTGTAAAGTGCTGCGTAAACTGTTAGCGCTATATAAATCCTGTATAATAATAATAATAATAATAATGTTGACAAGGGGAGTGTAGAGGTGGGCGGAGAGTCTACTGACATCACGACTCCACCCACCGAGCTCCAGACAACAGACCCACCCACAGAATCTGCAGTTTTTCAGTTCTTATAACAGACAGAGGGCAGACATTTGACAGGTAAGGATACATGCAGGAGACATGTATATCCTTATAGATCAGCACTATGGCAGTAGTTTAGAAAGGATGAGAGTGGGTTTACATCCACTTTAAAAATAGAATCTTTTTTTTTTTTAATTAAGAAAGTTATCATAGTTATATTATAGTTTTTATGAAATGTACAGGTATTTTATCTTCTGCACTGATGTACGCTTATGAGGCTGCACTGATGGGCACTGATGAGGTGGCACTGATTGGCACTGATGAGGTGGCACTGATTGGCACTGATGGACGGCACTTAAGGGAACTGATTGGCAGCACTGGTGTGACTGCACTCATAATTAAGACAGTGATAATCAGTGCCATGTTCCCTTTTGGCCGTCAGCATGTAGAAAGTCTCCTTTGAAGACCCAAACACAAAAGCGTTGTAAGGAAATAATGGCAAAGACATTGGGTTACAGAATCACTCTGCCAGCATTGCTGATTAGATGGGAGAGTGGGGAAGTGCACATAGGAAACATAAAATGCTTACACATTAACATTATTTATTACATTTTATTTTATTTCTTTCAAAAATTTCCATCCATAAACTTTGTATTGTCCAATGGTATTGATTCTCAAGGAACACCAAACAAGCTTTTCTTCTATGAAATAACAATATGCTATTTATACCTATTTTTTTTTTCTATCCCTGGGTTTTCTTTCGTGTCGTTCTTTTGTTTCCGTTCACATGCTGTTTACTGCTCTCACTTTTTTCCTTACAAACTCCATACTAATTATACGATTATCATACAATGCTTTATCATACGATCAACATTTTTGTGCTTGTCCGATCGAATAATATCGATAGCAGATAAGCAGATTATCATATGATTGCTGCGTAAGCGTTATTTTTTCAGATCGTGTGTAGGGGCCATAACTGTGTAACTATCCGTGTATGTACTGTAAACAAATGTTACTTGATATAATATAGGATACCGTAAATTAAGATGTTCTAGGTGTTCTTCCACATTGCCAGATATTTTTAAGATTAGATTCTGCTTTACAATCTTGGAGTTAGGGAATGTGCTGTAGTTTGGGTTAATGATGTAATGTTAAATGTAGTGATTCCGAACATGGAAATCACGGCATATGCATTTGGAATGCCAGTGGAATACAATGGACCACACCAATAAATATGATGGAATCGAAAAAAAATAGTTGTACTAGTTGTACTGTAATTTCTCAGGCCTCGTACACACCAGCGGACAGTCCGATGAAAGCGGTCCGCCGGACCGTTTTCATCGGACATGTCCGCTCGGAGATTTCGGTCTGATGGTTGTACACACCATCAAACCGAAATCCGTGTGGACAGACAGCGTGGTGACGTGGCCGCGCCGTCGCCGCGACGATGATGCGCCGACGTGCGTGACCCTGGAAGGTCAATGCTTCCACGCATGCGTCGAATCACTTCGACGCATGCGAGGGATGGCGGCCGATCGGACATGTCTGGTGAGTCTGTACAGACGACCGAACATGTCCGACGGACATGGTTCCAGCGGACATGTTTCTTAGCATGCTAAGAAACATTTGTCCGCTGGAAACCTGTCCGCTCGGCCGGACATTTGTCCGGTCGGCTGTACAGACACCCGAACATGTCTGCTGAAACTGGTCAGCGGACCAGTTTCAGCAGACATGTTCGGTCGTGTGTACGAGGCCTTAGTGTGGTATCAACATCCTTACATCCATTCTATCACCCTTATTCATTATTTCGATACCATAAAATAAGGGTTACTGGAGTGATTGTATACAGGAATCGATTTACTAAAAGACAAAATAGGCCATTCACTTTGCAAGTTGCACATTACATTGGAAATTTCCCATAGCTTAGTGAATGTGGTGAAATTTCACTTTTAAAGAATACCCAATCACATTCCAGGAAATAAAAAAAAAGCATTTTGCTTGCACATGATTGGATGATGAAAGTCAGCAGAGCCTCCCCTCATTCACTAAGCTTTGGGGAAATTCCATTGCAAAGTGAACCATCAATTTTCCTTTAGTAAATCAACCCCCCTAAGTGAGGCATGGTTGCTCTAAAATAGGCGATTTATTTTAAAGCACCTTAGAGTATGTTTACAGTTTCATGTTAAAAAAATTATGTTAGTGTTATAGAGAATACAATGGAATATAACTGAACGGCACAGGGGAACATTGCACTTTTAAATATTTATAAAATAAACTATAAGTAGTACCTTCTTCACTGTGCTGTCTTATCCTTATAATATTCATATAATCGTGTATCATTTTATTGCATGCTGCTGGGCTGGTTTAAAACTAATTTTCGCTGCAGAAAGCACATTTATTATGCTTTCATATCAAGATCAGCACTATCTTACAGATCAAACACTAGTTCATGGAAAGTCTATTTTGTCCAGTAGATGGTGCTATTGTTCCAATGATGTTCATACATCAACCAGCCCTGTTCAAAACTGGCACAATCCTTTATATCAGAAAGGAAGAGCTGATATTTCACTTACAGAATTAAATAGGAAGTAAACCCTGATGGGTTTTACTTCCTCTTTATTTCCCTGCAAAGGTAAAGCATACTGGGCTACTATACATTGTATAGTAGCCCATTATGTGAAACGTACCTGAAAACAAAGCCTGCAGTGACCATGTCACTGCTGTCCCTGCTGGCTGGCTGGAAGCGTCCATCTTCAGCCCTCTTCCTTCTGGGACCACAGACTCCTGCTCTGTGAATGACCGGAGTCCAGTGACATCACTCTCGAGCATGCGCGCAGGAGCCACCAGTCACGGCACAATCCCTTTAGAAACAGCATGACCATGCCCTTTCTAAAGTGCGCAAGCTAGGGTGACCACGTGTCCCGGATTGCCGCATTTTGCAGGTCTGTCCCGGGCACATTTATTCCAAGACAATACAGTGTCCCGGAATGAAACTAACACAGCCCCCCCCCCCCCCCCACCCCCGGGCAAATCTGATACCCCCAAAAAAGGCCACCACATCACCACTTTACTCACTGACAGTACTTATCCTGGCCGGGAATGCCTGGAGGAGTACAGTCCCCGCCCCCTGCTTGTGATTGGAGAAATCATAAATCCCGCCTCTTGTGTCCAATCACTGTGCTGTGATTCGTTACAACACAAGCTGATTTTTGGGAAGGGAGGGTGTCCCTGAATGGTAGTTTGTAAATGTGGTCACCCTAGCGCAAGCGTATATTTCCAGCACATACAGGTAAGCCTTAATGAGTGGAAGACGGCTTTTAGGTCTAGTTTTGGGCACTTTGAATACCTGGTGATGCCCTTTGTGCTCTGTAACACGCCAGCTACCTTCCAGCATTTTGTAAACAATGTGTTTCGGGACTTTCTTGATGTGTTAACCATCGTTTACTTAGATGACATATTAATTTTCTCCACTTCCCTTGAGTCTCATTGGGTCCATGTTAAGAAGGTATTAGACAGACTAAGGAAACACCACCTCTATGCCAAAGCAGAAAAGTGTGAGTTTGAGAAGTCCACCATTCAGTTCCTGGGTCTTGTTATCTTCGCAGATAGGATTGCTATGGATCCACAAGTGCTCGAATGGCCAGTCCCGACTGATAAAAAAATCTGTTCCCATGGTTTGTGGGATTCTCCAACTTTTACAGGAAATTCATCAAGAACTTTTCAGGTATTATATCCCCTATTACACAATTAACCAAATCACGCACAACCTTCACATGGACTTTAGAAGCTCAAGCTGCTTTTGAAAGATTGAAGGGCCTTTTTGCTTCTGTACCTATTCTGGGACATCCTGACCCTGCCTTGCCTTATGTTCTCGAGGTCGATGCCTCCGAAATTGCCGTTGGAGCCATACTGTCTCAACGACAGGGGACAAAATCCCCACTTCACAATGTCGCCTTCTTTTCCAGAAAACTAAGCACCTCAGAAAGGAACTATGACATTGGTGATCGGGAGTTACTCGCTATAAAATCTGCCTTGGAAGAATGGCGCTATCTTCTCGATTTTCACCGATCACAAAAATCTTGAATATTTAAGAGCAGCTAAGAGACTAAAGCCCTGTACAAACGATCGGTTTGTCTGATGAAAACGGACCGATGGACCATTTTCATTGGAGAAACCGATCGTGTGTGGGCCCCATCGGTGAAAAAAAATAGAGCATGTTTTAAAATTATCCTATGGATAAAAAACCGATAGAAAAAAAACTGTCCGTGTGGAACTCCATCGGTCAAAAATCCACGCATGCTCAGAATCAAGTTGACGCATGCTCGGAAGCATTTAACTTAATTTTTCTCAGCACGTCGTAGTGTTTTACATCACTACGTTGGACACGGTCGGATTTTTGACTGATGGTGTGTAGGCAAGACTGATGAAAGTCAGCTTCATCGGATATCCAACGAAAAAATCCATTGGACCCCGCCAGGCTAGATGGGCCCTCTTTTTTGCAAGATTCTGCTTCCTTATTACATATCAGCCAGGGTATAAGAACGGGAAGCCAGACGCCCTTTCCCGTATGTTCCAAGACACTGAGGCTCCCCCTGAACCTGATACCATTTTACCTGCTAAAAATTTCCTTTTGTTACAGAGTGATCTCGTCTCTCAAATCAAGTCAGCTGTCTAGAACCATTCTCCACCTCAGGAACTCCGCCTTCAATTAAAAGAGGGGCTCTATTTACATGGTGAGCAGATCTTTGTTCCTGAGCACCTACGAATGGCAGTTCTTTACATGTGCCATGACCACCCCTCGGCATTAAACACTGTTTGTCATCTGCCTATCATCCACTAACGGTCAAACAGAGAGGACAAACCAGACCCTGGAGCAGTATATGCAAAGTTTTTCTTCATTTGCACAAGATGACTGGGCCTCTCTTTTGCCGTTAGTGGAATTTGCATACAATAACTCTATACATTCTGCAATCAAACAAACCCCCTTTTTTGCTAATTATGGGTTTCACCCATCCTTCTTGTCTGATGTTCCCCAAGAATCTTCAGTTCCAGCAGGATCGTCTGGACTTCTGGAGGTCTAACAACCAGCTCTTGCAAGAAACCATCACTAAAGCCCAGGAAAATAATAAGAGGTTCTATGATAGGAGGAGAAGAGGTAACCTAGACCTTCAACCAAGTGATAAAGTATAGCTTTCCACTCCAAACCTAAAGTTGGCATGTTTCCACTAAAAACTTAGGACCAAGGTACATTGGCCCGTTTCCAGTTAAGAAGAGGATCAATGCTGTTGCCTTTGAGCTTAGCCTGCCGGTGAGTTTGAGGATTCACCCAGTGTTTCATGTCTCCCTCTTAAAACGATCCATGGCTAACCCCTTCCTTGATCGTGAACCCGAAACTCCTGCTCCATTGCTTGTTGAAGGAAACAAGGAATTTGAGGTTGAAGCTGTTTTGGATTGCAGGAAGAGAAGGGGTCAAACCCAGTTTTTAATCAAGTGGAAGGGCTAAGACCCCAAAGACAACTCATGGGAACCTTTCTTCAATGTACATGCTCCACAGTTAATTCGGGCCTATCTTCACCCTGAGAAAAGTTCCCTGGTGGGTATCCGGAGGCTGTCCGTATGGGGGGGGGGGAGAATGTAAGAGAACTGTTAGTTTTCGTCCGATGCGCACTCATGCACAATGTGCGCGCACATGGGTGCTCTGAGATGCTTAGGCGCACCAATGCGCATGCGCGCGCGTAACGGACTGCGGGCACGTACAGGAGCACGTCCCTAGCGCCAATTGGCGCCAGACAGCCTATTTAAGGAAGTGCTCTGACCCCAGACCCTTGATGACTGGTCTTCAGCTGTTACCCGATATCCTGAACCCTGTTGTGATCCTGCTTGATACCTGTTGCTGAATCTGGCTTGCCTTGACCCTGCTTCTGGACTCTGCTGTTCCGATTACTGGTTCCTGATCCTGGCTACCCATTTGACCCTGCTTCTGCCTGCTGCCTTGTACCTCGCTGCCCACCTGTTACCTGACCCGGCTACCTTTGTGACCCTGCATCTGCTTCCTGTATCACTCCTCTTCAACCTCCGAGTGTCTGCGACGTCTGTCCTGCGACTCTCTGCGACTTCCTGCTGCAAGTCTTCCAGGGACTTAACATCACCTGATGTCCCAGTGCCACTGTTCCAGCGGAGTGCCCCTTTAGATCCTTGGTGCACAGCTGCCCTCCGTGATCTGATGGTCCTCCTGCTCGTCCAGGCTCGCACCCCCTGCTTCAGGTTTCCAGGTCTACATCTGCAGGCACTCGTGTTCCTACTGTCCCTCTGTTTCCTCTGTTTCACCTCCAGCAGGACCAGGGCTGGAGATACAAGAAAGGCCAACCTGGCCACTTCAGTCTCCCATCAGGTACGTGACAAATAGTGTATTTAGATTTTGTGCTGCCATAGGCCTGACTAAACTCGTGCACCCCCTAATTTAAATATGACCAATCCCTTCCTGTGAAGGCCACGCCCCTTTCTGTTTCCTCTGTTTCACCTCCAGCAGGACCAGGGCTGGAGATACAAGAAAGGCCAACCTGGCCACTTCAGTCTCCCATCAGGTACGTGACAAATAGTGTATTTAGATTTTGTGCTGCCATAGGCCTGACTAAACTCGTGCACCCCCTAATTTAAATATGACCAATCCCTTCCTGTGAAGGCCACGCCCCTTTCTGTTTAAAACTTGCTTGCTGAAATTTTTGAGTGGGGACACTGTGGGCCTGGGGGGGGGGGGCAATGTATTCCCTTAATTTGCATAGATTTCCTCTCACTTTTAGTCTGGCTATGGGGCAGAAAGTGAAGGGAAATCTCTACATTGGGAGAGGGATGGTAAAAAATAAACTGACAGTGGCTATAACCCTCCCTTACTCTATCCAAAATGAAAAAAAAAAGTGTTGCCTATGGTTATACTGTAAGCACAAGTTTCTGATAATTTTATGGAGAGGACTAAGAAGATATAACCATGCCAATGGTGCAGCAGAAAACATATAGGACAGTGATGAAGGTTTGTTGTCCAGGATGATAGGACAGTCAAAATTAGAAGCAGCGTTAACCCCCCCCCCCCCACACACACACACACAGTTGCAGAATGCCAGCTGCCCGCATACTGGAAGCAGTGTGGCCGCTTTATGGGGGTGCTAGACTAATTTGCCTCTTAGCCTAGTCCGCCCCAAAAGACTGGCGCTACACTAACAGTGTAACAATGAAAAGCTTCCATCTGACTTTTTTAGTCGGAAATTCCGCTCGTGTGTACAAGGCATAAGCCTCTCCTGCTGTCCATGTTTCCGGACACTGTTCTGATGAAAAGTCTGTTCTGTCGTGAAGTCTGTTCTCAAACTGACTCCTCTGGAACTATCGATCTTTCCTGTCCTTCTGCCAACCCTTATGTCACTACAAGACAGAGCTGCATGGGCAGCAGACGAGGTAAGTAATTACTGTCTTTTTTATAGGACCGCACTTTACAGAGGGACCTTGACGAGACAGCGTAGCGTCCACATATATTATTAATTGTTGTGCAACTAAAACCTCTGTTTTTAACACAAATTATTAGGCAGTGTAATTATTTTCAGTTTTTTTTTTCCTGGCTAGCTTGTAAGTGTATTGGGAAATACATTCTGTTTTGTGTGCTCTGTGCAAAGCCCCTCCATGAGCACCTAATTCTAGAAGCTGGATTAAATTAAGGTGATTGAAATTTTGTTTCGCTGTCTGGAATTGGCTAGGGACAAATTGGATACATTCAGCTGCTATTGTGCTTTGCTGAATATCAGACGTGTTCCCATATCGTGTCTTTAAGTAGAAATGGACTGCCTATACAGTAGGCATACCTGCACTTAATTTATTCATTGCTATATACAGTATGCTCCAATATAGAAACTCTTCAAGATTTGTGTTAGTACCGCCCTAAACAGGGGGTGGGAGGAGTCTGGAGATGGCGCGGTCAGAGTGGAGGAGTAGCTAGACACGGCCGCTCGCTCCTCAGCCCTGCTCTGAGCATACGCTAGGACCGGAGATGTTTGCGAGCCGGATCCCTCGCTCCCTCCACTAGAGCATCCTCCTTTCCTCCCCTTTCCTCCGTCCCCCCTCCCGGATCGAGGCCCGTGCTTGGAGCGGGCTTGCATCGCCCTCGAGCGGGTCTCCCAGATTCGTCACTTACTTGGTCACGTGGGCGGAGCGGCTCCCCCGGTTACCCTGGATGGATGCACTGCAGCGGTGTGTGGTCGCGATAGGACGGCGCATTGGGACGGCGTGCCGAGCAGGGGGAGGGGGCTGTAGAGGCGAGTGAGGGCCGGAGCCCTCCCCTGTGGCGTCAGCTGTGCGGTGGCTTCTTTCCCCTCCGGAGAGTGCAGGCGGCTGTGCTGTGGAGGTGTGCCTCGCCGCTCCGTGAGAGGGGGCTGAGGGAGGGGGAGATACAACGCCAGCCCTGCAACCCAAGAGAAAGATCACAGGCTGCCATCAATAGTCTGTCCAGAGACAAGGCGAAACAAGGTGAAACCCATTGTAGCAACTATTTTGCTTCTTTCTGTTAGAAAGCTGCCAGACTGGTGAGTACATTTGTCAGCTTATTGCACCCATCAGGATGGTGAGTACAAGTGTTCATTTAAGATTCAAGAACCAAGAAAAAAAGGAAATATATATCCATGGGACAATGTTGCTGAGGAGAATGGCTACTGAAAGTGACTGACGCAACATAAGGGATGCAAGCTCATTAATGAATTTTATGTGTTTGTAAAGAAGCCGGTAATTTTATAGTTCTTTTGGCAGCTCCCCCTTGACATTTCCCTTCTCCTTATTGGGATCAATTAAAGTATATGGAGATTTTTTTTTTTTTTTTTTCCTCAACAGTATATACGCAATACATATTGAATTCTGTTTATAAGATACTTTAGTATCTACAGTATACAGATGAGTTGGACAGAGAACGGGACTAAAAATCGGTGGATATAATGGTAAAAGTACAGTACATAGTGTAATTAATCATACTACAGAGCCCTGAAACCGGTAAAAGAAGGTCCTCAAGATTGACGGGCACTTGAGACTGACAGAAGGCGGGGTCAGTATACGTGTATGGTACGCCGAATATCTTTAATCCATAGCCATAGCCAAAGAGTAGAAATACTATAGCAACTTTAAACTCTGATATTAGAAACTCCAAAAGGTATAGTCTTGTGTAGTATACACCCCCCACAAGTGTAAAACGGACTTTCTATAAAATCCCGGTAAAGTGTCGCAGTTACAACTCAGGTGCGGCAAGAAGCACGGGTAAACATTCAGGACTATTGTAGGACCGAGAGGGGCGAAGGATGACCACAAGGGGAAAAGGAGTGAGAGGCGGGGCAATCCCAAAGGCCCCCCGCTTAAGTCAAAGTCCAGGCCCGATGTGCAAATTTGTGACCCACGGGACAAACAGGGACAATCAGCATACAGAAAAATCAACAACCACCAGAGGAGCCCAAGTGGAGAAGGAGAAAAAAAAGGAAAGAAAAAAGGGGGTCGCTAATATTTTGGCGGACCCAGAAACACTCTCGGAGTCACTCCTAGAGAGTAGAATAGATCAAGATAGAGAAATAGATAAAGATAAAGAAATAGACCTTGAACAAAGAAATAAGGAGGAAACGCAGGACATGACACGTCTGCCAACAAAAAGGGAAATGGAAGGAATGTTCGCGTCACTAGAAAGATCACTCAAATCGCAAATGGAAAAAATGGAGAGAAACATGGGGTATATACTGGAAAGAGTGGAAGAAGTGGAAAAAAAAGTCGATCATAATGCAACCTCAGTTAAAAAACTAGAGGATGAAATAAAAGCATTAAAAACAAACCAGCGAGAACAGGCATATAAATTAGAAGATCAAGAAAACAGGGATAGAAGGAAGAACATAAGGATACGCGGAATCCCAGAAATGACACAAGATGAGGATCTCTCAGAAATAATAAGGAAGATCTGTAATCCAATATTAGAGAGAGAAACAACTTCTCCACTAAAAATAGAACGAACACATAGGATAAGACGCCCTAGAGAGAGAGTACAGGACTACCCAAGGGATATTATTGTTCGATTTGAAAGCTGGGAAGAGAAAAATCAACTATGGAGAAAACTGAGAGGGAAGTCGCCATTAGAATACGACCAACATATTATTCAAATATACCAAGACCTGTCACAAGAGACGTTAAAAAGAAGAAGAAGCTTAAAACCCCTGTTAGGAATCTTACAGGAACATGGTATACAATATAATTGGGGATTCCCAGCCTGCCTAATAGGCAGGAAAAACGGTATCTCTGCAAGATTAAGGTTCTTAGAGGAAGTTCCAGAGTTTTGTCAGCGACTGGATATCCCAATACCATCCAAGAAAGATTAACAATGTTGAAGTGGCGGCGGAGGGGGGGGGGGGGGGGGGGGGGGAGAGGGGGATGGGGAGGCATAAATATAGTAAGCAACAGGAGCGGGGTTGAGGAGAGGGAGGACCTGGAGAGTACTCCTTCCCCAGTCTCCCATGTATGGGAGATAGGAGACCGGGCTAACATAGAATTCCACCGCAGCCGGAGGAGCAAAAGAGCGCCTGGAGCGCCAAACAAGAAAAGCTCCAATATGACCAAAGGGTCAAGGATCAACCAAAGGGAAGGGGGGAGGAGGGAGGGGATGAGAAAGCCCCATATGAAGATCATAGGGGCAAGGTATGAGAGGGGGGGGGATGGAGGGGGGAGGAGGGGAGGGAGGGCGGGAGAAGGGGTTAGGGTGGGGGAGGGGAGGGGAATATTAGGGAAAGGGGCCCAGATCTATGTGTCATGCAATAAGGAAAAACAAATGCACCCGAGAAAAGTACAGGGGAAAAAAAAAAAGAGGAAAATATGACAAATATAAATTTCTTAACTTATAATGTAAGAGGTCTCAACTGCCCGGAAAAAAGGCATATGGTATTAAGAGAGGTTGAAAGGTACTCAGCGGAAATAGTTTTTTTGCAAGAGACTCACATAACATTGGACTCTAGTGTTAGACTGTATTCTCGGGCAGTCCCCACCTGGTACTATGGGGATTCTCCAAAGAAGAGAGCCAAGGGGGTCGCCATAGGAATAGGGAAGAACATCTCCTTCATAGTAGAAGATAGGAAAGTGGACCCGGAAGGCCGTTATTTGTTTCTAAAAGGAATACTCCAAGGGAAAAAATATACATTAGCAAACATATATTGCCCAAACAGCCAACCACATAAATACCTGAGGGGGATTTTGAATGCTTTAATGGATTTTAAACTTGGACATGTAATACTCGCAGGAGACCTCAATCTTTCAATGGACTATCAACTAGATAGTACGTCTGGGGCACAGAGGCGAAATATTAAACAGCTAAGAATATTAGGGAAAAAAATCCACAGTCACTGTTTAATAGACCCTTGGAGAATAACATATCCAAATAAAAGGGACTACACCTATTACTCTTCCGTGCATGGAACATACTCAAGACTGGATTACATAATGGTAGACCACGAGTTACTGGAAGAGGTAGTTAAAACTTCAATAGGGGTAACTACAATTTCAGATCATGCTCCGGTAATAGTAAAAATCAGATTCAAAGAGATAGAGCAAAGAAAAGGATCATGGAACTTAAATGAAGAACTTTTAGAGGACAGCGAGGTAAATAACATAGTGAGAACTGATTTGGAGCAATATTTCACCCTCAATAATACACCTGAAGTAAGGATAGCCACTATATGGGAGGCCCACAAGGCATACATTAGAGGGAAACTAATCTCGATAGGAGCAGGGAAAAAAAAAATAAGAAAATTAAATATGGAAAAATTAACAACTGAGCTATTTGAATTGGAGCAAACGCATAAAGAGCGAGGAGAAAATGAAATATATCAATTAATTGTTGCAAAGAGGGCCCAGCTCAGAGATTTAATGAAGGTTGAAACAAGGGACATATTCAAAAACGTTAGAAAAGAGAGGTATAAATGGGGGAACAAACCAGGGAAATATTTAGCAAGAATATCCAGGAAAAAAAAAAAGAAAAACTACATAGAAAAAATAAAAAACCAAGACGGCCAAATGAAATACAGGACGTCTGAAATTGCTGAGTCCTTTCGGACTGTCTACAGTTAACTATACGCAATAAGAATAAATGAAACTCAAGAGCAGGAAAATATTAGAAAAAAGAAAATTAGGGAATACCTAGAAGAAGTGAAATTACCCAAAATCTCTCAAAACGACATTGAATCCCTGGAGGCTCCAATAACTCAAGACGAGGTATATGGAGCTTTCCAGGAAACACCGGGTGGTAAGAGCCCAGGCCCGGATGGCTTGCCGATTATATATTACAAAAAATTTAAAGAACTCTTGGTCCCAGAGATGTGTAATTATTTTAATAAAATAGGGGAGGAAGAGGAAATAAGAAAAGAATCCCTATTGGCAAATATTACTATTATCCCTAAAACAGGAAAAGATGGAACTCTGTGCTCTAACTACCGACCAATCGCATTGCTAAATGCAGACTTGAAGGTATATGCGAAAATATTAGCAACCAGGATAAAAAGTTTAATGCCGCAATTAATAAACACAGACCAGGCAGGTTTCGTAACAGGCAGAGAGGGAAGAGACAATAGCATAAGGACCCTGCTATTATTGCAACAAGATCCAAAAAAGAAACCCCCAGTCGTACTCATGTCTCTAGATGCCGAAAAAGCATTTGACAGAGTCGACTGGGGGTTTATGATGGAAACCCTACAAAGTATAGGCCTAGGACCAAGGTTCATGAAATGGGTAAAGAATCTATATAGCCACCCGACGGCAAGGGTGAAGGTCAACGGGGGTATGTCGTCTGTGTTCGAAATGAAAAACGGAACCAGACAGGGGTGCCCGCTCTCACCTCTCCTATATGTAATAGCTCTGGAACCTCTGTTAGCAAAGATTCGGGAAAACCCGGATATAGGGGGGGTGAGAGTGGGAGATGAAGAACACAAGGTGGCGGCATACGCAGACGACATACTCCTATATCTGACCAAACCTAGGGTGTCCCTCCCAAATATCATAAAGGAAATAAAAAGATACGGTGAACTTTCAAATTTTAAAATAAACCCGATAAAAACAGTTATTTTGAATCTGGGGATAGATAAAAAAGAAGCTGAAGAACTACAGAAAGAGTTCCCATTTACATGGGAAAAAGAAGCTATAACGTATTTAGGAATAAAAATTACATCAAGATTTGAAAAACTATACTCGGTTAATTTTGTCCCCCTAATTAATGAAATTAACCAAGACCTGAAAAATCTTGCAAAAAAACACATTTCTTGGATAGGTAAGATCAATGCGTTTAAAATGATGATACTACCGAAGATTATATATAAACTTCAAATGCTCCCAATAAAAATACCGCAAAGTTTTTTTAAAGTAATCAAAACAATAATCTTAAAATACATATGGACAGGTAAAAAGGCTAGATTAAGTTACTCATTGTTGAGCATGAAAAAAAAAGTAGGGGGGTTGGGGCTCCCGGATATAAAAAGATATTACTCTGCTGTTAATTTAGCTAGGTTGGTTGAATGGTCAAATATATACACAAAAAAAAAATGGGTACGAATGGAAGAAATATTAAGTAGCACACAATTAAATAGAAATGTATGGATACCACCCAAAATGAGGGAATTGGGCACAAATACACATAGTATTACAAGGAACGTACTTAGAATATGGGACACAATATTTAGACGGGAAAAATGGGAGTATAACTCTCCATTGATTCCTTTAGTAGGCACACATTTTTTTCCACCAGGAAATGGAACACGTTTTGGAAAGCTACTGGGGGAAAAAAAATTAAAAGATATTGTCACACGGGGGAAAATTAAATTAAGACAAGATATGAAGATAGGAGAAGGGGAACACATGATGATTGAATGGGAGTATATGCAGTTAAAACACTTTGTGAGCACATTACCACAACCAATTAGGGAAGACAAGACACTATACCCAATAGAAAAAATTTGCAATATGGATAAGCCCCTGATACACGGTATATCAAAGGCATACGGGATATTAACGGAGCTCGACTCCCAGGAAACTCTCCCCTTTTTAGAAAAATGGGAAAACGACTTGGGTAAAAGGATTGATAAACAACAAATGATAGGTGCAGTATACAATCATGCCTCCGACAACATCACCATCGAAGCAAACTACAAATGTATGGTCCGATGGCACTTGACCCCATCGAGAATGAGCAAGATCCACCCAAATAACTCAGAGCTATGTTGGAGAAATTGTAAGCAAAAAGGAACAACTATGCATATATGGTGGGACTGCCCGAGAGTGCAAGAATACTGGAAAGAAATTTTGGAATATATCGCAGAAATAACGGGGGAGAGGATTCTTTGCAGCCCGCTGACCTGTATGTTTCACGGAACTGAAAAAACAAAAAAACAGTATGGAACAACGTTGGTCTCAGTGCTGCTAAATGCAGCAAAGGCCTTGATTCCAAAGAACTGGCTACACCCAAAGAGGCCAACAATTAAAGAGTGGATAGAAAGGGTGGAATATATAGAAGAGATGGAGTATCTTGCCTGTAGAGAGACAGGCGGCGAAGATAAATATAGGGTGGTTTGGGAAAAATGGAAAGTGTTTAAATCCACAGAAAAGTTTGCCCAGGGAATGGCAGAAGCAGATAGGTGAGAAACCTAATAGAAGACAACATGGCACACAGATCTAGGGAGAGGGGGGAAAGGGGGGAGGATAAGAGGGGGGGGGAGGGAAAAAAAAAAAAAAAGGGGGCTAGTCACTTATAATAGTAAGCAATTCAGCCAGACTGGTTAATCGGTAAAAGGGTAATTAATGGTTTAAAAAAATGCCAAGTTTACAATTGTACAGAAGAAAAGGAACTCAAACAAATAAATAAATCTCACGAATGATGCGAAGCCACAAGAGAGACGTTATGGGCGGTCGAACCGTGAGCTTGTCTCGCTGCTAAAATGTGAGCAGAGTCTGACGTGAAAAAAAAAAAAAAAAAAAAAGTACCGCCCTAAACACAGGGGCCTTGATTAGGCAGTGCGGCTTCCACATATTTTTGCAAATGTTGCACAACTAGAACTTTTAACACAAATTGTTAGACAGTGTACTTTGTTTTCTATGCTGTGTGCTGGAAAATACATTTTGTTTTTTTTTCTCTGTGGTTCCTACTGACTGACAGCAGAATAAAACAAAGGGGCAGGAATTGTGTAAAAATGTATTTTAAAAATGTGTGGGATCCACCTTAATATTCATAGTGTGCCCTCCCCATCTAAATTCCATACAGAACCTTTTCCATTTTATGATGTTGACCATGATCAAAATCACTGCTCCCTGCCAAACTAAATTTGTAAAACAGTGCCCAGTGCCTTGTGTCATTTGCTTGACAATCCCTCACCATTAGACTAGAAAATGGCCTGTACTGTTTTTTTTTAGCATTCAGCTCTCATTGGCTTCAATGGGGTTCGGTTTCGGCACCCAAGCTTTAGTAATGCTCACTGGACCTGTGTTAAACTGAACTGAATCAAGGCCCATTTGGCTCATCCCTGATATTAGGCCTCTGTTCTGCTTACATAACATTTGATAAAAGCCACTGTTTATGTACTGGCAATTTAGTAAGGTCCTGGCTAACAAGCATAAGGCTGTAGTAAAGAGACCATTTTATTTAAATTTGTCAGACCAGACTGATTCGTTTGCTAAATTCAAGCACACCCCTGCCTTTGCAAATGCTCGATTTGCCAGTCTGGGTTTGCAGGCGCTCACAGCTCTCAGACATATTTACTGAACTGTGTGCACAAACTATAATGATAGATTATTGCAGGGCTTTTTTTCAGCTGAACCTTGGTGGAACTCAGTTCCACCACCTCTGGCTCAGGCCCTCTGCTCCTTGCTCACCACTATCACTTGTAAACACAGAATTCCAGCTTCTGTGTTTACAAGTGATAGCTTGTCTCCCAATGGCTCCTATCAGATCTTCTGAGCGGCTCCCACTGAGTGCAGGATGGGGACAAGGGAGATGCAGGTGCCCAGGTGCATTGCAGATCTGGACACCCCTACTGGATGATCTCCCTGCAAGTGCAGAGCCACCTACAGTGTGCGAGGAGATACTAGAGCCGGCTGGGTGCTTCAGCGTAATACAGCAACACAAGTAAGACGTGGAAGATGGTGGAGCTTTTAAGGAGGGAGGGAGAATATGAGGGCAGTGGAAGGGGAGTTTCATCCAGAGGTTAGAGCTGAAGATGGGTGAAAGTGAGATGTGGATGGGGAGGCAGAGGTAAGAAGCTGTGGAAGAAGGCTGAACTCTGTACTCTGTGTGTAGTGCACCCCTGAACTTAGCACTCTGTATGCAGCACACCTCTGAATTACATGTACGTTGGACCTCTAAACTCTACACTCTGTAACACTCCCCCCCCCACAACTCTGTACGTAATGCACTCCTGGTATAAGACCCTTCCAATGTTGGTGAAATTTAACCACACCCACTGTTTGATGCGGTTCAGATTGTGTGTGTGTGTGTGGGGGGGGGGGGTCTGGGGGGTGATCTCCTGTTGAGTTCATGCACCTATTTTCTGAGAGGAAAAGCACTGGATTATGGTACGTAACCTTCTAACTGAAGCCCACGGAAAATATAAAGATATTAGCAAATTCAATGAACACATTGTTTAGTCTTTTTTAATTTCAGATACAAATATAATAGGAAGGCAGTATTGTCTTACTTATATGTTGATTATGGCAATCAAAGCCAATGCTTAGGTACTAAAAGTGATTCTGGAACTTTGAAAGACAACATCTGATGAGTAATTTGACCAATCTGTTGCAGGATATAATGAAGTAGTCACCACCGATGTCTGTAAAAACCAATCAGACTGAATTGATTCCTTCTGCTTGGGTGTGCATATAAACTTCAGCTTTACATTTGCCCATTAGACAGAATGAGCTTTAATTACTCCAGCACTACTTTGTAGTGGTTTCAAAAGTTTTATCTATTGATTGTAATGTTTAACTATTCAAGGATCTATTAACGTTTTAAAACACATTTAACATTTGAAGGGAAAAAACAATGCAGTTGTCTACTGACCAAGCATACATGTAATGATAAATGATTATAACATACATATATCTACATGTGTGTTTAGTATGTGCAGGGTATTACACATATATAAACTGCTCTCGAATGTCTACCCCTATTCCTTCCTAGTATTACAGTAAGTGAGCTAATGCATTTTGTTACTGTTTTATGTTAGTGTAGTGGAGTGGATATCATGGGGACATTGAGCTTGTTTGGAGGCAAGGTGGACTGAAAAGAAATCCCCCTTTGTCCACCCTTAATTGTTCTCATACATTGCCAAAGAGGACCATGCAATGTCATAAGGACATGCTTATTTAATGAGCTGTGCCATCTGAAAGAAGGAACAGACAAAGACTCCTTTATTCTTTCTTTCTACAAGTCAAGATTACCAAATTTTCACCTCCTCCCAAGGTATACTTTTTGTGTGAGAAAACTGAGATTGCGAGAAGCCTCACCTTCTAGAGCTATCACGGGTTTGGCTAGGTCATTAAACTGTTGCAAAGTTGCTCAAGAATTGTAATCCTTGTTTGCGGGTTAAGCTGTAAAAGGCATATTCCCCCAGTACTCCAACAATAGAAGGATATAGATAGATAGATAGATAGATAGATAGATAGATAGATAGATAGATAGATAGATAGATAGATAGATAGATAGATAGATAGATAGATAGATAGTTTTAGAATTTGGATTTCCCAGCAGTTGCGATCGTAAATATATTTTTGTTTCCTATGTGAATTCGGTTTCAAGCTTTTGCTTAGGCTGTAGTATTTAATAATATATTTTAATATATTATACATTTCTAAAGGGAAAAATTTTGTGGCCGTAGTGAATTGTCGGATCCTGCAATATAGATAAAAAGCATTGAAAAAAAGGCGTGAGGCCCCCCCCCAATCCATACCAGGCCCTTCAGGTTGGGGAACCCTGTGCCAAAATGTAGAAAAATCCATACCAGACCCTTATCCGAGCACGTAACCTGGCAGGCTGCAGGAAATGGGGAGACAAGAGAGCGCTCCCCTCCCTCCTGAACCGTGCCAGGTCACCTGCCCTCAACATGCCCTCATGTCCCCCCCAAAGAACCTTGTCCCCATCTTGATGGGGACAAGGGCCTCAACCCCACAACCCTTGCCTGGTGGTTGTGGGGTCTGTGGGCGGGGGGCTTTATTAAGCTGGCCCCCAGATCCCACCTTCCTATATGAATGGGTATTGGGTACCCCTACTCATTCACGCCAAAAAGTGTAAAAAAAAAACACAGAAAAACTCTGCCGCAATGGGAGGCGTGACCCCCAAGGGGCGGGGTCACTCGGTTACATCCCCACCCTTGGCTATATAAGAGCTGCCAGTGCAAAAAGGCTGCAGTCGGTGGGACGCCTCCCATCAAGGAAGAGTTTTCCAGTTTTTCTTGGTCAGTCGGCGCTGTGATTGAAGATGGATGGACATCACGGGACACTTTTTTTTTGTTTAAAAAAGGAATTGTCAAAAACAGTCTCCTGTAATTTTTACTTTTTTGACACTTTTTTGGTGAATGAGTAGGGGAGTGGAGATTGGGCCCTTGTCCTCCCTATGTTGAGGGCATGGGACCTGGTATAGTTTAGGAGATTGGGCTCTCTCCTGGCCCCCCCTCTTTTCCTGCGGCCTGCCAGGTTGCATGCTCGGATAAGGGCCTGGTATAGATCTTTCATTTATTTTGGGGCGGGTTTTTTTTCAATGATTTTTATGTATATTGCCGGAATCTGACAATATATTACAGCAGCAAACAGTTTTAAATGACATTTTTTCTTTTAGAAATTTAATTTTGCTGCTCTCATTAATTACACTATATACGGCCACTACGTAAGCAGCCTTACATAGTGTGGGGCGTGGTCTTATACCCCAAGCCATGATTGGCCAAAAGCACCCTGCCTTTGCCCAATCATGGCTCTCACAGCAGAGCGTGCAGTGATTGCTAAAAGCGTGCAGGTCAGGTGCATGCCTTGACCAATTATGTGACATCAATGCACTGCATTCTTACAGTGCATTATGGGGCGTTTCGCGGCACTCGAATTTGCCACAAACGCCCCATAATGTTCTAAATTTGGCGAATGGGCGAACACCCGATGTTCGAGTCGAACTTAAGTTTGACTCGAACAGCGGGCCCATCTCTAGTGATCACCATGTTAGCACTGACTTTGATAAGACGTGTGTGAAACAGACTCATTTTAATTACATTTCATCAAAAGAAAAATTCATAATTTCTCAGCCACATACTCATTCATAGAGGTAAGGCCTTCATTAGCAGCTATGCATTTATGAATTCTGTTGGGTGCTGTATTAATAATATGTTGTTAGCTTCTTGCAGAAGATGAAATTAGGATGGTGTTGACGAGCTTCCTCCAAAAATGTTGCCAGATTTCCTCCCACAAAGCCACAATTTGAGAACTGGCATAATCTTGTTACATGGCTATCATTTTAGCCTTTTATTTTGGGTACTATGTCTGTTTTACTGTGTTTGTTATATAAGCTTGAAGAGGCCTACTACAGCATTACAAATTCATGATCTTTAATTTGCTGTCTGCCATCTTTGAAAATGAAGTGTAATGCTGAGTACACATGGTCGGAATTTCCAACAACAAATGGAAAATCCGACCGTGTGAATGCTCTATCGGACAAAAATTTAAAAGCTGGTTCTCAAATTTCCCGACAACAAAAGTTGTTGTCTGAAATCTTGACTGTGTGTACACAATTCAACGCACAAAAATTCTACGCTCGCTCGGAATCAATTTGAGGCATGCTCAAAATCATTGAATTAAATTTTTCTCGGCTCGTCGTAGTGTTGTACGTCACCGCGTTCTTGACGCTCGGAATTTCCGCCAACAATTGTGTGCCAGTGTGTATGCAAGACAAGTTTGAGCCAACATCCGTCGGAAATGTATCCACGGTTTTGTTGTTGGAATGTCTGATCGTCTGTACGCAGCATTTCAGTTCTAAGTAAGACGTAGTAGCTGTGTGCTTAATTACACTGGGCTGTAAGAGAGTACCTGCATAACAGTATCAGATGACTTGGACAGCCAGGTTGTTTTCTTAATTGACCTCTATTGCTAGAAAGCAAGATTTGACATTTCTTAAACCAACAACTGATTTACTTTTCCTGGTTAACTTCCTCAGGCTAATCTGCTGTTTTAGTTCAAGGATCCATTTTTGGACCTCTAATTTTATCTTTGGTCGTCATTTATCAACTTTTTTTCACATGGATTTTCAACTGGTGATCCAAACAGTAAGTATGTTATTTTTTTTTAACTTCTTTTAATGGGCAAAGCTGTCCAACAGAAATGTCAGTTACCACTTAACCCCCGGACCAATATGCTGCCTAAAGACCCAAGGGGTTTTTACAGTTCGGGACTGCATCACTTTAACATACAATTGCGCGGTCGTGCAACGTGGCTCCCAAACAAAATTGGCGTCCCTTTTTCCCCACAAATAGAGCTTTCTTTTGGTGGTATTTGATCACCTCTGCGTTTTTTTTTTTGCGCTATAAACAAAAATAGAGCGACAATTTTGAAAAAAAAGCAATATTTTTTACTTTTTGCTATAATAAATATCCCCCAAAAACATATATAACATTTTTTTTCCCTCAGTTTAGGCCGATACGTATTCTTCTACCTATTTTTGGTAAAAAAAATCGCAATAATCGTTTATCGGTTGGTTTGCGCAAAATTTATAGCATTTACAAAATAGGAGATAGTTTTATTGCATTTTTTTTTTATTTTTTACTACTAATGGCGGCGATCAGCGATTTTTTTCGTGACTGCGACATTATGGCGGACTCTTCGGACAATTTTGACACATTTTTGGAACCATTGTCATTTTCACAGCAAAAAATGCATTTAAATTGCATTCTTTATTGTGAAAATGACAGTTGCAGTTTGGGAGTTAAACACAGGGGGCGCTGTAACATTTAGTGTTCACTTTGTGTGTGTTTACAACTGTAGGGGGGTGTGGCTGTAGGACTGACATCATCGATCAAGTCTCCCTAATAAAAGGGATCACTCGATCGATGCGCCGCCATAGTGAAGCACGGGGAAGCCGTGTTTACATACGGCTCTCCCTGTTCTTCAGCTCCGGGGAGCGATCGCGACGGGGCGGCTATAAACGAATAGCCGTGCCGTCGTCCCGGATCACTCCCCGAGGCTTAAGGACCGCCGCATGTACCGGGGGGGTCCCGATCGGACCCCCGACCCACGTCAAGCAGAGGACGTATAGGTACGTGCATGTGCCTGTCCGTGCCATTCTGCTGACGTATATTTACATGAGGCGGTCCTTAAGTGATTAAAGAGTTGAGGCAAACCATTTAACACTGATGCTTACCATTGTCATTTTTTTTCATTCATGTTAAACATTTAATCCATCTAAATCTTCTAGTACAGGGGTCTCCAAACATTCTAAACAAAGGGCCGGTTTATTGTTCTTTGGAATCTTGGAGGGCTGGACTTTGGCCAGCGGGGGGTGGAAATTTTCAGTGGGACTAAACATCTGGTATTAGGGGGAGGAATAATGCCCCATTGTTAGTATCATAGGGAGGATTGGTGCCCTATTAGTGGTGTCAGTGGGAGAAATGGTGCTCCGCTCTTGGTGTCAGATGGCAGAATAGTGTCTCACATCAAATAAAAATATAAAAAGCTGCGCCAGATAATTTACACCACCAAAACGGTGTAACAATTAGGATAAAACCCAATTGAATGTCTATAGCACCCAACAGATAACAGGATTTGCTAGATGCTCTATAAACACTGTTCATAAATTGCAGATGGAGACTTCAAAGTTGATTGATATGTTGGGATAATGACTGATCAAAACTCCAAATCACCAGGTGACATGCATGCAGTCAGTGCCAGCCCTCCACCGTAAACAAAAGCAGCTTACCAGATGGCAAGCCTTTCACACAGTTGGCTATAGCCCAGCCACGGCCTTTATAACCCAGGGACACTAGTTGGAATCATCCGTCATTGAACAGGATCCGAGGCACCGGTGTTTATGATAAAAAATAGCAATTCAGCCGCTGATAAGGCTCACCAATAGTACCGATTCAGTCAGTGGTTCCCCAGTACATAAGGTACTATTGGTGAGCCTTATCAGCGGCTGAATTGCTATTTTTTATCATAAACACCGGTGCCTCGGATCCTGTTCAATGACGGATGATTCCAACTAGTGTTCCTGGATTATAAAGGCCGTGGCTGGGCTATAGCCAACTAACACTGGTCGTTAAGGACAAACTTTCACAGTCTATTACATCACTATCTTTTACCAAGGAGACATTTAACACACTAACAAGTGACATAATTCAGAGTCCACAGGGGGGACCCTGACATTTATTAAAAGGATCACCTACTGAAATCCATCCGGGGCCCTGCTCATGAGCCCACCGCACAGAGGAGTCTGACAAACAGTTTCATACACCTACACCTTTCCTTTGGGTTTTCAGGGACCAACACATTGATAATTGGGATTTCAGTGACCACCCTTAGGCAGCGCCACCACCCCTACACTATACCAAAGCTTACAGTCCTGTTTACACCTTGCATTTGATTTGCTTCTGCTTCGCTTCAAAAATAAGACCAAACATTTTGAAAAAATAAATTTAAATCCTGATTTCTCGAGGCCTTTAACCACTTGACCACTGGGCACTTAAACCCCCTTCCTAACCAGACCAATTTTCAGCTTTTGGTGCTCTCACATTTTGAATGACAATTAGTCATGCAACACTGTACCCATATGAAATGTTTGTCCTTTTTTTCACACAAATAGAGATTTCTTTTGGTGGTATTTAATCACCGCTGGGTTTTTTATTTTTTGCGCTATAAATCAAAAAATACTGAAAATCCTGTAAAAAATGTAATAAAAATGTCTTTGTTTCTGTTAAAATTTAGAAATTTTTTAATTTTTCTTCATAAATTTTGGCCAACATTTATACTGCTACATATCTTTGGTAAAAATAATCAAAATTGTTATATATTATTTGATTGGTGAGAAAGTTATAGAGTCTACAATGTGTAATTAGACTTGAAACTTATGCTCCTAGAACGACTACTGGTGCTCCCTGCTTGTTGGGCCTCTGTATGTGGCCACGCTGTGTAAAAGTCTCACACATGTGGTATCGCCATACCCAGGAGGGTACAGTATTTTGGGGTGTAATTTATGGTATGCATAATGCATATGCTGTGTGTGAGAAATAACCTGATAATGACAATTTTGTGAAAAAAATTTAAAAAAATCTTGATTTTGCAAAGAATTGTGGGAAAAAATTACAACTTCAAAAACCTCAACGTACCACTTCCTAAATACCTTGGAATGTCTACTTTCCAAAAAAGGGGTCATTTGGTGGGTATTTGTACTTTCCTGGCATATTAGGGTCTCAAGAAATGAGATAGGCCGTCAGTACTTCAGGTGTGATCAATTTTCAGAGATTGGCACCATAGAGCTTTCTTTTGGTGGTATTTGATCACCTCTGTGGTTTTAATTTTTTTGCGCTATAAACAAAAATAGAGCGACAATTTTGAAAAAAAAAACAATGGCCCAGATTCAGGTAGAGCCGCGCAATATTTGCGTGGGCAAAGGGCAAAGATTTTGCTCTGCGCCCACGCAAATATTTGGATTTGCCCGCGATTCACGGAGCAGTAGCTCCGTAAATTGCGCCGGGCGCTATGCTAATTAGCCCTGCGTAAGGGCGCCTAATGTAAATGATCCCGCCGGGGGCGGGAATCATTTAAATTAGGCGCGCTCCCGCGCCGAGCGAACAGCGCATGCTCCGTCGGGAAACTTTCCCGACGTGCATTGCGGCAAATGACGTCGCAAGGACGTCATTTGCTTCTAAGTGAACGTGAATGGCGTCCAGCGCCATTCACGAATCACTTATGTAAACGACGTGAAATTTAAATTTCATGAGCGGGAAGGGCGGCTATACTTTAGCATTGGCTGCCCCTACTATGAGAAGGAGCAGCCTTACGCTAAAGTCGCCGTACGGAAACTCCGTACCTTGCGTGCGCAGGGCCCGCGCAACTTTTGTGAATCGGTGGTAGTATGCAATTTGCATACTATACGCCGATCACAATGGCCGCGCCCCCTAGCGGCCAACGCAAGAATGCAGCCTGAGATATGAAGGCATAAGGAGGCTTATGCCTGTCATATCCTAGGCTGCAGTCCGCGTAGCGATGTTCCTGAATCAGGGGCATTCGCTACGCGGGAGCAAAACAGCTATTGCGCCGCGCAACCTATGGTTGCGCGGGCGCAATAGCTTCTTGAATCTGGGCCAATATTTTTAACTTTTTGCCATAATAAATATCCCCAAAAAAGTTTTATTTTCCCTCAGTTTAGGCCTATAAGTATTCTTCTACATATTTTTGGTAAAAAAATTGCAATAAGCGTTTATTGATCGGTTTGCGCCAAAATTTATAGCGTCTACAATATAGGGGATAGTTTTATGGCATTTTTATTAATAATACATTTTTACTAGTAATGGCGGCGATCAGCGATTTTTATCGTGACTGTGACATTATGACGGACACTTTTGACACATTTTTGGGACCATTGATTACTGTGAAAATTACACTGGCAGTGAAGAGGTTAACCATTAGGTGGCGCTGAAGGGGTTTAAAGTGGTTGTAAACCCTGTTGGACTACTTCTACCTATAGGTAGAATAAGGCTTACCTATAGGTAGTGGAAATATCTCCTAAACATGCGCTGTTTAGGAGATATTTCACTTGTAGTCGGCCGCAAATCTTCACTGCGCATGCGCGGGGAAGAAACAAAGCTAAGTGCCGTTTCTTTCCCAGCCTGTGCCGCGAATTGCGGCTCTCATGCGCATGCGCAGGAGTGAAGTCACGAGGCCCAGACGAATCACACAGCCAGAGTCTGCAGCCTGGAAGGAAGAAGACACAGAAGATGGACGCTTCCTGCAGTGGTGACATCGCTGGATTCTTTGGCAGGTAAGTGTCACATAATGGGCTAATATGCTATGCATACTAGCCCATTATGCTTTACATTTGCAGGCTGTTCAGGCAGCAAAAGAGGAAGTAAAACCCATCAGGGTTTACTTCCTCTTTAAGTGTGCCTAGGGATGTGTTCTAACTGTAGGGGGGATGGGCTATGTGTGACACGACAGTGATCACAGCTTCCGATTACAGGAAGCTGTGTACACTGTCCTGTCACTAGGAAGACTGGGGAAATGCCTGTTTACATAAGCATTTCCCCCTTCTTCCTCACTGTGACACGATCGTGGGTTTGCCCGCGGACATCGAGTCTGCGGGACCCGCGGTCGGAGTCACGAAGCTTGCGGCAGGTACACAGTGCCGCTTCTTAAAGGGAATGTATATATACGTCCTTGTGCCATTCTGCCGATGTATATCTGCGTAGAGATGTTGGCATGTGGTTAAAGTTGCAATTTTTTGTCACTATGTTGTACCATGTGATAGCTTTGGGCCAATCACAGCATCATTGTATAAGAAACACAGCTGTTATAAAATAAATTCCGAAATAACTTCTGAAAATTATAAATCGATTGAAACAACAAATCTGGATCTAAATATACAAAACGAATTCCAAAACCAAATTATTTTAACATAATGAATATGACGAAAGGAAATTATTTACTTAACAAATTAATCTGAAACTAAAAAATCTATTATTTTTTGTTGTGCACTTCTCTAGTTGGGAGAACAGTTTGCTATTTTTCTTCTGTTTCATGACTGTATTTAGAACATTCTGTAATTGCCATCTTTTTCTATCTTTAAATAAATAAAGATATATTTTTTACTCTTTTTATTTGTGTAAATGCTTATTTTCTTAAAAATAAGCATTTATTAAAAAAACGATATAGTAACTAAGTTAAAGTATGTTCCCATAGCACTTTTTGGAGTGAAAAGAAGATCTCCTCTGCTTTGCTAAATTTCTGACTCAAAATATATGGTATTACGTGATATATATTTTGGTAGGTAAATAGCCTTAAATCTTTGCTCAGTAATTATTGATGGAAAAATTCCAGGTAAAGCCTGTGGAGATACAAACAAGCAACAGCTTGCAATTCAAAGGTACAAAATTGTAGGAGCAATTCCTCCCTACCAATACTGGCCCGGATTCAGATAGATTCGTCTATCTATCTGCGGGCGTAACGTATCTCAGATACATTGCGCCGCCGTAACTTTGGGCGCAAGTTCCGTATGCAGAAAGAACTTGCGCCCTTAGTTACGGCGGCGTAACGTATGTGTGGCGGCGTAAGCCCGCCTAATTCAAATGGGGATGTTGTGGGCGTGTTTTATTTAAATTTCACTTGACCCCGCGTATTTTACGGTTTTTGTGAAGGGCGCATGCGCCGTTCGTGAAAGAATCCCAGTGTGCATGCTCGAAATTACGCCGCAAAGCCTCATTGGTTTCGATGTGAACGTAACTTACACAAAGCCCTATTCGCGAACAACTTACGCAAACAATGTAAAATTTTCAAAACTCGGCGCGGAAACAACGTCCATACTTAACAATAGCTACGCCTCATATAGCAGTGGTAACTTTACGCCGGAAAAAGCCTAACGTAAACGACGTAAAAAAATGCGCCGGCGGGACGTACGTTTCTGAATCGGCATAAATACCTAATTAGCATATTCCTGGCGTAACTATACGGAAGCGCCACCTAGCGGCCAGCGTTAATATGCAGCCTAAGATACGACGGTGTAAGACACTTACGCCGGTCGGATGTTAGGGAAATCTATGCGTAACTGATTCTCTGAATCAGGCGCATAGATACGACGGCCCGAACTCAGAGATACGACGGCGTATCTGGAGATACGCCGTCGTATCTCGTATCTGAATCCGACCCACTGTGCGCAACAGTGTTAATTTCGTCAACTAAAATGTTTTCGTCATAATTTTCGTCAGCTGCATTTTTACAGTGACGAAAACAAAACAAAAAGTAAAGCACATTTACGTCCTCTGATGAAAGCTATGACGAAAATCAATTCCATTTTTGTTAACAAACGAAAACTAAACGAAAATGTGAGGCAGGGATGTTTACCCTCAGAACTTCCCGTTGCCACGGAGCTCCTGCTTCGTCTGTATGGAGCCTGGCCTTTGTAGATAGGACGCTGTCTGCAGAAAGGTTAGACTATCAATGTCTGTTATCTGCAGCCTGAAGGGGGATGTTCTATTAGGATGGCAGGGGCTAGGCTGGGGAGTTAACCCTCTCACACACTGCCACAGACTCACACTTACAACGGACTTGTGTACACACGATCGGATAATCCGACACATTTGTTGTCGGAAGATTTTAAAGCATGCTAAACCACATTTTGTTGTGGAAAATCCAACGATAATTGTCCGATGGAGCATACGGTCAGATTATCTGAGAACATCCTGCCATCACACAATTCCCATCGAAAAAAGTCAGATCGTGTGTAAGGGGCTTAAGACTAAGGCCCCATACACACGAGAGGATTTATCCGCAGATACGGTCCAGCGGACCGTATCCACGGATAAATCCTCTCGAGGATTTCAGAAGATTTCTATGCGATGGCGTGTACACACCTTCGCATTGAAATCCGCGCTGAAATCCTCTGGCGATGACGTGTCGCGCTGTCGCCGCTATTATGACGCGGCGACGGCGCGACGCTGTCATATAAGGAATTCCACGCATGCGTCAAATCATTACGACGCGTGCGGGGAATCCCTTTG
Source organism: Rana temporaria (assembly GCF_905171775.1). Classification (NCBI taxonomy): domain Eukaryota; kingdom Metazoa; phylum Chordata; class Amphibia; order Anura; family Ranidae; genus Rana; species Rana temporaria. The sequence continues at coordinate 318,698,971 of NC_053489.1, forward strand.
GACGGATGGATCCGGTAAGTCTGTACAGACGAGCGGATCCATCCGTTGGAATGGATTCCAGCAGATGGATTTGTTGTGCATGTCAGCAAATATCCGATCTGCTGGAATCCATCCCAGAGGAGATTTCTCCGCGGAAACAGATCCGCTGGCGTGTACACACCATAGGATTTATCCGCAGAAACCCATTTGCTGGGATTTATCTGCGGATGGATTCTATCGTGTGTATGGGGCCTAACACTCGATCGAAATTTGTTGCAAAGATTAACACTGGTGCGCAACAGTATGCTGTCTTTTGCAATGACATGGATTTCAGTGGGAGAAACCAGTGAGAAAAGCTGAGAAGACACAGAGATCAACACTCCCAGAAATGTCAGTTTCCAATTGAACTTTGGGGGACCATTTTTCAGATATGGAACTGGGATCATCTGCAGGGTAAATGGAAAAAAAAAGTACCTCTGTTTTTTGCAGGTGCATTCTTGCTGGATATAGTTTAGGTGTGTGACAGTGCTGCTTTAGACTGGGTTCACACTTCGCATGACAGGAGAGTGTGCCCAGATCACAATGGAGCCAGTTCACACAGCTCCGGCGCGGCCCACATTTGGAAAAGGTCCTGTGCATCTTTGGTTCCAATTCAGGTACGAATTCAGGCAAAAATTTGGACCTGATTCGCACCTGAATCGGTGAACAGGGATGCACCAGAGCCCGTGTTGTGAGCCGCGGCTGCAACATGTGTGAACCCAGCCTTAAAAGACACTTTAAGGTCTTGTTTAAATGGTAAGCTGTCAATGCCACCTCAAAATGGGGCCCATTCACACACTACCTGGTCATATAGTGAGCTCCTCTTAGTAAATAATGGCTTCAGCTTGGTTTCCTTCCCAGAGAAGAACCCCCTCCAACATGTTTCACCCAGTAGGGCCTTAATCTTAGAAGGCATTTATTGTTTAAAATTAAAAAGGAGGGATACCAACATTTGTTTGAAACAGAGGTTAGAGCAAGGCACATTAGATAAATAAATGCTGGTATGCATGGGACATCACATAATATCATGAGATAAATAATAATGAGAAACTATACATAATATATACAGTATGTGCAAAAGCACCCTCTCTCTCCATATGCAGTCAACCTAAGAAAATGGCGCTCAGTCAAAGCCGTATCTGACTTCAAAGTGGGATAATCCACTAATGATTAACTTCAGCGTCAATGGAGAGCTATAGCCCGGGATTTAAACCTCATGAGAAAACTTAAAGCGGTTGTAAACCGCATATATATAATTTTTTTTTTTTTTAAACAAGGCAAAAGACATAATCAGCTAGTATGCACCGCATAATAGCTGATTATGAAAAACTTACCTCGGAACGAGGTGAAGAACACTCACCTGGTCCACGCCGAGCGAGATGTCATCTTGCTCCGGCGTGTCTTCCGGGTATCGCCGCTCCAGTGCTGTGATTGGCTGGAGCGGCGATGACGTCACTCCCGCGCGTGCGCGGGAGATTTAAAATCGGCAAGGTCCGGCGGCTGCCGGTCCTTTCGCCGTGGATTCCCCCTGCGCATGCGCCGCTGCAATCAGTGGCTCATTGCGAGGGGAATATCTCCTAAACCGTACAGGTTTAGGAGATATTCTTTATACCTACAGGTAAGCCTTATTATAGGCTTACCTGTAGGTAAAAGTGAAAAATAAGGGTTTACAACCACTTTAATAAATGGTCAGTGAGAGCAGGTGAGGAGAGTGATTGAAGGGAGGGGAGAAGAAAGAGATAAGTAAGGAATAGAGATAGAAATAACGTGAGAGTGCTGCAAAATGTAGCTCCTCCATTGCCCAGGACCTCAATCCTATCCCACCTAGGGCCACAAGGCGCTATCTACACCACCGCAAGTTATTTTCTACTTTGAATTTTAAACTGTAGTTTGTATGCTTATGTTCTGCACAGTGTCTGAATAAAACACCTTTTAAAAGGTTTCTTACACTATTGGAAGCCCCCCTTCTTATTTATTTTCGGAACCTGTTTCGGCAGACATGAGGTTCTGATCCAGTCATCTGGGGGAGCTGTTGGGGATAGGTGTATTCCTTATACCACCGTTTCCCCATGGCGCCAAGAGCTGACAGTTTCCTATGCTTGTCTGACCTTCCAAAACAGAGGGTCCACCATGTGGGGCAAGAGTACAGCCTTACTTTATGTTGGTGATTCACCTGGTGAAGGATACCATTTGGAGTTCACAGAACCCAGCATTTTATTCAACATATGTTTCAAGGAATTGGACTTTATTTTGCTGACACTTTTTTTGGACTTTACCATCCATCTGCAATTATATTATGTTCACTTAGAGCAACTTACTTTGTATCCTACCCCCCTATTAGTCTGTGCACATACCTGAGCCAAGGGTCCCAGATCTTATTGAATTAGTTTTTTTTGTCATGTATGATGCTGCCCAATTTCTCATGAAGGATAATCCAAGAAAGTAAAATGTTGGTGCCAATTATTACAGGGGCTTTCCATGCCTTGGCAATTGACATGTTTGCCGTCAAAAATATAAAGTATGTCAAGGTCTGAGTATATTTTGGGATTACTGCAGCTGGTCCAATCATGAGATCTATTCCTGCATTTTTGGGTATGTTAACAGGTGTTACGGAGTAAATAATAGTAAATATTCTACTCCAGAGCCGTCAAAACGTAAGGCCGGTCCACCATATATTGCTTTCTGCCCACTGCCCTAACCAGGGTTGTAATATGCCTCGACCAGGGCTGTGTTAAAGATGCTCTTATGAATTCTTTCTGTTTATTTAGTCCAATCTGCTTCAGATATCTCTGTGCCTGCTTTCCAGTTTAGGGGTGCATTGGAGTTTAAAATTCGAAAGAACTAGTAAAGCCTTGAAATGCACCACTGGAGCCTGTTTCCAGTAGGTATCTACATTCAAATATTGTTCTTGTGGTGATATTGTGTATATGTGGGAATGAAGGAAATAGTAATAATAGGAGTATTTGGTGCAAATTGTACAGGGTGGCATGTCAATTGTCCAGAGAAAATAATCTGGGCGTCTGACCCCTTTATGATCTAAGAATTGGGCAATTCGATATAGTCCCTTATTAATCCACAATGATAAGTGTCCCGGTGAAAGCGGGGTGGGGGGGTGTGATTAAAAAGTGGGTTGACCAGAGTGTGGTTAGACTTGAGCAAAGATAACCTACAGGTTGTGTCTCAGAGGTAGAGCGAGTGGGATAAAGTGGTGAACATTGTAGCTTTATGCTTTTTGGAGCCACAAGAGATCTATGGGTTGTGGGAGCCCTGCTTGCGCTTCAAGCATAATCCAGTCTGGTCTGTAAGTGATAGCATATATTTGGAATAGCTCACTAATATTGCACCAGATGGGGCACACCCAAGCCCCCGGATGATTTATGGGCATATAATGTTTTGTGGGATACTCTACAGCCTCTAGATTCCCAGAATAATTTAAAGATGCTGAATTGGAATTTATTTACTTGTAAAGAGGGGCTTGGGATGGGTAGTGTATATGATATTTTGAGTAGTAGATTCATTTTTGCCCATCCATGAGAGAGTATATGTCGACAGAGGCCCGGATTCACAAAGCACTTGCGCCGACGTATCTCAAGATACGCCGCATAAGTGCAAATATGCGCCGTCGTATCTGTGCGCCGGACCCACAAACTAAGATACGCCTAAAAATAGGCTTCATCCCGCCGACGTAACTCGCCTATGCCGGCGTAGCGTGGGCGCATATTTAGGCTGGATGCATGTGGCGCTCCCATTGATTTTGTATTCAAATATGCAAATGAGGGAAATACGGCGATTCACGAACGTAAGTGTGCCTGACGCAGGCTACGCGATGTGCGCGTAAGCTGTACGTCCGGCGTAAAGTTAAGCCCCATAAAGGAGGTGTAACCCAGCAGCAGACATGCAAAGGTCTGCACCAAGGAATACAAGCCGGCGTATTTTACGTAGTTTACATTGGACGTAAGGCTGGCTGGGCGTAGAATACGTTCATGGCGTAGGCAGTGATCCGGCGTATCTTAGGCAGTTGTTCCGACGTGGTTTTGAGCATGCGCAGGGGGATGCGTCCACAGCACGACGCATGCGCAGTTCGTTAAACGTACTTGTCTGGCGCTCGGACCATCATTTGCTTTGGGTCACGCCTCATTTGCATGGCTCACGCCCACTTCCACCTACGCCGACTTACGCCTTCGAAACCCAGCGCAGTTTTGTCAGCATTGGCTTTGTGAATTCCATGCTTGCCTTTCTGCGATGCGTCGGCGTAGCGTATATTATTTGCGCTACGGCGGCGTAATGTGCACCAGCTCTCTGTGAATCCGGGCCAGAGTCTTCAATTCCTCCTCCAAAGAAGTGTACAGTGGTATCGAATTGACCAGGTACAGTGATTTTATCTCGGAGGTAGGTTTAATAGGTATGTGAGGGGTTCCAAAGTGTTAAGTGAGGCAAGAGTCTGGTCCGGGAGGCTGATATTGAGAGCCTTTGATTTAGTCGGAACAACTTAAAGGCCTGGTAGTGTGCCGAATTCCCTCAGAAATTACAGGAGGTTGGGAAGAGTATTATTGTGCAAGGTCACATGCAACAGTGTATCATCTGCAAAGAGAGAACATTTGTGTAATTCTCCTGTGGTCTGAACTCCTTGTATATTGGGATTCAGATGAATGGCAATTGCTAAAGTTTCAATTGAGATCGCAAATAATATCTGTTGAAGATTACTTCAACCACTTGTTTTTACTGTCCTCCCCTGCCCTTGTAAAGAAGGCCTAAAAATAAAAACTTTCAGTTTCAAAACTTTAAAAGAAACTGTGGTCTTTTTAGCCAAACATTTTAACAGTCCTTGTAATAAGTAAAAGAATGTCTGAGGTAGTACTCTGTGTATGTGCTATGTGTTGCTACAATTAAGCAAATCAAAGCCAATATCTTATTTGGCATGTTCGGTTTAACGCCTTACAAATCCTGTCTTTTTTTCAGTAAATGTCTGTAGAAGGCAAAAAAATGTAATTGTAATTGGATTTACCAATCACTGAGTATATTTTTTCCATTCTTAAAACTAGAATTATGTTTTTAAAAAGTGTGAGTCAAAACGCATCAGGACAGCAGAGCACAGTTTCTTTGTCACTTAGAGACACATCATGCCTTTTTCCTTTAGGAGGGAGACTGCTGGGACTGAAATGGGATTAAATTGCCTATATAGAATGTCACAGCAAAACCTGTCAAGATGGCACATCAAAGCAATTACAGGATGTCACTGGTCCTCCTACAATCTTGTTCTAAAGTTAGAGCTAACAAAAGAATTCTAAGTTACATCAAATAAAAAGAATGTTTCAGGCACTGAACATTTAATTTAATGGCAACACCATTCGCTGGGTTAGCACTTATCAAATGGACTTTTGGCAATAAAAAAGTCTGCCAAATCCTGTTTGACCTTTAAACTTTAAGTACTACACTTAGAAAAAAAAAAAAATTCTTAAGGGGCTTTAATTTGTTGCAACATAAATTAAGTGTAACATGGTGTTTGCAACATAAAATCATCAGCTATGGAGACATGGAGCAGTTTTCAAATGACCCCAATGCCTTAGGGTAGGCAAACATGTCTGTGACCATGTAACTTATCAACGATGGCTCATTTAAGTGACTGGAACACAAACTTGTGGACATGATAGTTGTGCTTACGGAGAATAAGGCTTTGACTGCTGAAGGCTATTGGTTGTAACCCCGCTGGATACTCTTGGCGCAACACTCCACGCAATACTTCAAAGATAGCCTCCACATGAAGTACATATGGCTTTTGCATATGCATCAGCATATGCTAAGCCTCATGCTTCTGCCAGTTTGTTCAATTGAGGGAAATCCTCTTTGCATAAGAGGAGAATTTGGATTTTGTGAGAATTTCAGCTCTCACGATTGGCTGGCAACCATTCAAGGGTATACCCTTTTATCGCAAGGATAGAGAGGGTAAAAAAGGGGGAGGGATATGCCTATATATCAAGAAAAATGTACAAGTGAATGTGAGAGATGACATCAATAAGGGAGCTAGGGAGGAGGTGGAATCCTTATGGGTAGAGCTCCAAAGGGATGAAGCTAAGGGGAAAATAATACTGGGAGTATTCAATAGGCCCCCTAACCTGAGGGAGGAGGGCGAGATAGATCTCATATCACAATTTGGATTAGCAGAAAGGATAGGAAGTGTTATCATAATGGGGGATTTTATTTATCCAGGCATAGATTGGGCGGAGGGAACCACACATTCATCTAAGGCTTGCCAGTTCCTAAATGGGATAATTTTATGGGTAAGATGGTAGACGCACCAACTAGAAATAAAACGTTACTGGATCTACTGATTACCAACAATACAGACCTGATCACAGATGTGGAAATACAGGGAAATTTAGGTAACAGCGATCACAGGTCAATTGGCTTCAGTATAAATCACACAAATAGGAAACATAAGGGGAATACAAAGACACTGAATTTCAAAAGAGCACACTTCCCTAAACTATGAACCTTGCTAGAAGGCATACATTGTGATATATTATCTTAGGAACAGGGAGGAGAGATGGGATTGCTTTAAGAGCATATTAAATAAGGCCATTAGCCAATGCATCCTATTGGGTAACAAATTTAAAGAGCGAGCAAAAGTCCTAGATGGCTTAACTCCAATGTAAAAATGCTTATAAAAGCAAAAGAGAAGGCCTTCAAAAAATACAAGGTTGAGGGATCATCATCAGCATTCAGACTTTATAAAGATTGCAACAAGAAATGTAAGGGTGAAATTAGGGCGGCTAAGATAGAACATGAAAGACACATAGCGGAGGAGAGCAAAAAAAAATCCCAAGAAATTCTTTAAGTATGTAAACAGTAAAAAAGGGGCGCGTGGCCGGGATGGTGGACTGAGCAGACGTCTCTCCTGTGCTCTCCTGGAGTGTGATCCGAAATTCATCCTTTATCTCCTGATCGGACCTGTCTAGGGGTCCCTAACGCTCCTGAATGCCCTATAAAACCAGGGGGAATCAATCGAAGGGCAAGAGACTTAAATTCCCGCAGTACAGCCCGGAGGACGAGGTCCGTTCTGCTGACCCCCTGCCTTACACTGCGCGCCTTAGCAACATGGCGTCGCAAACGGACCACGTGGAGGACATGGCTGGGACTTCCCCGGGTATACCTGAAGTCATGGCGGCGATCTCCTCATGCCAGGCGGCCCTAACCACCAAGATTGAGGAGGTCCAGCTGGATGTCAGCCTTATCCGCCAAGACTTCGATAAAATACGCTCGAGGGTTACTGAGGCGGAGCGGCGGCTTGGTGAGGCGGAAGATACGATCGTGGATCACGACTCCTCCATCCGGGCCCTGCAGTCCAAGGTCCGGGCCCTGGAATATCGCGCAGAAGACGCCGAGAACAGGAGCCGGCGCAATAATCTTAGGATTGTTGGCCTCCCGGAGGGGGTGGAGGGACGGGCTCCGGCTCACTTTGCAGAGGAGTTGCTCCGCTCGCTGATGCCCTCGGCCCAGCTCTCCCAATACTTTGCAGTGGAGCGCGCTCACCGTGTGCCGCCGAGGCCTGGGCCCGAGGGTGCGCCCCCACGTACCTTCATCCTCCGGCTGCTAAACTTCCGGGACCGAGATGAACTGCTCCGGGCCTCCCGAGCGGCGGGGGAGTTGCCGTACCGCAATGTCCGGCTCCTGCTGTTCCCCGACTACACCATGGAAACCCAGCGGCTGCGACGCTCGTTTGATGGAGTCAAGGCTGCCCTCCGACGCAAAGGCCTCAAGTACAGCGTCCTCTTCCCGGCGAAACTGCGCGTGGTGGATGGAGAGTCGGTCCGCTTCTTTACCAACCCGAGGGACGCCTCGGCCTGGGTGGAAACGCTACCCTAGAAGTCCTGCCCTGTTGTTGCTTTGACCTAATAAGATGGTGGATCGGACTTGCCCGGGACTTTTTCTTTACTGTGGGGTAAGAGTTTATTTTCCCCCTATGTCAATACTGTTTCTAATCCCCGGAGAGGCCCTGCCGAGCAGTGGAGGGACTGGTATGGGGCGGGTGGGGTGTTGTCTTTATTTGCCTGGTACAGTCTCGGCTGCTGCCGTTATTTCCCTAATGTACTTCTGAGTCTACCTGGCCCTCAGGCCGCCCTGACGCTGTGGGGAATCGCAGATCTCATTAAAGCCTGGCGGGCCTCATTGCCAGGGGCCCGTTGTCTATACACTGTCCCAAGGGCACACCATGTCCTGCTGCTATGGCCTATAGTACCTTGATCCACCATCCCTGAACGTTGTGGTCTTCCCCTGTTTTTTTTTTTTTGGTTTGCCCCTTGTACAACTCTTCCTAGGAGGACCTGGTTTACTATTTTATTTGCAACGGACTCTCAAGATTGTACCCCTGCCTGATCAGGAGAACGCTGATTCATATGCTTATTCTACATCACTCCAGTAGCACGGAACGGTAATTGTTCCTAGTTTAGTAAGTTGACTGGTGCTGGAGTAAAGTGCCTTACTGCTTGGTGCTGGTTACATGCCCCAACCTTAGATATTGGTTGCTGAACTTTGGGAGTTATGGGACTGAAGTGCTCCTCACTGTTTAGGGGTGCACGGGGTGGGGGGTGGGGGGAGGGGATGGTTGCCGGCTCTGTTTTGCTGGCTCTTTTGTTTTATGGTTGGTTGGTCACAATGGGTCTTGCTATTGCTCTACTTTTACTCCTGTGTTGTTTGTTTGGTGCAGCGGGTTATACTGGTGGGGCTGTGGTCGGTTCTGGCAGGCCTCGAGACGGGAGTTTTTCTCCCCCTTGGTCGGCTGGGTCCTGCTGCGGCCCCGGGGCCCACTCCTGCCTAAATATCTCTGGTAAAACCCCATGGCGGAATGCTTAGTGGTATCATGGAATGTTAGGGGGCTGAACTCTGCGGTCAAGCGCTCCCTCGTAATGAATTACCTGAAGAGGTTGCGCCCTCAGGTGTGCATCCTCCAGGAGACGCACCTGGTGGGCTCTCGGGTCCTTAGTCTAAAAAGGGCGTGGGTGGGTGCGCACTACCATGCTCCTTATTCTAATTATGCGAGAGGGTCAGTATTTTAGTGCACAGGTCCTTGCCCTTTAAACTAGTGGAGGTAAAACTCGACCCCGGGGGCAAGTACGTGATTCTACATGCTCTCATATCGGAGGTCCCGTTGGTAGTGGTGGGGATATATTTACCCCCACCGGCTGATGTTGATGTCTTGCACTCCATTATGCAGAAGGTTACGCTCTATAATGTGGATAATGTACTGGTTATGGGGGATTTTAACCTGGTCCCGTCTAGGGACCTGGACAGGCTCCGTGCCTCTGGCCCCCAGCAGAATGGTTTGGCTAACTGGGCCGAGGCCTTTGCAATGACGGATGCCTGGCGTCACTTCCATCCCTCAGACAGAGAATACACCTGCCTCTCTAGCACATATCGGACCCTGTCCCGCATCGACCTGGCATTTGTCTCCCGCGCTCTAATCCGCAGGGTGGTCGGTGCTCAGATCCTCTCTAGGGGGATCTCGGACCATGCTCCGATGTCTGTTACGCTGCAATTGTCCCTCGCGGTGGGTGTACGGGTGTGGAGGTTGTCCAAGTACTGGATCATGGACCCCGAGATACAGGAGGCGATGCCGGAGGCTCTGTGTAATTACTGGCTACAGAACGAACACACAGTGTCCCCCCTGATTGGATGGGACGCCTTTAAGGCTTGGCTGAGGGGAGATTTCATGGCTCGGATAGCGGTGCGCAAACGGGAATCCATGTAGTCCCTGAGAGACCTAGAGGAACGGGCAAGACTGAGGGAGGCGGAGTATGTGCGGTGCCCTGACTCTGCGCACTATGTGCCCTGGCAGGATGCTCTTAGGGACTTATCTCTACTCAGGGTAGACCTCACCCAGAAATCTATGCTGGAGACCGCCCAGAGGGTCTTTGAGTACGGAGACAAAAATGATAAGTTGCTTGCGTGGCTAGCTAGGGGACAGATGCCCATGACTCACATTGGCAGGCTTAGGGACAGCACAGGTGCGCTACTGACGTCACCCCCTGACATTGGGGCTAGATTTCTAGAATACTATCAGGCTCTCTACTCCTCTGGGGCACACTACGGTACGGACGAGCTGTTGACTTACCTGGAGGGGATCTCCCTCCCGTCTTTGGACGGGGAACAATGCGCTGCTCTGGAGGCAGATATTACTCTGGAGGAGGTGCAGGGGGCCATGGCTTCCATGCAGTTCGGAAAAACTCCGGGACCGGATGGAATACCCATTGAGCTATACTCGACGTACCAGGAGCTCCTTGCTCCCAGGCTGACCTCGCTGCTGCAGCAATTTCATGAGCTAGACTCCCTCCCTGACTCTATGTCTGAAGCCATAGTGGTGTTGGTGCCCAAGCCCGGTAAGGACCCCGAGGACTGTGCCTCATATAGGCCTATATCTTTAATTAATGCTGATGCCAAGGTCCTCGCGAAAATACTGGCAATTAGGCTTAGTACAGTGATTGAACACTTAATCCAGGTGGACCAGACTGGGTTTATGCCGGGCAAGGGCACAGACATCAACATTCGACGCCTCTTCCTCAATCTAGCTACCTCCCACGATAGCGGGGGTAATAGAGTCATTGCCTCGCTCGACGCCGAGAAGGCTTTAGATTCTGTGGAATGAAGATATCTTTGGGAGGTGTTGCGCCGGTTCGGGGTGGGACCTAAATTTCTTAGTTGGCTGGGCATGCTGTATAGAGCCCCTAGGGCCAGGATCAGGGTGAACAATTTCCTCTCCGATTTCTTTCTCCTCCAGAGGGGGACCCGACAAGGCTGCCCCCTGTCGCCAAGTCTGTTCGCCCTGGCCTTGGAACCCCTTGCGGTCTTGGTCAGGGAGTCGCGCCGAGTCATTGGGCTTCGGGTCGGCCCTCTGGAGGAGAAAATTTCGCTCTACGCGGACGACACTCTGCTGTACCTACACGATGCAGGAGATTCATTGTCGGCAGCCCTCGAAATATTTGACCTCTTTGGTAAGTTTTCTGGGATACGAATGAATTGGGCTAAGTCCTCCCTGTTTCCCCTGGACGCTGGAGCCGGGGAGTCAGCTCCCCGGACCCAGTTACAGTGGGTTGAGGAGTTCACCTACTTAGGGATCAAGGTCTCTAGAGACCTTCACTCCTTCCATCGTCTTAACCTAAAACCGGTTTTCGAGCGCCTCAAGGATCACTGTGCCCGCTGGTCCACTCTCCCGCTTAATCTGCTGGGGCGTATTAACGTCTTGAAAATGATATACTTGCCCAAATTCACATACATATTCAGGAATTGCCCAGTTTGGATCCCCTCCTCTTTTTTTAAGGAATTGGATAGCTGCATTGGCTCTTTTCTGTGGAGGGGCTCGACCCCTCGACTGGCTAAATCGACTCTTCAGTTGCCTCTTGGCTCTGGGGGACTGGCTCTACCTAATTTCCTTGTGTACTATTGGGCGGCCATGCTGGTTACTGTGCGCTGGTGGTTCCAGCAGTCTAGGGCCAATGCAGCTGTTTGCCTTGAGGCGGCTATAGTGGGATCTCTCACTGAACTCAGTAATTTGGCGTACAGGGGAGCATCGGCGTATCCTTCGCTGCCAACCCCCTCCAAGACTACCTTGCGGGTGTGGGGGATGGCCAGGCGCCGATTCATGTCACCGGCCCGTTGGTCTCCGTACACTCCCTTGTGGGGTAACCCCTCCCTGGGGCAGTTTAGAACTATCCCCGACCCTCAGCTCTGGGCCAGATATGGGATTAGGCTGCTGAAGGACATTGTCTCCGCGGGGGTGCTGCTCCCCTATGGAGAGCTGGCGAGTAAATATGGCCTGCCGGGCTGGATGCTCTTCCGCTACTTCCAGCTGAGACATGCCTTCAGGGCCCAGTTTGGAGCCCCTATTGTCTTGGGTTTGGATGTGGTGGAGGATCTCTTGGCCCAGAGTACCTTGGCCAAGCCCCTCTCGGAGTTGTACGCAACTCTGCTGAGTAAGGACTCCCCGAAGATGGAATCGCTCTGGGAAAAGTGGGAGAGGGACATCCCGTCCCTGGATAGAGAAGCCTGGGATGACTGTTTTGAGGATAGCTATAGACTAGTGATATCTTCTAGAGACAGGTTAATACAGGCAAAGTTCCTCCATAGGGTATATTATACGCCTCAGAGGCTGCATGGAATATTTCCTCAACGCTCTTCGAACTGCCCGCGTTGCCAATCCCCCCAGGCTGATTATATGCATATGTTTTGGGCCTGCCCAAGGCTCTCGGACTTTTGGTCCGCCGTATTCGACTTCATTAAGGTCCGTATGCAGCTGGATGTCCCGGTGGAGCCGGCCCTGGCCCTCCTTGGGGTACAGGATGATGACCAAAGGCCCCGATTTTCAAAAACCCTGTTGTCAATGCTGCTCTTCTACGCCAAAAAGGCTATTCTAATTAAATGGAACTCTAGGGCGCCCCCCACGGTGGGAGCATGGATGGACCTTATAAATGCGGCCTTACCTCTCTACAAAATTACGTATGTTAATAGAGGGTGCCCATTGAAATATGAGCGGGTCTGGGGCCCATGGATTAACCCCTTGTAGACCGTAACCTGAGAGCGCTGGACAGTTGGGTGGGGATGGCCGTGGGCTCTATTCTTCCCGCCCCCCCCCTCCCCCCCTTCCTCCCCCTCCCTACCTTGTAATTCTCCTTTATGTTGATGCTGCCCAAATGGTTTCATACACCCTGTGGAATGTCTTGCAGAGCTTCTCACATGTTTCATGATCTGTTTTTACTTGTGCCACTGTACCCTGCTTTTTGCTGATGTATGTAATGTGCCATGTAATCTTGTTGACTCAATAAAGACCAACCTTGTTTGTAAAAAAAAAACAGTAAAAAAGAAGGAGTTTAACAAGACACGTGGCCACTCATTAAAATTAGAAGAAAAGAGGTTTAACCTTAAACTACGTAGAGGGTTCTTTACTGTTATGCCGCATACAGACGATCGGACATTCCAACAACAAAACCGTGGATTTTTTTCTGTCGGATGTTGGCTCAAACTTGCATACACACGGTCACACAAATGTTGTCAGAAATTCCGAACATCAAGAACGCGGTGACATACAACACGTACAACAAGCCGAGAAAATTTAAGTTCAATAGTCAGTGTGGCTCTTCTGCTTGATTCTGAGCAATAGTGGAATTTTGTGCATGGGAATTGTGTACACACGGTCTGAATTTCCGACAACAAGTTTTGTTCTCGGAAAATTTGAGAACCAGCTTTCAATATTTTTGTTGTCGGAAATTCCGACAGCAAATGTCCGATGGAGCCTACACACGGTCGGAATTTCCGATAACAAGCTCCCATCGAACATTTGTTGTCGGAAATTCCGAGCATGTGTGCGCGGCATAAGAGTGGCAAGGATGTGGAATTCGCTTCCACAGGCACTGGTCTCAGCGGGGGGCATCGATGGTTTCAAGCACTTGAACGACCACAAAATACAGGGATATATAAGGTAATACTGACATATAATCACACACATAGGTTGGATTTGATGGACTTGTGTCTTTTTTCAACCTCACCTACTATGTAACTATGTAACATGCAGAAGTCCAGTGGTCCCCAAAAGGACTTTTGAAAGACCTTTTATGATTCATCATCTGTAGAGAACAACTCTGGTTAATCTGCCAATTGCTGTGTCAGTTTCTTGTGTCAGAGCTCTGGCAATTTTGTGTCACTCAGATTGAATTTTAAGATAGAAGCTATATTTCTTGGAATTTGCACACTTCAACATAGCGGTAACACCCAGCACAGGGTAGCAATTAGCTCCAACTTTGTGAGGATCAATTATAACAGGATGGGAAGAGCAATTTTTCACACTGGTAGCTGTAGGTAATTCCACTCTGGTTCTCTGCTGTTCATCATCTCTTCAGAAGACTACATGATGACCTCTGCTGGAATTTGTACTGGGCTCCCACCGATATGATACTCCACTCCATGCTGATAGCCAACAGAGAGATCATCACAGAGCTTGTGACATTTAGATGGGATATCAAATTGCTGAGAAGAAACAATCTGACCTCATTCATGAAACATCTGAAAGGCACAATGTACAATTAGTGCCTGATATCACTGGAGCTGTGTGTGAATCACCTGTGTCAGGGCAGACAAAAGCCATGATCTCCATAAGAAGAACTCATTTGTATTCTAAATCTGGGACAGGTACACATACTTACAAACTTCCATCAATGGGATATGACTTGGTGTTCAGGACCCCAATTCCATCCTCCCAGTAGACTAAAGAGGTATGCTGCGCATATATTCTGGTAGAATGAATGCTAAATAAGGGTAACTTGGAAACCTGTGTCAAAAGGAGCTGGAGTTGTGTGCCAATTGACAGTGACTTTAACTATAATCCAAACAGAGATGAATGTGGGAATAGTGTAAATTGATGTAGGGCTCATCTAGAGATACTAGGAGGGAGTTATCAAGATTTACTACAAAAAAGAGCACAAAACAAAAATCAAAAAAGGCTCCAATGCAGAGTAACCTAATATAATCATAATATACATATCAGCATGATAACACCAGGTTAGCCATCCTAAAAAGGCACATACTCCACTGCCGCACCCAGCATAAAACCTCCCCTAAACCACCCTCCCCAATACCAACCCCAAGTGGAGCCACCCCACACCAAATGCAAAGGAACTGGGTGGAGGCTACAACCCCACACGGGATCTTGGCCTACCCTCCCCAAAACAGACCCCCACAGAAAAAGGCACTATCAACCACCTCACCAGAGACAGGTCTAGCCCCACTGTGCGTTGTGTCACACCTTAAAGCCATAATGGTTGAATGAGGCACCTCACCACAGTATGGCAGAACCCACCACACCTAGGGGCCTGTCCGCAGTACCCGCTAATGGCTAGCAGCAGTAAGTCATAGGGCACACAGCCAGTCAAAGGATAGGTGCAGAGGTACATCCATTACACATTCCTGAAGACTTGAAGTTGAATTTAGCTGCAAATGGGTGTAGCAACCACTACTAGTCCATCCTGGAGCATGAGATGAAGAAGAGGCATAAGAAGGAAATTGGACAGTTCGTACATATACAAAGATATAACCAGCAGCATGCAGAAATAGGCAGCGCTGAATGGGATGGCATACAATAAATCCTGGAGTATGGGCTGGTTTAGGTACTAATAAAGACTACCATGTGTATGTACTACGGCTTGCATGCCCAGGGATGGTCCCGAAACAATTAGGTATCTCTCCACCTGTATGTTATGCAGCTGAATGTACAACTTCAGAGTAAGTGGTATCAAAAGTATGCACAGCCCTCTGTCCATCTCTGTCATCCATATGTACTGGTCTGGAGCTCACTGGCCACTTCCCGACTCATACAAGTCATCCGTAATTCACTCATGGCAACCTAGGTCCCCATGCCTAATTGAGTAGTTTGATAGGGGTAGTAGCGGCTCCAATCTCCAATCACATGGATAGTACAACGGATAGTACAATGTACTGCAGGTTATTCCAGCATGGTATATGTCAGTTCTCCTGGAGTAAATGGTGGAAAGGCCATCTGCAGAGGGATCGTCCCTACGTATACATCTACATGTTTCATTCTGACCCACCGAAAATGTTTATGGTTGAGTAGTACAAAACAAAACCATTGGGGCATTCCCTGGCAAATTGGTGCACATAGCCATGTGCATAACAGAGTACAACTCACAACTTAGAGTTTATGGTGGAGTAGTATAAAGCAAAGCTGTTGGGGCATTCCCTGGCTAATTAATGCACATAGCCATGTGCATAACAGAGTACAGCTCACAACTTAGAAAACACTTACCCAAACTACCTAAACACTCAACATTAAACATACATCGCTCAGGTTACATAGGGTAGTACCATTTCTTGGAGGACCTTCACTCCTTTTTAGCTACCAGAACTGGACATTGTAGGATTTTTAGGTTTAAAATATGGGTACATTGGCTACTGGGACTACACAACCGCTCACACATCCTAGGCGTAGACCTGAGCTTCCTACGGAGCCAAGTAGATATCCAGGAGATCTAACCAGAATCAGACACCAAGTTCAGTCCACAGGTGCCAAACTTTTTCAAATTTCTTAGGACATCCTCAGGAAAAATATGTTGCCTTATAGAGGGGTATTACAGTATTGACTGAAATCTTCCATTTAAGTACTATGGCCTTTCTAGCATAAAATAGGAGGATGCTTATTAGGGTGCGTGTAGCTTTAGCAAATGCTAGAGTCGACTCTACCAGCTCAAGGAGACAGACGCTAATGCCGCGTACACACAATCGTTTTTCGGCATGAAATTTTTTTTAATTTTTCAATATGTCCAAAAAAAAGAAGTTTTTCCAATTTCATCATTAAAAACGATGTTGCCCACACACCATCGTTTTAGAAAAATGATGAACAAAGCGCGGTGACATACAACACGTACAACGGCACTCTAAAGGGGAAGTTCTATTCGCCTTTGGGCTGCTTTTAGCTGACTCCTTGTTAGTAAAAGACGATTTGCGCTTTTTTGTCTGTGACAGCGTGATGAATGTGCTTACTCCATTATGAATGGTAGTTTTACCTGAACGAGCGCTCCCGTCTCATAACTTGCTTCTGGGCATGCGCGGGTTTAAAACGTCATTTTTGCCCACACACGATCATTTTTTACAACCCGAAAAACGACATTTTTTAAAACGACGTGAAAAAATGCATCATGTTCGAATTTTTTTTTTGTCGTTTTTCAGAAGTCGAAAAAGTATGTGCAGCCCACACACGATCATTTTAAATGACGTTTTTAAAAACTTTGTTTTTTTTCATGCCGAAAAATGATCGTGTGTACGTGACATCATGGTTTAGAGGAATATGTATTGTAGTTAACCTATGGATAAATTGGGTCACCTCCTGCCAATAATTCTGTATCCATGGACAATCACAAAATATATGTGTGAAGCCTGCAGGAGTATCAGAGCATCATCAACAGTTAGCTGAAGAGGCTGGGTATATATGGTTTAGGCTTTGTGGTATGTAGAAAATCCTATGTAGATTTTTAAATTGGATCCGCTTGTCCCTAGTCACAACCTATAGCAGAAATGTGTAATCTCACTAGTTTTCGCTGTCCAATTCCTGGACCTCTGCCTGCCACAGACTGCGCAAACCATCCAGTCCAACCTAAATGGAGGGCAGCATTGCTCAATATATTTGGGATAATGGTTTAGCTAAATTAGCATCACTCAATAGGGCCTCTAGGTCATCTTGGTCCAGCTGAAGCTAGAGGGTGAATTGAATTGTGATTTGAATTGTGAATCAAAGGCATGGTCCGCCATGCCTTTTTGCCTCAGGAACCTGAAAAAGAAAGAGATTGGGGGTTGGAATTTACTTTTCAGTCTGTCAAATGTGAATAACCCAGATCCATCACATACAGTGCCTTGCGAAAGTATTCGGCCCCCTTGAACTTTGCGACCTTTTGCCACATTTCAGGCTTCACACATAAAGATATGAAACTGTACTTTGCAGTAGCTTAATACATAGGCTAATTTGGTATTTGGCTCCGATGGCATATATATGGCCACTGACTCTACCCATTACATCACTACAGGAAGGCTTTGTCTAAAAGGGGACCTAACACCCACTTATATAAGCCCCTATTTCCACACTATTGTGGGACAGAGCCATCTAGTGGCAGACTAGCTAACTGCATCTGCTTACATGTCGCAAACATCATGAATGAGCACCTTGTTTATGTTTGCATTTGTGGCCTGTTACCTTAGGATGAGCAACTGTGCATGTACAGGCACTGCAGCCTCATAGAGAACCAAAAGCTGCATGCACACAGCTTTAGGCAGCTGCAGCAAGTCACTCGTTCATGCTGTATGGGCCACAGCCCCCATGTGAATGACATCTAGAAAATGTAGTTAACTTAAAACAAATGGATGATGGGGCAAATCAATGGGCCACTTTCATATTTTTTTCTTTTATGACCCTAACACTTTAAAGTAGTCCTAATGTCCTTTATTGTCCTTCTGAACAAGGCCCACCATTTGAGGTCTCCTCCACTGCAGATCCCCCTACTATGAGTTATCATTATCATACTCCTGGAGCCCCTCTCCCTCCCACCGCTCCTCATTCCTCCCCTAACCTTCCCTTCACCCTGTTCAATCATCTGCCCTTCCTCCTATTTGCCCACTCTTCTTCATCACTCCCCTCACAACCCACACACACACACACACACACAACATAGTCCCAATTCCTTTCCTTGACTTCCCCTCAAAAACATACACACCATGACCACTACAAAACAGTAATCATGGTTTACCGATGCTATATGTATACTGTACTGTTTGTCAGTTATATATTTTTTGAAAATAAAAGAATTACAAAAAAAAAAACAGTGGGCCAAATCCACAAAGCAGATGCGCCGACTTAACTCGAGATTTCTAATTTTACACCGCGCGTATCTTTGCGCCCGATCCTCAAAACGAAAAATCCGTTCTTTCCGTCCTACCTAAAATAATTACACCGGCGCATCCTCTGACGCAAATTACGCTAGTCACGCCGCTTTTTTTGATAGGCAAATATGCAAATGAGGGAGATAGGGCGATCCACAAAATTAAGTGTGTGCCCGGTGGGTTTTCGCCCTGTGCGCCGTAGATTATGCCCCGTGCGCACCTGTTAGTTTCCTGGAGCAAAGTTACACTTTATAAAAGCAGCCCTAATTTTACACCTGCCGTGTAAAGGTCTGCTCAAGCAACAGCATTGAGGAAGAGCTGACAACACATATTTGCTGGACTTCAATCTGACTGCCAAAATGCCCGGCCCATCCATGATTCTAACGGCACTCGCTACTTTACAGGCGCAAAGAAGGAGGAGGGCACAGAGGAGGAGGAGGAGGGCACAGGAGAGGGTATACCGCCCACGCCAAGATCTCTTTGGCATGACTGCTTCTGAGGTCTATGGCAACTTCCGCTTTAACCAGGAAGCCATCCTGGAATTAACCCGAATCCTGCAGGATGATCTCACCACCCCAACCCAACGATCCCATGCCCTGCCACCTCACATCAAAGTAATGGCAACCCTGCATTTTCTTGCCACTGGGTCTTTCCAAAGAACATGTGGAGGTCTGGCTGGGATGGTACAGTCCTCGATGAGCAGGTGTGTCCATCAAGTAGTCCCTGCAATACTAAGACGCATGGCCAATCAATTTCAAAAGCCCACCCAGGAGGACCAGCGATTGAAGACCATGGCGGACTTTTATAACATTGCTGGGTTCCCACGGACCATCGGGGCCATTGACTGTACCCATGTGGCACTACAGCCCCCCCATGAGACAGAGCACCTGTTCCGGAATCGCAAAAACTGGCATTCCATAAATGTCCAGGTGATTGTAGATGCCCATGGCCTCATCTGGCACGTCTGTGCAAAATTTCCTGGTTCGTGCCATGACAGTTATATATTCCGGCAGACCAACATATCTCGAGATTTGGAGATGAACGTGTATGGAGACAGCTGGCTGATTGGTGAGTGACATGGGTGTCACGTATGTCCCCCCCATGATGCAGACATCACAAGGGGCACATGCATGACTAATATCCTCCTGTCTTTTCCCTTCCAGGCGACTCTGGATATGCCCTGGGACCCCACCTGATGACCCCATTCAGGAACCCCCAAACGCCAGGAGAGCAACGCTACAATGACGCTCACATTCGCACCCGGGCAGTGGTGGAACGCACATTTGGGCTGCTGAAGTCCCGCTTCAGATGCCTGGACAAGACTGGGGGTACACTGTTGTATTCCCCAGACTTTGTGTGCCAAATAATCGGTGCATGTTGTATTCTTCACAACTTTGCCATGAGAAGGGGACTGGAGATTAACTTACGTGGTGACCTGACCCCCCACCCAGGCATTCCCCCCTAACCCACTCTACTCGGTCTACTGAGGGCACAGCAATCAGGAGACGCCTCGCAGAAGGCATCTTTTCACAGTAAACGCACATGAATAATGTCACAATGAGAATGTTTCTTTGCACAGTAAACGCACATGAATTATGTCACATTGAGAATGTTTTTTTTCACTGGAAACGCACATTAATTATGTCACAATGAGAATGCATGAATGCACACCACTGTGGTCCCTAGCACAGACACATCACATGCTCATCGAATTGGATTAGATCCAAGTACCCCCCCTTTGGTACTTGGGAGCAGTAAAGCCACGCCACGGCTCCAATTATGTCACTGTGCATTCATACACCATTCAGGAACCTGGGATCACTGGGATTCTCCCTGGTCCTGGGGATCCCTACTCCACCAAAACTGAGGGTGACACCCTTAATTTATCAGGAATGCCACCCCCCCACATTCACACATCATTCACACACATATACCAAATCATAAGTACAGTATAATAAACAAAATCATAAAAAAAAAAAAAAAAACCCTGCAATTTAATTCCGGCGGCGAGTGCTCCGTCTGGGCTGCCCACGGGCACGGGCACGGCTAACTGGAGGATCTTCACGGGGGGGTGTGAGCAGGGGAGGGAGTATCTTCATGGGGGGGGGTGTGAGCAGGGGAGGGAGGAGCCTCCCCTGGTGTCTGACCTCCGGCTGGCCTGCCCTCCAAGGCCACTGCTATCCTGTTCAGACAGACAGTGATGGCAGCCGTATTGGCCTGGCCAGCCCGGGTGTTGTCCTGCACAGCCCGGGTGTTATCCTGCACAGCCTGGGTGAGGGCAGTCACCTCCTGGGCCACGCCTGTTGTGGTGGTATGCAGGGACCACAAACATGTGATGACCCCCAATGAATTGGTGGCCACATCACTGAGTGACTCCCTCATTACATCCAGGCTGTGCTCCATCTTGGTCATAGTTTTTTTGATGTCACCCAGACTGCGGGTCTGCCGGGCATTGTCCCTCTGCAGAGTGTCCGGCAGACGCTCAAACACCACCTTGGTCTCCGGGGTCGCCATCCTGCCTGCCCCTGAGGCTTGTGGCCTGGGAGGAGGGGATAGAGTGACCCTTGTGGGTTGCGGCCTGTTGGGGGAGGAGTGGGAGGGGCTACCCCTGATGGTGGCCTGACTGGTGCCAGCCTCTGGGGTAGCCTCAAGGGTAGCCTCAAGGGTAGCCTCAAGGGTATCCTCAAATGTCATGAGATCAGTGGCAATAAGGATTTCCCGGCCAATCTGGAGATCTTCTTCCTCCTCCCCCTCATCCTCCTGCCCCTCATCTTCCTCCCCCTCAGCCTCCTCCCCCTCAGCCTCCTCATGAGGGGAGGTTTGGCCACTCCCCTCCCCTGGGGACTCCTCAGCAGCCTCCTGTCCTTGGGGTGGTGCAGCAGCCTGGCCTGATGGCCCAGCATCCTCCTGGCCTGATGGGCCAGCAACCTCCTGGTCATCTGTGGAGGACACAAAACAATCACAGGTTTGAGGATCCACACACTTGCCACATCTTCCCTTCCCCCACCCACACATGCTAATCACCAAATAGAAAAACAAAAAACGTACCTGGCCTCACAGGAACATCAGACTGATAACCAGGCAGGCCCACCACCTGCTCTGGCTCGAAACACTGGGCCACTGCCCATTCCTCCTCAGTCAGCCGGATGGGGCATGGTCCCCCTCCTCCAGTGCCCCTCCTATGGGCAGTGAGCTTTGCCACCTTATTGCGGACCACGCTCCTCAGATCATTGATCTTTTTCTTGATGCCAGCGGGGGTCCTCGTCTCCCCCCCCCACCGCATTTATGTGATCCGTAATTTTAGCATATATCCTCTTCCTTTGGGCCGGGGAGGTGTTCCGGCTATCAGGCCCATGTAAAAATCTTCCATATTGGATGATATATCTGGCAAGGATTTTCTTCTCAACATGAGAAAAATTAAGCTTCCTGCGTTTGGGGGCCATCACAGACACCACCCAGCAACAAGAAAACAAACAGGACAAACACACAAAAATACACACACAACAAACACACAAAAAGCAAAACACACAAGCAGACAGCTACTACAAAGTCAAAAACAAACACCCAAAAAACAAACACAAAATCCAAGCAGAAAAAAAAAAAAAAACACTTAGCAGAAACAATCAAACAAAAAATATACTTATCAGAAACAAACAACAACTACAATATAATACTCCTCCAACACTTCTCTATCACACACAACTTACCAACAAACACTGACAAACTAAGAGCAGAAGCAAATTGCTCATGGAAGGGAACACAGGGAAATACTTTTGCAAGGGAAGTGTGTTTGACTGGGGCTATTTAAGCACAGGGCGATCCTCAAACTAAGTACACTTGGCCTTTTACCTATCTCACTGATTGCGCCAAGCAAAGTTCTGCAAATGCGCAGTGAGCAGCAGATTCGTGCGCGCATGCGCAGTACGGCCGGCCCTTCATTTGCATGGGGTCACGGCTCATTACAATGAAGCACGCCCACTTCCTTCCCACTTGCCATAACCCCGCCTTACGCCTCGGAATTTAAGTTACGCTGGCGCAATTTTGTGCGCAAATGCGCTGTGGATACGGCACTTACGACACCAACTTAGGGCGCCGTAACTTAAATGACATAAGTTTTCAGAAACTTAATTTGCGCCGCTGGCTGTGGATTTGGCCCCGTAATCATGGACATCCACCAGGTAATGCCCATGCTTTAGCATTGGCAAACACTTAACTAATTTACTACTAGCTCACAAGGTAGAAAACTGAAACAATTTTTTTCTGTTGACGAAGTTAAAAAAAAAAAAAAAAAAAAAGATATTGGGTTTTAAATATACACTATACTGTCAAAAGTATTGGGACACCTGCTTTTACACGCACATTAACTTCAATGGCATCCCAGTCCATAGGGTTCAATATTGAGTTGGTCCACCCTTTGCAGCTATAACAACTCTTCTGGGAAGGCTGTCCATAAGGTTTAGGCGTGTGTCTATGGGAATGTTTGACCGTTCTTCCAGAAGTGCATTTGTGAGGTCAGGCACTGATGTGGACGAGAAGTCCTGGCTTGCAGTTACATGGTATAGTTACATAGTAGGCGAGGTTGAAAAAAGATACAAGCCCATCAAATCCAACCTATGTGTGTGATTTTATGTCACTCTTACATTGTGTATCCCTGTATGTTGTGGTTGTGCAGTCTCCACTGCAGGCCAGTCAAGTTCCCCACCTCAAACTCGCTCATCCATGTCTTTATGGACCTTGTTTGTGCACTGTTACGCAGTCATGTTGGAACAGGAAGGGGCCATACCCAAACTGTTCCCACAAAGTTGGGAGCATGAAATTGTCCAAAATTCATTACACAATGTGACCTTCCTCTGTTGCGTGCTGCCAACATAGGCATACAAACCTTTTCAGATAATTGCCCAATGTCAAGCTCCTTGTCACAGACTGAAATTGTCCAAAATGTCTTGGTATGCTGACGCCTTAAGAGTTCCCTTGACTGGAACTAAGGGGCCAAGCCCAACCCCTGAAATACAGCCCCAGACCATAATCCTCACTCCACCAAATGATTTGGACCAAGTGTGCAAAGCAATGTCCATAAAGACATGAATGAGCGAGTTTGGAGTGGAGGAACTTGACTGACCTGACCTCAACCTGATTGAACACCTTTGGGATGAATTAGACCGGAGACTGCGACCCATGTCTTCTCGTTCACATCAGTGCCTAACCTCACAAATGCGCTTCAGGAAGAATAGTCAAACATTCCCATAGACACACTCCTAAACCTTGTGGACAGCCTTCCAAGAAGAATTGAAGCTGTTATAGTTACAAAGGGTTGGCCAACTCAATATTGAACCCTACAGACTAAGACTGGGATGCCATGGAAGTTCATGTGCATGTAAAGGCAGGAGTCCCAATACTTTTGACAATATAGGCCCGGATTCATGTAGACGCGCGTATCTTTGTGCGGGCGTAACGTATCCTATTTACGTTACGCCTCCGCAATTTTGACAGGCAAGTGCTGTATTCTCAAACCAAAGTTGCGGCGGCGTAGTGTAAATAGGCCATCGTAAGCCCGCCTAATTCAAATGTGGATGATGTGGGCGTGTTTTATTTAAATTACATGTGACCCCGCGTATTTGACGTTTTTAACGAACGGCGCATGCGCCGTTCGTTAAAGAATCCCAGTGTGCATGCTCGAAGTTATGCCGCAAATAGTCTATGCTTTAGACGTGAACGTAACTTACGTACAGCCCTATTCGCGAACGACTCACGCAAAAGACGTAAAATTTTCAAAATTCGACGCGGGAACGACGTTCATACTTAACATTGGTACGCCGCATGTACACCTCATATAGCAGGAGTAACTTTACGCCGGGAAAAGCCTAACGTAAACGGCGTATCTGTACTGCGTCGGCCAGGCGTACGTTTGTGAATTCGCGTATCTAGCTGATTTACATATTTCTAGGCGTAAATCAGCGTACACGCCCCTAGCGGCCAGCGTAAATATGCAGTTAAGATACGACGGCATGACTTACGCCGGTCGGATCTTATACAGATCTATGCGTAACTGATTCTAAGAATCAGGCGCATAGATACGACGGCTCGGACTCGTACGTGAATCCGGGCCATAGTATATATACCTCATTACAAAATGTATCATTGGAAGTTCCATGTTAAGCTATATATTATACAATTTTATCATTCAATTTCCTTTAGATTTACCTTCAACTATGTAGTGCAAGGGCCTGCCTAATTGCATACAAATTGAAAGTGTTTAGGTTTGACCTCATATTATATGGTTTTGGTAAATATAAAGGAAAGTTGTACGAGAAAATTGTATAATGTATGGCTAGCCTTAAACAGCTTGACTATCTATGCCTTTCATTGGGTGTTATTTACAATAGGCAAATCCACTTTGCACTACAAGTGCAAACTACAAGTGCAAAGTGCACTAGGAAGTGCAGTCACTGTAAATCTGAGGGGAAGATCTGAAATGAGGGGAAGCTCTGTTGATTTTATCATCCAATCATGTGCAAGCTAAAATGCTGCCTTTTATTTTCCTTGCATGTCCCCCTCAGATCTACAGCGACTGCACTTCGAAGTGCACTTTGCACTTGTAGTTTGCACTTGTAGTGCAAAGTGGATTTGCCTTTCGTAAATAACCTCCTTTGTTTAGGATGTGTCCTAAATGGTTAAAGAATTAAAAAAATAAAGTTATTAATAAATAATAATTCAAGAACGATAAAGATATTTCTTCCACTCCTGCAGCTGGCTACAAAAAAGGGTTAATTTTGCTAATGTCCTCAAAGGACCTATTAACATAAAAGCTTGTCTATTAGCACTCTCCAAAATCAAAGTAAAAGCCACTCCACTTATTTTCGCACGCACATTTCAAATGATGATTTCATCTGTCTACATATAAAATGGTACTCAAATATGCCGCCTTTGTAGCTATGGTAACTGATCCATTATCATCTCCGTTACAGTATTCTTAGCCCATAGCCTGAAAGAATCACGCTGACCAGAGATATCATGAGCTATCACTTTGTTATAGGGTTGCACACAGAAAAACAGCAGCCAGTTGCAGCGTTTTATTCTATGCGCGGATCACAATGTGACCTGCTGTCCAGAGACAGAAAAGGCTGGAAAGGACAAAGCACACAGCAAGGTAACTTCAGCGTGCCAGTGATGATGACGGCTGAAGAGCTGGCTTGTGGTAAGCGACCATCCGTGTGCTGACGTAAGATGGGCTTATGGAGGGGGGCTCTAAGTACTTGATTACCGAACTGATATCATTCTATCTGTTCAGGGAAAGAAATCCGAAAAACGCTATTCCAGGCGTTATGTTGAGATTTAAAAAAAAAAGAGGGGCTTTGACCTTGAGCTGAATAAGAAATGACGTAGACGCAGCCTGAGAATCTGATGTTTATTAACCACTTGCCGTCCAAGCCAGTTTTTAAAAATGTTCACATACATGTTAAAATCACCATTTATTTATTTTTTTGCTAGAAAATGACAGTATATGATGCTTGGATGCCAAATGAAGTTAGGCATTAGGATGCAGGTTTGGGTTGTTGCTACAGACAGGCATATGATGTCATGTGCAGTAGCAGCAGCAGCAGGTAACATGTGGCAGGGGAGGGTGATCAGATGGAGTTTTTGCCATATGCACAGCCATAAGTCACAGAGGGGAGTGTATGGCACAGAGGGAGGTGTATGGATGCTCTATAATCAGGGTGGCTTGTATGCTGGAAAAGACAGACGAGCACAGAGGGTGTGGCGTAGGGAGGTAGCTCATAGAGATTCCCTGTGTATGAAACTGCTTCTGATGCTGATGCTCCCTCTTCCTCTGACAGGTCTGCCCTGAAGCTCCTGACAACAATAACAGTGCCTGAGTAAGAAAAAGATGATCAGCACACATCACTGGCACACCTCTTCAATCTAGATTTACCATTCAACACAATCATCGGACAGCCATCTCTAACTGGTGAGTCTTTCATTTCATCCCTAATATCTAGTATTCGCCGTTACAAATACTCAGTCGTGCTAAACCGATTCGTCTCGGCTGATACAATAAACTTTTATGGCGGTGACATGTACCGTGTCGCCTAAAAAACCTAGCTGGTACCAAAACAGCATCAAAACATTTTTATTTATATTAAAATAATTTCATTTATATTTGATTAAAAATAAGAATAAGTTTAGCGAAACTATATTTTATAAAAGTATACGTTGCTTTTCGCAGAAAACGCTAGTCTAAAATAAATACCGTATAAAGATTTTTATTTATTCATTTTAATTATTCATTTGTTTTAAATCTGGTATTTTCTGTCTTGCGTATGTGCGTCTGGTACATGCAAAGTTTGCATTGTGGGATTTTCCTGTCCTGGAAGCCCAAGGAATATATGACCTAAAGTGAATTAATAATCATTTAATCCCTTACTGTGTCATTTATTTTTTATCATTTTTTTTACCCTTGAACTTTTCAGTAGTGGTCAGGCATGTGAATATGAACAGGCTAAGCCTTTAGGGTGGGGGCACCTATTTTCTCATGGAATTAAGGAATATTATTTGGAATGATCTCAGCTTGCTGCTCATCGGTAAGAGACAAATGTGTGTATAGATATAGTGAAACTGTGCCCTCATGGGTGAGAAGCTTTGTGCAAGCTAAAAGTTAAACAGATGAAGATTAAACAGATTGCAGTCAATAAGTAGCTTACTGTTTCTGTGTTCTCCAGTACACGTGAGATCAGAGATTCCCCATCATGGCATGTCAAAAATCTGCCAATGAACATATATTGAATAAAACAGCTTTGGCAGTTCCATTAAAAAAAAATAACATATATATGTGGGTTCATAAAAAATTGAAGCAAAGAGCTTGGACTGTGAATAATTTAACTGATGAAATATTAATAATATTATGCATTTCGCAGTTATGTAACCTTTTTTTTTTTATATTGCATTACAGTAACAATTGATATAGCTAGCTTAATTTGCTATTTATCATATATTTGGGAATTTGGTGCTCATGTGAACCTGAACAACCACATGGACCTTTGCTAGGCTCAATAAATAATTGTTATATACCGTATTGATCTGCGTATACCGCGCGCCGGCGTATAACACGCACCCCAAGCTTAAGGGAAGTTTTAAGGAAAAAAAAACGTACATGAAAAAAAAAACTTACATTTTGAATGCTCGTCGGTGCGGCCTTGTCGGTGTCCGTCTGCTGTCTTGCCCGGCGTCCATCGGCGGCCTTTTCCGACGTCCGTCTGTGGACTTGTGCAGAGTCCATCCAGCCTTGTGGGTGTCCATCTGCGGCTTGCCCGGCTCCTCTCGGCAGCCTTGTCCGGCGTCCATTGGCGACCTTGTCCAGCGTCCATCGGCGACCTTGTCCGGCGTCCGTCTGCGGACTTGCTTGGAGGTGTCCGTCTGCTGTCTTGCCCGGCGTGTATTTTTGAGTTTGGCGCCTCAGCCGAGCTGTACAGAGCCGGATTTCCTGTCTGTTCGGCTCCTCTCGGCTTCTTTCGCGGTCCTGCGGGCGGAGTCCGAGCGTGGCCGAGCCTAGCCGAGTGCGCAGTACACTCAGCTCGGCACAGTCTATTTTGGTGGCGCCCAGAGACAGCAGGATCTGCGTATATCGCGCACCCACGATTTCCCCCTGATTTTAAGGGGAAAAAAGTGCGCGTTATACGCCGATAAATACGGTACCTACTTTTCACCAACCCCTTTAGAAATAGGATTATAAAGAATATAGTGCATTGTCTGTTAAAATAGATGTTTTCGTTAATTTGGAAGCTAATATGCTTAAATAGCACTGCCCACAGCATATAACAGGACATGTGTGTCATATAATGTGAATTTCCTGGATATATGAAGTCAGCAGTATGTGAATTGGCAAGAACTTTGGATGGAAGCTTTTTTTTTAATAGTGCAGTGTAAAAGGCAATGGGGGTAATCCACAAAGATCCAGCGTAACGTACATTTTCCCATTTAAGTTACACTGCCTTAAAATTTCTACCTAAGTGCCCGATCCACAAAGCACTTACCTAGAAATTTTTGGCTGTGTAACTTAAATTCCGCCGGCGCAAGGCGTTCCTCTTTTCATGGGGGCGATTCCCATTTAAATTAGGCGCGCTCCCGCGCCGGCCGTACTGCGCATGCTCGTGACGTCATTTTCCAGACGTGCATAGCGCGAAATTACGTTACGCCGAGCTTTGTGGATCGCGACGGGTCAATAAAGTTGCGTCGGGAAAAAAAAAAGATACGGCGGGAAAAAAAAAATTCAAAACAAAAAAAAAATTCCGTCGCTGGACAGAAGGGTCTGCTTTTACATGGTGTAAACAGTTTACACTTTGTAAAAGCAGCCCTAATTTTGCGTTTGCAAACTAAAACTTACAGAGAAAAAACAAAGCTGAAAAGCTTTGTGGATCTCCGTAAGTACTAATTTGCATACCCAAGGCGGCATTTCGGCACGAAATGCCGTCAGCGGCGGATGCGGTACTGCATCCTAAGATCCGGCAGTGTAAGTCCCTTACACATGTCGGATCCTCTGCCTAACTATGGAAAACTGATTCTGTGGATCAGTTCCATAGTTAGAAACAGGGATACGACGGCGTAACAGCAGTTACGCCGGCGTATCCCTTTTAAGGATCTGGCCCAATGTTACTGCATTCAATCAAGTTGATTTTCTCTTTAGATTGTAAGCTCTAATGCCGCGTACACACATGATCGGGCTTTTGCCCAGCCATATCACATCGGAAAAAATAGAACATGTTCTATATTCTAAACTCCGATGGAATTCATTGGAATTTTCGATGAAAAAACTCCAATGGGGCTACACACGATGGAAAAAGTCCATCGGAAATTCCGATCGTGTGTACGGGGCATTACATGAAGGGCCCTCTGAACCCTCTTGTATTGAATTGTATTGTAAGGCCTCGTACACATGATAGGTTAAACAGAGGACAACGGTCTGATGGACCGTTTTCATCGGTCAAAACCGATCGTGTGTGGGCCCCATAGATTATTTAACCATCGATTAAAAAACGCCAACTTGCTTTAAATTTAACCGATGGATTCCAAACCGATGGGAAAAAAACGATCGTTAGTAGGCACAACCATCGGTTAAAAATCCACGCATGCTCACAATCAAGTCGACGCATGCTTGGAAGCATTGAACTTCGTTTTTTTCAGCACGTCGTTGTGTTTTACGTCACCGCGTTCTGACACGATTGTTTTTTTAACCGATGGTGTGTAGGCGCGACGGACCATCAGTCAGCTTCATCGGTTAACCTATGACAACGGTCCTTCAGACTGTTCTCATCGGATGGACCGATCGTGTGTACGAGGCTTAACTGTAATGTCTAATTTGATTTAATTTTGAAAAGCACTGTACAAACTGTTGGTGCTATATAAATCCTGCGGAATAATAATAATAAGTTGTGAAATAGGTGAAGAATTTTCAGTTTACTGTACTTCTTGTATCAGTCAAGATGATTTGTGTACTTTATATATTACCACTGCTTTGTATTCCTTTACTAAATTAGCTTGTTACTCATATTATATAAGGCAAAACATGGGGCATCAACAAAAATCATTAGTCATTATTATCTGCCTACACTAAACCGATGAAGGTGACTAGTGGATTGATTGCAGTGAATAGCTCATCGTGCCTATATGCTTACTAGGGCTTATTATATGTTATATAAGATTTTCTAAGCCAGCATAATCACACAGATACACCCGTGGTCACATATGTTTAAAAATGTAACCTTGAAAACATGCTGGTTAAGCTGTGTCTGATTACAGCTATACTGAAGGACACCAATATATTAGATTTCCATTAGGGATATATATGCAAAAATGTATCATAATAAAAACAAATACTGCAAAAATATATCATAATAAAAACAAATACTGCAAAAATATATCATAATAAAAACAAATACTGCAAAAATATATCATAATAAAAACAAATACTCTGCTATTAGGTTCATTTTATGACAATTTGAATTTATTTCTTATTTTTAATTATTTAATGCTCACAAACCATCTATTTTCAAAATTAAAAATAGTTAAAAACAATACCGGGGCATCATCAACAAGTCCATTAAAATGCACTGTTATACTTCATCTGTTTGCAGCACAAAAAATATATATTTTAGCACTCGCGTTCTTCATTTTGAGGAATGTGCATGACTAGTATAAGCATGAATACAACAGTGACCACAGGGGTGCTGCATCCTTCATTATCTTATGATGGCAAAAGGGTGCAAAGAGGTATTAGTCTATCTAATAAGACGGATAGAGATATAAATAAGTGATAAATAAATGTAAAAATATGATTAAAAAAAAAAATGTGCTCTGTAATGAAAAAAAAAAAATACAAAGAAAGTTGAAAACAAAATCCAATTGAGTAAGACAAAAGTTCAACGTATAGTAACCCACAGCAACCAATAACCCATTGCAACCCAAATTGGTTATGTGGTTTAGTGTGCTTTTTATGTTGTCTTTTTAACTGTTTATTCAGTGCAAAAATATGTGCTCTTGTTTATATATAGCAACACAGAGGATGGTGTAACAAAGTATTGATTTTTTTATTTTTTTAACAATCTACTGAAATAATCAGGCTAGAGATGTGTTTTACACCGTTGTGGTGCACTTTGATTTTCAAAATCAGAATTTATTTGTCATACGAGAAATAAATAGCTTTGAAAATGCTACATGCTTGGCTGTCAAGTATGTAGGAGTTTTGATATCTTCCTCAGCCAAACTCTTTACATTTTTAAAAGTAGGTTAACAATCTTGACAGGTTCTCTTAAATATAAAATGAACATTTGCAGTGTTGTCATGCATATTTCCCCTCATTGTTGGTCTTTTAATAATGATAGTCTACTGAGGAATCATTTCAGGGACAGTTTGAATGCTTGGAATTGGCTATGGCCTTTTTTTAAGCAGGACTCCAGCCAAAAATAGCAAGCTAACCATGAGTCGGCCATTAAAACACCAAATAACAGAACCCGCTTTGTTGCAGTATTCATTTTCAATCCAGAGGTTTCATACGCAGTATACAAATATTCTGTTGCTAATGTCTTCAGTCTGCTGGCCACCATTCATTCAGCCCACAGTATACAAGCCCAGGACCTGCCCCAGCCAGAAAGGAGAAGCAACACAATGATGAGCTCATATCTCTGCACCAGGGGAGGGCTGGCAGCTTAAGGCCTGGGGGGCAGGTCCAGGCAAGTGGCTCATTAAACCACTAAATCAGCTCACTATCCATGCCCACCTGTTTTTTTCAATGTAGCCTAATCAGTGCCCATCAGCGCAGCTCTATCAGTGCCCATCAATGCTGCCTCACCAGTGCCCATCAATGCAGCCTCACCAGTGCCCATCAATGCAGCCTGATCACTGTCCATCAGTGCAGCCTGATCACTGCCCATCAGTGCAGCCTCACCAGTGCCCATCAGTGCAGCCTCACCAGTGCCCATCAATGCAGCCTGATCAGTGCATATCAATGCAGCCTCATCAGTGCCTATCAAGGCAGCCTGATCAGTGCCCATCAAGTGCAGCCTCACCAGTGGCCATCAGTGCAGCCTCACCAGTACCCATCAATGCAGCCTCACCAGTGCCCATCAGTGCAGCCTCATCAGTGTCTATCAGTGCAGCCTCATCAGTGCCTATTAACGCAGCCTTGCCAGTGCCCATCAATGCAGCCTGATCAATGTCCATCAGTGTCCATCCAATGCAGCATCACCAGTGCCCATCAGTGCAGCCTCACCAGTGCCCATCAGTGCAGCCTCACCAGTGCCCACCAATGCAGCCAGATCAGTGCCCATCAATGCAGCCTGATCAGTACCCATCAATGCAGCTTCACCAGTGCCCAACAACTCATCCTGATCAGTGCCTATCAACGCAGTCTGATCAGTGCCCTTCAGTGCAGCCTGATCAGTGCTCATCCAATGCAGCCTCACCAGTGCCCAACAGCTCAGCCTGATCAGTGCCCATCAGTGCAGCCTAATCAGTGCCCATTAACGCAACCTGATCAGTGCCCATCAACGTAGCCTGATCAGTGCCCATCAGTGCAGGCCAATCAGTGCCCATCAGTGCAGCCTGATCAGTGCCCATAAACATGGCCTGATCAGTGCTCATCTACACAGCCTGATCAGTGCCCATCAATGCAGCATGATCAATGCCCATCAATGCAGCCTGATCAGTGCCCAACAATGCAGTCTGATCAGTGCCCATCAGTGCAGCCTGATCAGTGCCCATCAGTGCAACCTAATCAGTGCTCATCAGTGCAGTCTGATTAGTGCCCATCAATGCAGCCTCACCAGTGCCCATCAATGCAGCCTGATAAGTGCCCATGAGTGCAGCCTAATCAGTGCCCATCAGTGCAGCCTGATCAGTGCCCTTCAGTGCAGTCTAAATAGTACCCATCAGTGCAGCGTGATCACTGGGGCAGGGTAAATGGTGTATATGGGATGTGGGGGTCAGCTGGGGGTGTCAGGGTCTTTCACCTGGAATCTCAGCAGATCCCTGCATGTCATGGCCTCCTGGGGGGGGGGGGTGATGCTCTTGGTTCTGAGGCCAAACTGCAGCCAATGCCCAGCCCAGCAGCCTGAACCAATCACGCGTCCGGACCCCCTGGCGCACCCTGCCTCTAAGACTCCAGGAGTTGTAGTTTCATCTGCGCTGCTCTCACCACGGGAGCTTCAGCGCAGACTGGCTGCCAGACTTCTTAAAGTAGAAAAAAATGGCAGCAGGCAGTAACCGCCGGCCGTATTGAACATTAGCAGCCTGGGCGGAAATTGCCACTCTGCCCCCCGGCCCAGCCCGCCCCTGCTCTGCACTCTGCTTTCTCACCATGTCAGCATGCTTCTTGTCAGCACATGAGCTGATTGGCACCCCGTCCTACTTTATTCTCCCACATCTAGTCACACTGTACATGGATTGTAAAAGACTGATAGCAGATCAAATTTGGGTACTTACAACTGTTTGTATTTAAAAATACATTTAATGATGTATTAATGATTACAGACCTGAATTGATATGTCTTTAAATGGTAAAACCAACAATTGCATTTAAAGTGAATAATAATAGATCTGTTCCCATGGATTTGTCAAAAATGTTATACATTTAAATGTTATTCTTGTATGTGACCGCTAATCCCTCATAGCTTCTTACATTTGATCAGGTTTGAACTAGAAAAAAAGGGCCAGATTCTCAAAGGGCTTACGACGGCGCAATGCCATTTGCGCCATCGTAAGTCCTAATCTGGCCCGGCGTATCTATGCGACTGATTCTTAGAATCAGTTACGCATAGATATCCATTAGATCTGACATGCGTAAGGCTCTTACGCTGTCAGATCTTAGATGCAATATTTTTTCCCGCCGCTAGGTGTCGCCGACGTAGTTTTCCCCGTCGTCTATGCAAATTAGCTATTTACGCGAGATTCCGGAACATACGCGCGGTCGACGCAGTGAATTTACGACGTTTCCGTAGCTTTTGCGACGCGTAAAGTTGCCCCTGCTATATGAGGGGCAACCAATGTTAAGTATGGCCGTCGTTCCCGCGTCGAAATTTAAAAATGTACTTCGTTTGCGTAAGTCGTCCGTGAATGGCGCTGGACGCCATTTACGTTAACGTCGAAATCAGCAACGTCATTTAGCGCAATGCATGTCGGGAAATTTTAAGGACGGCGCATGCGCAGTACGATCGGCGCGGGAACGCGCCTAATTTAAATGATCCACGCCCCCTACCTGTATCATTTGAATTAGGCGGTCTTGCGCCGGAGGATTTACGCTACGCCGCCGCAACTTTACAGGCAAGTGCTTTGTGAATCAAGCACTTGCCCGTAAAACTTGCGGCCGCGTAACGTAAACGAGATACGTTACGCCGCCTGAGTTTTACTCCATTCTACGAGAATCTGGCCCAAAATGTTTAGCTATTTGATGCAATCCAAAGTTAAAGGTGAGCTAAACTCCTCAATTTAACAGTTTTAAAAAACAGTTATGTGATGGGAATGTAGCTTCTCAACCAAACTATCCAACCATCAAATGGCTGACGCCATAACTGATCACATGTGCAGCACCGTGACAGTTGAAGATCAAACAGAGGCCAAGATGGCAGCTTCCTTGGCTAAAAACTATAGCAGGGTTTAGATCTGCTTTAAAGTGAAACTAAACCCTCCTATCCTTTTCAGCCATAGAAGCTGTCATCTTAGGTTCTGTATGATCTGTAACTGCCATGATGCTGCACATGGGATCAGTTATGATTCCAACTATTTGATGGTTTGACAGTTTGGCAATGGCCACGAAGCTTAAAGTGGATGTAAACCCCCCAACAAAAATTTTTTTTTGATGTCACAATGTAGAGTATAAGATTCCCTATCATCTGTGCCCAGTCTTGCCACACAGAGTTAATCCAGCTCTGAGCAATCCTCTTGTATTGTTCAGTGAAAATTAACAGAATTCCAGATAAAAACTTGCCACTGTTCTTGCTTTGTGTTACAGGTTATTTACATATCTAGAGCTTGGACATGTTTATCATATGTTATGCTATGTTTATCATAATATGAGGTGATCCAAAGTTCATTGTATATTATCAGGATATGTAAATAACCTGTAACACAAGCAAGAACAGAGAAACAGACTTTATAATTTGGCAAGTTTTTATCTGGAATTCTGTTAATTTTCACTGAACATTAAAAGAGGATTGCTCAGTGCTGGATTAACTCTGTGTGGCAAGACTGGGTACAGATGATAGGAAATCTTATACTCTACATTGTGACATCAAAAAAAAAAAAAAAATTGGGGGTTTACATCCACTTTAAGTAAAAGGTCTGTGAAAAATGGTTGTTTCAACTTGATGCAACCACATTCACTGATCATCTGCTGGAATTTTTATGTCATTAATGGGTGCATTTGCAAATCAGGAGTTTTGGCTACCATAATGTGCCCCGTCACTATCTTTTATCAAGCATTGACTTCAAACATTCCCATAGACACATTCCTAAACCTTGTAGACAGCCTTCCCAGAAGAGTCAAAGCTGTTATAGCTGCAAAGGGTGGGCCACTTCAACATTGAACCCTAGGGACTAAGACTGGGATGCCATTAAATTTCATGTGCGTGTAAAGGCAGGTGTCCCAATACTTTTGGTATTATAGTGTATTTTAAGTATGTTTCTAACTGTATCCGTGAACTGCCCACATATTTTAGTAATTGAATTATGAGTGGTAAAGTAAAGGGCACTCAATGTCAAGCTATAGTGCTTATACTGAAACTCTGTTTTCTGTGCGTAGCTTTAATGATTAAAGGCTGGAAATATAAACAGTGTTTCTATATTGGGCCCTATTTTGTAAAATATGTTTCTGTAAATCTGTGTAGCAGTTCAGGTTTTCCTACCTTACAATAATGAGAATATATTACACAGGCTGATTAATAATATTTATGCTGCAGGACCTATTTTGGTAGTCATTGGAACAGTTCCAGGATGAGATCCTCTGGTATAATGCCAAAGCACTCAACCCCCCAACCTAGGATGAATTGTGTGTGCATCTTCCAACGTACAGTGGCAGGGCCGACACAGAAATGACAGCTGCTGTCCACTGGCCCTATGGTTGTGATGAAGTCATAATGAGCATACTAAAATGGTTTGGTTAACATTATGATACCCAAATTGTGACATCCCATCTAGGAATTAGGGTATTGTACAACTTAGAAAAATGTATAATTTTATTCTATGATTTGTTTCTTTTATAAAAGCACCAAAATGATAATTCTTGTACAAAGCAGGTTGAAGTTAACAATTTTTTTTTTCAATGCATTAAAAAAGAAAAAAAAATGGACAAAAAAGAAAATGAAAAAAAAAAAAAAACTAATTACAGGTATTTAAGGCTCAATAATAGGTTAAATAGGAGCAACTTTCAAATGTATTGTAACCCTGTATTTATGAACAAAACCTGGAACCACTGTTCATAAGCTATTTATTCAGGACCAACTTTTAGGACTTCCGATATACAGAGGGTGGCTCAGACTAAATACCATACAGATTACACACTGAGAGCTGCTATTTCAATGTAAATTGCACCAGAAGTAGGCCATGGTCCTAGCTACACCTCCACAGTTCAGGACCTCTGTGTCTACCCCACACTTGGTGGGTGTGTGTTGGATGGGGGAGCATTGGGAGTGCTCCACATACTGATTTCTCCCAGGGCTCCACTAAATTAAACTCACGAATGACCTACTAACTGCTTAAACTAATAGACACTATTCTGTACTACTTCTTCTGGACCTCTTTACTGCCTTTGACACAGTGGACCACCCCCTCCTCCTCCAAAAACTCCACTCCTTTGGTCTCCGTGACTGTACTTTTCGCTGGTACTCATCCAATTATCCCACCAGCATCTACTTCCTCCTCTCCTCTTCCTTTCTCCGTCTGGGTTCCCCAAGGTTTTGTTATTGGACCTCTCCTTTTCTTAAAGCGGGGGTTCAACCAAAACATTTTTTTTTAACATCACATCTAGCATACTAAGCATACTAAGGGCATTTACTTTCGGCAGGTCATTTTTTTTCTCCGTACATACCTTTATATTCTGATTTTGTCCTGGGCTTCCGGGTTCCGATGACTGTGGGACTGGGCGTTCCTATCCTTCGGTTCGATGATTGACGGCTTGTAAAACAGGTCCCCTGTCGCACAACGCGCGTCACCAGATTTCCGGAAATAACCGAGCTGCGAGTCGGCACTATACGGCGCCTGTGCAGTCAGCTCTACACGGCGGGCGCAGGCGCCGTATAGTGCCGACTCGCAGCTCGGCTATTTCTGGAAATGTGGTGACGCGCGTTGTGCGACAGGGGACCTGTTTCACAAGCCGTCAATCATCAAACCGAAGGATAGGAACGCCCAGTCCCGCAGTCATCGTAACCCTGAGGCAGGGATAGGAACACCCAGTCCCGGAGTCATCAGAGCGCCGAAGCCCTGGACAAAATCAGAATTCTAAAGGTATGTACTGAAAAAAAAAAATTGACCTGCCGAAAGTAAATGCCCTTAGTATGCTGGCTCTAATGTTTAAAAGTTGTGTTTAGGGTGAACCCCCCTTTAATCTTCACCACCTCCCTGGGTCAGTTGATTGCCTCCCATGGCTTTCAATATCATCTCTATGCTGATGACACCCAAACCTATCTCTACACCCCCCCCCCTAGCTCTCTCTATCTGTCTTCTCACGCATCACCAACTCACTAGCTGACATATCAGCCTGGATATCACATCACTTCCTCAAACGCAACCTATCCAAAACCCAACTCATGATATTTCCTCCTCCAGGTGCCACATCCCCTGATTTCTGTGTCAATATCAACAGCTCAACTATCAACTTGTCCACCCACGCCAAGGTCCTACAGTAGGTGACCGCGATATTGTGTCAATCTCGCTCCCTTTCTCAGCAAGATTGACCACCTATGAGCCCCCAACGTGGGAGCCAGCGCCGAGCCGGCTTGCCGCGATGGGAAAAAGCCGACATAGAAGAGACGGGGATCTGACTTGGATTCCCGCCAATTCTAGCCGCGGCGTTTGGTATGAATCATGAGGGGGAACTCCACGCCAAATTTTAAATAAAAAAACGGCATGGGTTCCCCTCCAGAAGCATACCAGGCCGGGACCCACAGAGCATGCTGGGACTGTGACGTCATAAGAGGCCTATATAAATCGCCGCACACCCGCCATTACAGCAGGAGGGAGCATCGGAAGAAAAGAAGAAGGCAGAAGGCGGCAAAGAAGACCGGGCTAGCCGCCGCTAGTAAGAGAGCTTCAAAGAAGATAGCGGCGGCCAGCCCCAAAGAAGGCACCGGAGAGCGAGTGGGAGAAGAACCGGGGAGCGCCGAGATGACACAGGAGAGCAGAGAAGATGGAAGAAGACCCCCCGGAGAGCGGAGAAGACCCCGGAGAGGGGAGAAGACCCCAGAGCTGACTAATAAATTATTTTAAAAACCTGTGTTGTGTGTTTATTTTATTGACACTTTTCCTCCTGGTGAATGGGTAGGGGTACCATGTACCCCAAACTCATTCACCTAGGGTGGGGGCCGGTATCTGGGGGGCCCCTTATTAAAGGGGGCTCCCAGATTCCGATAAGCCCCCCGCCCGCAGACCCCGATAACCAACGGCCAGGGTTGTCGGGAAGAGGCCCTGTCATTATCAACATGGGGCCAGGGTGCTTTGGGGTGGGGGGGCCGCAGGGAAACACATTCTCGCAGACAGGTACTGTAGATGTAATCCTCGAACTAACCTTTGGACCCCAAATCCTATCGCTATCCAAAATGTTCTGCCTCAACCTCCGCAACATCTCCAAGATACGCCCCTTCCTAACCAATGCCATCACAAAGCTTCTAATCCACTCCCTGGTCAACTCTTGCCTCGACTACTGCAACTCCCTCCTCATTGGCTTATCTCTAAATAGGCTATCCCCACTTCAGTCTATCATGAACGCTGCTGCCCGGCTCATTCATCTCACAAACCGCTCAGTGTCTGCTATACCCCTCTGCCAATCCCTCCATTGGCTGCCACTCAACCAATTAATTAAATTCAAGATACTAACAATAACTTACAAAGCCATCCACAACCTGCCCCCCAACTACATCCCTAACCTAGTCTCAAAATACCAACCTAATCATTCTCTTCACTCCTCCCAAGACCTCCTGCTCTCTAACTCTCTTATCACCTAATCTCATGCTTGCCTTCAGGACTTCTCAAGAGCCTCTCCCATCCTCTGGAATGCTCTATTACAATCTGTCCGACTTTCTCCTACTTTGTCCACTTTCAGACGATCCCTGAAAACTCATCTCTCCAGAGAAGCCTAGCTGGCCCCCACCGAACAACAGTACATTTATTTTCTCCATCAGCACATCCCCCACAGTTATTATCTCTTGACCTTTCCTCCTAGATTGTAAGCTCTAAGGAGCAGGGCCCTCTGATTCCTAATGTATTAAAGTGTATTTTATTTGTACTGTCTGCCCACAAGTTGTAAAGTGCTTCATAAACTGTTGGCGCTATATAAATCCTGTATAATAATAATAATAATAATAATAATAATAATAATAATAAATAAAAAATAAAAAAGTATTCCTTAAACTCCTTACTGTTTTTGTCCCATTTCACATATTACTTCAAAGGGTCATGTCACATCCTAGAAGGAAAAGCCTTAATTCTGTTGCAACTTTAGATATTTTATTGCACTGAAATAGTGGTAAGGCTGAAATGTTTCATTTAGTCATGGAGAGCAGAGCAAGGAGTTAGAAACTCTGGCCCAGATTCACGTAGAATCGCGGCGGCATAACGTATCGTAGATACGTTACACCGCCGCAAGTTTTCATCGCAAGTGCCTGATTCTCAAAGCACTTGCATGACAACTTACGCTGGCGGCCTCCGGCGTAAGCCCGCGTAATTCAAAGGGGCGTGTGCCATTTAAATTAGGCGCGCTCCCGCGCCGGACCTACTGCGCATGCTCCGTTTCGAAATTCCCGCCGTGCTTTGCGCAAAGTGACGTCATTTTTTCGAACGGCGATGTGCGTAGCGTACTTTCGTATTCCCGGACGTCTTACGCAAGAACAAAAAATTTTCACATTTCGACGCGGGAATGACGGCCATACTTTATACAGCACATACGTGGGCTGTGTAAAGTTAGGGCAGCAAAAACGATGACTAACTTTGCGACGGGAAACTAGACTAGCAGCAACGTAGCGAACGCGAAAAACCGTCGTGGATCGCCGTAACTACTAATTTGCATACCCAACGCTAGTTTACGACGCAAACTCCCCCCAGCGGCGGCCGAGGTATTGCATCCTAAGATCCGACAGTGTAATTCAATTACACCTGTCCGATCTTAGGGCTAACTATGCGTAACTGATTCTATGAATCAGTCGCATATTTAGGAAGACCCTAAAACAGAGATACGACGGCGTATCAGGAGATACGCCGTCGTATCTCTTTTGTGAATCTGGGCCTCTGGTCTTTATTGCAATTTCTACTAAGAACATTTCAATAACCAGATGTAATCTAGAATTTCTCCAATGAAGACAGAGAGGACAACAAAAACACTTTTTTGCGAAGGGGAGAAGGGTTAGAACCCTGTTATGCCTTTACGACCATCCACACCGCACATATGTATTTCTGGGCATGTTCTGAGAGTGAGCTCAACTGAGAGCTCTCAGCAAAAAGCCTGAGCTGTAAAAGAGAGTGGTCACATGATCACTGATCCTTCCTGCCCCGGATAAGGAGTTGTGTTTGGCATCATTTACCTTGTCTGCAGTGGCGGCTGGTGCTCCATTTTTTTGGGGGGTGGCAAAACCCACCAGCCCTACACTTACCCCATCTAGGTCACCGGCAGTGCTTCCAGTGTTCGGCACCCTGAGCCCACCCTTTTTTTAAGCCAATTAGAGCCTCTGGCTCTAATTACATGCTTCTAAAAAAGGGGGCTGGATGCATTGATTGGAAGGGGGGAGGCACCCCTGCGTCCATTACGGATGGGCCGCCACTGCTTGTCTTGGCAGATCTCATTATCAGTTGTAAGTTAAATTTGAACATTGTCTGTCCTAATGAAGAGTTTAAGATTTTGAAGTTTGCATTCTTCTTTGTACAATAAGTTCAGGAGTCTGGCAAAGGTATTTAAAAGGTATTTATTCTGGTCTAAAGCTTTCCCATGGGACAACCTCAAACTGAGCTTGTTCATAAAAGTTTGCAGTAAGCCATGACACTTACTCTTAGAACCTAAGAAGCATCTAAAATGTAAGAAATATATATTTCTTATTTTATGTTAAATTAAATTGTTAAATTTTGTTTCTCTTTTTAAACGGTAGGAAACAAACAAAAAAAAGGTAAAGTGCATGTAAACCCTAACTTCAAATGTCTATTATGTTGTCCTTTTTGTCCTGGTAAATAATTCAATGAAAGTGTATTGCTATATCTGTTCAATGGGTGAAAAAAATAAATCAAAAGAATGACTGCTACCACACTTCACCTATAACTTTTTCATTGTATTCTGCAATTATGGTGCAGTGCATTCCCCAATAACCCATGATCCAGCAACCTCAAGATGAAAACTGTAGGGTACATTGCATTCACAAACACTGCATAGCAAATATCTAAAAAAAAAAAACTGCGTTTTTTTCAGCTGCCCCTGAACTCCCCTCTATGTTATAAACACCAAATGCCCGTAACAGCTTGTAAATACGTGTAAACACAGTAAGGCTTCTTCCATCGCTATGGAGTCCGCCAGCTCCGTTAATCTCCGCTGAGCCGTCGGATGACAAGCCCCTCTCTGGTCACTGAGCGGTAAGGGGCTTGTGCAGTGCCACTGACAGCATGTCCGTTTTCATCAGATCTCACCCGAAACGATCCGCCATGGCCGGATGGGGACGTACCGCCATACGTCTGATTTTGGCAGATCGGATCGGGTCGGATGTCAGCAGACATGTCTCCGCTGAAATCCGACACTCCATAGGATTGCCTGGAGTGGCCATGAGGTCCGCCGACAAAACTGACAGGCGGACCTGAACTGTCCGACCGTG
Organism: Rana temporaria; assembly: GCF_905171775.1. Classification (NCBI taxonomy): domain Eukaryota; kingdom Metazoa; phylum Chordata; class Amphibia; order Anura; family Ranidae; genus Rana; species Rana temporaria. Next base: position 318,740,951 of record NC_053489.1, read on the forward strand.
TGAAAGGGGCCTAACTCGTGTTTAGCCACATTTTGTTTACAGGCGTTTTTAATAGAGATACATTTTTGACTATTTGGAAAAAAAGCTTCTAAACACAAACGCAGATAAACGCGGCATTCAAGCGTGGCAAAACAGACGTTTTTAAATGTTGGTTACTATCTGTCAAGTTAAATCGTTCAAAAGAGGTTTTAAAACGTCCCGTGTACATTAAGCCTGAAACATCAAATCTGGCTTTAAAAAAAACAGCACACATTTCAGGGTACCGATATTTTAAGTAAATGAAACCACTAAAGTACATTTCTACAATCATATTTCTTTCTGGACTACTGCCCATATATGACTAGAAATGTCCTATGGCCCATCAGCAGCATTAATAAATAGCTGTTCCACGATATTTCTTTCTCATCATACATCTTCACCTGCAAAGAATATTTCTCTAAATCCGCAATCTTAGTAATGGTAATACTTATAACATATACTTATTGCTATTAACCACTTCAGCTCCAAACGGTTTACCCCCTTCCTGACCAGGCCATTTTTTGCAATACGGCACTGCGTTGCTTTAACTGACAATTGCGCGGTCGTGTGACACTGTACCCAAATAAAATATATGTCATTTTTTTCCCACAAATAGAGCTTTCTTTTGGTGGTATTTGATCACCTCTGAGGTTTTTATTTTTTGCACTAGAAACAAAGAGCGACCATCAATTTTGAAAAAAATAATAGTTTTTACTTTCTGCTCTAAACCACATCCAATACATTTATTTTTTATTTTTTTTATCGATTTTATCTTCTTCTCACCCCTTTTCCTATTTTGGTCTATTTTTGGAGTATTCATACTTAGGGTTTCAGACTTGGTCGAGTTCATTTTATAGTTGGATATCTCTCCATATTCTTTTAATGATTTCATTGAATTTGGTAGCTTTATTCTGGGACTGGTTATATAAAATAAAATGTCATACGCATAAGCCGCTAGTTTGTGTTCTTCCCCTCCTACCTCTATGCCTCTTATGTCCGGGCTCCTCCTTATCCCTCTTAATAGGGGTTCTAGTGCCAACACGAACAATAGGGGGGATAGAGGGCATCCCTGTCTTGTACCATTGTACATTTTGAATAATCCCGAGAGGGTCCCGTTAACTTTCACTCTTGCCATAGGTCAGTTGTATAATGCCTTTGTCCATGTGGTCATTCTTGGTCCTACTCCTATTGCTTCTAAAGTACTGTACATGAAGCCCCAGTCTACCCAGTCAAACGCTTTCTCAGCGTCGACTGACACTAGTAGACCTGGGGCCCCGCTATCTTTAATTTTCTGTATAGCTAGAAGAGTTCTAATTCCGTTATCCCTCCCCTCCCTTCCTGGGTTATGATTGTTTTCATCCTCCCAGACAGTATTTTAGCAAATATCTTAGTATCACTGTTTAAAAGTGAAATTGGTCTATAGCTAGAGCAAAGTGTACTATCTTTACCCTCTTTCAGGATTATAGTAATAGTGGCCTCTAACATCTCTCTACGCATATCCCACCTTATGCCTATCCTATTCATATAAGAGCACATTCTAGGGATTAAAATATCTTTACATTTGTTATAATAGAGTATCGTCAGACCATCAGGTCCTGGGCTTTTTCCACTCTGTGAATTTTTTTATAATTTTCCCTAATCTCCTCTTCTGTTATAGGGGCCTCTAAATACCTAAGTTTACCTTCTGATATTTTATCAAATTCTGTTTCCATTAAAAAAGATTTTATTTTCTCCCCTTTTTGTTTCATCTCTTCTCTTGTTTCGTTCTTATTAATTGAATAGAGTCTCCCATAATAATCTTAAAAGGTTTTCGCTATTTCTACTGTTTTATAAACTACTTCCCCGTTGCCCGTTTGTATTTTTTCTACATAGTTAGCTGTTTTTTTTTCTTTTTTAATATATTCGCCAAGTATTTCCTAGGCTTATTGCCCCATTGGTACCTTTCTTTCTTTACTTGATTGTAAGTTATTCGGGTTTCCTGCTCTATTAATTTTCTCAGTGCTTCTCTTTTGATATTTAATTTTAATAGGGATTATTTTTCTCTAGTTTGCTTATGTTGTTGTTCCAGTTCATATATTTCTTTTATTAGAGTTATTTTATTCACCTTAGTTCTTTTTTTTTCTCCGCTCCCGCCTTGATTAGTATTCCCCGTATGTATGCCTTGTGGGTACCCCAGACTATGGCCTCCGACATATCCTCTGTGCTATTAATCTTAAAAAATTGTTCTAATTCCTCTATTATTCTCTTTTCTACTGCTTAATCTTGTAAAAGTTCTTCATTCAGTCTCCAGCTATTACTCTTATATTGTGTCTCCCCTAACTTCAATTGTAGTGTCACTGGCGCATGGTCCGAGAAGGTCACTATTCCAATTTTGGTTCTACTTACCATTTCCAGCAGCCTATGCTCAATCAAGAAAAAATCTATCCTAGAGTACGTCTCGTGTACAGGGGAATGGAATGTATAATCCTGCTGCTTATTATGTTGTATCCTCCAAACATCTACTAGTTGATGTTGATGCATTTTCTTTTTTAATTTGTTCCTCAGGGCCATTCCGGTCCCCTGTACACGAGACGTACTATCTATCTCGGGGTCTATACATAAATTAAAGTCACCTGCCAATATAGCCCATCCCCTTTTAAACTCCATGAACTCTGTTATGACCCCCATTAAATATTCGATAGAATTTTTTTTTGGGCCATATATGTTTGCCAATGAGACTTCGGCTCCGTTCATTCACCCGGAAGGGTGTAGGGGTCTATTATTATGTCTGATGCTTTTTCATTTATGTAAGTTTTATATTAGAAGAGATAATGGCTAATGAAAAGATGTCTTTCATGAAAAAAATGTAACAAATTTAATAAAGAAATATATAAAAAAAAGTAAAAAAAAATGTCAAAATCTTTTCATACCCCTTGACATCTTCCACATTTTGTCATGTTGCAACCAAAAACGTAAATGTATTTTATTGGGATTTTATGTGACAGACCAACACAAAGTGGCACATAATTATAAAGTGGAAGGGAAAATTATAAATGGTTTTCAACATTTTTTACAAATAAATATCTAAAAAGTGTGGTGTGTTTTTGTATTCAGTCCCCTTTACTCTGATACCCCTAACTAAAGTCTAGTGGAACCAATTGCCCTCAGAAGTCACATGATTAGTAAATAGAGTACACCTGTGTGTAATTTAATCTTAGTATAAATACAGCTGTTCTGTGAAGCCCTCAGAGGTTTGTTGAAAAACCTTAGTAAACAAACAGAATCATAAAGGCCAAAGAACACACCAGACAGGTCAGGGATAAAGCAGGGTTAGATTATAAAAAAATATCCCAATCATTGAACATCTCATGGAGCTCTGTTCAATCCATCATCTGAAAATGTAAAGAGTATGACACAACTGAAAACCTACCAAGCCATGACTGTCCACCTAAACTGACAGGCCAAGGAAGGAGAGCATTAATCAGGGAAGCAGCCATGAGTCCCATGGTAACTCTGGAGGAGCTTCAGAGATCTACAGCTCAGGTGGGAGAACTATTAGCCGTGCACTCCACAAATCTGGCCTTTATGGAAGAATGGCAAGAAGAAAGCTATTGTTGAAAGAAAGCCATAAGAAGTCCTATTTGCAGAATCTGTGGCTGTTCACAGATGCTCTCCATCCAATCTGACAGAGCTTGAACTATTTTGCAAAGAAGAATGGGCAAAAATGTCACTCTCTAGATGTGCAAAACTGGTAGAGACATATCCAAAAAGACTTTCAGCTGTAATTGCAGTGAAAGGTGGTTCTACAAAGTATTGACTCAGGGGGGCTGAATACAAATGCACGCCACACTTTTCACATATTTATATTTGAAAACCATTTATCATTTTTATTTCACTTCACAATTATGTGCCACTTTGTGTTGGTCTATCACATAAAGTCCCAATAAAATACATTTACGTTTTTTGTTGTAACATGACAAAATGTGGAAAATGTCAAGGGGTATGAATACTTTTTCAAGGGACTGTATTTTTAGATAGAGTATACTTGTGGAAATAAAACGTCTTGGGGGATGCTATTTGAATCAACTGTATTGGTGATTTTGGATATAACTGTTATAAGTGGGTTTGCATTCATTTGGAATAGAATAGTACTAAAATTTGTGAAAGGTTGCACTTTGTGGATGTTTTGCCTAACACTGGCTGATATAAGCATGCAGATGTGCAGCTGCCCAGGCAACTGCCCATTTATATGGAAAGAGAGCATTATGCAAAAGTCCACAAAACCTCAGCAGATCCTATGAATGTTTTATATGAGCCAGCTAGAATCTAACAGTCAACTTAATCCACTGAAACATCTCCTTCTCTAAACTATGGCCCTGTGCTGATTGGAGCTATTGTGTGTAATTGCGGGACATCACCACAAATTAAAACATGTATCATAGAAGTCTTTTGTGAATAAAAAGGGACTTATGCTGCAAGAACCATAGCATTCTAATGGAGCCTCTGCTGCTATAAAAACTATGGTCTCTTGAATGTTCAGTATGGTTGGAAATGGAATAGAATTCTGAAGGATGAAGCCTTATACACACTATCAGTTTTCTGGCAGGTTTTTCTCTTCAGGTTTACCAAAACCATCTAATATGAGGTCAAACCTTAAGAGTTTCAATTCGTATGCAATCAGGCAGGCCCTTGCACTACATGGTTTTGGTAAACCTGAAGAGAAAAACCTGCAGGAAAACTGATAGTGTGTATGGGGCTTCAGAATAGAGGACAACACAAATGAGTGACTCTTTGTCCCTTCAACAAGACCTTGAGTGCATTAATTACTGTGGGTTGGCCAGATTTTTTCTTAAAGTGGTTTCAAAGGCTGGAGATTTTTTACCAAAAAATTCCCCTGTATTTGTATTACCCCCTCACCCCACTGTATACTTACCTGAGCCTGATCTCGATCCAGCATTGTGCCCATATGCAGCGGCTCTTTCTTCTCTCTTTGCTCACTGATGAAGCAGTGGGGGCTATTGGCTGCTGCCGCTGTAAATCAAATTCCTATGAGCAGAGAGGGGAGGGTGGGGCTGAGCTGCGTTGTATGTGTAAATATCCACACACAGCCCAGCTCCAAAGCGAGCCCGTAGGTGCACCCCTATAGGAAGTGGCTTCCTATGATGGCACACCTAGAAGAGGAGGAGCTGAGTGCATCGACAGGGGACCCAAGAATAAGAGTTTCAGGGCTGCTCTGTGCAATACATGTTTAATATTTTAAAAAGTAAAAACATTAAGCTTTACAATCACCTTAAAGCTGAATGACATGCATATGCAGTATGAAAGACTCAAATGAATGCAGTGTTGCATTCATTAACCTCTTCACTCCGGAACCTCCCATCCCTTTAAGAGGTTTCGGTTGCCAGGAGGTGGGGTAGGGCCAGTTAGGTGCTGGTAACTGTGTTGGTAGCACTCAGGGCATGTGCTCTCGGCACAGCTGTATTGACCACAATTCATGCAAATATGCAGCCTCTGTGTGCCAAGGACCAAGCGCCATGCATGCGGCCGATGTCAAGGGGTTAATACAGTATTAAAATCCAAATGAACATTTACATGGTGGGTTAACAAAGGCCTTTACAGGATAGCACACTTTATAGGTCACAAAGGGATCAGGCAACAGGCTTACTTCTGGGTGATGGTATAAATGCCCCAGATGGAATCTTTCCGTCTACATCAAATTACTCACTTCATAAAATCCCTGGATACCGATCTGATAGACATAACCTAACCACTAGGGGTGGGGGTCTCGGAGCTCTATGCCCTCTTCAACAATCAACAGACTAGGCCTTCATACCAAACCGCATGGGAATCAGATCTAGGCAAGACTATAGAGGAGGAGTTTGGGTGCAGTGGTCGACTATGGTGCACAAGGGAATACTCAATACTTCCCTGGTGGAGGGGAATTACAAGGTGCTGTCCAGGTGGTACCTAGTTCCGGCGAGGCTGGCGAGATTGTACCCTGGCACTTCGTCCCTTTGCTTCAGAGGATGCGGGCAAGAGGGTACCATGTTCCATATCTGGTGGTCCTGTCCCAAAGTCCAGCGCTTTTGGATCAGAGTATTCACCCTGGTCTTTTCAGTGACAGGGCAAAATCTACCTAAAAATCCTAAGATGGCGCTGTTTGTGGACCTGCTGGACGAGACCCCTAGCTTATCTCCAAACTCTCATCTTTTTTATTTTTTCAGCAGCTAAAAAATAGCACAAGCATGGAAAACCCCAGTGGTCAGTCTTGCACTATTAAAGCATAAACTTTCTTGGATCATGGTCAATGACAGGCTAGATTTGACAGGGTGTGGTCCCCCTGGATTAAGTACCTCCAAGCCCCATAATCTCTAAAACTGGATAGTGGGGGGCATAGGCTGAGGGAAATGACTCCTGCTTTAGATTCTTGACCTTTTACTATTCTCCTTTTTTTCTTCTTCCCTTCCTCCCCCCTCCTCTTCCTTATTTAATTTTAATTAATTTTACTCTATTTTATTTCTCTTATCTTCTTTCCCCTCTTATTTTCTCTTTTTATGTTCAATGATTTACCCTAAGGATACAAATGGAGAGTCCTGGGGCCTCTCTCTTCTTGATACCAATGTGGGAGCAATGTAAAATAACTCTAAATACCTAACCACCTTTGATGATAAGGGCCCCAAACTTGAGCTATGTTAAAGGCGCTACAACTTGATTTAACATTGCAGAGAAGTTATAATTAATCCGCTCAGGCACGAGCGGGCAGAAGCCTGACTCAACTGTAATTATCGTTATAGTTGTTTTTACATTACAGCCAAATGGATTAAACACTTTTTGAGAGTGCATGGATCGTTCTGTACTGATATACTATTTGTATCCTAAGAAAATTTGTTTGGAATAAAAATCTATTGCAAAAAAAGAAAAATCCAAATGAACCCTCAGTTTAAATGCGGCAAATATATTTCAAGTGCTTCAAAATGAAAGGTGTTCATTGTCTTATGCCTCGTACACACGACCGAGAATCTCGTCGTAAAAGAAACGTCGTTTTCCTCGACAAGGTTCTTGTCAAGCTTTCCTTGCATACACACTGTCGAGACAAAATCTCGTCGTTCTCAGAGTGACGAATGTGCTATCTCCATTACGAACGCTACTTTTACCGAAGGTGCGCTCCCGTCTCATACTTTATTCTGAGCATGCGCAGGTTTTTAAGCATTCACACAAACGTGTTTCTCGTCGTAAACCAGCCCGACGAGAACCACGACGAGAAAATTGAGACTCCCGACGAGAAAAAATAGAGAAATGTTCTCTTTTTTTCTCTTCAAGATCCACAACAGTTTTCTCGACGAAAAACATACACACAAGCGTTTTTCTTGGCAAAAAAGCTCTGCCAGCAGTTTTCTTGATGGTTTTTACTGAGGAAAACGGTCGTGAGTATGAGGCATTATGCCGCGTACACACTGTCGTTTTTCGGCATGAAAAATAACGTTGTTTTTCAGCATGTCCAAAAAACAATGTTTTTCCAACTTCATCATTAAAAACGATGTTGCCCACACACCATCGTTTTTGAAAAATGATGAACAAAGCGCAGTGACGTACAACACGTACGACGGCACTCTGAAGGGGAAGTTCTATTCGCCTTTGGGCTGCTTTTAGCTGATTCCTTGTTAGTAAAAGACGATTCACGCTTTTTTGTCTGTTACAGCGTGATGAATGAGCTTACTCCATTATGAATAGTAGTGTTACCAGAACTAGCGCTCCCGTCTCATAACTCGCTTCTGGTCATGCGCGGGTTTAAAACGTTGTTTTAGCCCACACACGATCATTTTTTACAACCTGAAAAACGACAATTTCAGAAGCCGAAAAACGATGTGAAGCCCACACACGATGATTTTAAATGATGTTTTTAAAAACGTCGTTTTTTTTCATGCCGAAAAACGACCGTGTGTGCATGGCATTACAGTTCGATTTTTTTCTAAAGCAGTCACAGCCTGAGTAGAAGATGCACAAATTGGTTGTTATAAAGTGCAAGGAACACTGATAGAAGCAGGAAGCAATGTGATAGAGAGATGAGCTCATCATACAATTGTTTCTACTTTTTCTGTCCTACAGGGTAATTGATGGGACATGTATATATTACTGAACTGCAGCAGATAAAAATTATGTAGCCTGTCCTGCCACACATTGCTCTGCTGTGTGCCAGAGCTGTGAGAATCTGAGGACTGAACAGACAGAAATACAAATCCTTTGGAGAATGAAACAGTTCCCTTATACTGTATGCATTTTGCTGTTTGACTGGAGTTCAGCTTTAAAGGTGAAAACACCCCTGGCTTATGTATTTACCTGTGTTTTTTTTTATAAATACTGGTATTATTCCCTGACAGTCTATAATGAGAATTCAACTTTTTCTCAAAGGTCTGGTGCTGATTGATGGCTGAGAATTATCTAGTACAAACACATTAGTATATAAAGCTTTCTTAGGCCCCGTACACACGACCGAGTTTCTCGGCAGAATTCAGCCAGAAACTCGATCGGAGCCGTATTCTGCCGAGAAACCCGGCCGTGTGTACACTTTCGGCCGAGGAAACCGACGAGGATCTCGTCGGGCCAAATAGGGAACATGTTCTCTATTTCCTCGTTAGTCTACGTGGAAACTGTGTTGGTAGCACTCAGGGCTCGAGGTGAGTGGGGAGGAAGTAGAGAGGAGACATTGCTGGAGATGGCAGCAGAGGAGCTTCTGGCTTAATGAGGACTCACTCTGATAAGGATTCCAATGCTGTGGCTGCCTATGTGATATCATTCCAATACCTCTTATCATGCTGTGTGAGATCTCTTATAATCTGGAGATCAATTCCATCCGGTAAGAGGCCCTTTTTAATCTTGGTGGAGGATCTTTCCTTTAAAGCACTCTTCTTGTGGATTTTGTTGGTGCACCTGGGAGATTAGTTTTATGAATTTGCCTGTGTGGCGGGACTATCTACATTGATTTGAACTTTTTTCACCATTCACTGATTACTTTTAGCGCGATCTCCTTCCCTTTACAATTGTCTTTGTGTAGTATAACACTTTTGATCGCAGCTTCACTTATTTTTGCTAAACAAGCGCAATATTTTCTTTGTACTACGTGGAAACTTGGCTCGCCGAGATCCTCGGCGGCTTCACAAGGAACTTGACGAGCAAAACGATGTGTTTTGCCCGTCGAGTTCCTCGGACGTGTGTATGGGGCCTTAAGCTTAGCGCGAACAAGCAATTCTAGTACATGTACTTTTTTTTTTTTTTCGTCTGAAAATACCCTTTGTAGTTAAAGCTTCTTCAATTCATGCAGTAAATTGGTTAACATAGGTGAATGGACACTGATGTATCACTCTCCATTACTCATATGTTCCGTCTCTGTGCCATTTTGCCATATCTCTGTAATATCAAAGGTTTTTCTTGCAGTATTTAACCTGATTCTTCATATGGTTCACTGTAATATCCCCGTAGTAGGCATTTCAGGGATGCTATTGACTAAACAGCTACAGAATGTTCTCTATTCTTATGTGAGTGTTGGTTACAATGACACTGTTTAATAAGAGTTACAATTCCAGAATGTCTGTGTGTGTGCAGCTTGATCATCTGTGTAAACCTACTCCCCTATTTCTAAATCTGCTGTTCTTCACAGCAATTTGTATTATATACTCATGGCCCACAAATAGACAAAAATATAGATGTTGTATTTCTTCCGTATAATTTACAGCAATTTGCAAATAATGAATGTGTTGCTTGGAGCTACTGCTTAAGTATTCCTTCCACTGCACTAAAAATACCTTGGTTTAACATTGCATGTTTATTGGAAAGTACATGCTATTTTCATTAGCTCTGGAATTGGGTATGTCATGTTATCCTGCACAACAAGGCAGCTCTGTGAGACCATCTGTGCTACTTCCTTGAAATATTACTCTAAAATATGTCAGTTGGATATGATGTAGTCACATTACTAGTTCATATGATATTATGTCAAAAAGAATCAATTGTGAAACCGTATCTTACCATTAGATTGTTGTGCGTGCTTGTGTTACTAAACCCAGGACCCTGGTCTCCCACAGTACACAAAACACGGAAATGCAAGTATTTTAGTAAATATAAAATGCTAAATACCTTTTCTCATCAGCAGTATAAAGCTTTGTGACTTCTATTAGTGTCCAGTGCTGGTTAAAGCTTGTAGGAGGAGATTTCGTTCTCCTCTGACTGTCCTATGACACTGCTTGACCTCTGACCCTCTGTCTGGACAGTGCTGATTGGCCCTGTGCTGATCACATGCACCATCCCCCCCTGAAAAAAAAAATCTAGCAATGTACGTACACCAAACTTAGAATGTGCAGAGTGCCTCCTAGGGCTCTATCTTGTTATCTTGTTCTATCAGCAAATGGATTGGGGACAGTGAAAGGATCAAACAGCCTGTTTACACAATGCAGGGGATGAACCCCTTAGGTTCCACAGTGAGTATAACAAGCATGCTTTAGGCCCCTTTCACACTTGTACGACTTCAAAATCATGCAATTTCCATTGCGATTCAACAGTACGACTTTAAACAATTTAGACTCGATTTTGATGATCAGTACGACGTTGTACGACTTTGCTGCAACTTTTGCATAACCAGCTTGTGCTTACAAAGTCGTACTGAAATAGTACTGAAATTGTGTCTTTATTATTCAGGTGCGATTTGCATACGACTTTTGGGTTTTTTAAGGTCTATGGGCCTCAACTCGCATGGAAATTGGACCAAAGTAGTGCAGGGACTATTTTGAAGTTGGCATGACTTGAAGTCATTCTAATCTGAATGGTTGTCATTGGAAATCATGAGGAACGACTTGTCATGTGACTTTGCAGTCCCAAGTCGCAGGACAAGTCATACAAGTGTGAAAGGGGCTTTACTGCATATACAGACTGATATTGCTGTTGTGAGCTTAGTGTAACGCTTTAATGTTCTTTATCTACCTACTTTTCAATACTGTACCCAGTTATAAAAAAAAAACACATATGACTAATGCCGCATACACACGATTGGACATTCCGACAACAAAACCGTGGATTTTTTTCAGATGGATGTTGGCTCAAACTTGTCTTGCATACACACACTCACAAAAATGTTGTCGGAAATTCCGAACTTCAAGAACGCGGTCACGTACAACACGTACGTCGAACTGAGCAAAATGAAGTTCAATAGCCAGTGCGGCTCTTGTGCTTGATTCTGAGCATGCATGGAATTTTGTGCGTCGGAATTGTGTACACACGATTGGAATTTCCCACAACAAAACTTTCAAATTTTGTGTCCAATGGAGCCTACACACGGTCGGAATTTCCGACAACAAGCTCTCATCGAACATTTGTTGTCAGAAATTCCGGTCGTGTGTATGCAGCATATGCATTTTCTATTATTTCTGTTGTGTTCACACGCAAACAACTGCTACAGAAAAATGTGGAACTAAGTGGCTTCATACTGATCCGTTGCACTTTGGTTGCAGTGCAGTGTATCTGCAGTTTTCCTACGGCTAGGCTGCTCTTTCCTATAGACTTCCATTACGTCTTGCAGCTTTGGTACATTTTCTAAAAGCACACCAAAACCGTGGGACATAATAGAAGTCTATGGGAAAGCGCGCCTTACCCGCACAAAAACAGTGGGTATACTGCACTCCACCCACACTGAAGCCAAAACACCATGGGGGCAGTGTGAATACACCCCTAGTAAATTAATCTGCCATTATGTAAAGCCCATATGTATAAAGGAATATTACAACTAAAAGTCTATGCAGACCAGGAGCAGTTGTACTGTATATAGGGCCTTTCTTGATGTCAGAACTGCTTTTCTGCTCATATGAGTCAATGGGAATGCAAAAACCGCTTGCAGCAGCATTGGGGTCAAATGAAGTTCAGAAGTACCTGAAGTTTTGGAGCTGGAACTCCAAAGTATCTCAAGCTAATCACAAGAATGAGCTTTATACACCTTCTTAAAACTTCAGCTTCAAGACTGTCTCAAGTTTGGTGTACTTTATTCTGTAGGCCTTGTTTACATAAGCAGCTATAGGCAGTCTTACCACCCTCAACTTCCCAGCCACAAATGATCATTGCCACGGGCCAGGGGCGGACTGACCATTGAGTCACTCAGGCACTGCCCGAGGGCCCCATGCCACTAGGGGGCCCCATCAGGGTTACCAGGCTCAGTAAAACCAGGGACAGTATGTAAAAATCTATGTTTTTTTATATCTGTCTCTGATATTTCCGAAACCGACATGCTTTTGATGTGAAAATCCCGAGATTTTAGCTGCCCCGCCTCTGCACTGCCTCCTGGCGTGGTGGCCATCTGTAAGCCCAGGGGCCCCATAATCTTCTATTTCCCGGGGGCCCCATGAGTTGTCAGTCCACCCCTGCACTGGCTACATTACTTCACACTGCCTTGGTTGCAGTGCAGTGCTGCAGCCTTTGGCTTTGTTTGGACTCTTAGTTGGGGGGTAGCAAAAACAAGGCTCAGCCATCAACCTCTCCCCTTTAAGCTACATTAGCCAGTTGATGCAGATGTTTACATGGTGTGACTGCGATGCTTCACATGCACGGCAAAGTTGACCCGACATGTAGCGATTGGTGGGCGGCAAGCCTCTGGAGCGAGATCCAAATGGGGATCGGGCTTCAGAGGCAAGGGAGATTTCGACGCATGTCTAAATTTAACCTTTCAGTGGTAAAAATTTACCCTTTCGGTGGTTAAAAAAAATGGTGAGGAGGTGACAGCAGTGTGGCTTTTCGTTCTTATTTCATGTTTTTTTTTTGTGTAATTATAATATTATGTACTGAGGCTTTAGCAGTGAGCAAAGAGATAAGCCTATCCCAGGAACATTTTCTGGACAGAAGCAAAATGTAGGAAACAAGCTAGTAAAAATATGACCACATTACAAACTGCACATATAATAGCACCATTTATAGAACACCACTATCTGCAGAGCAGGGGCAATAAGGGGTAGTCTGCTAAAGCACAATGCATTGTAATTTTTTGTACCGTGCATTGATTGCCGTTTTCTTAGTTCAATATGATTTTATTGGAAATAGTGGAAGAACGTTTCATATTACAGACAGATGTAAATAATATGATTAAATTGGCGTAGGAATTTCTCAATATCGAGCGATATTATAGTGTTTTGGTTTAGTAGTATAGAATTCCACGAACATCTGAGAACATGAGGAAACAAGGATAACAGCACTATTAGTAACATAAGTAGAAGAGGTATTTAGATACCTCACCAATGTTATACATTAATGGAGCAGTTGAAGGAAAACAGGGGTGGGTATAAGGGTAGTACAGTAACTCTGATGATATTGAAGGGTAAGTGAATAATGAAAAAGGGAGAGTCAGGAAGTAAGAAATGAGGATGAAGAAGAATTTATTTGCCATTCTTTATAATATCAAACACAGTTTTTCCAAATCGTTTCAAGCCTATGAATCAGATATATTTATAAAATGTACACTATATTATGATATATTATATTATTACTTTTGTCTGTAAAATTCAGCTCACAGATTATCATGAGGATTTTTGGTTGCTTTTGGATTTAGCTTGCTTATGACAGGAGATAATTGTTTACTTCTATGAATTCTATATTGAGGAAAACCAAAAACTGAGCCATGCACGGAGGAGATAAATACATTTTAAATCATGAAATGATGAGAAACAAAGCTTTTACTAGTTAACTATTGCATTTGTTAAAAATAAAAACTCCACACATATACTTCATTTACTGTATACAATGAAAGTGAGTGTAATTAAAATAGTTTAATTAGAAAAATGACTGCAAGATAAAAAAAAAAAGTAAAAATCCCTACAATTATGGAATTGATTGTAGAGTCAGACAAAATACAATTTACCCATTGTGGTCTTTAAGGTGGAGGCCTATGTGGATCACAGTCGCCCTGGGCACCTCTCTTAGTTGAGGTAAGTCAACGTTGGTGCCTAGTAGGGGGCAGGGGATTACCTGGTGGTTGGTGGGCTTCCCAGCTCCTAGGGGACACAGTTGGTTGGTGTGGGAGGGGGATTAAGTTGATGGGGGTTCCGGATTGCTCCGGAGGGGAGGAATTCTTTTTTCAATAAACTTTTTGAGGAGGTAGCTTTTTGGGCATATGTACCTTTTCATTTTTTATTGGTTTATGTCTTTGTGGTTATACCCACCCTATACTGAATGGGGTAGCACCACTTCTGTTCACATATAAGCTACAGGGCTCCCAAGACCAATACCTGCTTTGGTTGTAAGTTACAAGTTCTCCCTATGTGGTAACTAACAATTCCAAAGAACTTGTTATTAGACAATAGGGTCGAGTTATTGCAGACTATGCAACAAAATCAGAAGTATTATGTTGACATATTATGCCTTTTTGGATTACTTATGCAAATGTTATACTGATTTTGAATTTTACTTTTACTGTACAAAAAAACAACATCATTCAACAGTATATTTGTTTTTGTACCTTAAAAATAAGCAGTGCCGATACTCAACTCTTATTGATGCCCTCCACCATTTACACAATGTAAACCAGATAAGATACCAGTGTTCACCTCATAATGTAGACAAGTAGGTCAAAACATCTTGACTCCCCCTGGTGTTTTGATTGTCTGCTTCCTGCTCTGGACTTATTTTGACTGGTCTGCCTCTCCTCATTCTTCTAAGGCCCCGTACACACGACCGGATCTATCCACTTGGATTGATCCACGGATCAGTTCCAGCAGATAGATCCGGTCGTGTGTACGGCCTAGCGGACATTTCCCAGCGGATAAAAATCCAGCCGACGGATTCCGAGCGGATAAAAATTTCTTAGCATGCTAAGAAATCTATCCGCTGGAATACAGTCCAGCGGACTGATTCGGTCGTCTGTACAGACTCACCGGATCAGTCCGTCCGCTCCCATCCCTCGCATGCGTCGTAATGATTTGACGCATGCGTGGAAGTATTTACCTTCCAGGGTCGCGCACGTCGCCGCGTCATCGTCGCGGCGACGGCGCGGCCACGTCACCGCGGATGTATTCCGCAGGGATTTCGATCTGATGGTGTGTACAGCCATCAGATCCAAATCCGCCAGAGGATTTATCCGCTGGAAACGGTCCAGCGGATATCCTCTCGTCTGTACGAGGCCTAAAAGTGTATTCTCCAAAGCAGCCTAAGGCTGGATTCTCACCTATGCATTTTTAGTGCTTTTTGCATTTTTCAGATTTGCACTACAGAACGTGTTCCATAGGAAACCATGTTACATGGACTGTAGTGCTAATCTTCAAAATGCAAAAAGCACTAAAAATGCATAGGTGTGAATCCAGCTTAAGGGAAGAGACACTAGAAATCTATCTCTAGTCCAGTGTTTCTCAACTCCAGTCCTCAAGGTGCCCCAACATGTCATGTTTTCACGCTTTCCATTATTTTGCACAGGTGATTTGATCAGTTTCACTGCCTTAGTAATTACCACAGCTGTTTCCTCCTGAAAACATGACCTGTTGGGGTGCATTGAGGACTGGAGTTGAGAAACACTGCTCTAGTACATCAACATATAAAACACCTGAACATACTTTATTATATAAGGTTAAAATCATTACTTTCTTCTAAAAACTCCCAAATATATGTCAAATATACTATATGTAAAACTAATCATCTATATGTGGCAAAAATGAAGAGAAAGAGTTCACAGGGAGGTAACTACTGTAGCTGCTCCAGCAAACAATGAAGGTAAGTTTCAGTGTTTAAGGTAAGAGGTCATATAAACCAATTGAAAACAACAATGGCAGCACCTGAAAGACTCCAAATTAGTTTATACTAATATCTATAAATGGGATCAAAACCATCCATAGTGATGGAGGGCAGAGTGCTGCTTGTTGTTTGTGACTTTGCAGGCATTGAATAGTAGTCGCAAGAACTGATATAGTTGCTGGAGGAGAATAGGCATATTGATAAATATATACCGGTATATTATTTTTTTTATGTGTGTATTATGGATTGTTTGTATGAAGCCTGTATTTTTGCATAATTGTATGCATATTTAAAAATACATTTTCTCTTTTATTTTTTAAGCATGGATGAAGAAAATTCTGCTTGCTCCTGGGCCTCCTAATGGACTCCTAATGCAAAAATAGGAAAGAAAAAGCATGATCGTCCATTCAGCTTTGCAGTTTTTATAATTGGCTACATTTTGTATCTAGAAGATTAAAAAATGGGTCTTCATGCAAGATCTTCCGGTGACATTCTTACAAGCTGCTGCGTAGGGAAGACTTTGTCTCAACACAGCCACAAACATCCATTTGTTCATAAGAAACTAAGACTTATTCGAATACTGGGTCTTTTCCTAAGCATAACAGCCATAAGCACTTTGTCCTCCGCAGTCGGTGCCTTTTTAAAGAGAGAACTTTACAACAGTGATGTGTCCAGTGCTACAAGCAGCCATACTCTACTGCAGCGGCATCAACGAAATCTGATGGACTTTGCAGAACAAAATCAGAATGATACCCCTGGCTCTACTATATCTATGAACTACAAGGCAGGGGAAAATAAATCTCTTTCCAAAGGTGAATATCCAGAAGACATTTTTTCATTGGAAGACAGAAAGAGAGGTGCTGTTGTACTCCATATATTTGGGATGATATACATGTTCATAGCATTAGCTGTAGTTTGTGATGAATTTTTCGTTCCTTCGTTGACAGTTATCACCGAAAAACTGATGATTTCTGACGATGTGGCAGGGGCAACATTTATGGCTGCTGGGGGATCTGCACCAGAACTGTTTACATCGTTAATAGGAGTATTTATATCACATAGCAATGTTGGTATTGGAACCATTGTTGGATCAGCAGTATTCAATATCCTGTTCGTGATTGGGATGTGTGCTTTGTTTTCTAAGGAGGTATTAAACCTAACCTGGTGGCCACTGTTTCGAGATGTGACATTTTACATCCTGGGATTGATTATGCTCATAACCTTTTTCTTGGACAATATGATCAACTGGTGGGAAAGCCTTTCACTGCTTTCGGCATATTTAACGTATGTGACCTTCATGAAGTACAATGTCCAGATGGAGAGCTGGGTGAAGGGGAAGCTGAACAGGAACAAGGTTGTTAAGGTATCATCAGCCAATTCTGATGGACAGGTTGGTTTGTTTCAGTTCTGTCTATTGTTAACATGGTTTTGAAGGAAAAATCATATTCATTTAACCTTCCCACCACGGATCCTACACTTTCTACTACAGTCAGATAGTTTTGCTGTTGTTTGGGTCTGAAGAATTTCCCACAGGGTTCAAACTAAGAATTCAGCTAATTCACAGAATAGATAGGTCAATATGATGATGGACAGTGTTGATCACCTAGTTTTCATTTTAAAGACTCCTTGTAGGGCAGGTGCAGCGTGGTATGGCTGCAATAACACAGGGTCCTAGTGTGATTACTAGGGTTGTCCCGATACCACTTTTTTAAGACCGAGTACAAGTACCGATACTTTTTTTCAAGTACTCGCCGATACCGAATACCGATACTTTTTTTTAATGTCATGTGACAATTTTAAAAATATGCATGACAGGAGGGCACTGATGGATGGATGACACTGACAGGGGGGCACTGACAGATGGATGGCACTGACAGGGGGCACTGCCGGATGGATGGCACTGACTGATGGAGGGCACTACTGACCACTGCTCTGTCCACTACATACTGACCAATACTGACTTGTCTAAACTCCTCTAACCTCTCTCTCTGGCTGACAGTCTCACCTGTAGCTTGCGTGTTCCATCAGCCTGGAGGAGGTGAAGAGAGGGTGTCCGAAGGAGAGGGGGAGCCTGGAGTATTGGAAGACAGCATGTCGTTGGAGGCTAGAAGGAGGCGGGACCAGCCCCGCCGTGATCGTGGGTAGGCTAGCATCGCCCCGCCATGATCACGGATTGGCCAGCCCCGCCGTGATCATGTATAGCCCCGCCCACCCCGGTACATGACCATTCACAGGGACACATTAGGGGGACGGTTCCGGCAGTGACACACACTGCCTGGTGTCCCCCTAAATTTATGCACCCGGCGCCGTCCACGCTACCCCACTGGCTCCGCCCCCTCTCCGCCGACTTCCGGGTATCGGGAGCATTTGTGCGAGTACAAGTACTCGCACAAATGCTCGGTATCGGTCCCGATACCGATACTAGTATCGGTATCGGGACAACCCTAGTGATTACATAACCTGTATTGAAAAAAAAAATGCAACAACAATTTACAATAAACAGTGGAAAGACAACCCAACTGGGAACACTCACAGGTCCAACAGTATGCAGAGAGCAGGTTTCAGCCAAATTGACAGTGCCTGTTAGGAGGGGCAGAGTACGGCCTGGCCGTCTCATGCCCAAGTGGGAAGATGTCCTGAGAAGTTGCCCTACACCTTACCTCCTCATCAGAAACCTTTCCCTGTCGCTAGCTCTGTCCCTAACAGGCGGGGTACCTGTCCCTACTCTACTTGCGCGCCAAGCCTGGGAGCCAAGGCCCTAAATAAGCTTTGCCTGACCCAAGATGGCTGCTAGAATCACATGGGGTGGCGGCATCTTATTGGGTAGCTTCCCCAGTGACCCAGGAAACCATAGGGGAACCACGTTCCACTAGATTTCCTCTCCAACTGCAGTACCACTGTGGAAGAGAAAGTAGCCTGCAGCTGCTTACTTTCATTATTTTGACCTCTTCTCTATTTATCTTTGGTAATTTTGTCAAAAAATTTGAAGAGAAGCTGCTTCCACAGATAACCCTTAATTGTAAAAATAGATCATGTCATATAGACTTGATGATTTGTCTGATTGCCACTAAGCAGTCAAAAAGGTTTATTCTTTATCACGAAAAATTGTCACATGCTAAAATATGGTTTAACTTCTTCTGGATCAGCTGGGGTTTTCAATGATGTCAAATGAATTTTTTTGTTACAAACTTGGATACAATATCATTTTACATCTAACAAGCTAGTTAACGGGACACCAACAACATCAGCTCTGCCGTATCGCTCCGCCGTTCGTGGCCATAAACCAGCGGGCATTCCAAGCTAGGGGGAGTAGAAGCTACTGGTTCAGGGGCCACGAATGGCGGAGCGATACAGCTAAGCTAATTGTGTTGGTGTCCCACAGCTTAGTGAGTAGAACTTGTATGTTTTTTAATCATTCTTTTATCAATAAAACCTACTACACTATGTTACACTCTCTGGCATCTTTTAACCCTATTCCAGCCTTGTGATCACCCGAGGTGATCACAAGGCTGGAATAATAAGAAGTGGAAGAGATCTAGCAGCAATGATTAGTGCCGTATCGCAAAAAAATAGCCTGGTCAGGAAGTGCGTAAGTTGTCATGTGGTGAACTAAGGAAGCTTTGGAAACAAGATTGAATGGAATTGGCTTCATTTTTCCATCTGATATGCAATTATTTGGACAATAATTAGAGCTCATGCTATTATGGTTCATGTTTTTTTGGGATTTTGATCTATATTTGTTTCTATTGTACCAAAACCTAGCGCCTACCTTGTTTATTTTACATTGGTATATGAAGTGTACTTACACTTTTTGGATGGGCAGCTGGTTTGAATCTACATGGTTGTTTTTTACATTTTTTATTGCTTTCAATACTATTCAAGGAGGCGTCCCTAATTGTGCACCCCGTATTTCAAAACATGTGACAAAAAATTGCAACTTCAAAAAACATGCCATACCTCTTATTAAATACCCTGGCGTGTTTACTTTCCAAAACGCAGTCATTTGGGAGGTATTTGTACTGTCCTGGCATTTTAGGACCTCAAGAAATGACATACTGTAGTGAGTACATAAGGACTGATCGATTTTCAAAAATATATATTATAGTTGTAGATTGTATATGTTTCACAGAGACTAAATAATTTACACTGATTTGGGTTAGTTTTACCAAAGCAATGCAGCAGAATACATTTTAGCCCAAATTTATTAAGAAAGAATATTTGCTTGCAAAATTTTATAACAGAAACAAAGAAAAAAGTGTTTTATATATCAAAATGTTTAATCTTTCTTTGTTTATTTAGGGAAAAAATTGTGATTAAATATAACCAAAAGAAAGCTCTATCTATCTTCGAAAATACTTCAAATGTCATACAGGTATAGTGTTGTATGACTGAGTAATTGTTATTCAAAGTGTGATAGTGCTTGTAACGGTCACCACCGTTTACGATATTCCCATTCCATCGCCCACGTCAGCTTATCTGACACTCCAACCATCCAACAGACACGATCCATAAGAATTCCCTCAGAGAGACGAGACATACGCTCTGTGTTCTGAGTCAAAAATGTATGAACAAATCTTTAATGGTTAGCTCTCTTATATACAGTTTTAGAACCCAAGTGAACAATGAATCAACTCCACCCACACGGCACTTCAATACACACTCTCTTAGACAATGACATTCAGTTAAGTTGATTAATTAGTCATCCCCTAGACGTCCCGTCTCTGCATTTAGAGGGGTTAATAACTACAAGTTCCCCTCACCTGTTATTCCTATCACATAGTATCATCATAGACTTTTTACACAAACACATTCCTTTACTAAACATAATTGACATGCTAATTCCCTACCCCTGAAAGAAGACATCTGACCTTCAGACTGCTAACTCACAACACATATCCAGGGCTCAAAATTTCAAGTCCTGAGCTACTAGCCAGGCCTCAAGAGTTACTCGCCACCAGTTGCCCCACCTAATTCATACACTGCCCTGTGCCTAATTGCACCCGTAAACACGCCCTCATAGATTATCTCATGGAATGACAATGTTTTATGCAGAATCAAGTTACAAAATTAAATATTACCAACAACAACTTTAACAAAATGGGACAGGGCACTGGGGGCAGACCAGAGGGACAGGGCACTGGGGCAGACCAGAGGGACAGGGCACTGGTGGCAGACCAGAAGGACAGGGCACTGGGGGCAGACCAGAGGGACAGGGCACTGGGGGCAGACCAGAGGGACAGGGCACTGGGGGCAGACCAGAGGGACAGGGCACTGGTGGCAGACCAGCGGGACAGGGCACTATAACTGGGTCTCTTCCCCATTCTCTTGCTGTCTCCTCTGCAACTCCCATCCATCCTCTCTCTCTCTCTCCCATTCATCTCATCATCAGGAGTCTGTGTGTGCGGCTCCACGCTTGCATGCCCCACTTCCCCCTTTTATTCAGGCTGGCAGAGAGGAGAGGAGCTGCAGCACAGCAAGAGGGAGTACAATCCAGCACCGAGATCCACACAACTGCACAGCCATTGACACAATAGCACAGCGCACACTGACAGCGCACAGCACACATTGAGACCAGTCTGTTCACAGTGCTCAGGCTAAACTTACATAGAGCACAAGGAGAAGAAAACTGCACAAACTAGAAGGCTGCCGCTCTCATGTCAGGGCAACTTTCAGTGAGCGCTGCACCGGAGTGGTAATTTTTGCAATCCTCCACCTCACTCATTACTTTCTGCTCTCCATCTACATTGGTCAGGGCCCCGGTGGAGGGGGGCAGGCTCAGAGAGGTCATACTGTTAGGTCCCATGGCTTAATGAGAATTGTAAGGAGAGCACCTGTGTACTGCTCTGCCTGTGCGCGGCTTAACAGACTACTTTTCCCGAGCATGCACCTTTCCTCTTCAGCCGCCAATCTCATCTGGACTCTAAGTGTAGGCACAGATTGGAGGGAGATTGGTCATGCAGCCCTGTCATTACTCGCCCCCAGCTTAAAGTGGAGTTCCACCCATAAATATAACATTACATCAGTAGTTTTAAAAAAATGTCATTAGTCCTTTACGAATTTTTTTTTTTTTTTTTTAGATGTCTTCAAAGTGTTGTTGCTAGGCAGAATAGTTAATCTTCCCACTTCCTGCACCTAGGTGCTTAAGCTTCCTAACCTACACCGCACAGACTCCTGGGAATGTAGTGGGTGTAAATTTCCAGGAGTCTGTGCACTCCCCAGTCTCAAAGAATCATGTGACTTGGACAGCACAGGTGCTGAAACCTGATCTGACACTGCTTGTGCAGCACTGAGCATGTGCGAGATTTGCAAGGCTGAAATCCAGGAAGTCATACAGTCTGGCTTCATGATGCACACACTTAAGATGGCCCCAGTCAATTTCTATTTTATAAAGTGTCTAAATGCTGTAACAACCTAACAAAATGGACCTTAGTTTACAGACTATCTTTACTAGAATACATTAAGCTTGTGTATTACAGGGGTATTTATATTTAAAAAGTGAAATTGTGGCCGGAACTCCACTTTAAATCCACTCGCCAAATGCTAGTAGGCGAGTGGAAATTTTGAGGGCTGACATCAACAGCATCTTCACACAAACAGTGTTATTAGCATACATAATGAAAGGTCTTGGAGCAGACCCAATTAACACCTTAAAGGCATGTGTCCCCCCATTGAATGAAAACACTCCATTTGGAGTCAGACTTTAACAACTTGTAATATCTCAAGATATCCTGCATTATATAAATTAGCATTAATGTCCCATCTCATGTAATCCGAGATATCAGTTCCCAGTCACCCTATGCCCAAAAGGGGCACAGGGTGAACCTAGACCCAAGAGTTATTAGTGACGCTGGCACAGGAGTACCCCTCATCCTTCAAAAGTTTCTGGGTGTCATGGGTCATTCTGTTATAGTGCTGAAATCTGAAAATTGGCCTGGGTGGGAAGGGAGTTAAAGTGTCCTGTATTGAGGTGGTTAAAGTGTTATTAACCCCCCCCCCCCCAATACATTTTGTGCCTATTACTTTAAAAATGTATTCCAAAGTTGTGTGCAGAAGGTTTAGAGCATGTCCATGTCCTTATCTGTAAATACCTGGTTGATTCTACTGTATACAGGGACTTCCTCATTGTTTGTGGCAACCATAAAGCAGCTGATCCTCTGGGTGTAGTGATGTCACCCCTTAGGTTGAGGGGTGGCTCCAGAGGCTTTCGTGACAGATGCCTGGCACACCTCTTCTTCGCTTTGAGACTCTGTTCCTCCTTAGCCCAACATTAAGCTGCTTTCACACCCACATGTCTCTTATGCTGCGTACACACGATCGGATTTTCCATCAGAAAAACCTTGGATCTTTTTTCCGACGGAATTTCGCTCAAGCTTAGCTTGCATACACATGGTCAAGAACATGGTGACATAGAACACTACGAGGAGCCGAGAAAATTAAGTTCAATGCTTCCGAGCATGCGTCGAATTGTTTCCGAGCATGCGTCAGAATTTTGCACGTTGGAATTGCTACAGACGATCGGATTTTACGATAGGATTTTTTTCCGTCTGAAAATTTGAGAACCAGCTCTCAATCTTTTGTTGGTGGAGATTCTGATAAGAGAAGTCCGATGGAGCATACACACGGTCGGAATTTCCATTCAAAGGCTCACATTGGACTTTTGCTGTCGGAATTTCCGATTGTGTGTACAGGGTATTACTCTCCCCATGCTGCTATGATGCCTGAATTTAGTCTCACAGCGGCCACTCTTGCTTTTCCCGCTGGTGTGGTAGTTGCCGGACAAGGGCCTGGCAGCAATGCCGACTCCGTACCTGCTCACTGAGATGAGGAGAGAGGGACAGGCATCACAGTAGTGGTGGCTGCAGGGAACAAAAGATAGGTGAGGTGAAAGTAGTTGAGCAGTTGTTTAAGGAGGGACACAGTAAGTTCTACCCTGCTCTCCATTCAACTGTTTTTTTTAAACCTGACCACAGATGAAAACACCTGTATTGCTCCATCCTCTTATCTCACAGTGTGGTATACCACAAGACAAGACTTCATACCAGCTAAAAAAGGAAGTTCTATTTTTATTTTATGCGGGCTAAACACCCTTGCTTCTCTTGTAAGATTTTCTAGTGAAAAATGTGAACTTGATAAAATACCGTTGGTTTAATGACACCTCAACCTCCTTCTTCAATGCAGATCTCCATTCTGAGGGGATGGATTTTGTGTCCCTGCAAAGCAGAGAATAAAATCATTATCTTCCCTTAGTAAAATCAGCACACATGTCATGGCACACAGTTAACCCTTTGATCCCCCTAGATGTTTAACCCCTTCCCAACCAGAGTCATTAGTACAACGACAGTGCATATTTTTAGCACTAAACACTGTAATATTGTCACTGGTTCCCACAAAGTATCAAAAGTGCCAGTGTCCGATTGTCCACGTTGATCGCCACAATTACTAGTATAAAAAAATAATCCAAAATTCCATAAATATATACCATAGTTTGTAGACTCTATAACGTTCATGTAAACCAGGGGTCTCCAAACTTTCTAAACAAAGGGCCAGTTTACTGTCATTCAGACTTTAGGAGGGCCGGACTGTGGCCAGTGGGAGTAATGAAGGTTTCAACTTCAGTGGGAAAAAATAACGCCACATTGTTTGTTTCAGTGAGAGTAACTATGGTATTGGTATTATTGGTGTAAGTGGGAAAATTGTGCCCCATCATGGATGTCATAGAGCCCCATTGTTGGTGTCATTGGGAGGAATTGTGCCCCATTATTAGTATTATTGGGAGGAATTGTGCCACTTCATTGGTGTCAGTGGGGAGAATAATGCCCCATTTTTGGTGTCAGTGGGTGAAATAGTGCCCCAAGGGCCGGATAAAAGCAAGCAAAGGGCCACAGTTTGGAGACCACTGGTGTAAACCAATAAATATGCGCTAATTGGGATTTTTTTTTTTTTACCAAAAACATGTAGCAGAATACATATTGTCCTAAATTGATGAAGAAATTTGATTGTTTAAGTTTTTTATTAAATATAAAAAAAAATAGTTTGTTTATAGTGCAAAAAGTTGAAAACATAGTGGTGATCAAATACCACCAAAAGAAAGCTCTATTTGTGGGAAAAAATTACATACATTTTATTTGGGTACTGTATTGCATGATGGTGCAATTGTCAGTTAAAGTAACAGTATCATATCTAAAAAAAAATTGTCTGGTCATGAAGGGGATAAATCTTCCTGAGGTGAAGTGGTTTATAAGGATCAGTATCTGAATATTTTGACATTTTACTTGGTTATTGCCAATCATGTCGGACTGTAATAAACGTTATGCAACTTATTGTTGATCTGTTAAAAAAAAAGACGGTTCAATAAAGTTCATAAAAGCTACTGCAAAGCCTCCTTACTGAGTATGGATGCAAGTATATAAAAAGTGACATTACTGCAGGGAATGTCACGGGTCTCTTAGAGGTGAGAAGCACAGCCTGTACGTAGGAAGTGTAATGTATGTAGCAGCTGACTCAGGTCGGGAACAGGTGATGGTCTGAAGATGGCAGTTCTGGTAGTGGAGTGGTCAGATAGGTTCCATTAACGCACTTGTTAGGATGACTCAAGGAGCAGGGCTAGCCTAGGCGCCAGACCTGGCATCACCAGAAATGCAAGGTCTTGGATGCATGTAATAAAGTAATCTTTGCTCCTTATCAGGCCTAATTGCAAAGATTTGCTGCAGGACATGAAAACAACACAGCATGACACATAAGCATGCAAAGCTAAGTGGGTGACTGAGCCATGAACTGGCTTAAAAACTTGGCCCTTGTCAAACTGTTCTACATGTGCTGAAATTTTCGCTGTGGGCTGTATCAATTTGGCCATGGAAGCATCCTGATCATCATTGGTACATAGCAATCTATTGCACTGATATTTTGAGAGTGAGGCCTCATTTTTGGGAAACCCTCACAAAGCAGCCACTAATGCCCTTCATGGACATACAAGCCAATATCAGCATAGTGGGGAGCTGCACACTCACTATCCCTACAGCCATGGAGATTTTGGTAAACCTATTTCTGTTACATTCCAGCATTGCTCTTGTAACATAACATATTGGAGCTTATCAATGATAGCTTTAACGTTTTATATATTGTACCAGGCAAAATGTAAGAACAATGTTAACTATTAAGCTTTGTTTCTAGTCAAAGTAAAACATTTATTGAATAAGGGTTAACATTACAAAAGATACATTTCAGCAAAATCTTTTCTCTCTTTGATAAAACAGATTTTTTTCACACAACCTTGAAGGTGATAATGCTTGAAATAGCGCTTAGCCTAACTTGAATACATCATGCACATAGATCAATGTGTCTTTTAAACAGAGCCTAGTTTTATTAAGAATCTCAAAGTGTGCATTTTTAACATATGCTTTTTATTAATATTAGGGACAAGCACCAATATTTGTCAATATTTTCCTGGCCTTCTAAAGCTGATGGCTCACTTCCTTAGACAAATGCATTCATACTTTACTCATAAACTCTATTCGCTTCCTAAAACCCAAACTGCATTATAACTCACTGTACTATGGAGCCGTTAAAGCTGTGTTGGTTAAAGTCAAGTTGGTGACGAGTCATGTGACAAGGAGAAGTAAAATTATTCTGTGTGCATGGTGAATGATGCATCTAGTATGTAATTTATTTGGAATTGTTACTTCTCTTCTATGTGTCTAATATCTTTTTTTTCTTATTATTCTCATTGTTTGGGGAATTGATTGGCAGTTGGGAGATATTACTAATAGTGTGGCCACCTAAGGCTATCAACACCACTGTACTATATAAGGCAGTAGTGGTATTGCAGTGTTAGCTACACCCTCAGTAGCAAAACAACTTTTAATTGATTGTGCAGGAGAAAGCAATGGCATTTCTCTTTGATTCCAAAACACAGATGCAACCATGGCAAAGTGTAAGAGATGTAGTTGAACTAAAACCTTTAAAACTTCTTGTTAAGAAAAAAATCAGAAGTTACAAAGATAGACACTATAGGATGTACTCTATTTGTGGCCCCTTAGATTTTAATGAAGGCCAACTGGATTTTAAAGTCAATTTTTTACAGATCATGGTGTACATAAATTCTGATCACAAGTGAGAGGAAAGGGTATGGGAAACAGGATTGGTACGTGGCAGGGAAAGGGCAAGAAGTTTATTCTTTATGCTATCTATTCTTGGAACATTTCCATTAGGCAAGTCCCAGCGAATTGCATCCATGCTTGCAGGATTAAGAAAGACTTGTCCAACAGGTCATAAAAGTTCATCCTTGTGTTTTGTCCCAGGCGCAGAGTTGAGCTTTGTGCAGATGATTACACAGGATGATAGCAGAATCATAGCCTTCATCTGCTATTTGTAGTCTGTCTTTTTTTTAGGAGGCATATATTAGTTTTATGACAAAGTTGCATAGGTATTAACTTTATCAGTGTCAACAGACACCACTTGAATATAGCATATGCAATGTTTGACAGAACAATAGTGACTTTAAAGGATATCTGTCTCCTAATCTTGAACATTGACATCTTGAATTATAACACACCGAAGAAGCTTGTCATTGACCATTTCAAATCAGAAGTATATATTTTAAATTGCTCAAAAAAGGTCAGAAAACAAGATTCAAGCCTGATTCAGGTGACTACCTTTTAACACAACTATAATTTTAAGAGTTACGTTTTATCCAATTGTAGATTACAAGAGTAAAAGGCCTAAGATCAAACACAGAGTGAGACAGATACAGTATAAAAAAGGGAACCTGAATTACTGGATAATTCTTGTAACTAGAAAAAGGCTGGAGAGTGACTCTTTAATTTAATTTGCGTCATGTATTTGCGTGGAGTTCCGCTTTAAAAGAAGACTATTAATTACTGTATTGTATAGTTTAGACGCACTCACTTCTTATTTTCAAAAAAGATTGACTTCATCTCTGTACTGTGAGTAGACCTAGACAAAGAAAAATCCCATGGATTTCCACCTCTTAAGTATCTTCTGTACAACTCCATAACACCTCAATTATTGCTGAACTATCTGAACAGTTCCATTTAAGCTATAAATTGAAAAAGTGACACGTAGTTTATTTTTTCAAAACGTAATACATGTCACAGCTTGACACATTGCCTGTGTGAAATATTTCTGTAATCACAATTTGCTATTTTGCTACATTGGCTATGACCCTTTAGATGCACTTAACCTGCAAATTGTTAAATGTTTGATCCCTATGTGGATTGTAGACAACATGACTGTTTTAGCAATCTGCAAAAAAAATTCACAATTTCTTGTGTGAAGATTCCTGAAATAGATGTGTGGCTGTGAAACAGAAAAGTGTAAAATGTAACAATCTGTGCAATTTATAAAAAGGGAAAAAACTCACAAGGCAGTCCTGTTCAAACACATTACGCTGTGACCTTTCCATTTTGAAATACGATAACCGGAAAACGCAAAATAATTCACTTTTTTTAAAAATAAGTATCCTTATCATGGTGTGTTACCTTTGTTAATTGATCCCAACGAACTATATGCCAGCTGCAATAACCTGAATCAGCCAATCAACACTACATATATCTCACATACATATACAGTGCCTTGAAAAAGTATCCATACCCCTTGAAATGTTCCACATTTTGTTATGTTACGACCAAAAACATAAATGTATTTTTTGGGGATTTTATGTGATAGACCAACACAAAGTGGCACATAATTGTGAAGGGAAAGGAATTTTTATTTTTTTTACAAATAAATATCTCAAAAGTGTGGTGTGCATTTGTATTCAGCCCCCTTTACTCTGATACCCCTAAGGCCCCTTTCAGACTGGGGCGGGAGCCGCGGTTGCGGTATAATGCCGGGATTGCCGCGGGAATCAGCCGCTAGCGGTGCGGTATTAACCCCCGCTAGTGGCCGATAAAGGGTTAATACGGCCCACAATGCACCTCTATAGAGGCGCATTGCAGGCGGTATTGCCGTGGTTTCCCATTGTTTTCAATGGGAAGGGGCGGTGAAGGAGCGGTATACATGCCGCTCCTCTCACCGCTCCAAAGATGCTGCTGACAGGAGATTTTTTTGTCTACCGCCAGCGCATCACCTCAGTGTGAAAGCCCTCGGGCTTACACATTGAGTCTTCAGTGAATGAGTTTTTCAGGCGGGATAATAGCGCTATTTCTAGCGCTGTACCGCCTGAAAAACTCCTCAATGTGAAAGGGGTCTAACTAAAATTTAGTGGAACCAATTTCCTTCAGAAGTCACCTAATTAGTAAATAGAGTCCACCTGTGGGTAATTTAATCTCAGTTTAAATACAGCTGTTCTGTGAAGCACCTCAGAGGTTTGTTCGAGAACCTTATGGAGCAAACGGCATCATAAAGGCCAAGGAACACGTCAGACAGGTCAGGGATAATGTTTTGGAGAAGTTTAACCCACCTGGCGGTATCCCCGAGCGTGACTCGGGGTTGATTTTTTCTGCTAAAATCGGTATCCCTGAGTCACGTTCGGGGTAGATATGCAGAGCCTGCAGCATGCGCTGGCTTACCTTGTCCTGGATCCAGCGATGTCACCGCGCTGTGTGAGCGAGCAGGACATCGCTCGATTCACACAGCGTCCTCCTGTGCCGCCGATCTCCGTTCCCTGCGACGTTACGATGCACGGGAGCGGAGATCGGCGCCAAATTCAAAAAGGTAAACAAACACTATACATACAGTATACTGTAATCTTATAGATTACAGTACTGTATGTAAAAATTACACATCCCCTTGTCCCTAGTGGTCTGTCCAGTGTCCTACATGTCATTTTATATAATAAAAACCTTTCTTTCTCCCTGCAAACTGTAGATTGTCCATAGCAACCAAAAGTGTCCCTTTATGTCAAAAATGGTTCTAGATCAGCTAAAAAACAGCGATAATAAATTATAATCACTTGCAGAATTGTGCGATAGCGATTTGTGGGGAAATTCGTCATAAAAAAAAAAAATAATGACAGCGACAATTTTGCAACTGAGAAAATTTCAGTGATTTTGATTTGATTACATTATTGAATATGATAATTTATAATAACTGAATTTTTATTAGAATTATATTATTATTTGTTATAATTATTTATAATTATTTATTATATTATAATTTATAATTTTGTTTTTAAAAAAATTTCATACCCGGGATGCCTATTAGATTCTTGTTTGGTCAGATTTAAGTGAGTTATTCCTAAGAATTACAGGCCTACAGTACAAATCACCAAATTTCCTTGCAAATAATTGTACCGCTTTTGGTACGTAATTCCAGACAGAATCATACCGCCAGGGAGGTTAAAGCATGGTTTGGTTATAAATAAATATCTCAAGCTTTGAAAATCTCACGGGACACTGTTTAATCAAGGAACATGTCGAAGAAGATGCTCTGGTCAGATGAGACCAAAATCAAATTTTTTGACCTAAAAGCTAAATTTCAAGGGGTATGAATACTTTTTCTAGGCACTGTATATATGTTTATTTTTTATCAATTTACAAAATGCAATGTGAGCGAACAGAAGAAAAATTGAAATCAAATCAATATTTGGTGTGGCCACCCCTTTCAAAACAGCATAAATTATTTTAGGTACACTTGCACACAGTGTTTGAAGGAACTCGGCAGGTAACTTGTTCCAAACATCCAGAGCACTAACCTCTGATGCTAAGAAATATAGGCAGATACTTTTCCATCATGCCATAACATCAGGGAGACACGTGACTAGCCACAAATTTATTCTGCAGCAGGACAACGACCTCAAACGAACAACTAATGTCATTAAAGTGGAGCTCCACCCAAAAGGGGAAGCTCCGCTTGTCTGCTCCCCCCCCCCTCAACTGCCACATTTGGCACCTTTTAGGGGGGAGTTGGTACCTGGTTTTGACAGGTACCCTCTCCCACTTCTGACTCAGTTTGCAGCTGCAGACTGAGCCAGAAGTTTGGCCCCCTTTCTTCCCCTGCAGTCTTATGGGACACTTCACAGGTCCCAGAAGACTACAGGTCATTCAAAGTGGAGCTCGCATTGCGCATGGGCAGTAGAGAACCAGCTGTGAAGTTGCAAGGCTTCACTACAGGTTTCCCTTAGTCAAGATGGCTTTGCCGGCATCCGATAGCCGAGGTGAGGACACCACTGAATGCTTGGGCAGGTAAGTGCCCTTATATGGAAAGGTCAGCAGCTACAGTATTTGTAGCTGCTGTTTTTTTTTATGGGGGAGCCTGGAGCTCCTTAAGAACTATCTTCAGCATAAAAAGAAGAATAAGAGTCCTGGAAGTGATGGTTTGGCCCCCACAGAGCCCTGATCTCAACATCATGAAGTCTGTTTGGGATTACATGAAGAGACAGAAGGATTTGAGATGTGAGCCTACATCTACAGGAGATCTGTGGTTAGTTGTCCAAGATGTTTGGAACAACCTACCTGATAAGTACTTTCAAATACTGTATGCAAGTGTACCTTGAAGAATTTATGCTGTTTTGAAGGCAAGGGATGGTTGATTTAATTTGGATTTCTCTTCTGTTTCTTTACTTTCTATTTTGTTAATTGATAAAAATAAATCTCTTGCCAGGCCAAGAGGTTGCTGACCCCCACACCATCTTGTAACAGCAAGGGTCCTGTGTCACAGTGGCTGAGAAAGTTCACGCATACAGTGGAACCTTGGATTACGAGCATAATCTGTTCCAGGAGAATGCTTGTAATCCAAAGTACTCGCATATCAAAGCGAGTTTCCCCATTTAAGTAAATGGAAACGAAAATAATTTGTTCCGCATTGACTTTAATGGGATGCAATACCGCATGTGGCCAGAGGTAGGGGGCGCCGGAGAGCCTCAGGAACGCGTGAAAAGGCGCAAGGACAGCTCGGCTGACCTCGGCAAACATCGGAAAGGCTCGGGAACGGCGTATTTCCAAGTCTTTCCGATCAATTCCAAACTGCTCCTAGCGGCGCCAATCAGCTCGGCTCCTGCGCCCCCTCACCTCAGGCCAAACGCGGTACTGCACACCGCTTTGGCTTGAATCCTGCTCGTTTTGCGAGACAACACTTGCAAACCGAGTTAGGATTTAAAATACAGTGCTCGTACTGCGAAACACTTGTTAACTGCGTTTTTCGCAATCCGAGGTTCCACTGTACCTGGCTGTTGTCTCTAAAATAATACACTGTATTTGTATTACAGGGTAAAACTGATCTCAGCTCTCCATTTTGCAGATTAACCAGGCTGCTTATTTACTGTTCAGCCAATACACAATGTTTGTGGCTATTGAATCTATAAAGCCTAATCAGTCCATCCAATGAGAACGGTCTGAAGGACAGTTGTAATAGGTTAACCGATGAAGCTGACTGATGGTCCGTCAAGCCTACACACCATAGGTTAAATAACCGATCGTGTCAGAACGCGGTGACGTAAAACACAACGACATGCTGAAAAAAGCAAAGTTCAATGCTTCCAAGCATGCGTCGACTTCATTCTGATTTTTAACCGATGGTCGTGCCTACTAACGATCGGTTTTGACCTATCAGTTAGGAATCCATAGGTTAATTTTAAAGCAAGTTGGCTTTTTTTTAACCTATAGTTAAACAACCTATGGGGCCCACACATGATCGGTTTTGACCTATGAAAACAGTCCATCAGACCGTTGTCCTCTGGTTAACCTATCGTGTGTACGAGGCCTAAGTGTTTACATAGTGCCCTGACAAAAGCCAATTTCTTCCAAACACATGCCTGAAGTCCATATTTTATATATAGTTTATATTTTTTTGGTATAATTAGAGATACAGGGATAAGAGCAGGTTTGGGGAATGTGGGTTTGTAGTGTAAGACTCCATGCGCACTGGCTTAACCAACCTGGCAGTATGATTATTCAGATTTTTGCGTCTCAAAGCGGTACAATTGTTTTGCATAGAAATTTTACGTTTTATATTTTAGTCCTGTAATTCTTAGTACTAACACACTTAAATCTGTACAAACAAGAGTCTAGTAGACATCCCGGGTATGATAAAGTTTGAAACACAAAATCATAAATTATAATATAATAAATAAGTATAAATAATTATAAAAAAAAATATCATACTTATATTAAAATTAATTTCCCCACTATTCACTATCGCTCAATTCTGCAAGTGTTCTAATTTATTATCGCTGTTTTCTAGCTGGTCTCAAACCACTTTGATGTAAAGGGACACTTTTTGGTTGCTATGGACTATCTCAAGTTTCCAGGCAGAAAGAACAGTATATATATAAAAAAAATTGCATGCAGGATACTGGACAAAGCACTAGGGACAAAAGGGATATGAAATAATTTCATACAGTAATGTAATCTGTAAGATTACAGTGTACTGTATGTATTAGGAATTTTGTAATTTTTGAATTTGCTGCCAGGCTCCGCCCCTGTGCATCGTGACACTCGCAGGGAACAGAGCCTGGCACACAGAGGCATCGGGTGGAGGACACAGCCCGCGGACACA
This sequence comes from Rana temporaria, assembly GCF_905171775.1. NCBI lineage: Eukaryota > Metazoa > Chordata > Amphibia > Anura > Ranidae > Rana > Rana temporaria. The sequence continues at coordinate 318,774,149 of NC_053489.1, forward strand.
GCCTACGGACACAGCGGGGGTACATTGCAGGATCCCGGGGACAAGGTAAGTGACCTGCACCAGGATCCTGCAATGCAATCCCGAGTGTGGCTCAGGGGTTACCACTAATGGTACTGAAATGTAACCCTGAGACACTCTCGAGAATACCGCCAGGGAGATTAAAAAAACGTTGCTTCTACATGTATTTTGAGCTCAACATTTAGAGGCAGGAAAAAAAACTTTTCTTTTACTCGCCTAAACTTTGTACAAAAAAATGCTAGGCTCCATGCACACTGGCTTAAAAAACGCTGCTTCTACATGAGTTTTGTGTTCTGCCTGTAGAAGCAGCTCAATATTATCATATGTGTCCATGTACATTAGGACGTTAAAAGGCATATTTTGAGCTCAACGTTTAGACACATTTAAACGCGTCTAAACGCAGTACAAAAGATGCTCTATATGAACATTTTTTTTAACCACTTAAGGACATAGCCTCTCTTTCTGAGATTTGTTGTTTTTTGGTTTGTTGTTTTTTTTTGCTAGGAAATTACTTAGAACGCCCAAACATTATTCATTTTTTTCTAACACCCTAGAGAATAAAATGGCGGTCGTTGCAATACTTTATATCACACCGTATTTGCGCAGCGGTCTTACAAGCGCACTTTTTTTGGAAAAAATACACTTTTTTTAATAACAAAATAAGACAACAGTAAAGTTAGCCCAATTGTTTTTTATATTGTGAAAGATAATGTTACGTCGAGTAAATTAATATCCAACATGTCAAGCTTCAAAATTGTCCCGGCTTGTGGAATGGCGACAATCATTTACCCTTAAAAATCTCCATAGGCAATGTTTTAAAAATCCCACAGGTTGCATGTTTTGAGTTACAAAGAAGATCTAGGGCTATAATTATTGCTCTCACTCTACTTATCGTGGTGATACCTCCCATGTGTGGTTTGAACACCGTTTTCATATACTGGCGCTACTCACATATGCGTTCGCTTCTGCACATGAGCACAAGCTCAGAACAGGGCGCGTTTAAGAAAAAAAACAAAAACGTATTTTACCTTTTATTTTTATTTTTTACACTGTTCGTTAAGAAAATAAAAATAAATTGTGTCACTTTTATTCCTAGTACAAGGAATGTAAACATCCCTTGTAATAGAAAAAAATCTCATATTTACACTAGAATGCAATAAAAAAAATTGTCATTTGAAAAAAAAAAATATGTCCCTTTAAGAGCTATGGTGTTGTGATGTTTTGGAATTGGAGGCATAGGTATAATGGATTGGGGGGAGGGGGGGGGGGAATCGAAGGCATAAGTATGATGGGAAGGGGGGGGGGGTGGAATTGAAGGCATATGTATGATGGATTGAGGGGGGGGTTGGAATTGGAAGCTTAGGTATGATAGATTGGGGGAGGTGGAATTGGAGGCATAGGTATGATGGATTGGGGGAGAAGGAATTGGAGGCATAGGTATGATGGATTGGGAGAGGTGGAATTGGAGGCATAGGTATAATGGATTGGGGGAGGTGGAATTGGAGGCATAGGTATGATGGATTGGGAGAGGTGGAATTGGAGGCATAGGTATGATGGATTGGGGGAGGTAGAATTAGAGGCATAGGTATAATGGATTGGGAGAGGTGGAATTGGAGGCATAGGTATGATGGATTGGGGGAGGTGGAATTGAAGGCATAGGTATGATGAATTCGGGGGGAAAATTTAAAGCATAGATGTGCTGGATGGGGGGGGGGGGATGATTAGAGGCATAGGTGTCCTGGAGAGGGGAGGTTGGAAGACAAGGGGGTTGATTTACTAAAGGCAAAAATACTGTGCACTTTGCAAAGTGCAATTTTCCTTGCACGTTATTGGGTACTCTTTGCAAAGTAAAGCCATAACTCATTAACTATGCTCTGGAGCAACTGCCCTTGCAGAGGGCAACTTAGCAAAGTGCACTATTAGCCTTTAGTAAATTACTCGAGATTGTGCTGGGGGGTCGTTAAAAGCACAGGTGTGCTGGGAGGGGGGGGGGCATTGGAGGCAGAGATATGCTGGGAAGAAGAATTAGAGGTAGAGGTGTTCTAGGGGGAGGGGGGATGCATTGGAGGACTGGAGGAGCCATTGGAGGTAGAGTTGTACTGGGGGAGGAGGCGTTTGAGGTAGAGGTGTACTGGGGGAGGTGGCATTGGAGGTAGAGGTGTACTGGGGAGGTGGCGTTGAAGGTAGAGGTGTACTGGGGGAGGTGTTTGAGGTAGAGGTGTACTGGGGGAGGTGTTGGAGGTAGAGGTGTACTGGGGGAGGCGAAACAAAACCAGAAAAAATTCCTTGCTCAACTTACCGACCAGCCTGCTAACCAACCAAATTTTCCTGTCTGATGAGGCTGCACTGATGGGCAGGCTGCATTGATGGGCACTGGTGAGGCTGCATTGATGGGCACTGATTAGGCCGCTTTGAAGGGCACTGAAGAGGCTGCATTGATGGGCACTGATGAGGCTGCACTGATGGGCACTGATGCGGTTTGCCGCCGGAGCTGATGCGAGTGACGGCTGGGCACCCGCGATCGATCGTGACAGAGTGAGAACCGGGATCTGTGTGTGTACACTCACAGATCCCAGGTCTCTCAGGGGAGAGGAGACAGATCGTATGTTCATACTAAGTATGAACACCGATCTCTCTCTCCTCCTAGTCAGTCCCATTCCCCCCACAGTTAGAACACACCTAGGGAACACATTTAACCCCTTGATCGCCTCCTAGTGCTAACCCCTTCCCTGCCAGTAACATTTTATACAGTAATCAGTGCATTTTTTTATAGCACTGGTCGCTGTATAATTGTCATTGGTCCCAAAAATGTGTCAAAAGTGTCCGATCTGCCTGCCGCAATATTGCAGTCCGGATAAAAAACGCTGATCGCCGTCATTACTATTAAAAAAATAATAATAAAAATGCCATAAATCTATCCCCTATTTTGTAGATGCTATAACTTTTGCGAAAACCAATCAATATACGCTTATTGCAATTTTTTTACTAAAAATATGAGAATTTTTTTTTTTTTTAAATGGGATATTTATTATAGCAAAAAGTAAAAGATAATAGGGGTGATTTACTAATGGCACTAGGGGGCACAATGACTACAAGTGCGTTTGAAAGTGTAATGAAAGTGCACTTGGAAGTGCAGTTGCTGTAGATCGCAACGGTACATGCAAGGAAAATAAAAAACAGCATTTTTGCTTGCACATGATTGGATGATAAAATAAGCAGATCTTCCCCTAATTTCAGAGCTTCCCCTCAGATTCACGGAAATCTACAGCTCTAGAAAGCTCTAGTTGTGTAAAAAAAGGACATTTATTTTGTTTGGGTACAGGGTCGTACAACTGCGCAATTATCAGTTAAAGCGACACAGAGCCGTATCGCAAAAAATGGCCTGGTCATTGAGCAGCTAAATCTTCCAGGGCTTAAGTGGTTAAGTAACCAAGCAGAATTTAGTATTAAGCATTTTGCATACTAATTTATCACTGACAGTGCAAGGTTGATCGTTATTCTATACTCACGTTGTTTATATAAAAAAAAAAATAATTGTGTGTCATTGGTCACTTCTTAGATTTCTATACACAAACATTTATATATGAGGTATGTTATGAAATTATTTGTGACTTTATGTGTAAATGTAATAAATATAACAATGTGCGGTTGTACACACAAAGAAAAATATAACCAATAACAAATGGAAAATCAAGTAGCGTAGTGTATAATTCCTGATCTCACAAGCAAATCTCACAGGGCCTTTAAACGCACGTTGAGATGATGCAAGTGTTGTCATGGTGAAAATCATGTCTGTTAAATGTACTACTTGACTAATTTCAGCACCTAACAGGTCGCTTCAAGGGTCTGCTCCAAAGTGGGCTGATGTGATGCATCTTCTGAGGTAGCAATTACGTTTTCTCATTCGGCTACATTCTAATTAACACATAAGTCAAAGACTGGTTTGCCTTTGATATACTTATATTATGCTGTTAGCTGTCTGCCCTGAGGGATGTATGAATGAAATGTTTGCACTAGGGAAAACTGAGATTTGTTGACTGAGGCTATTTTAGGTCTTCCATGGACGTCTGCTCATTTTCATTTGGAAATTCAATTTATGCTTGCACAAGTAGCAGAGAGATAATAGTAAACTACCAATCTCTGAATGAATGCAATGGTTCAAGTCCAAAAAAATATAAAAGCAGTTATTGCTTGCCTCTTTCCATGTTTTGTAATTTTCTTAAAGTAAAACTTGTTTTTTTGTTTCCCAGTCATCCCCACAGCCTGAGTGTTGCTATGTATGGTATGTATGGTACTACTGGAAAATAACACAGTCATATAGGTGGATTCAGAGAGAGTTAGGCCGGCGTATCAGTAGATAACTCGGAATCTGCACCATCCTAAGTTTAAGTGTATTCTCAAACTGAGATACACTTAAACCTAGCTAAGATACGACAGCCTGCGCCGTCGTATCTTAGGGTGCAATATTTAGACTGGCCGCTAGGTGGCGCTTCCATTGATTTCGTCGTAGAATATGTAAATAACTAGATACACCTATTCACGAACGTACGTGCGCCCGTCGCAGTAAAGATACGCCGTTTATGTAAGGCATTTTCAGGCGTAAAGTTATTCCATCAAATAGCTGGACTAGTAATGTTAAGTATGGCCGTCGTTCCCACGTCGAAATTTGAAAATTTTACGTCGTTTGCGTAAGTCGTCCGTGAATAGGGCTGGACGTAATTTACGTCCACGTTGAAACCAATACGTCCTTACTTTGGAGCAATGCACACTGGGATATGTACACGGACGGCGCATGCGCTATTCGTAAAAAACGTCAATCACGTCGGGTCACAGTTAATATGCATAAAACACGCCCCCCCACATCCTCATTTGAATTAGGCACGCTTACGCCGGCCTATTCACGCTACGCCACCGTAACTTAGGAGGCAAGTACTTTGTGAATACGGTACTTGCCTCTCTGACTTACGGCGGCGTAGTGTAAATATGCTACAGCGTCGCAAAGATGCGCGCCCCTACCTGAATCCAGCTAATAGATTTAGGTCTTTACACAAGTTGGTTTTAAAAATACTTGTTTTGTAAATCAATGCATTCACTTGAGTGATCTTTTCCCACGGCCTGGATTTCAGATTTAAGATATATTTATTATTAGATTAAAGCAAGGGGTACTAAAGTAGGGTGATCAGACAGTCCCCTGATTGAGGACACTGTCCCGGACCGAGGCTGTCCCTGGTTTTGTCCCCAAATTGGATTTAATAATGGGCAGGGGCAATTTCAAAGACAGTCAGTGCAGAATTAGAATAAAAAAAATAGAATTACACCCCCCTGCTCCGCCGCGCCTACTAGCATAGGGGGGTTGTATTTTTTCCATTATCTGTGCCCCTTTCTGATGATCATGTGCTGGTCGGAGCGGAGGGAATATTTCTTCAGTTTCGTGCGCATGCCCATTCAGCTTCGCTCGCATGTTCTTCTGCCTTGGCTCAAATCCTGGCCAGCCACCTGCCTATCTCCTTGCCTTCCCTGGCGGAGTGATCTTCCTCCGCTCCCCATCCAGTAGTAGCCGGGGCCCGAAGAGTAAGACTTGAGAGGCTGTGAGGCAGGCGGCGACGGGCAGAGAGTCCCTGATTGTTGCCATTACTAGTAAAGAAAAAATATGTCCCTGGATTTCGTTTTAAAAATCTGGTCACCTTATACTAAAGTTGCTGGAACATGAAAAAAAACAAAGAAGGCACGTGGGCCTAGAGCATTATCTCCAAACAAGGCTTTATTAATGTACAAAAGTAGGTACAGTAATATACTCACAAAGATAGACTTGATTAAAAGCACATCCTAATATTCCTCCACATGGGTCCATATAGCTGTCCACATCACTTGGGGCTGTCCTGTAGTAGCAAATTTCAACAAATCTGAAATAAATTATCCACTTGCCGACCGCAAAACATAGATATATGGTGGCAAGGCAGTGCCAGATTACATACCTAGTACGTGATCTGGCACTTCCAGGTAGGGCCACATGTGCACCGCCGGCGACCCGGCTCTGCTGTGATTTTACACAGCAGATGCTGATCAGCGAATGCCAGCCAATAGCTTCCTGCCTGCCAATCGTCCTGAACACACACAGGACAGGGCTCCGCCTATGTAAGCAAACAGGGCTCTGTCTTGTTAGCGGGGAAGTAATGCATTTACTTTCCCCACAAAGCAGGGAAACAAAATCTATTACTTTCCCTAGTAAAAGCACCACACTGTGTACTCATAAACACTGGCTAGGAACACATTTTACCCCTTGATCCCCCTAGATGTTTAACCCTTTTCCAGTCAATGTCAATAGTACAGTGATATGTTTAGCATTATCCACTATATTAGTGTCACTGATTCCCAAAAAGTGTCAGATAGTGTCAGAATGTTCATCGCAATATCGCAGTCCCACTATAAGTTACTGATCGCCGATATTATTAGTAAAAAATAAAAAATTGTAAACACTATAACTTTAGAGAAAACCAATTAATATACACAAATTGGGATTTTTTTAACCAAAAATATGCAGCAAAATACATATTGACCTACATTTATGAAGTTTTTTTTTAAATGTTCTATTAGATATGTTTTATAGCAGAAAGTAAAATATATACAGTTGTATTAAAAATTATTCAACCCCCACTGAAATTGATTGTTTTGCCAAGTTTGACATTGATTTTGATCATCCTGTCATCCTGCTTACAATTAAATCAAAGAGGCACGTGTAGGTCAGACAAATATAACATAACATTTATAATGAAATAACCACAAATGTCTTTTCTGTGCTCACATCATTATCAGTTTTATTCAACCCCCAATTGACATTCAATCTTAGTACTTAGTACAACATCCTTTTTACAGTTATAACAGCTTTTAAACTTGAAGCATAGCTTGACACAAGTGTCTTGCAGCGATCTACGGGTATCTTCGCCCATTCGTCATGGGCAAAAGCCTCCAGTTCAGTCACATTCTTAGGCTTGCGCACTGCAACTGCTTTCTTTAAGTCCCACCAGATGTTCTCAATCGGATTTAAGTCTGGTGACTGCGATGGCCACTCCAAAATGTATCAGCCTTTAATCTGCAACCATGCTCTAGTGGACTTGGAGGTATGCTTGGGATCATTGTCCTGTTGAAAGGTCCAACGTCTCCCAAGCCTCAGGTTTGTGACAGACTGCATCACATTGTTATCCACTATCTCCTGGTACTGAAGAGAATTCATGGTACCTTGCACACGCTGAAGCTTCCCTGTACCTGCAGAAGCAAAACAGCCCCAAAGCATGATTGACCCCCTGCCATGCTTCACAGTAGGCAAGGTGTTCTTTTCATCATAGGCCTTGTTCTTCCTACTTCAAACATAGCGTTGATCCATGGGCCCAAACACTTCTAATTTTGTTTCATCAGTCCACAGAACACAATCCCAAAACTTCTGTGGTTTGTCCACATGATTTTTGCATACTGCAGTCGACTCTTCTTATTCTTTGGAGACAGCAATGGGGTGCGCCTGGGAGTTCTGGCATGGAGGCCTTCATTACACCGTGTGCGCCATATTGTCTGAGCAGAAACTTCAGTACCCACATCTGACAAATCTTTTGTCAGTTCCTCAGCAGTCACAAGGGGACTTTTCTCCACTCTACGCTTCAGGTAGCGCTCAGCAGTCAAAGTCAGCATCTTCTTTCTGCCACAACCAGGTAGCGTTTCAACAGTGCCCTTTGGCTTGAATTTGCGAATGATGCTTCCTATGGTGTCTCTTGGTATGTTTAACATCTTTGCAATCTTCTTATAGCCATTGCCCTTCCTGTGAAGAGTAATCACCTCTTCTCTTGTCTTCCCGGACCATTCTCTTGACTTCACCATGTTTGTAACCACACCAGTAAATGTCTAGAAGGAGCTGAGTATCACAGTCATTTTAAAGCTGCCTGATTGGTGCTTATTAGGCTTTATTGCTGCTCCCTGACATCCACAGGTGTTTTCAATACCTGATTGAAAACACTTCAATGAACCTCCTGTTCTTCAGAGTGGTAGTCTTTAAGGGGTTGAATAATTGTGTAAATGAAGAATTCACAAAATAAACATTTACTACTGTATTACAAAACCAATTGATGTCATTTTAGTTGCATATGGTTCTTTAAGAAGTCCTTGTAGGATTTCATTCTGAATACAATTACAAATGTACACTAAATTCCCTAAAACCCTTTACAGCATTGGGGGGTTGAATAATTTTGAACACAACTGTATATTTTTTTTTTTCAACATTGAAGGTCATTTTGTGTTTATAGTGCAAAAAATAAAAAAACACAGAGCTGTTTAAATATCACCAAAAGAAATCTGTGGGGAAAAGGGACACGCAATTGTCAGTTAAAGTAACGTGAGTACAGTGTCGCTGGACCATGCAATTGTCAGTTAAAGTAACGCAGTTCCGGCTGATGCAGTAGCTAATGCCTAGATTGACAAAATGTCTTTGTTAGTTTAGTGACCCAACTACTCTCATGCTGCACTCTCCTCTCGGTACCGATTTGAGCACAGATTATCCTGAAATTAACCTCTCCCCACATTGGGGTTATAGTATAAGTTAAGTTAGGATGTTTATGATATGTGCTGTGCTCTGTTGAGGCATGTTGTCGCAACAGAGGAACTGCCCTTGCGTGGGCAAATGTTCGGCCCCTGTGTGGGCTAGTCTTGTATGCCAATGGAAACTTCAATAAAAAAGATTTTGCAAAAAAAAAGTAACGCAGTGCCGTATTGCAAAAATGGCCTGGTCATGAAAGGGGTAAACATCAAATTCAATGTATTCATTCAAATTCATAAATTTTATTCGAATGACATGATGTGGTAGTTTGGGCCTTTTGTTAATGTTTGAAGCATCTGATTAACCTCCCTGGCGGTATGATTATGTCAGGTTTTTGATGCTGAAAGCGGTATGCATGGAAATTTGGCGTTTTATATTGTAGGTTTGTAATTCTTAGAAATAACTCACTTAAATCTGTCCAAACAGGAGTCTAGTAGACATCCCGGTACAATAAAGTTTGAAACACGAAATCATTAATTATAATATACAAAATAACTATAAACAATTATACCAAATAATAATATAATAATAATAAAAATTATTCAATAATGTTATCAAATCAAAAACACTGAAATATGCTCAGTTGCAAAATTGTCGCTGTCATTACTTTCAATGTTTGAAGACGAATTACCCCACAAATCACTATCGCTCAATTCTGAAAGTGATTCTATTTTATTATTGCTGTTTTCTAGCCAATAGAAAATTAGTTTTTAAGGTTAGGTTCCAAATTGACATCTCTTCAACCGACACGAGCGGGTGAGTGGATAAGACTTCCAATATTAGAGGTAGATCCCATTTTGGAAAGGAACGCCTGGATGGAGGATGCATCTTCAGTACGCCTCTGAGGAATGTAACCACTAGAGGGTCTTCTGCCCACCTGATGTTAGTTGCTGCAGAAATTGCGGACACTTGTACCTTAAGGGAACTCTGGCGGAGCCCCAATTCTAGACCAGTTTGAAGGAAGCTCAAAACATCAGCAGTGGGAGGAGAGACTAGATCAAACCCTTTTCCTGTGGCGTAGGACAAGAACTTGTCCGAAAATCCTTGCATATATTGCATTGGTTGTTGGTTTTCTGGCTTTAAGCAGGGTGGATATGACCTCTTGGGAACAGCCTAACAATTCGAACCTCCTTCTTTCAACTTCCATACATGAAGATCCAGCTTCTGTGGGTCTGGATGAGCCAGCCTGCCCTGGGTTAACAACTGCAGGAAGGGAGGAATTCTAATCGGAGGATCCACACTGAGGTGCATGGCAAGAAGGAACCAAGGTCTCTTCGCCCAATTAGGTAGTACTGCTAGCACTTGGACTGGTTCTCTCAGGAGTCTGAGGAGAAACTTTGAGATGAGTGGGTGAGGAGGAAAGACGTAAGCTGTCCTGAAGTTCCAAGGACATGACAACGCGTCTACACCCACCGCTTGTGGGTGTGGGAGGCTAGAGAAGAATCTGCTGAGTTTGAAATTCTCCTGCGTAGCAAAGAGGTGTACCTGTGGGGTCTGCCATAAATGGGAGATCTGGTTGAACATGTGGGGGTGGAGAGACCACTCATTGTTGTCCCTAAACCTCCTCGATAAGACATCTGCCTCTGAGTTAATTTTGCCTGGGAGATATATTGCTCTAAAGTCTACCAGGTTCCTCTTGGCCCAGACCATTACAGGTTCCACTTCCCTCAGAAGTGTCTTGCTGTGGGTGCCTCCTTATTTCTGAAGGTACGAGACTGCAGCTTTGTTGTCCAGATGCAGAAGCATCCTCTGCCCCTTGATCTGAAATGCAAAAGAGGTTAAAGTGGATGTAAACCCCCATACACCCAGTGAAGTGAACAGCCTCAAATGATACACAGAGATTAACCAAATCTCCCTATATAGGTTTTATATGTATATCTGTTGTCTTCACATTTATATACTGTTTAGAAAGTTGAGATCGTGTTAGGAGATTTTCTCTTCCTGTTTAACACAGAGTGTGATCTCAGGGCATACAGTCAAGATAGCTAACATTGCTGATTGGAGGAAAGGCACACACCCCCTCTCATCATAGGCAGAGACTTTTAGAGCTGTTGTGTAATAGGAGCTGCTCTCTACTAATCTATTTTAGCAACCTCCTTTGACAAAAGATTCAGGCTGCTTTTGTCTAAAGAGTAAAAAAAATATGTCAGGAGTTCTCAGGCTGATAACAGAGGAACCGTTCAGAAGAGAGCTATAAGCTCATTGAAAAGAGATAACAAAATACTGCAGATATATGTGTCCAGCTCAAATTTCATGAATCGGGTTTACATCCACTTTAAGGTTAGAAATGCTGCCCTCATTTCTAAGATGTTGGACACTATCCCTCTGGTGGGAAAGGACCATCTTCCCTGAATCTGGAATTCTCTGCAATTGGCACCCCACCCCTTGCCACTCACATCTGAAGTAATTGTGGTTGATGAGTGGGAACCCAAATGATGGGACCAGGAGAGATTCTCTGGATTCGTCCACCAGTGCAGACTCCTGCTCATTAGTGTTGTCAAACGAATTGACTAAGATAGATGTTGCAGTCTTCATTGTGTTAGGAATCCCTTCTGGAAGTAACTCAGGTGCCAGTGAGACCAGAGGACTAGAGGAATGCACAAGGACATCATGTCAATAAGGGTCAGACACTGTGAAGCCGATAAGTGGGACCTCCGTATGGTCTTGGACATTTTTTGAATGATGTGCTCCATCTTCGGTTGGGGTAAAGAGACTGTGCCCAGGTGCATATCGAACATTGCTCCTAGGTAAACCATCTGTTGTGTTGGAATTAATTGGCTCTTTCGGTGATTCACCAACCACCCCAACTCCGATAACAACTGTAGAAGTATTTCTCTGTGGGCTATAAGCTGGTTCAGGTTGTTTGATAGCAAGAGGATATCATACAGATAGTGGTAAATTCTTAATCCCCTCTCTCTCAAAAGGCTAGAGAAAGATATCAACACTTTCGTGAACACCTGAGGGGAGGTGCACAGCCCAAAGGGCAGAGCCTGGAATTGCAGGTGGACATGACCCACCGCGAACCTTAGGTAATTTTGGAAGGATGGAAGAATAGGGACATGGAGGTAAGCATCCTGCAACTCTATCGATATTAACCAATCTCCTGGTTGTATGGTTTGGATAATTGTTTGGAGCGACTCCATCTTGAAGCTCTCAGGATGGATGTATCGTTGTGCCTCTTCAAATCTATTACAGGTCTCCAGTCACTTGTTTTTTTCTGTACCAGAAAAAGGGTGGAATAGAAACCTGTAAATCGCTCCGAAGGGGGGACAGGTACTGCTGTACCTTGATTCTGCAGAGACTCTATAAACTGGTTTAGGGCCAGTGCTTTCTGTGGGGAGGCCGGTGTCTGTGTATCCTTGAAAGATGATGAGATTAGAGAAAATCCAGAAGTGACCGTACCGGACTGTTGATAGGACCCAGGGGTCTTGGCACTTGGAGGCCCAGAGTAGAAAAAAATATTTTAGCCAGGCTCCCACTGGGGGGAGTCTTCGCCCCTCTGGCATCAAAAGGACTTCGTCCCCTTCCTGGGGAGCGGTGTGGGACTTATTCTTTCTGGCTCCCAAGAAAGATGCCGAAACAGATGTCAGCGCAATGGCTGGTCTCCCCTGCAGCTAGATAGCTCCTCTTGAGGTCTATGTCAATTTGTCTATCCAGGGGATCCTTGAATGATGTTGAATCCTCCATTGGCAAGGTTATATTTTTGCAAGGCACACTACTGCCCCATCAACCACAGGCATTGAACTTAAGGACTGAGTATCCGAATCTGCCAGGGGAATTTGGTTAGATGGGCTAGGGAAAACCTTTTGTCAGTTTTGCGCCACTTGTCCTCTATAATCTCTCTGATCTCCCCCATTAATAGGAAGAGGATTTTTTTTCTCTTAAGGAATGAGAAATAGGTTTTTCATTTTTGAGGAGGTTCTTCCGGATCTTCCCAGGCAATGGCATTCTTCACCGCTTGGACAAAGGGCTATACCAGGGAAAAACTGAAACGGTTCAGAATCATCTGAGGACTCCCCGGATGGATCTTCTGGTGGAGTTTGTCTAGCTGTTTTTCCTAATGCAGGCAAAGGAGTACTAACAGCTGATGGACCCGGGGGGTGTCGGGGTCTGAATCCAATATTTGTGCAGCTTGTGGAACCGTGGGGATTATAGCTGCCAATTCAGAAAGAGAGTCTTTAATGGTTTGCTTAAGTTGATCACCCACCTGTTGGCCTTCCAGTTCCCGGTTGGCTGCATAGTCCCTGAGACAGTCTCTACAGACTTATCAGGGAGTGGAACTGCGCCACATGCCCAGCACTTTTTTCTTGACGCCCATGGTGGGGGCAAAGGAGAATGACGATGTCTTTGAGATTCTGATCTTCTAGAAGACTAATAGTGTGAAGAGCGTGTTCTCCGCTCTAGACTATCATCATTGTCATGGCGTATTGAGGATTTCCTGGACCGCTTAGAATGAACAGGACTGAAACTAACAAAGTTTATTCGTCAGTGGCGCACTCTTTTTTTCTTTTTTTTTACTCACATACTCACGCCCTGGTAACGGTAAGAGACTAAAAAGTTGTGGGAAAGCAAAAACCGGAGCGAATGGCACCCTATCCTGTGATTCTGGCTAAAAAGAAGAAAACAGTATTACGCCCGAGCCGCGCATGCGGGGAATGAAAACAAAATGTATTTCTCTATTCTTTTTTTAAAACCTAAACTTTGCGATTTACTGTATGAAATTTAAAGAAGACAAAAAACCTGACCTGACCAAGCGAAAAGGAAGCTGATCCTCCCGCCGTATCCACCAGTATTTGTTTCAATCCTTGAAAGTTCAGCAGACTGTGTTCCTATGAGGAAACTCTGCAAGACCCCAAAAGATCTACAGAAGGGTTTCTCAGTCTTATCAGCGCCAATAGCGGCCCAAGAACAGGGACTGCACATGGGAGAGGCTGAACCAGACGAACGCTGCTGACTGTAGAGGTATGGACGTACTACTACTCTTCAACAGACAAGATGGATGAGGGAAAAAAAGGAGAATGTTGGGGGAGGGGCTATGCCTTTAATTTATGCTATTCACTAGTCCTGAAGGAGGAGTCGAGGCGGAGCTCTATCACATGTATGCTGCCATGGAGGCACCAGGAAAAATAAATACTGCTTGCTTCATCTTTAATGTACTATCATTAAATTACACGCTACATTGATTTTGATAGTAATGCATGTAAAATGCATTAAAATGCATTAAAATTAAAATGCATCTAAAACACGCCGCAGCTAACCTGCATAGATATGAACTGGGCTTTACATTTATTATCTATAATTCTTTTACATTATATTACATGATCTCTGCTAAGAATGATTATTAGGTCTGATATATATATATATTTTTAAATTGGTTTCTTTTTTATATATGTGATTTACCTCTATGCGCTTACTTGATTAACTAGGATGTTGCTTCAGCACTGGCCCTGTCAGCTTGTCAGACTCCTATTTTAAACAGAACAATCTAGCTGAATAAATTGCTTGCCAGAAGCTTGGTACAATGATAATCACATGGGGTCACATTTTGACAGACCTATTAGGCTGCCACAGCAGACGTCCCACTACACTGAGGAAAACAAATTGGAAGTCTTTATAAGAACTCTTGCTATAAATACCTGTTTGCAGATATTAATTATGGGCAAAGGATTATAAGCAGTACAGAGCAAAGCTATAAGCATATTACAATTGGGACTGTGTGTTCCCAAAAATTTCCAACACACCATCATCTCAGCTATAAAAGGAAACAGGATTGTTATAAAAAGAACAATTTTCTCTACGGACTATCACTTGTGTGCTCATTAACACTCAGTAGTCTATCTGCTCTAGGTAATGTACTTTCCATAGACATTCATGAAAATTAAATAAGCAATATTTTTGAGTAACCCAGACATGGTTTAGGAGATATTTGCAATGTCCCCGAACAATGTATTCTACTGCGCATGGGCCTTCTTGAAAGGGCACGCTGTGCCCTTTCAAGCTTGGGTCATGCAGTGACTGGCGGCTCCCACGTGCATGCGCGGGAGCAACGTCACACGACTCTGGCCAGTCACAGAGCCCAAGTTCATGGCCACGGAAGGAAGAGGGGTAAAGAATGGATGCTTGCTGCCAGCGAGGAAGACGGGACATTGCATGCTTCTCCTGCAGGTAAGTGTCACATAATGGGCTACTATACAAGTTACACTATGTTTGGCACTATTCTATTTTACATGCATCAACTGGGATATTTCTGATCGCAAGAATTAGTACTGCCAAGACGCATCTGATCATACAGGTCTGCCTGTTAAAGCTATATATGTCTCCTTTTTTGGTATCAAAGTAAGGAGCATTACCATTCGGTAAGGAGCCATCTACATTCATTCACTTCGGGTGTATATCAGTCTAAATGGTGAAGGTGGAATACTACTGATCACGCATCTGTCTTTAATCACTGAGGATTGTTTATGGACTTTTTTCTTTTTCATGCATTTATTGGACTTATTCACTTCATTGAGATCATAAGTCATATATTATGTTTGGCACAGGATTGATCGACACCAACAGGCAGTAATTATACTGCAATAACGGACTTTTGTACTAGATCATCTATTACTATTGTTGTAGTAATTTAGCACTTTATTTCATTGCACTTGATATAAGTATGGATTACTAATCTATTATTGTTAGCGCACCCACCCCCCACATATACCACTGTTATAATCACTTGATTATTTTGGGTTGCAGCTATAGTCTTATATTTTATTTTATTAAAAAAAATTGGCGCGAGATACAATTTACATATGTACCATGATATTGGCTGTTGCCAATCACAGCTAATCACCATAGTAAACACTGAATTAATCAGTTACTATTGTCCTGATTGTGACGTCGGACTTTGTGCTGTACCATGTTTTAAAATTTTCCATACCCGGGAAGTTTATTGAATAAAAAGTATTATTATTATTAAATTATTATTTGTTATTATTTATTATATTAGAATTTATGATTTTGTGTTTCAAACTTTACCATACCCGAGATGTCTACTAGACTCTGGTTTGGACATATTTAAGTGAGTTATTCCTAAGAATTACAGGCCTACAATGTAAAACGACAAATTTCCATGCAAAATAATGGTACCACTTTCAGCCCCTAAAATCTGAAATAATCATACCGCCAGAGAGGTTAATGTGCTTCTTGTGGAGCCACTCCTTTGTTGCCTTGGCGGTATGTTTTGGATCATTGTCATGCTGAAAGACCTATCCACGACCCTTTTTCAGTGTTCTGCCAGAGAGAAGAGGGCGCTCATACAAGATTTTGCAATACATGGTCCCCTCAATGCAGCAAAGTCAGTCTGTACCTTTACCAGGGAAACAGCCCCAAAGCATAATGTTTCCACCTCCCTGCTTAACTGTTGCGATGGTGTTCTTAAGGTCATAGTCAGCATTTTTCTTCCTCCAAACATGGCAAGTCACCCTCCTCAAGAAGGCACATGTACAGTCATGCCAATGAACATCTAAATGATTCATAAAAAAATTGTGAGAAAGTGCTGTGGTCAGATGAGACCAAAATTGAGCTCTTTGGCATTAACTCGATTCACCAGGTTTTGAGGAAGAAAAATGCTGACTATGGGGCAGATCCTCAAAAGGGATACGCCGGCGTATCTACTGATACGCCGTCGTATCCCTGTTTCTATCTTTGGAACTGATCCACAGAATCAGTTTCCAATAGATAGGCAGAAGATCCGACATGTGTAAGAGACTTACACTGCCGGATCTTAGGATGCAGTACCGCAGCCGCCACTGGGGGCATTTCGCGTCAAAATGCCGCTTCGGGTATGCAAATTAGCACTTACGGAGATCCACGAAGCTTTTACGCTTCGTTTTTTCTCCGTAAGTATTAAGTTGCATGTGTAAAATTAGGGCTGCTTTTACAAAGTGTAAACTGTTTACACCTTCTAAAAGTAGACCCTTCTGTCCAGCGACGCAACTTTATTGACCCGACGCGATCCACAAAGCTTGGCGTAACGTAATTTCGCGCTATGCACGTCGGGAAAATTACGTCACGAGCATGCGCAGTACGGCCGGCGCGGGAGCGCGCCTAATTTAAATGGGAATCGCCCCCATTTGAAGAGGAACGCCTTGCGCCGGCGGAATTTAAGGTACACAGCCAAAATTTTCTAGGTAAGTGCTTTGTGGATCGGCTCTTTGTGGATCTGGCCCTATAACCCTAAAGCCGCGTACACACGCCCATTTTTCATGTCATGAAAAAAAACACATTTTTCTCGACGTGATTCTTGTCAAGCCTGCCTTGCATACACACGATCGTGAAAAAAAATGCTCAAGCAAAACGCGGTGACGTACTACACGTCTGACGGCACTATAAAGGGGAAGTTCCATTCGGATGGCGCCACCCTTTGGGCTGCTTTTGCTGATTTCATGTTAGTAAAAGTTTGGTGAGAGACGATTCACGCTTTTCAGTCTGTTACAGCGTGACGAATGTGCTATCTCCATTACAAATGCTAGTTTTACCAGAACAAGTGCTCCCGTCTCATAACTCCCCTCCGCTACACAAATACGGGAGTTTTTTTGGGGGGATGTTTTACCTTTTTCAGCAAACAGCTCGGCCCTGCCCCTCAATGCATGCCATTCACACAGTGCTCATTGGCCTTCCTGGGATATGAATGTCACATATCCCAGGAGTCCTTTACTCTCTGATTCATTTTGTTGGAAGCGGGTGGGCCTAGTGATGCTTCATTGTGAGGCCCACTGGCTGAACCCGGAAGAGAAGGCGGGCATCGCGATGACATCACAAGCAAGATTGTGGCAAGAGGACCCAAACTGTAGCCAAACTGTGTTTACAATGCCACCAGGTAAACGGGGGCAGAAAAAAAATGGGGGTGGGTAAGTTGAAGGTCTTGGTTAGTATGACAAGCAGAGAGTGGTCACAAAGTCATTGAAGAGATAATGCTCTGTCCAGGGATTTCTGTTTACTGCAATCAGATGAGTAAATAAATTTGCTGTGGGTTACTACACTCTACATATAGTAATTGCATTTTGTAAAGCTTTATTAAATGGGACGATTTTAAATGTTTGCTTTATTTAAGCCTGATAAAATATTTCCCGTTACTAATAATTGAATCAATCAACAGAGGGGGAATCAATAAATACAGATTATACAAAATTTGTATTATTCAATAAATACAGATTATACAAAATGGTTTTACTAAAGAATTCCAGTTGTGGTTGTCTTTATACAGATCATATTTTGTCAGTTGACGCTTTGCCTCAGTGCACAGAAGTCAGTTATCTATGTGTCTAGGTAGGATTGCTCTGTTGTATGAAATGGAAAGCGAAAAAACGAACACTACAAAGGAAACATTTCACAGGCTGTTAGATAGCAACAATTGTTGGAAGCCCCTTTAATCTTTTGACTTACTATGAAAATAAACCTTCCATGAATCAGCAAGATCAAGGTGTTTTCACTTACCCAAAGCAAAGCTGCTCATGGTAATTTATTTTAGGTCAGTGCTCAGTTATGGATAATGTTAACGGTGTATAGAAAACACAGCATTTTTGCCTTTTGTATCAAGTCTAATAGAACATTAAATTATAGTTATTCTTCGAATGCTGGTTACAATAATTACATTTAAAGAGAACTGCAGTCTGCTCAGATAATTTATAATAAAAACACCTCATGCTGAAGCTTCCCTCCAACCACTTTGCATATTATTTTATAGATACTGTGATTCTGTATTTGCCAAATATGCTGCAGAAATCTCCCTCCACTGAGTCTGGCTACAACCATTTTAACTGTGGGCAGCTTAAGCTGCTGCCTGTTGACTTCCTGGATTTACAGAGACACACAGAGGCACACCTACAGCTCTGCAGCCCCCATTGGCCCACTTATGACTCACCCCCCGGCAGAGTGAGAGAGAGAGCTGTGCATGATGTCATAAACCTAGGCTTTTTTTCAGACAATAAACAATTAGTGGGTTGTATAAGGTATTTACCGGCAGAAAAAAAATGTTTTAGGTTAGTTATAGGTTCTCTTGGTAGTTTCCTCCTCACCTTCCTGACATTTACTATTTGTTTTCTTTCCCATTTCTTGTCCTCCTGAAATACCAAGTCCTTTTGGTGACTTCTCCTCTGCCTCCCATGTTGGAGCCTAATCACTTGAGCTCTGGCATGTGGTCAGGAAGGGTGTTGGTGCTTAGCCTTATGTAAGCTCCAACCAGGCTGACCTTTTACTTCTGCAAGCAAACAGGGGGGCTGGGGGAAGCAATGGAAGACAGGTATCAGCAGTGGGAGAGTGGGATTATTAAGTGAACCTGTTACTTTGCTCTGAACAGACAAATTATAGATTCACTTCAAAGTGTAATTTTACCCAAAACACTTTGATAACAATTAAGGTTCTTTAACAAAACAACATACATTACATAATAATAATAATTGCTACCAATATTAGTGTGAGCTGTAAATTGCCCTCAGCATTGCTCCTGTTTCTTTTTGCTGGAGGCTGCCATGGGGCAGCCCACAGCAGTTATTTCCTTATTGGAAACTTTCCCCCTCTCCTTGGTCTCAAAAACAATATGCCTATTTGTTCAATTAAAATACCATGTATGTACATTTCCAGCATTGATTGTCTTAGCTCAGAGAAGAAGGCTGACAGAAGCTTAAAGCTGGCCATACATTATGCAAATTTTCTTTCCTTCAAAAACAGGTTGACGGGAAAAAAAACACTCAAATCTCTCCATCTGGGCTATTGTATTCTAATGATTAATGCTGCCGGCTATAGCCAGCAGCAGTAATCATACGGAAAAAAACAGACCTTTTGGTTATACTGAAATCAAGCCATAGATCGACTTCAGTACAACCAGCCTGTCCATAGATGGATCAAAATTCATCTGGTTCCTGCTGAACCGGCCAAATTTCGTTCCATCTATGTCAGGCTTTACAGCGCTAAAGTTCCAAGGCTGTCTGAGGGAGAAAGCGAGAATATTAGGGGGATAAGATAAGACATTATCCTTGTAAGTTTACCTCTTTTGAGTCTGGCAGCAGAGTTTGTCCTTTCACCTCTCCTGCTTTTCTTTTCTCTCTTGCTAATCTGTGTTCCCTCAGCACAGTCTGTATCATACCTGTTTTCTTCCTCCTTTAGCAACAGTAAATCTTAAAGCTGTCAGGTGATTGGCCTCTAGTGGCTCTGATGTTGGACACAGTGCCGATTAAAGAGAGCAACTGAGCATGTGCAGTGCAGGGTCAGACATCAAAATGTATTCCTGGATTTTAAACAGTATATATAGGTACTTATTTTTAAGGTTTTACAGCTATACCTACAAAAGTGGCCAGCCTGAAGTGATCTATTAGGACCTAATTTTCTGACTAAAGTTAAAAAAGAAGGCATGTTTAAAGAAAGAGAGTCACCCTTTGATAATGAACTTCTACATGGATTAATTTTGTTGTTGTTATTACAAAAACGTATTAGCAATGTAGTGCTCCCAGCGTCAACCTTTTTTTAACCACTTCCACTCTCGCACCTGTTTACCCCCTATTGGCCAGAGCAAATTTTACACTTCTGCTATGGACATGTTTATTTGGGAATACTTTTATTAGTACTTGGTTTTTTTAGGGACAAACAAGGCTTTATTTTGTGATATTGTCTTGCAAAAAATTTTTTTTCCTGCAATCCAATAAAACAAAACAAGACTAAACAAAGCGTACTTTTTCTTTTTTCACCAGTGTTAGTTTAGAAATAAATAATGTGACTGCAGATACAAAGTGTGCATTTTATTCTGTAATTCTTCCTGTTTAAAATGACACTGAAAATATGATTCTGGTACAAAACTTTGCACTTATTTACAAATGAAATAAAGATTTTTTTTTTTTAATTTGCACTTTTTTAAACGTGAAATGTATTAATATATAGCAAATATGTAAACATATTAACAAACAAAACAAACAAAAAAGTTTAAACACTTATGAATAATAAAAGAGAAACAAAATAAAACATCAGCATGAAAATAATAGTTAATGGATAGGTTCACCACTGCACCTGGAAAACAAGAAAAAAATACATTGGCAGACATAGAAACCTTATTTGGGAAACAATGTGCACTGAAGGAAGGATAATTTTGTAGGTAGCTATATTTTCCATATTTAAAATGGTTAATCTATATTTGGGATGGTAGTGTTATTCATGCAATAGTTCTAATTTTTTGTAATCACAAAAATGTTCCTAACATGATTTCCTTTAGAAATGCCCAGATCTGAGGAATATCAAAATCTAAATAGCAGCAAAACGTATTCAGTGAAACCTTTAAGTAGAAATTTTGCCAGAAAGGTGGTAAGGTTACACCGTGTTTCACACTATCGTATGCTTTCATTTATTACCTCCACAGTAAGGAAAGATCTTCAGACTCGGAGAGTTAAATTCGTTTTTTTTCTGTGCAAAATCAAAAGCAGCTTTCATCTATGTTGTATGTTTTCTACAAATGGCATCTAGAGGAGAAAGGAAAGACAAAGATGAGGCTACATTGCACATTCACGTCATATGTTTCTTTGTTCTTTGACGTTTTCTTAGAAATTTACAGTCTGATGCAGCGTACACACGATCATTTTTCGGCATTAAAAAAACTTCGTTTTTGAAAAACGTCATTTAAAATGATCGTGTGTGGGCTACACGTCATTTTTCAGCTTCTGAAAACGACAAAAAAAAAATCGAACATGCTGCATTTTTAACGTAGTTTTAAACGATGTCGCTTTTCGGGTTGTAAAAAATGATCGTGCGTGGGCTAAAACAACGTTTTAAACCCGCGCATGCTCAGAAGCAAGTTATGAGACGGGAGCGCTCGTTCTGGTAAAACTACCGTTCATAATGGAGTAAGCACATTCATCACGCTGTAACAGACAGAAAAGCGCGAATCGTCTTTTACTAACAGGAAATCAGCTAAAGCAGCCCAAAGGCGAATAGAACTTCCCCTTTAGAGTGCCGTTGTACGTGTTGTACGTCACTGCGCTTTGTTCATCATTTTTTTTAAACGATGGTGTGTGGGCAACGTCGTTTTTAATGATGAAGTTGGAAAAACTTTGTTTTTTGGACATGCTGAAAAACAAAGTTTTTTTTCATGCCGAAAAATGATTGTGTGTACGCGGCATTAGGTTTAGCCTTTTAGTGATATTTTGATTATCCCTTTTTTAAATGAAATTTTAAACCATAACTGTGGGCCTACCCTCCACCCCACCCCCTGTCCCATGTGGATTTTTCGCTTTTTTCGTTTTTTTTTTTAATATACATGGTGTAACTCCAGAAATAATCCAGAGCAGTAATGTAAAATGCAGATACCCCTTTGGATCTTCCCCCGGTGGTCCTCAGTTATGCTGAATGCAGTACTGATATGATGTGAACTCTCTGCAACATTACACTGTAAATATAGGTTACTGTGGAGACTTTCCCCAAATTGGGCTTTCTTTTTGTGGTTAATGGTAATAGATAGTACCTGACTTTATAAAAAAAAAATATTATCAAGGGAATAGTAACAATATATATATATATATATATATATCACATAAACTGTGACCAAACAAAAAAATATAATAAATTAATATATAAATATATTGAATTAAATTAGTATATATATATAAATCCTGTTTGAACAGGATTAATATCACACCCAAGGCGTTTGCCGTGTGCAACCATGTGAAAACAGTCCACGATAAATAAAGGAGTTAATTCAAATGAATAAATTAAATAAATAAATTAATATATTAAATTAAGTAAATACATATTATTATTACCCAAGGAGGGGGGCTGAGGCTAAGCCGTGAGGCCACAACCACTCCTCTAACACCAAAATTGATGAAACATCAGATAAATCACAATAATACGCAAAGTGACATGTGTTTTTTTTTTTAATTAAAGGACGTCTATGAATCAGATAAAAATTAAAGGACGTCTATGAATCAGATAAAAAGTCCCAAGGACCACATATGTGGTGAAAAACGTGAAAGTCCCAATCCAGCTGACATCCACTGTAGCAGGACGATTAGCAGAAGTAGGCACCACCAATTAAATTGAAGTTGGTAAAGGAGGAAGAAAGGAATACCAAAGATCACACCGGCAGGACAAAGGTAAGTGTATGCTCTTACCAGATCACCATGAATTCAGGCGTATTGATCCACCGATCGGATGTACCAGGAACTGTAGACTCCCACGCTTCCAGCTGCTTCTTGCAAGGTAACCAAACACCACCTCTCTCCGCTCCAATCAAGGTCTCAACTCACAGGCTCCATCTAAGCAGTCACGTGACCCATGCCTCCTCTTCGCCTGTGACGTTTTACCTGCCGCAGCTCTGGAGCCCTGCACCTCACTCAACCTCAACAGCACTTCGACTGGAGCATCACTTCCGTAAACATGGCGACAAGCAGAAGAGACGGAGTGCTGTTGAGGTTGAGTGAGGTGCGGGGCTCCAGAGCTGCGGCAGGTAAAACGTCACCGGCGGAGAGGAGGCATGGGTCACGTGACTGCTCAGATGGAAGTGTGGGAGTCTACAGTTCCTGGTACATCCGATCGGTGGATCGATACGCCTGAATTCATGGTGATCTGGTAAGAGCATACACTTACCTGCCGGTGTGATCTTTGGGATTCCTTTCTTCCTCCTTTACCAACTTCAATTTAATTGGTGGTGGATTTCTACTTCTGCTAATCGTCCTGCTACAGTGGATGTCAGCTGGATTGGGACTTTCACGTTTTTCACCACATATGTGGTCCTTGGGACTTGTTATCTGATTCATAGATGTAATTACTATGATGGCTTTTTTAAAAAAAAAACATGTCACTGTGCGTATTATTGTGATTTATCTGATGTTTCATCAATTTTGGTGTTAGAGGAGTGGTTGTGGCCTCACGGCTTCGCCTCAGCCCCCCTCCTTGGGTAATAATAATAATAATATTTATTTACTTAATTTAATATATTAATTAATTTATTTAATTTATTTATTTGAATTAGCTCCTTTATTTATCGTGGATTGTTTTCACATGGTTGCACACGGCAAACGCCTTGGGTGTGACATTAATCCTGTTCAAACAGGATTTATATATATATACTAATTTAATTCAATATATTTATATATTAATTTATTATATTTTTTTGTTTGGTCACAGTTTATGTGCTATTAGCGCAACCTTTCTTTGTTTTCTTTTTGCTTTGGTTCACATGTATATAACGTGTAGGTAGGGGTTGCAGCTTTAGTTATTCATTTAACACCTTTTCATTGTATCCTTTTATCAATTTAAAATTAACACTTCACTCCCCTTAGCGCAATATTTACCTTTGTTTATATATATTGTAAGATTGGGGGTTGTTAACTCTCGTGGTATGCGTTTTTTCAGTGATTCACACCAGTCAGGAACTATGTTTTAAGGGCATGGTAGCCCATTTTTATTAAAAAGGCAAAAATAAAAAGTTCAATCAAAGGTTTCCCACGCAGGGGGTTCTTCTCCATCAAATGCAAACAAAAACTGCTAGCCCACCTGGCTCTCTGTAGCAGTAGCACCACTGCTCAGGCTCCAGCATGAAGCCCTCCTGACGCCTGTCAGCAACCTCAGATTTAGGTCTCTTGGTTTCAAAGTGCACACCTGCACTCTCCAGCTTCTCTAGCTACTACAGTGCACAACTGCACTCTCCAGCTCTCTAGCTACTTCAGTGCACACCTGCACTCTCTCGATTCTCCCTTCCAAGCCTGGACTCCTCGGGAGGGTGGAACCAAGAATGCTGGTCCTGAGTCTCCTATCAGGCCCACACACACCTGCACAATCAGTGTGCTGATCAGCTTTAAGGCCGGGTTCACACTAGTCCGACATACGCTCCGACATTGGGAGCTCATGTCGCATGACGTGTGAAAAGCAATGTTTCCCTATGGGAGCCGTCTTAACTGGTCCGACACATGTCGGTCTGACTTTGAAGACGCTCCCTGTACTACTTTGGTCCGACTTTGATCCTACTACACTCCATTGAACATCATTGAAGTAGGATCAAAGTCGGAACGCAGTCTTGCACACTCCGACTTTGGCATGCGACATGTATTCTACTGATCTTGAGGGGGAACTCCACACCAAATTTTAACAAAAAAAACGGCATGGGTTCTCCCTATAGGAGCATACCAGGCCCATGGGTCTGGTGCGGATTTAAAGGGGAACCCCC
This sequence comes from Rana temporaria, assembly GCF_905171775.1. Classification (NCBI taxonomy): domain Eukaryota; kingdom Metazoa; phylum Chordata; class Amphibia; order Anura; family Ranidae; genus Rana; species Rana temporaria. The sequence goes on from NC_053489.1 coordinate 318,798,937, forward strand.
CTACGCCGAAAAAAAGGCGGGGGTCCCCCCAAAATCCATACCAGACCCGTATCCGAGCAGCAGCCCGGCCGGTCAGGAAAGGGGGTGGGGACGAGCGAGCGCCCCCCCTCCTTAACCGTGCCAGGCCACATGCCCTCAACATGGGGAGGTAGGTGCTATGGGACAGGGGGGTGCACTGCGGCCCCCCACCCCACAGCACCCTGCCCCCATGTTGATGAGGACAGGGCCTTTTCCCGACAACCCTGGCCGTTGGTTGTCGGGGTCTGCGGGCGGGGGGCTTATCAGAATCTGGGAGCCCCCTATAACAAGGGGGCCCCTAGATACCGGCCACCACCCTAGGTGAATAAGTATGGGGTACATCGTACCCCTACCCATTCACCTGGAAGTAAAGTGTTAAAAATAAATAAACACGCTACACAGGTTTTTAAAATATTTTTTTAGTCAGCTCCGAGGCCCCCCTCTCTTCTTTAGCTCTTTCACGAGGGGGGGGCTTACTTCTTCCGACGTCTTCTTGGGGGGGGGTCCCAGTCTTCACCGCCGTCTGGTTCTCTTCCGCCGGGTGGGGGCCGCTTTCTTCTTTAGCTCTTTCACAGCGGCCCCCTCCCGGTCTTCCTCCGATGTCTGCGGCGGGCGGGGGGGGGGGTGGTGTTGCCCGGGCTTCTATTGCCTTCTGCCTTCTCCTTCTGCCTTCTTCTTCTGCCTTCTTCTTCTTCGCTGTTGACACGTCGCTTCCTCCCGCTGTAATGCCGCGTGCGGCGGCTCGCACCGACTTTTATAGGTCTCTCATGACGTCACAGTCCCATCATGCTCCGGATGCACGGAGCATGATGGGACTGTGACGTCATGAGAGACCTATAAAAGTCGGTGCGAGCCGCCGCACACGGCATTACAGCGGGAGGAAGCGACGTGTCAACAGCGAAGAAGAAGAAGGCAGAAGAAGAAGGCAGAAGGAGAAGGCAGAAGGCGACAGAAGCCCGGGCAACACCACCCCCCCTGCCCGCCGAAGACATCGGAGGAAGACCGGCATGGGTTCCCCCTACAGGAGCATACCAGGCCCATGGGTCTGGTGCGGATTTAACCACTTGCCCACCGGCCCATAGTCAAAGTACGTCCTGTGTTTAAAGATGGATATCTCGGTAACGGCAGCAGCTGCTGCCACAACCAAGGTATCCATCTTTAGTGCCAACGGTCCTGTAAACGATAACGGTGGTCTCCGCAGCGGATTCGCCGCGAGATCGCCGTTATCGGTGGCGGGAGAGGGGTCTCCCGCCGCTCTCCCGCGCCCTCCGCCGCACAGAAGCGAACGCATACGCGAGTAGCGCCCGCATATGAAAACGGTGTTCAAACCACACAAGTGAGGTATCGCCGCGATCGTTAGACCGAGAGCAATAATTCTAGCCCTAGACCTCCTCTGTCACTCAAAAAATGCAACCTGTAGAATTTTTTAAACGTCGCCTATCGAGATTTTTAAGGGTAAAAGTTTGACGCCATGCCACGAGCGGGCGCAATTTTTAAGCGTGTCATGTTGGGTATCATTTTACTCGGCGTAACATTATCTTTCACAATATATAAAAAAATTGGGCAAAAATTATTGTTGTCTTATTTTTTATTTAAAAAAAGTGTTTTTTTCCCCAAAAAGTGCACTTGTAAGACCGCTGCGCAAAATGCGCAAAGACTTACGCCGACTTATCTAATGATACGCCGCGTAATTCCATGGATGCGCTGTCGTATCTATGCGCCTAATTCACAGTATAAGATACGCCTGAATTTTGGCTTCCTACAACCGACGTAAGTCTCCTACGCCGTCGTATCTTGGGTGCATATTTACACTGGCCGCTAGGGGCGCTTCCATTGATTTACTCGTCGAATATGTAAATGAGCGAGACACGCCGATTCACAAAGGTACTTGCGCCTGTCGCAGTAAGCTACGCCGTTTACGTAAGGCGTACTTCTGGCGTAAAAATAAACCACCAAAAAGCTGGTCTAAGTCATGTTAGGGTATGGACGTCGGAACTGCCGTCGGATTTTACGTTGTTTATGTAAGTCATACGTGAATGGGGCTGGGCGTAGGTTACGTTCACGTCGTTGCCATTGAGCCGTCTAATCTTAGGGCGTAAATTTGACGTGATTCTGAGCATGGGCGCATGCGCCGTTCGTTCGGGAAATCATTTACATGGGGTCACGGCTAATTTTAATACAACACGCCCACTACCTTCATAATTTGAATTAGGCGGGCTTATGCCGGCCCATTTACGCCACGCCGACGTAACTTATGGAGCAAGTGCTTTAAGAATACTGTACTTGCCTCTCTATGTTACGTCGGTGTAGCGCAAATGAGAAGCGCTACGCCGATCTAAGATACGCCGCTCTACCTGAATCCGGCTAACTGACACTAATACTAACTTATACTAACTTAATTTTTTTTCGTTTCAAACAAAAATCCTACCCAAAATATACTTACCTTATCTGTGACCCCCAACCTATGACCTGATCTTAACCTTAAGTGGTTGTAAACCCTGTTACACCACTTGTACCTACAGGTAAGCCTAAAATAAAGCTTACCGGTAGGTACTGTAAATATCTCCTAAACCTGCACGGTTTAGAAGATATTTACCATATACATATGTGCCAATGTCATTGGCGCTTGCACACTGAAGAAACGGCTCATGCCGTCATCGTGGCTCCGGCCAATCACAGCACCGGAGCCCGCAAACCTTCAAATAACTCCGGGAGACATCTCCCCAGTCACAGTGGTGTGTGGGGACGCTGCAACAGCTTCGATCTAAGGTATGTATTTCATAATGAGCTAGCATGCAAAGCATACTAGCTCATTATGCCTTTGTCTTACAGGTTTTCTTGGGGGTGGGGTTTACAACCACTTTAGGCCCTAATTTTAACCCTGACACTGACCTAGATCTAACCATGATCTAGCTATTTTTTCTTTATTGTTATTATTATTATTAATTTTATTATTTTACACACTTTCGTTGTTTTACATTTTTCTCTCTGCCAAGAAGAGAAAGACACAATGGGGTTTATTTACTAAAGGCAAATAGACTGTGCACTTTGCAAAGTAAGCTCTGGAGAACCCGTACAGTACTTTGCAAAGTGCATAGTCTATTTGCTTTTCGTAAATGAACCCCAATGTATCTCTCTCTCTCTCCATTCAGAAGAGAAGGAAAACACAGTGATTGATCACTGTAATAGCCAATCAGAGGTTATGACAGTGTTCAGGTGACTGGGAACTGGGAGTCTCGAGTCCCAACTGTTAGTTCCAGACCTGGGGGTCTTGGTAAGAACCCGGTCTCTGTGCTGGGAGTGCGCTATGCGGAGCACTCCCAGCACAAAGACAGGAATGCATATATGCGGCCTTACGAATAAAGACTCACTTCTTTGAGGCCGTATAGCTGTCTAATGTTGGCGGGAAGGGGTTAACCAAGAAGACTAAGGACATCTAGTAGTGGAATGGAATTATTATGGGGCATAGTGCTGAAGAAATGTAAGTATTGCACCTAAAACAGTTTTTTTAAACCTAACCCGGGGACAATTAAACAAAAAGCAAATGCAGATTTGGTCTTCAACCTCTTGCCGACCAGCAGCTGCCGTTATACTGTAGCAGGTTGGCTAGGCTGGGCTGCATGAATCACCGTAGGTGTACGTCGGTTGGTGCATGAGGTTCTGTGGGCGCGTGCGTACATTGGCCAGTGGGGGAGCCAATCAGCGGGTCCGGTGGACTCGATGTCCACCGGACACTCGCGATCGTTCCCTGCAGAGACAGAACGGGGATCTGTCATAGAAAAAAAGGAAAATCTTGGTTCCGTCAGGGAATTACACACAGAAAGATGGATCTGTGTGTTCTGTCAGGCAGCCTATCTCCCACACAATGGAAAAAAAGTACCTCTCCAAGCCCTGTGACCTATGCTGTGCTCCCGCCCTGTAGCACTAACAGGTGCAGACTGTGCGCTGATCCGTGGAAAAAAGAAATGATCCTGGACTGCTGCACTCTGATAGGTGATTTATTGAAACAAAATAAACAAAGGATAACATCCAAAGCTGTATGACATCCAAAAATTCATGCAACACTGCAATCAATAGTAGGAAGTGGACACAGGGGACAAAAGGCTAACATGTTTCACATCATGGATAGATGCTTAATCATAGCTGGTATCTTCCCACACAGTTAGAAACACACGTAACCTCTTGATCGCCCCTGTTAACTCCTTTCCTGCCAGTGTCATTAGTACAATGTCAGTGCATATTTTTAGCACTGATCACTGTAATAATGTCACTGGTTCCCAAAAAAGTGTAAAAATTGGCAGCTAGGTGTCCGATCTGTCTGCCACAACATCGCAGTCCCGCTAAAAATCCCTGATCCCCACCATTACTAGTAAAAAAATAAATGATAAAAATGCCATAAATCTTTTCCCTATTTTGTAGACGCTATAACTTTTGCACAAACCAATCAATATATGTGTAACGGAACGTCCCACACTCCGCTTGAGTGTTTCCCTCATATACCGCTTCCTATCAGTCTGGATATAGATATCGGATATTCCAGCTGCTCTCAACACAAAATGAGACGAGACTTGTTTGTGTGCTAAACATGGAGAGTTTATTAGAACCAGTAATGCAACCTTATATACAGTTTAAAGAGGAGGTAACCAGAACATAAATTAACATGAGCTAATTAACTAATCATTTACCCAGACTAGGCGACTCAGATATGACCTTTCAGAGTAGACGTCATGTCTCCGCTCACCTGCTATACAATACACATTATCATAAGTGTGAACACAGGACATCTTCACACAATAGCAGAGCCAATTAGCACAGAGAACAGACAGATGGCTGGAGGTGATGGCATTAGCATCTAACAGTATATATGAGTCACTGTTACAATTAACCCGTTGAGTTCAGAATCAACAAACAGTAAATAGTTATTTACAGATATCCTGGAATATATTGTGGATAATAATTACATAATAATCCCATCTCAGGTAGGCCAAGATATCATTCCTCAGTCATCCTATGCCCCTAGTGGACATAGGATGATTTTAGACATCATAAGCGGGTTCGGTGATGTCCCTGGTGAGTCTGTCACAATATGCTTTTTTTTTTTTTACCAAAAATATGTAGCAGAATAATGATTGGTCTAAATTAATGTAGAAATTCAATTTTTTTAATTCTTTATTGGGAATGTATTATAGCAGAAGGTAAAAAAAAATAAAAATAAAATTAAAACCACAGAGAAAGCTCTATTTGTGGGAGAGAAAGGACATACATTTTATTTGGGTACAGCATCTCACGATCGCGCACTTGTCAGTAAAAGTAACGCAGTGACGTATATCAAAAATGGCCTGGTTAGGAAGTGGATAAATCCTCCTGGGACTGAATCAGTCAAAGTGGAATTTAAAAAAGAAATGCAACTCTGTGTACAATTTGGGCATCTGCTTAGATGAATGAGCTCCCGAGCATTGTCATCTCTGCTTGGCCAATCAAAACAGGCAATAATCACAACCTGGAAGAAGCCTAAAAACCTAAAAACAAAAATGTAATATATTGCAGCTTACCAGTCCTTAGCATTCAATTACATTTTTCAGGCTAAGAACATTTTTACTAAGTACAAAATACCTAATGATCTTGTCAGAAATGCAATGTCCTTGTTACTTCCTATGACCTAAAAAGAACACACAAATAATGTTCTCTTTCTTTTGTAAACTACTAATTCCATCAATTCATCATGTAATGAGATAAACAAAGGCAGACATGTCTGAAGCCCAGCCTGTGTGATGACCTTGGCTGTGCCCCTAGATACAGGGAAGAAGTGAGTGTAGATATTTGCAGGATTATCAGGTGAACTTAAAGGGTAAAAGCCTAAAAAAAAGCTGTGACATCTAAAGGCTGGTAAGCTGTAATTTGTTAGATTTTTAAGTTTAAATAGAAGTACTAGCATTTAGAATTTATTGTACTGATATCAGACTGGTGGATCTTCGAAGGTGGAACATCACCTTTACATTTAGTGGACTGTATTTACAAAATTAAATTACGAGACTCCCTAGGGACTATGCACATTTGTATTACTAATAGTGCCACACTAAATGGTGGTTGTGGTCAAATTGGGCTAACAGTGCCTAAAGCAGTATGGTGAGTCTACTCTGCTCTGGGTCAGAAGTGCATAGTGCACAGAGTGCAGAGGTCAGGAGTAGTAATGCACAGAGTGCAGGGGTAGGGAGTGCACAAAACAAAGAGTGCAGGGGTCAGGAGTCAGTAATGCACAGGGTGCAAGGGACAAGACTATGCCATGCAAAGTGTGCAGAGTCAAAAAGAAGTATTGCAGTGCCTCCCAAATGAAAACAGCCAATACCCAAACCTCCATGACAAAAACCACTTCCAGGACAAATTGACCAAATTTTCCTCCTATATGTCACTTATGATGCAATTGTTAGCATACAGGGGCAACACAATAAACAGGCAATCCTGAAAATACACAGTCATATTAGGGGTCATAATCATGGGCGTAGGAACCGGGGGGACGGGGGGGACGCATCCCCCCCAGGAAATAATGCGGGGGGGACAGGTATGGTAAAATCCCCCCCAGGTTAGGAGGACTTGGAGCCCTCCTGATCAGAGGCGTACTAACTTAGGGACGGGCCGCACCAGGTGCCACACATTAGGGGGGTGTCAGGCGGCTCCCCCATCCTCCCCTGTATGAAACTGTGAGAGTGGGCTTGGTAGTGCAGCGGCGATGTGATATGCTGAGAGCGCAGGGAGAGCTCAGGCAGACTGACACACTACTGTGCACCTCACTCTCTGTTAAATTCTAACAACTCAGTGAGTACAGCTCCCCCCACCTCTACAGGAATGGAAGAGTCTGCATCAGCTCTGCCTCCTCCCTCCCCTCTGTGTCCTCCATGCTCCGTGCAGCCCGTGCTCAGCTGTGTCTGAAAGGAACGTGTGGGCGGGAACACTTAAACAAGTAGCCGACAGCTAAAGAGCCACCGACTGAATTAGTGTGAGACTGGGAGCATCCTGGGAACATAAAGTGAGTTATCAGCACTGTCACTGTGTCCAGACTCTTCTCTCCCCCAAATCCTTCACTCCCCCTCTTTCCTCTGTTGTCCTCTAGCACAGCCTGTCATTAACTCTATGCTGATAGGCGGCCACATCATGTTCCTTTTAGCCAGGCTTTTTACTAGCATGATCATAGACATTGCATGTGATTCGCACCGCATTTCTGTGCATATCACATGCGATGTCTGTGCGATGTGAATTCAGCCATACAAACTGTATGGCTGAAATCGCATTTGCACCAAAACCTTTTTTTGGTCTGTGCAGGAATCGGATTGGATGGGTGTTTATACCTATGCAATCCGATTCCTGCACCATTTCACAGTTCTCACTGTGATCCTCCAACCGATCTGGGGGTGTCATTAATTTACATTGACACCCGTAACAGTTTGCAAAGGACAGTGTGAATGGCCGACAAGCAACATGCAATGCAGGAATCGCACTGATTCCTGCATCGCATATATATGAACCAGCACTCAAGTGGGATCACACTGATGCACTGCGGTTCAGTTGCAGTGCCGGTGTATACACAGTTTTCCTGCATTTACTTCAATTTTCACTACAGTCCCACAGACTTCTATTGGGGTACACATTTTTGCAACATTTTCTGAAAGCGCACTAAATGTTCTTTTTACTACGTCTTTGGTGAGCTTTCAGAAAACACAGTAAAATTACACAAGCTAATAGAAGTCTGTGGCACTGCAGCTAAAAATGGGGATAAAATGCAGAAAAAACTGTGTATACCCCAACACTGCAACAAACTCCAGGACACACGTGTGAACCCAAAGATTTCAGGGTAATGTGTAATGTAAAGGGGTCCAGAGGTGCAGAGTGCTGTGTAATGTAAAGGGGTCCAGAGGTGCAGAGTGCTGTGTAATGTAAAGGGGTCCAGAGATGCAGGGTGCTGTGTAATGTAAAGGGGTCCAGAGGTGCAGGGTGCTGTGTAATGTAAAGGGGTCCAGTGATGCAGGGTGCTGTGTAATGTAAAGGGGTCCAGTGATGCAGGGTGCTGTGTAATGTAAAGGGGTCCAGAGGTGCAGGGTGCTGTTTAATGTAAAGGTGTCCAGGGGTTTTTGTAATGTAAAGGGGTCCAGAGGGTTTAGTAATGTAAAGGAGTCCAGAGTTGCAGTGTGCTGTGTAATGTAAAGGGGTCCAGAGATGCAGGGTGCTGTGTAATGTGTCCAGAGGTGCAGGGTGCTGTGTAATGTAAAGGGGTCCAGAGGTGCAGGGTGCTGTGTAATGTAAAGGGGTCCAGAGGTGCATGGTGCTGTGTAATGTAAAGGGGTCCAGGGGTTTTTGTAATGTAAAGGGGTCCAGAGGGTTGAGTAATGTAAAGGAGTCCAGAGTTGCAGGGTGCTGTGTAATGTAAAGGCATCCAGGAGGTGCAGGGTGCTGTGTAATGTAAAGGGGTCCAGAGGTGCAGGGTGCTGTGTAATGTAAAGGGGTACAGAGTTGCAGGGTGCTGTGTAATTTAAAGGGGTCCAGGAGGTGTAGGGGGGTTTGTAATGTAAAGGGGTCCAGAGGTGCTGGGTGCTGTAAAGGGGTCCAGTTGTGGAGAGGGGTTACACAGTAGTGACAGAGAGACTGAAGGGTGCAGAGGTATGCAGGGGGCACAGTGGGGTGTTTTTACATTTAAAAGTTGAGGGGAGTGCCAGATATAGGAGTCGCCCCGGGTGCCAAATGCTCTAGGTACGCTCCTGCTGCTGATTACGCTGAAAAATGTTGGCGCATTCAGCTTCCCAACACCTACTTCAAAATAACATACACGTTATAAACAACTCCCAGTTTACTGAATAAGAATATACCTGGCGAGTAAAAATGCTGTCCCCCCCAGATTTGTAAGGGTTCCTACACCCATGGTCATAATGATATGGTGTAATCCCTTGGGGGCTTACCATGGACAAGTCAGGTATGAGGAGGTAGGTGGATAGATCAGGTATGAAGAGGTGGGTGGGCAGGTCAGGTATGGAAAGGTAGGTGGCCAGGTCAGGTATAAGGAGGTACATGAATGAGTCAGGTGCAAGGTTGAAGGTGGCACATACTGTTTAGGAAGCTTGGGTATAGGGCAGGGTGTAGGGCAGCTGACATTGCAGGCAAAGACTCCACTTACAAGCAACATAACAATTTTCATATTTACCGTATTTTAAAGGTGCAATTCATTAAAATGGAGTTTCATATAGAAAAAAAGTCAACACCATAATGGGGTTGATTTACTAAAGGCAAATAGACTATGAAGTTGCACTTATTTTCCCGAGAGCTTAGTAAATGTGGTAAAGCTCTGATGGTTTTCATCATCTAATCATGTGCAATCAAATTTTCTTGCACCTAGTTGGGTATTCTTTACAAAGTAAATTTACTAAAATAAAAAAAAGAATGCAACTGCAATTGCAGGGGGAAACTGCTCTTACAAAGTGCACAGTCCATTTGTCTTTAGTAAATCCATTGCTTAAGAAGCCAGATATATGAAAGTGCACAATTGTCAATCTGCACTTCCATACAGACTAGTGCCCTCCTACACTGAGATAATTTTGAAGAAAGTCTGCAGGATTTCTTTATTGAATATGTACTGTACTGCACTTTTTTATTTTTTATTTCGTCAACTCACTAAACGAGGTCTGAGTTCTCGAGACGCAACTCGAGAGATTTTATCTCTCCAGAAAAACGTCTGTCTGTGAGCAATATCTGCTATTTATGACATACTTCTCGCATAATCCATTGTATATTGGGAACTGGGAGCGAGAGTTAGGCCACCTGCTTTGATTAGAAGACTGGGAAAAAAAATGTTTAAACATATAAATCAAGCCTCACAAAATCTTATCCAGGTGGTATCGATGCCCTGACAGAATACAAAAGATGCTACCTAATTATCCATCTAATTGTTGGTGCTGCAAAGAGCTTGGGACAATGCTACATGTTTGGTGGCCGTGTCCATATTTGAGACCATTTTAGAAAGATCTATTTAGACTGAGGGTAAATATTACAGGCAGTAGATTACCTGAACTAACGGAATTGGCCCTACTTTTTATTTTCCCAGAATCACCACAGATGGCCAAAAAGGATTTAACAAGCTTTATTTTTGCCACAGCCAGGGCTATTATACTCAGAGATTGAAATTCTAAGTATTAAGCCTTTCGCTGCCAGGTCCGTACAGCATACGTACCTACAGTATTGCTTCCAGCAGGACAGTTCTTTCCTTCTCTGCTATAAGCTCATGGTAACTTCAGTGACCAAGAACTTATAGCAGAATTGTTCAGCAGACTCTGCTAAAAAACATAATAGCTCTGATTAGCAGCTAACAAGCCACTGATCAAAGCTATTCACCCCCCCCCACACCGATGCAACCCCTCTATTACTGGGACCCCCTTCAGACACCAAACCCCCGGCGGCCTCCCATGCAGCTCTGCTAGCCGTCTTTCCCTTGACCGCCCCCCGACAACTGCAGCTGCTTCCTGGTAGATCGGCGAGTGTCAGATCACGGTCAGGATGAGAGTGGGGGGCCTCTTTTCTTTCCTGAATGAACAAAGTGATCGTAACAATCACTTTGTTCATTCATCACTGACACATAGTAAACTGTGTTTACTGTGTGTCAGTTAGGGAATGAGTAGGAGTCTTTCTCTATACATATGTCTATCTCATCCATTACAGTGCAGCCCAGGTTGCAGAGAAAGGGACTATCTTCAGTCCCTTTCTCTGTATCAAAAAAGAGACATTAGGGGCCTGTTTAGACCCCTGATGTCTCTCCAAAGCCCCCCATGTAAAACTATTTAAAAAATAAAACATATTGTAAAAAATAGTAAAAATGTAAAATCTAGTAAGGGTTAATTTTAAACATGCGTCTAAATCTTAATTATGGCTAAAGCCCGATCCGCTTTTGGATCACGTTCCAGAGGCTACTGACAGGCAGTGAGGAAGTGATTTGATTCCTCCTCACCACCTGTTTTAACCCCTTTTTTGCTGACATATGTGCTGTAACTACTTGAATTCCATGCAGTTGCAGGGCCTTTGTGGTACTTCCTCAGACTTGAATGCGTAGCGTTCGCTAGGGTCAACTGTGCCACGGGTATAAAGCAAAGCATTGTGGCTGAAGCATTTAAACACCTCCCTCTGCTGCCTAATGCAGCCTTTTGGGGGTGATTGACAGGTGGCAGAAACCCAGCTCAACTGCGCATTTTTGCTGACCCTCAAGGCCTAAGGCTTTGTTCACGCAGGTCATACTACAGTGAGGCCATGTTTAGCTGCACAGGGATGCACAGTTGTTCTGTGCATTCCCATGCAGGCCGATCTATTGATGTAAATTGGAACACAGCAGCTGCACGGGAATGCATAGGCGTCCCATGCATTCCTATGCAGGCAGTCACACCCATATCAATTGGGATGCAGTGGCTGCATGGACACAGCACAACCAAGACATATCGGACACCAGTGACAACGGACCATACTAATCTGAAATGCCTGTAACCTCATATTAATTGTGAGTAGCCATTTGGCTGTGTGTTTCGTCTATTTTATTAAAATCCCTTTTATACTGCACTTAGATTGGCGCATCCTTGTTCTTTCTTCGTGTACCATTTTCAGAGCGTGCTTCTGCTTTTTGGGATTGCTGCTGCTAAGAGCTTATGGACTCCATTCGTGAACTTTTTTTAATATAATTTTTCAGAAATAAGGACAATTACTATTCATCAATTATTAATTTGTTATGTCACTTCCCTATCTAGAATAATCCTATTTATATTCATGGGCCACTGTAATCTGCCTAATCTTGTGCCATCTGACAATTTTCTGCATGGACACAGCCACTGTTCCCAACTTGGCATCCATGTTGGTGCAAGTCCCTTAACTCATACTGGCTGCGTTTGGGGCCATGCACCTACACCAGCACATCTGTCCTTGCAGCCGCTGCATCCCAACTATCACAAATAGGACTGCCTGTACAGGGATTCACAGAACACCTGGTAAACATGGCCATTAGTGCACTTTAGTATACCCCATGTAAAAGAGGCCTTAGTTGGAATTTAGCAAGAGTTTTGTAAGTTATGCTGTGTTTATGTGCGCAAATAGGGATTTTAGTGTTTTTTTGGTGAAAATAGCGATTTGATAAACATTTGCGCAAATATTGCATGGCCCTTAAAAATTAGTAGCATCTTCTTTTATTCTACAGTTCATGGTCTTTCAGAAAATATATGGTTTGGGGGCATTTTACAAACTCCGAAAGCTGTAAATGAAAAATTTAGATATTTACATTTTTGCATAATTACATTTTCACAATTTTGCAAAAAGGCGCAGTTTAAAATTTACAAATATTTGTTATTTATTAACTTAACACAGGTTAAGTTTTTATATTTAGTGAGAATATAGTAGGAATTTTGTAAATATTGCAGGGCCTTAAGAATCAGTACCATTTTCTTTTTTTCAACTGGTCATGTGCTTTCAGAAAATATATTGTTATGGGGTTTTTACAAACTCTGAAAGTTGTAGGTGAAAAATAAAACAGCAATAAAAATGCAAAAATGGTCCAGCCAGCTGAGTTTAAAAGTGGATCAGTGCTATAATAGCGATCAGTGCTATAAAAATGCATTGGATTACTATAAAAATGCCACTGGCAGTAAAGGGGTTAACACTAGGGGGCAGGGAAGGGGTTAAGTATGTTCCCTGGGTGTGTTCTAACTGTAGGGGGTGGACTGACATGGGGAAATTACTGATCTTCTGTTTATACATTGTATGAACAGAAGATCAGCATTTCTCTCCCTGACAGGGCCGGGAGCTGTGTGTTAACACACACAGCTCCCTGTCCTCGCTCTGTAACGAGCGATCGCGTGTGCCCGGTGGCGATCCCGTCTGCCGGGCCCACTCACGGGAGTCAGGGGCGAGCGGGTGATGCGTGCACGCGCCCCTAGTGGCCTGCACGAGAGATGAAGTTATACGACGTGCTCTAGCGCAGGGGAGCCGACCTGCCGCCGTAAAACGACGGCGGCTGGTCGGCAAGTGGTTAAAGGAGACATTTTGATGTTCGATCTTTTTATGTGATTAAAGTGTTACTAAACCTACAACAGTAAAATCAGTCTGCATATGCAGTGAAGCTCACTGTGGAACTTAAGGGGTTAATCCTCTGAATTGTGTATAAAGGCTGTGTGACCCAGTCTCTCTGATCCTCCTCTTCTTCCGCTGACTCCAATCCATCTACTGATAGAACAGAGCATTATGAGCCAGGCTCCACGGGCCAAATCCTCAGCCAGGCGGCGTAACTTAACTTTCAGCAGTTAAGTTACACTGACTTAAAGTTTCTACCTAAGTGCCTGATCCACAAAGCACTTACGTAAAAATTTCAAGCCGTGTAACTTAAGTGCCGCCGTCGTAAGGCGGTCCTCCTCTCCGGGGGGCGTTTACAATTTAAATGAGGCGCGCTCCCGCGCCGGCCGTACTGCGCATGCGTGTGACGTCATTTTCCCGACGTGCAGCGCGCGAACGTAATTGACGCCGGGCGGCTTTGTGGATTGCGACGGGACACTAAAGTTGCGACGGGTGAAAAAAAAGACGCGCCGGGAAAACAAATAATTAAAAAAAAAATGACAGCGTCGCTCAGCATGCATTCCTGAGAGGGAGAACTCCATGCCAATTTTCAAAGAAAAAAACGGCATGGGTTCCCCCCCCAGGAGTATACCAGGCCCTTAGGTCTGTTATGGGTTGTAAGGAGACCCCCCCTCCGCCGACAAATCGACGTAGGGGGTCCCCCTACAATCCATACCAGACCCGTATCCAAAGCACGCTACCCGGCCGGTCAGGAATGGGAGTGGGGACGAGCGAGCGTCCCCCCCCTCCTGAGCCGTGCCAGGCCACATGCCCTCAACATGGGGGGGTTGGGTGCTCTGGGGCAGGGGGGAGCACTGCGGGCCCCCCCACCCCAGAGCACCCTGTCCCCATGTTGATGAGGACAGGACCTCTTCCCGACAACCCTTGCCGTTGGTTGTCGGGGTATGCGGGCAGGGGCTTATCGGAATCTGGGAGTCCCCTTTAATAAGGGGTCCCCCAGATACCGGCCCCCCACCCTAAGTGAATGGATATGGGGTACATCGTACCCCTACCCATTCACCTGGAGGCAAAAAGTAAAAGTTAGTAAACACACAACACAAGGGTTTTTAAAATAATTTATTATTCTGCTCCGGAGGCCCCCCCTGTCTTCGTTATTAGCTCAATTACCAGGGGGGGCTTCTTCTTCCACTCTCCGGGGGTCTTCTTCCACTCTCCGGGGGTCTTCTCCGCTCTCCGGGGGGGGGTTTCTTCTTCCGCTCTCCGGGGGGGGGCTTCTCCGGACTCCGGGGGGCTTCTTCCATCTTCTCCCCTCTTCCGCTGTTGACTCGGCGAACCCCGGTTCTTCTGCAGATGTCCGCGTGGGTACCTGCCGGAGCATGATGGGACGGTGATGCCTATATAAATGGGATGCAAGGCGCGCTTCCATCATTACAGTGTCAAGAGGCGACGAGGCAACATCGGAAGAGGGGAGAAGAACAGAAGAGAAGACCCTGACGTCACAGAAGGCCGCGCCGGCTGCCTGTTACTAATTGAGCTAACACACACAGATAGCAGGCAGCCAGCGCTGAAGAAGAAGGCACCGGACATCTGCAGACTCCGTCGCCGAGTCAACAGCGGAAGAGGGGAGAAGATGGAAGAAGCCCCCCGGAGTCCGGAGAAGCCCCCCCCGGAGAGCGGAAGAAGAAACCCCCCCCGGAGAGCGGAGAAGACCCCCGGAGAGTGGAAGAAGACCCCCGGAGAGTGGAAGAAGAAGCCCCCCCTGGTAATTGAGCTAATAACGAAGACAGGGGGGGCCTCCGGAGCAGAATAATAAATTATTTTAAAAACCCTTGTGTTGTGTGTTTACTAACTTTTACTTTTTGCCTCCAGGTGAATGGGTAGGGGTACGATGTACCCCATATCCATTCACTTAGGGTGGGGGGCCGGTATCTGGGGGACCCCTTATTAAAGGGGACTCCCAGATTCCGATAAGCCCCCGCCCGCATACCCCAACAACCAACGGCAAGGGTTGTCGGGAAGAGGTCCTGTCCTCATCAACATGGGGACAGGGTGCTCTGGGGTGGGGGGCCCCGCAGTGCGCCCCCCTGCCCCAGAGCACCCAACCCCCCCATGTTGAGGGCATGCGGCCTGGCACGGCTCAGGAGGGGGGGACGCTCGCTCGTCCCCACTCCCATTCCTGACCGGCCGGGTAGCGTGCTTTGGATACGGGTCTGGTATGGATTGTAGGGGGACCCCCTACGTCGATTTTTCGGCGGAGGGGGGGTCTCCTTACAACCCATAACAGACCTAAGGGCCTGGTATGCTCCTGGGGGGGGAACCCATGCCGGTTTGGATTTTACAAATTGCCGTGGAGTTCTCCCTCGGGAATGCATACCAAATGCCGTCGCTTGAATGGGCCTTTACAAGGTGTGACTAACTTTACACTTTGTAAAAGCAGCCCTAGTTTTACACCAGGCAAACTAACACTTACGGCGAAAAAACTAAGCACAAAAGCTTTGAGGATCGCCCTAAGTGCTAATTTGCATACTAGAAGAGGCATTTCGACTCGAAATGCCCCCAGTGGCGGATGCGGTACTGCATCCTAAGATCCGGCAGTGTAAGTCCCTTACAGATGTCGGATCTTCTGCCTAACTTAGGAAAACTGCTTCTGAGGATCAGTTCCAAAGTTAGAACCAGAGATACGACGGCTTACGCCGGAGTATCTCTTTTGTGGATATGGCCCCACATGCTCAGTTTGGTGTGTATTGCTAGAGAGTTTTTTTTTTCTTGGGAGAGTGCATGTGATTAGCACAGGGCCAATCAGTACTGTCCAGATAGAGGATCAGGGGAAAATAAAAACGTAACCTACAAGCGTTAATCAGACACTGATACAAGTCATAAGACTGCTTAAACTGCTGATGAGAAAGGGTATTTAGCAGTTTATATTTATTAAAACTATTGCATTTCCATGTTCTGTGTACTGTGGAAGACCAGATATAATGAATGCAGGATCCTGGGTTTAGTAACACTTTAAGTGTATTATGAAATAATGGTTCAATAAAGCTTTAACCCCCCCCCCCCCCCCCCCAAAGAAAGAAAAAAAAAATATGTGCTGTACTAAATGTTCATACATCTATCCCCCCTTTACACATCATGCCTTTTTTTGGCATACAAATTAGTTTATATAAAAGTCTATAAATCTTTTGCACTGGTGGACACCTCAATACCGGACACTTTCACCCCGTTCCTGTCCAGGCCAATTTTCAGCTTTCAGCATTGTCACACTTGGAGGGACAATTGATTAATCATGCAACAGTGTACCCAAACTAGGTTTTTATAATTTGTTAACACAAACAGAGCTTTCTTTTGTTGGTGATTTATTCAACACTGGGGTTTTGTATTTGTGGAAACATGTTTTTTTATTAGTTTTTTGGGGGGTTTGTTATAAAATTTGGCTAATATTCTTTCTTCATAAATCTGCTCTGGTCAGAGTATGTAAAAAAAAAATATACATATAAAAAAACAATCACCAGTCAGTGTTCCTGATCACTGCCACACCAGCCACATGATGACGCTGTACTGCTCTGGTGACAGTATGCAAAAAAACAGTGAAACAAAAACTATAATTTGTATTTATTTTTTTAAATCCAAAAAACATTACAACTTCAAAAAAACTCACTTTTAGGCCAAAATGTATTCTGCTACATTTCTTTCGTAACAATAACCCAATTCAGTGTATATTATTTAGTCTGTGTGAAAGTTATAGACTCTACAAACTATGGTATATACAGTATATTTGAAAAAGTATCTGTACTGACGGCCTATGTCTTTTCTTGAGGCCCTAAAATGTTAGGAAGGTACAAATACCCCCAAAATGACCCATTTTTGGAAAGTAGACAGTCCATAGTATTTAGAAAGAGGTTTTTTGAAGTTGTAATGTTTTTTGGATTTAAAAAAATAAATAAAAATTATAGTTTTTGTTTCACTGTTTTTTTGCATACTGTCACCAGAGCAGTACAGCGTCATCATGTGGCTGGTGTGGCAGTGATCAGGAACACTGACTGGTGATTGTTTTTTTATATGTATATTTTTTTTTTACATACTCTGACCAGAGCAGTACGGTGTCACTAGGAGGTGACCAGGATTATTTTTTTTCACAATGATTGCATTTTATAATGATGAGCTGATCACTGTTATAAGTAATAATTTTATGAATGGCATCCATTCATGTGACATTGTGTACTATTGTGATAGCTCTGATTGACCACATCGATAACATGGTACAGGTCTGCTGTGATTGCGCCCTTTGCCATGTGATCACTGTGAACCTAAAACTGTAAATAAAACCGAAGCACATTTACAAGTGTAGCAGATAGAGGAAAATAAGCCAGTTCACAGACCCACTTGTAAGTGTGTGGGTAACATCATCATGAAAGCCAGACAGGCAGCCAAAAATAAAAAAGTTGCTAGGTAGATCACCTAGCAGCCCCCAGCTAGGGGCTGGTGAGCAGCCCTCTAAAATTGGGGACTGTCCTGGGAGGTCTGGTCACTCTACTTTACATACACTTTAACATTTGTGGAGCTAAGATGTCAGCCACACAAATAGCATATTCTTTTCAGTTAGACTGTGAACTACTTGCATTGTGAGAAGGAGTACTAGATCACAACAGTAATGTAGCACTACAGAGTAGTACTAAGAATACTAAAGTCTCGTTTTTGTTTAGTTAAAAATAACAAACACGTCATACTTACCTGCTCTGTGCAGTGGTTTTACACAAAGCAGTCCAGATCCTCCTCTTCTTGTGTCCCTCTTTGGTGTTCCTGGCCCCTCCCTCCCGTTGAGTGCCCCCACAGCAAGCAGTTGCCATGGGGGCACCCGAACTAAGCTGCAGCTCCCTGTGTCCATTCAGACACAGAGTCACGGCCCTGCCCTCCCCCTTTTCCTCCTTATTAGCTCACTGACTTTAATTGACAGCAGTGGAAGCCAATGAGGAGGGGATTCCCAGATAGCCGAGTCTCCCATGTAACATTGCTGGATCTAGATGAAGCTCAGGTAAGCATTAGGGGGGCTGAGGGGGGCTGCTGCACACAAAAGTTTTTTTTATCTGACTGCATAGAATGCATTCAGATAAAAAAAACTTCTGCCTTTACAACCACTTTAACACGCATTGATAAGATTATTTGGTTTAAGCCAAAACTTTTTTTACACACATTTTTTTTTTTTAAATAATTGTCCAAACATTAGCGCTTTTATTGAATAAAGCTGTTAGACAGTTTCAGTGGTTGATTTGAAGGGTCACTGAAAGTTATGATAACATTAAAGCCTACTTATCTTAGCAGACAAACACTTTTATGCTCTAGAGATCTTTTTTATAACACAGCAGTACCACATAAGGTTGGTAATAGGCTTCTGCTTTGAAAATTATGTCATTCCATGGAGCCCGAGGATAGGAAATGAACTTAGCATGCAAATCACTGCAATGTCTGTAATTACACCACATACAGTAGAGCTAGAAAGTGTTCTAATATGTGCAGAGAACACAATCAATACAGTCTGTTCCACCTATAAAGCTGAGGCCAAGGTCATTACAACAAATCCAAGCTTACATTTCACTTTGGATTTAACTGCATTTTAAAAGGGAACAAAATAGAAAATTGAATTTTTCTGCTTATAAATGTGAGATGGCTATATTCCAGTACTAGTGATTTCTGATTAAAGTCAATTGGGGAATGGTCAACGTTCAAACAGTATGTTAGTTAAGCTTTACAAAAAATACACAAATACAAATAATCCCCAAGTACAGTAATACTGTCATTATAGATTCATTAATGGCAATACATAAATATATGGTACATATTTAAAATGTGTATACAAAAGGCTTATATGTGATTAGGCCATAGAAAAACGTAAAACCTCTATTAAAAAATACTAGCGCTGCTGTGGACTCATATCAAATACTGTATGTACTGTCCATGTGTTACTAGAACTGTGTGGATGTATGCACATGTTGCAGTGCAAATATGTAAGCAAAAATAAAATAATATCTTATAAATTCAGATCCAGTCCTATTCAGTATAATAAATGATCATACTCATGCACAGAGTTCCTAAAAAAAAAAGGGAAGCAATCAGTGGATAGTTGAGAAAGATATCCAAACAACTGCAAAAACAAATGAACATAATATTGATTTAAACTCAATTGTGTCACCATTCTGTATATAATAAAGTCAAATTGCAACAATACTCCTCGTCATATCTGCAGGTACATGATCTGCTAAGTTTAAAATATCATTACAAATAAAAATAAAACACCAGCAACATAATGAGTGCTGATATAACTTACCGTGTCTATGGTATTCAATTCACAATAGGGGCAAAATCAATATGACAGTATGTTAATGTATTTTTTTATTTTATGTTACACTGTTGTTTTTTCAGATTTTTCATTTTTCTTGCAGTAAAACTCCAGCCTGTACTTCTTGTCTCTAATAAATTTGGGCCTAGCCTTGCCCATTTAAATTTCCCTGCTGCTGGGCAATTTAACATTGCTGTGTCATCTTTAGTCTCTTAAAAGAGTTAATGCATTTTGTGCATTAAGATAAAAAGCCTTCTGTGAGCAGCAGTCCCCCTAACACTTACTTGAGCCCCATCTCTGTCTAGAGATGTCCACGAGTGAAACACAGCAATGGCACCATTGTCTCCTGCTGCTGTCAATCAAAGTCAGTCAGTCAATCAGGCGAGAGAGGGGGCAGGGCCGGGCCACAGCTCAATGTCTGCTTGTTGTGGGGGCACTCAATAGGAGGGAGGGGCCAGGAGCACAGAAAAGGGACCCGAGAAGAGGAGGATCTGGGCTGCTCTGTGCAAATCCACTGCAACAGAGCAGGTAAGTATAACATGTTTGTTATTTTTATAAAAAAAAAAATGAGACTTTACAATCACTTTAATACTTGTGAATTACCCACCTGGACTTTTTGCCTCTGGTACATTTGGCCTATTATCCCTGATAATACTGCCCTGTTGAGGGCCAAATTTACACTGCTGACTCATCTTCAGTCTCTGAATTATTTTAGTAAAGTCCTAGCCTGTGCTCTTGTTCTCTAAAAAAGTTGAGCGTTATCTTGGTATTTAAAATTTTCCTGCTGTCGGCCAGGTTTTTACCACTCCTAATTCTGGTAGCAAACAACTACCTGTTAAGCACCTACCAGTTCTCTTTTTCTCGATTACATTTTGGTCAATTATCACTTGTTCAAAATGCCCCACAGCTTGCCGAATTTACACTGCTACAGTATATATTGTATATGTGATCTTTTAATGAGATCTTAATAAAAATTGGCCAGCAACAGAAAGATTTTGCATCAGTGAAAACAGGAACAGCCACAGTGAACTGCTGGTGACTTTCTATCTGCTGGTCAAAGTAAATCTATTAAGCCCCATACATATTAGGTGTTTAGCCTTGGTTAAAGAGGACAGGTGCACTATTCAGCCCAAACTCTAAAAGAGGCTTAAAGCTGCTGTGGCTGGATGGGACTGGGTGGTGCACCTAGCTGTATTTATGTTTAGTGCCGTATCCACCCAGGGACGAATGCCCAGAGTGGGAGTATTACTTGTGACTTAGTAGTAAAAATGATTAACAGACTACATTTTAAAGGGTTTGTAAAGGTAACAAATGTTTTTTCCCTAAATAGCTTCCTTTACCTTAGTGCAGTCCTCCTTCACTTACCTCATCCTTTGATTTTGCTTTTAAATGTCCTTATTTCTTCTGAGAAATCCTCACTTCCTGTTCTTCTGTCTCTAACTACACACAGTAATGCGAGGCTTTCTCCCTGGTGTGGAGAAAGCCTCTTGAGGGGCAAGTCAGGACATTCTCTACTTTGCAGATAGAGAAAGGAGCAGTGTGTTAGTGGGCGTCCTGACACTCCTGCTCGCCCCCTCAGGAGGCTTTCTCCACACCAGGGAGAAAGCCTTGCATTACTGTGTGTAGTTACAGACAGAGGAACAGGCAGTGAGGATTTCTCAGAAGAAATAAGGACATTTAAAAGCAAAATGGAAGGACGAGGTAAGTGAAGGAGGACTACACTAAGGTAAAGGAAGCTATTTAGGGGAAACAATTTTTACATTTACAACCCCTTTATGGATCCCTTCAAAGTTATTTCAACATGGCACGTGGCTTAATGCCAGAAGTGGATAGCAGATATACAGGAGATGCAGTTATTACCTTGTTTCAGGGGATGCAGTTATTACCTGTACTTTGTCTTCTGAAATTGAAGGTTGGTAGTCAGGCCTCATTCCTCTGGTGGCAGTACAGCTCTGATTTATACTTGACTTGGTAGCAAAAATGAATGATAGACTACATTTTATGGATCCTTCTAAAATTATGGAATGCTGTTTTTTATTATTATTTATTATTATCATTATTATAGAGAACAACCTCTAATGTCAGCATTGCTGTGTTTTAGAACAAACAAGTGTTGCGCAACTTTCCAAAGCAGAGGAAAGCTTAGCTGTCTCGTAACAGTTGATTTCATCTTTGAAATGTGAAATCACAGGGTTTCAATATCATCAGACTCTTCTATTACTGTTTACTCCTCATACAACTTTTGGGGGGGGGACACAAGTTGGCATCTTCACCCTGGGCGCTAGATAACCTTGTCCCAACACTGCCTGTGTTACTCATTGTGTGCTGTGGTTCTATCCTCCGACCCCTACCTATTAAGCTCAGTCAAAGCCAAAGACAAAAATGGCGCGGACCTAAAAAAATGGGAGGCCGTCAATAGAAGCGCAGCATGCCCTGTGATCACCGAGTCACTGAGACTCGGGTGATCACAGATCCGTGTAAGGGGCCGTTCCTGGCCCCTTACCACATGATCAGCTGTCAGCCAATGACAGCTGATCACATGATGTAAACAAAAGATCGGTAATCTTTTTTTTTTCTCCTCACGCTCACAGCGTGAGGAGAAAAAAAAAGCCGATCACCGGCTTGTGTACAAGGGATATTGGTCCCGAAATAGGAAGAGGCAATTCTGCCTCATCTGTGCCCTAAAATACCGCCTGCCAGTGCCACCTGCCTTTGCCACCTGCCAGTGCCCACAGTGCACATTGCCACCAATCAATGCCCACGAGTGCCACCTATCAATGCCCACCAGTGATGCCAATCAGTGCCTCATCAGTGCCACCTAGTAATGCTCCCTATCAGTGTAACCTACCAGTGCCGATCAGTGCCCATTATTGCCACCCATCAGTGCCCATCACTGCCACCCATCAGTGCCCATCACTGCCACCTATCAGTGCCCATCACTGTCACCTATCAATTCCACCAATTAGTGCCACTTCTCAGTGCCCACCAGTGCCACCTATCAATGGCCTTCAGTGCCACCCATCAGTGTCACCTCTCAGTGTCACCTCTCAGTGCCCACCAGTGCCGCCTATCAGTGCCCACCAGTGCCGCCTATCAGTGCCGCCTTATCGGTGCCCATCAATGCAGCCCACCGGTGCCCATCAGTGCAGCCCATTGGTGAAGCCCATCAGTGCAGCCTCATCAGCGTACATCAATGAAGGAGAAAAATTACCTGTTTGCAAAATTTTATAACAACATGTAAAAAAATATTATATATTTTTTTTAAATTGGTCTTTTAATTATTTTTTAACACAAAATATAAACCGCAGAGGTGATCAAATAATACCAAAAGAAAGCTCTATTTGTGGGGGAAAAAACGATAACAATTTTATTTGGATACAGTCTTGTATGACCGCGCAATTGTCATTCAGAGTGCAACAGCGCTGAAAGCTGAGAATTGGTCTGGGCAGGAGGGGGGTTTAAGTACTCAGTAAGCAAGTGGTTAAATACCCAGAGTCCCAGATACATTTTGGTATAACTTTTGAATTGTGTACTATTTTGCTGTGAATCCTTGCTGAAAAATAAACTTTTACATGTAAAAGAAGAGAGTTGAAAGATTTTGATGCAGACAGAAAGCAAATTATTGATAACAGCACAACAAGCTTTATTTGGATTTGATTTATCGCACAGAACTGTCAACAGAACAACATCTGCATGATAGAATAACTCGCTGCAGGAAACGGAGCGGAATGTCTAGATAATTCCAGCAGACTTATTTTACAGATACAGCTTAGTCTACTGTAATGTTTCTAGCAATATCAGATTGTATCATTTTTATTTTATGCAGCATGAGAAGTTTTTATTTTTAGTATCAAAGACAGCCAACCTTGTTTCCTTTACGAATACACTGCATGTTTACCTGCAAAACATTAGCATGTGTAGGTGATGGTTTTTAAAGCTTAACTTCAGGTAGGCATTCAAAAAAAGCAGTGCAATACAGTTATGGTTTATGTATTTGAAATGCAACCAGTACCTGAATTTGACCTGATTTCAGACACTTGTAATCCTCTATAACAGGGTTCTTGAATTAAAATTGACAGATGTCCAGTCAGCAAAATTTTCTTTCTGGCAGAGGTCCGAATCTCCTTGGAGCTATAACACATCACAGTCCCCCCATACATCATCGTACCTTCAGCATACCTTTCACATCGTAGTCCCCTTTACATAGTCACCTCTTTAAAGCAGTCCCACAGTGTTCACAGTTCCCCTTCACATCAGTGCTCCCCTTTACATTGCAGTGACCCTTTACACATCACAGGGCCCCTTTACATAACACAGCCCCCTTAACATATCACAGTGCTCTTAACACAACACAGGGCCCATTAACACAACACAGCGTCCCTTAACATAACACAGTGTCCCTTAACATATCACAGTGCTCCTAACACAACACAGGGCCCATTTCCACAACACAGCACCCTTTAACATAACACAATTTCCCTTAACATATCACAGTGCTCCTAACACAACACAGGGCCCCTTTCCACAACACAGCACCCTTTAACATAACACAGTGCCCCTTAACATATCACAGTGCTCCTAACAAAACACAGGGCCCCTTTACACAACACAGCACCCCTTAACATAACACAGTGACCCTTAACATATGACAGTGCTCCTAACACAATACAGGGCCCTTTTACACAACATAGCACCCCTTAACATAACACAGTGTCCCTTAACATATCACAGTGCTCCTAACAAAACACAGGGCCCCTTTACACAACACAGCACCCCTTAACATAACACAGTGACCCTTAACATATGACAGTGCTCCTAACACAATACAGGGCCCTTTTACACAACATAGCACCCCTTAACATAACACAGTGTCCCTTAACATATCACAGTGCTCCTAACACAACACGGCGCCCCTTAACATAACACAGTTTCCCTTAACATATGACAGCTCTCCTAACAACACAGGGCCCGTTTACACAACACAGCACCCTTTAACATAACACAGTGCCCCTTAACATATCACAGTGCTCCTAACACAACACAGCACCGCTTAACATAACATAACACAGTGACCCTTAACATATGACAGTGCTCCTAACACAACACAGCACCGCTTAACATAACACAGTGACCCTTAACATATGACAGTGCTCCTAACACAACACAGGGCCCCTTTACACAACACAGCACCCCTTAACATAACACAGTGCCCCTTAAAATATCACAGTGCTTCTAAAACAACACAGGGCCCCTTAACATAACACAGTGCCCCTTGACATATGACAGTGCTCCTAACACAACACAGGGCCCCTTTACACAACACGACACCCCTTAACATAACACAGTGCCACTGATGTCATCCTCACAGCATACAGGGGCAGAAAGGAGCTGCAGATCGGGAATGAAGGGTGGGAGTCATTTCAAATTAACAAACTGGGAAATCACCCGCTTTTTAACATAATAACTTGGGCAGCACCTGCCCCAATCGGCAGCTCAGGAGAGGACACCCAGCCGTGGCAGTGGCAGGACAGGACTGTCTCTTAGTCCGGTTTTGGACCTAAGTTCGCCATTTAGTGACTGCTGCTCTATATGTAACACACTGGGGGAAGGAGGGACAGAATTAAGAACCAACCAGTTGTACTACATGCTAATTTACAGCCAGGAATATGTTGGTAGGAGGAGAGAGCAGTCTGCTGAGCTCATTAGACTGCTACTGCTGTCCAGTAACAGGCTGAGAGGCTAAATTGTGTTACATGACTGCAGCAAAAAAAGTCTGATTGCCAGGTTGGTGGTGCTGTTTGGATTGTGTAAATTCTCAGGACTGCATTGACCGAAATATAAATGTTTTGGCATATGAAGCAGCCCTGATATAGGAATTGAAGCTGTGTATTTTTAGCTATTTTAATGGAATTCTGATCTCAGTACCAGCTTTACCCACACCAACTTTTTTAGATGAAGTATTCCCATTACCTCTTTAATAGGAAGTAGGAAGTTGTTTGATTAAGACTTTTTTTGGGGTTTGGAGACCTTCCTTCTTGTGCAACATGTTTACATACCGTAAATCAGCCATATAATCCTTTGGGTATTTCTGGTACTATAGACTGCTTAGCATTAGCAATGTGGGTACACTTTAAGTGTAGTTCTTTAGAGTGTCCTTATATTTTACAGCCTATCTGCCGGAAGTTCGAATGTGCAGAACTTGCTTTATTTAATAATATTAATTGTAATGTGCTTCTTCTACGGACATGCTTTTGGACAGATATGACAGGATTCTTTTGTTTCCTAAACCTCTCCTCAAGTCGGACTAACCATTATCTTATCCCAACAGGGGACTTAACCACATTGCAGAGACACTAACTACTTCACCTGTGTATATGCGCACCTCAGTTTTGTGAGTGTGTCCCCTGTCTCCCAATTAGCTTAACAGGTGTAAGGAGCAACAGTTGTTCTGCTCTAGGTTTTTTTTCTATAGAAACAAAAAACAAATAATGTGAAAGCCTGCATGTGTTCTGTGTGGGGCTGTGTTCAAAGGCCCAGTAGTCTGTTTTAGTTCAGCATTGGCTAATAAAGTGATGCATTTGGGTCAGGTTTCTACTTTTGAGTGATTTTAGTGAGTCTCCAAGAGCCCGATGATGATGCACACACACAGCAGACAGCTGATGTCTTGAAGAGTGGATATACTGTATATGATCTCCACCTGCATGTTTGTAAGACTCTGTGGATATCTACAGTGTTAAAGGAGCACTACATCCAGTAAACAGAAGCTGTCAGCATACTTGTGTCTGTTTCAGTCTTCAAACTTGGGTGAATAAAAAGTAGTTTTACCCATGAAAAGTACAATTGGCATATCGTTGGTGGGATCAGCACCCTTTAAGGGGTCTGTGGAGGAACACTAGGCATGTTTATAATGAAGAACTACTGGCACAGAGATCCAGCAATTACCATCAGCCTGAGATTTGTGCCATGATAGTACAAAACAATAAACCTGCAATTATCACTTATGAAGGACATACACATACAGTATATGGATTTTCTTAATTGTAATAGAGGTTCTGATATTTCCATCATTTTTAATCAGTTAAGCCTCGTACACACGACCGAGTTTCTCGGCAAAA
Source organism: Rana temporaria (assembly GCF_905171775.1). Taxonomy (NCBI): domain Eukaryota; kingdom Metazoa; phylum Chordata; class Amphibia; order Anura; family Ranidae; genus Rana; species Rana temporaria. Next base: position 318,825,481 of record NC_053489.1, read on the forward strand.
ACGTCGCAAGTCGTGTGTACATTTTCGTCTAGGAAACTGTCGAGAAACTCGACGAGCCAAAAAGAGAGCAAGTTCTCTATTTCCTTAACGGGAATGGAGAAATTTGACTCGCCGAGTTTCTCGACGGCTTCACAAGGAACTCGATGAGCAAAACGATGTGTTTCGCCCGTCGAGTTTCTCGGTCGTGTGTACGAGGCCTAACTTATTTCAGTTATCAGTTTTCTATACATACAGTATTTCTTTTTTGGAGGATTTCTCCTGAGATCAATAAAATGAAACCAAATACAAACTGTCTACAGATCTTCAGATTAAGATCTCGGAAACAGACAAAAATAATGACACTTAGCCTGTCCCTACTTTCAGGTGCAGGTGCCACATCTTAGTAGAATCGTCTCTGTTGCTTCCCCCAATCTGTAGCATGTTGAATACAGTAGTTGGTGTTTCAAATAACTAGTGTGTGTATGTACATATTGCACCCAAAAGTTTTGCTTCTATCATTACCTTTGTCATTGCTTCTGAAACTTTGTGAATCATGGGTGCTCCTCTACATGTGGGTGGATGGACAAGTGAAGGGGTAGTTCTAGACTTCTCAGTAAAAGAGTTTTAAGTTGAGCTAAAGGCAGTAGATTTGTACAAGATGGGTACTACAGGTTGTTTTAAGGACAACAGAGAAACTATTGTAATTAATTTGTAGTGGACAGATTTTTTTTTTATCAAGCTAATTGTAATCCTAATGGTCATAACATATCACATTCAGTATACTCAATGAAGAGTTTAAATGTACTTGAAACAAACTTGTACTTGCAGAGCTGCTTTTTACACTGGATCAAATAACAAATTACATATGCATACTCTTTAACATTTGTTCCTTTGCCTGACCTTGCATCAGTGACTAAAAGGACCATTCACCTGTTCTTGCTGTAAGCCTAGAACTGGACTTCAATGATATGACCAACAGGAAGCCTTTACTTATGCCCCGTACACACGATCAGTCCATCCGATGAGAACGGACTGTTTGAAAAAACAATCGTGTCAGAACGCGGTGACGTAAAACACACAACGTGCTGAAAAAAACAAAGTTCAATGCTTCCAAGCATGCGTCGACTTGATTCTGAGCATGCATGGATTTTTAACCGATGATTGTGCCTACTAACGATCGGTTTTGTCCTATCGTTTAGGAATCCATTGGTTAACTTTAAAACAGACCATTCTCATCGGTTGAACCGATCGTGTGTACGCGGCATAAGTTTCCCCTTGGCTATAGATAATTGTGTTTGCATAGTTCATTTTACTTCTAAGGAAGTGTCCGGTGTAGTGTACGTGAACCTCTCGCACACCATTGAACTTGGGCGCCCGTGCAGTGGAGCACGCGCCTACAACATGCCTGGACAAGTTTATCTAAGTGGGAGGAGTCACCCTCCCCTGCGCGCCATCTACAGAGTGATTTCGCGCCAACTGGAAAAAAATATACCGCTCAACCACTAAAGAGAAGGGGGAAACACATGACAATGTCTACCTTCCTGCAATTGGGGGGTGCTATTCCGCGACTGAGGTCACCGACCCCATCTGCCGGGATTTTTGAGTATACTTGCACCATCTGGGGTGCCGGGGGACCGACACGGGTGTTCGTTTGTCTGCACAAGGACAGTTTGCCCTTTTATCTAGTCGAGGAACGGAGATGTTGGGCTTGATCTGCTCCTGCTGTGGGGATCCGTCCGTTACAGTTTAACCCTTTGCCCGATGCCAACGATGCCGGGCTTACTTATTTGTGGCCATGTCACCCACACAAGCTCCAAAGGAATACAGGGTGGATCTCATCACCGCCACTTTCACCGCGGAGGAAGAGCCAGCCTGGCCAGCACCCTCTCCTTCAGTAATACTTGTGGAGCCGAAATCTCAAGATTGGGACGTAGTTTCGGTGTCGTCCACCTTGATGGTCCCCTTGTTTGCCTCGTCACCTACTTCACTGGAGGTAAGCCGTGGGGAGGGTGGCGGCATTTGAATTGTCTGTGCCGAGAGCAGGCTTGCTCTCTATGTTTTGATATCCAAGGCCTGATGCTACAAGTCCTTCCTACTCATCAACCTTTTCCTCTACTGTTTGTCATGTTGATGTTGGCCTTGTTGGCCCTGGAATAAAGCATTAAAAACTCACACTACCTGCTGGACACTTGTTCTTTTATCCACACTCACAAGCATCACCACTAGACAGAAGAATTTGGTAACTTAATACGCGATCCCAAATCAACCAGCGGCTCCTTCGGGGGTAGTACTACACAAATTTTCATTTATTAAAATCACATTAACCTGCCTGGCGGTATTCCCGAGTCTGACTCGGGGTTAGATTTTCCTGCTGCGAGCGGTAACCCCGAGTCAGACTCGGGCTTGCCTCGCTAGATCCACAGGCATGGTTTACTTACCTTGTCCCTGGATCCAGCGATGCCACCGCGCTGGGTGAGCGAGCGGGACCTCGCTTGATTCACACAGTGCCTCCGTGTGACGCCGATCTCCGTTCCCTGCGATGTTACGACGCACGGGGACGGAGAACGGCGCCAAATTCAAAAAAGTAAACAAACACTTTACATACAGTATACTGTAATCTTATAGATTACAGTACTGTATGTAAAAAAAACACCCCCCCCCCTTGTCCCTAGTGGTCTGTCCTGTGTCATGCATGTCATTTTATATAATAAAAACGTTTCTTTCTCCCTGCAAACTGTAGATTGTCCATAGCAACCAAAAGTGTCCCTTTATGTCAAAAATAGTTTTAGATCAGCTAAAAAACAGCGATAATAAATTATAATCACTTGCAGAAATGTGCGATAGCGATTTGTGGGGAAATTCGTCATAAAAAAAAAAAAAGTAATGACAGCAACAATTCTGCAACTGAGCAAATTTCAGTGATTTTGATTTGATTACATTATTGAATAATTTTTATTATAATTATATTATTATTTGTTATAATTATTTATAATTATTTATTATATTATAATTTATAATTTTGTTTTTAAAAAAATGTCATACCCGGGATGCCTATTAGAATCTTGTTTGGTCAGATTTAAGTGAGTTATTTCTAAAAATTACAGACCTACAATATAAAACGCCAAATTTCCTTGCAAATAATGGTACCGCTTTCAGCATGTTTTTTCTGAAAGAATCATACCGCCAGGGAGGTTAATACAAACATTCCATTACATACTTCATACCTTATTCCCATTTACCTCTTTCTTATCCCTTTCTTCCATTGCTGTAGTTCCTTCCTACTTCCGTGCCTCCCTACCCTGAAGCTGTTGTCACATTTTCTATCCAATTTGCCCATATTTTCTTATAATTTTCCCCATTTCCTCTGTTATAATATGTCTCTTTATACAATGACAGATTATTGCTTATCACGTTTTTCCATTGCGCCACAGAGGGGGCTTCCACTTTTTTCCAATTTAACACTATGGCCTTTCTTGTGTAGAAAAGCAGCAAACCCACCTGTATTCTTTTTTCTCTGGGGGCCATAGTTTCCTCTACGAGTCCTAACAAACAAGTCCCTGCCTCCAGGTCATGTTGGACTAACGTTACTTCCTCAATTATTCTCAGGACCTCTCTCCAGAACCACCTTATCTTTGGACACATCCAGAATATATGTATAAAATTCCCTGGGATGCCTGCACATCTCCAACAGTTTTGAGGATTTGATGGAAATATTTTAAACAGTTTATACGGTGTATAGTAGCTCCTTTGTGTAATTTTAAATTGGATTAATTTGTCTTGAAGTGAGACTAAGATCTGAAATGGGAATTTTTATATCTCCCCCCAATTTTCTGATGACAATTTCGGAATATCCCTCAACCAACATTCACATAATTTATTTATATCTGGTGGTTCTGTTTTTACAAAATGGGTATAAAGAGTTGAAATCAACTCTTTTTCCTTTTTCTTTCTCACCAGTTGTTCTAGATCTGTGTACATTAGCTGCGGGATGCCATCAGGAAATTGTGCTACCAGGGCATGGACCAACTGTATATGTCTAAAAAAATCATTTCCTATTTGTTAATAACTCGTGTGACTGGAATAGTAAGTGAGAGAGTTCCTAATATATAGATCCACAGACAGCAATTAAAATCCATCCTCTAGGCCATAGTCCGTGTGAATGATTATTTGTCACCTAGGTTTCCCATCAATAATGGCCAGGGCTGCTGCCTCTCCCCTCTTCTCTGTGTTCTAATGGTGGAAAACTTTGCAGTAGCCCAGAGACAGAATCCAAATATCTCAGGCTTAACATTTGGTTCAACTCAGGCCAAAATATCCCTGCTCACTGATGATATGTTATTATGGGTAACCCAGACACACACATACATGCCTTCAGTTGTCTAATATTTTCCCCAGATATCACCTTATATTACTAAGCATTTGTTTTTCTAGAAATACCAACTGGTTTCACAATCTCTTATCAAAACTCTGGGTTTAGATCAAACAATCCATTACCTGCTTGATCTACAGGCTCAACCATGGATCGCGCCAGAACAGCGCAAGGAAGTCCATCTTCCGCAGGCCTTGCAAAACAAACCCTTGGCCTTTGGGACAGGGTCATCTCAAGCTTAAAAAACTTCGCATACAATGGTCCCAATAATTCCTTTGTTTGATAACCAGTTCTTCCCCCTTTTATAGTTCCTATTTGTTTATAATTGTTCATTTGGGGTATGGAACAAAGTAACCCATTGCAGATGAAATTAAAGACAGGCCAAGACATTTCTAATCAGTCAGGTACCATTCTGGGACTCCTTATAACAGATCACTGGCTCCTGTATAAACAGCTTTCTTATTTTCTTTATACAATAGACAGGAGTGAACTTCCCTCCTCGTGTCTTTTCAGAAGTTACATTCCAATCTCCTTAATTACAAAATCACCTGGGAGAGGGAACTGGATACCTGAATCAAACTTGAGGATTGGGAGAAAGCTTTCATACTCTCACATAACTTTCTATAGCCAGCAAAGCTCAAGAAAAAAAACTTTAAAATGATTGCTAGTTGATATAGATGTCCAGCCATCCTGCATTGTTTACTTATCATTTTCTATAACCTGTTGGCATTGTCAAGGCCCTAGTAGAAATATGACCCATATCTGGTAGGACTGTCCCCCTATTATAAGCTTCTGGAAATCTATTTTAACTATTTACTCCAACGTTATCTATGATTCCCATCTCTATAACGTTTGCCAAAAAAGACATTCTCTAAACCATAGGTGTCAAACACAAGGTCCGCGGGCCGAATCTGGCCCTCCAGGCCATTTCATGTGGCCCTCACACCTCTCCTGCAGCTGCAGGAGATCTCCAACCCTCCTCTGGTCCTACTCCAGACCCTTACTTTATGCTTTCAAGCAATGCATCCAGCTTCTTCCCAGCAGCAGCATAAGAAAAGGGGGGTGCACTGTGATATAAGGGAGAGTGGGGGACTCAACTTCTGATGGTGGGGTGGCTCTTGACATCTAATGTAAAGGGGAGGGGATGGGCTGCACATCTATTCTTACAGATACAACCGGCCCTTTTGAGGGCAATCATAATGTTAATGCGACCCACAATGAAATTGAGTTTGACACCCTTGAACCTTCCATCTTTCCTTTCCCCCTCCCCAACCTCTGACTCCAACTTTCCTCGTATGCTCTCTGACCCTACCTACTATCTTCACTTTCTGTATACTTTTCCACATTCCCTTCTGATGTGTATTATATGGCCAACATTAGATGGGTCTCTAATGAGACAAGTTTGCAAATCACCAATGATTCTTACACTGGTGGAAAATATGGAGAACTAAAAACATGCTACTATTAAACAGCAGAAGTAAATCTCGTTTGACATTATTTACTATATGTGCTTGTATCTCCATATGCCAGAAATACCTTGTTTCTTTATGCCTCTGTATACTATTTTCCACATTGTTCACCACTATGTGATTATTGCAAATGCTTTGATTGTCTCTCTTGTAGTCTTCAAATATAAATATAATGAACTAAGATTGAAAAAAAAATTACAAATGCTCAAAGTAAACCTGTCATGAGGGGAAAATAGTTGCCATTGTTTACCTTGTAAAAATGTTAGTTAACTGTCTATTAACTCAACCCACATATTTAAATCATGTATGATTTACCAACGTAGAACAAGTTTTCAGATCAAGAAAGAGACAACATTTAGATCTGCTTATCTGTATACAGCACTTGCTGTGGTTTGTCATTCAAAGTATTGAAGTTCAGGATGGCAGCCAGGCATCTACCATTTTAGAGAGGTTACCAATGGTAGCCACCATTTTTCTCATAGCGAGTTTAGTTTAAAGAAGTCTTGATAGCAGATTTTCAAATTAGCCCTTTACTCAGACCAAAGATAACACTTTATAGACATGTTTGGTCTTTATAGAAAAGATCTATTGTGAATGACTGTGAACTTTGTTCTTTAGGCAATGTACATTTTTCGTGTTCTTTACATTTTTTTAAGAGTTCTTGTTAGTTTACTGCATAAATACTTTACTATTACTGACTGTATTATCTACTGTTTGCTACAGGAACACAGAGAGCAGCCAAACATCCTAGTTCTTCAAGAAGAGTCAAGTACTCCACAAGAGCATGAAGGAGTAGCCATGAATATTCGACATGGAGATGTAAATGAAACTGCAGGGTTAAAAGAGGTAAGAGATATCCCCCCTTAGTTTAAAAGTTATGCAGTGATAAAGTAAAGCGTTATTGTGAGTTAGTTTGGACATTGCTGCCACCAACTTTAGGGTTGGGTCTTTTGAGGTACAGAATCCAAATAATCAGTCTTCACCAGGAACACTCAGATGGAGGTTTGGTTTTATCTATGTATTGCTCATTGCCATCAGGTTGTCCCCATTAGCCACAGATGACATGTAGGCTCAATACCAAAATGTTTAATTTCTATAGCGCTTTTTCTCCCTAGGGACTTAAAGCGGCTAGGAGTGAGGCAGTCATCTTAGATGAAAGTAGTAAAATTCAGCGCCAAATTTTTTTTTAAATTAAATAAAAAAATAGTAAACAAGCTGCTCCTCATATACAATACTGATTGCAATGGTTTAAAAGGAAAAATAGAGGGCGTTATACCACAAGTGATAAACCAATAAATCTCTTATAATCGTGATCACAAATATTAATGATCAATTAAGTGAAATAGAAACAACAATTATGTAAAATAAATAATGTCTCTGTGTCATAGATGGCCTCTATGACTTTAAGTCCCAAATAGAAATGTAGATAATAAGTAAGTAATTCAATCTTCTCATTTACTGTGCTCTTGATTAAGTGAAAGTAAATTGCCACCACCACACTTGAATCTTCTTGACACCCAAAATGTGCTGAAGAAAATGGATGCGCTTACCAGAACGAATTGACTACTTTAATTAAAAAGATAGTCAAATGAGCCTGAGCAGGACTGTGCCTGCACACATGTAGACAGGAAAATAGATGTGTAACCTCGTCCCCAGGAGTTCCAAATAGGGATATGTGGAAAAACCAGGAAAAGCCAATAGCGTGATATTGCTTTTATTAAAAAACTTAAAAACAAAGGAAAATCCAAATGACCTCTTACTGTAAAAGTGCCTACCTGGAAGTGTCTGCATCCCCAGTGCCGGGTAGGCACTTTTACAGTAAGAGGCCATTTGGCTTTTCCTTTGTTTTTAGTTTTAATAAAAGCAATATCACGCTATTGGCTTTTCCTGGTTGTTCCACATATCCCTATTTGGAACTCCTGGGGACGAGGTTACACATCTATTTTCCTGTCTACATGTGTGCAGGCACAATCCTGCTCAGGCTCATTTGACTATCTTTTTAATTAAAGTAGTCAATTCTTTCTGGTAAGCGCATCCATTTTCTTCAGCACATTTTGGGTGTCAAGAAGATTCAAGTGTGGTGGTGGCAATTTACTTTCACTTAATCAAGAGCACAGTAAATGAGAAGATTGAATTACTTACTTATTATCTACATTTCTATTTGGGACTTAAAGTCATAGAGGCCATCTATGACACAGAGACATTATTTATTTTACATAATTGCTGTTTCTATTTCACTTGATTGATCATTAATATTTGTGATCACGATTATAAGAGATTTATTGGTTTATCACTTGTGGTCTAGCGCCCTCTATTTTTCCTTTTCAGCCATCTTAGATGCATTCAACTGAGTCAATTGACCTACCAGAATGTCTCTGAAGAGTGGGAGAAAACAAGAGTCAGGGCTCAAGTCCTGCGGGAACGCGTGGGAACGGAGTTCCTGCACTTTTTTCACAGCAGGAACGCAGTTCCCTTTGCAGGACTAGAGCAGCCGAGCCGCCCAGGCCAATCCTTCACTAAGCGGCGATGCCCAGCTCGAGTCACTGTCTGCGGCAGGCGAACCTTAGTAATCCTTTATGTTACTGGCAGCTTCCTGTATATGGATTCATTTGTCATTGTTCCCAGGAGACATTGCCGAGGTCTGCCGCGAGTTATCGCGGGATTTAGAAAAAAACATGCGGTTTAGTAGTTATGCATATAAGCGTATCATTTTATTATTTTTTTTGGTGGGGGAGTGGATCTTGGGTGGGAGTTCCCACACTTTTTTCCCCAGGACTTGACCCCTGACAAGAGTACCAGAAGAAACCCACCTACAGGCATATGGAGAACACACAAACTCCATACAAATAGTATCCTAATCAGGATTCAAATTGAGGTCCCTAATAACAAAACAGGGTATAAAGTAGATATGGAATGATAAGTGAAATTAGCAAAAAAGATTTGGCCAGTACATGAGATGTTCAAGCAGAAAAAAAAAAAACAACACTCCAGATTTCCCATGTGCTGCAAGAGTAAGCAAAACACAGACAGTCGGCAAAATCCAGAATACAAACTAGATTAGAATTTGAATGCCAGCAGCAATCACCGAAAGTCAGCAGATAAAAAGGAGAAAAATAAGCTCTTTTACAGGGCAGATGCTATTTCTGGTGCTTACCTCGACAGGAGTAATAATTTACACTTGTAGATGAAGTAAGCAGAGCCCTATTCACATTTTTCATGAGGTGCAGGTGCAGTGTGATGCATTGAATACATGTTTTACATATATTACCATTTATCCCAATAGAAGAGGTGCTTTGCTGGAAAATGCACCAAAGATTTGTATATTTGAATGTAGTCTTAACCACTTCAACATTGGGCACTTTCACTTTCTGCCCAGGCCAGTTTTCAGCTTTCAGCACTGTCAAATTTTGAATGACAATTACTCAGTCATGCAACAATATGCCCAAAATACATTTTTATAATTTTTTTAGACAGATAGAGCCAGATCCTCAAACGAATTACGCCGGCGTATCTATGGTATCTACGTATTAACATAAAACACACCCCTATCACATACATTTGAATTGCGCGCCCTTACGCCGCCTAAGTTACACTACGCCGCCGTAACTTACGGCGGGAAATCTTTGAGGATACAAAAAAAGTAAGTTACGGCGGCGTAGTGTATCTGAGATACACTACGCCGGACGGAGAGAAGCGCAGCGCTTCGTGGATCTGGCCCAGAGAGCTTTCTTTTGGAGTTTTTTTTTTTTTTTTGCTAAATAAACAAAAAGACTGGAAATTTAGAAAAAAACAAGATTTTCTTAGTTTCTGTTATACAATTTTGCAAATAAGTAATTTTTCTTTTTCACTGATGTGGCTGCACTGATGGGCACTGACGAGCCTGCACTAAAGAAGCTGAACTGATGTGCATGAATGATGAGGCGGTACTGATAAGCACTGATGGGTATTAACAAGCTGCACTGATGGGCACTAATGAGGAGGCAGTCATAAAGCTTCACCGATAAGGTGACACTGATGGGCACTGATAAGCTGCACTCATGGGCACTGATAAGCTGCACTCATGGGCACTGATAAGCTGCACTCATGGGCACTGATGAGGCTGCACTGATTATCAGGGCACTGATAATCAGTGCCCTGATTTTGAGTATAAATGCTGTACTCACTGTGCCCTGACAGATCGTCTCCCTTTCCTCACACGCTGTCTCTGTGTGAGGTGACAAGAGCTGATAACCCAGAAAACTGCTATTTACATTGTGACACAGCTGATCACATGGTAAAAGGCCTCTGTGATTGGCCCTGTGATCTTTGATCAGCTGGGTCTAAGGCATACAGCAGTCACAGAGTTGTTGTTTTTTTTTTTAGGTGACTGACAGGGTTGCTTTAAACATAATGGAGTAGAGAAAGCCATAAATTAACATTTTTTTTAATCTGTGCAGCAATAAATGGTTCCAAATTAAAGGAATTCTGTCATAAGAAAAATATGGAAGCTGTCATTGCTAACTCCTCAGTCTAAAAATCCAAATCATGAAAAAGCGCTTGACCGGGTTCATTGGCTATTTCTAGAGAGAATGCTTCAACAATTTTCACCTTAGTATGCATTAAGTTGAAAAAACACGAGGGATTACAACCCATTTAAGTTGGCATTGGGACAGAGGCAGCTCCAGCTGGCTATTATATGGCGATATCTACATTTTATAAATAGATAAATGACTGTCACTGGGGTATTGCTCTATTGAATTTTTTTCCCACTAAAAGAAGTAAACATATTTTTAAAAGCATCAAGACATTATGTTACTTGATTTGTCCTGATGTATTTGCTAGACTTAGAAGTTATGATAAATTACATTTTTCTTCAATGCCTATAAAATTCTCATACTCGTGGAAGACTTAGTCAATATTGTTTTTCGGAAATTCAAAAAAGCTATACACTGTAGTTCTTGATTTCTTGGTGCCACTAAACAAAACAAATTGGTAAATTTGAAATTTAATGTTTTAAGTGTCAAACATGTTGTAACACTACTCAAATGGATTAATTGCATCAGCACACTATACAGAATGTTATGTATGTACTGCATTGATACCAAAAAGCAGTCTTTATTTGGACATCTTAATAGCTTAATTGGCCTTAGGGATTGCTATTCTTACAAGCCCTTTTGAGCTACTCAAATCCTTAGGCATGTGCTTTTCATATGCGGTATCTCCCTCATGGAAATACGCTTGATGCTTAAACACTATAGCCACTGTATTAAATATATCTAGGTGAAGTTTTTTTTATATAAATAGAAAATGTAAACATTGTCTTAACGTACACAGTATATGCTTATTACATAAACCCTACACAAAAAAATGATGTCTGATGCACAGCATACATGCACATAATGGGCCAGATCCACGTAGCCTGGCGCATTGTTGCGTCCGGCGTAGCGTATCTCTGATACACTACGCCACCGTAACTTTCAGCGTATTTTCCTTATCCTCAAAGAATATGCGCCGTAAGTTACAGCGGCGTAGTGTAACTTTGGCGGCGTAAGGGCGCGCAATTCAAATGGATGTGATGGGGGCGTGTTTTATGTAAATACGTCTTGACTCGACATAAATGACGTTTTTTTTAACGGCGCATGCGCCGTCTGTTGGGGTATACCAATGCGCATGCTCGAAATTAACCCGCAACAAGCCAATGCTTACAACGTGAACATCATTCTACGCAAAGCCCTATTCGCGAACGACTTAGGCAAACAACGTAAAAAATTCTAATTTTGACGCGGGAACGATGGCCATACTTAACATAGGATACACCTCATATAGCAGGGGTAACTATACGCCCAAAAAAGGCTTACGGAAACGACGTAAAAAAAATGCGTACATTTGTGGATTCGCGTATGTAGCTAATTTGCATACTCAACGGGGAAAGCGACGGAAACGCCACCTAGCGACCAGCGTAAAAATGCACCTTAGATCCGACAGCGTACTAAGATGTACGCCAGTCGGATCTAGCACAGCTTCAGGCGTATCTTGTTTTGTGGATACAAAACAAAGATACGCCGGAGCAAAATAGAAGTTACGCGGCGTATCAATAGATACGCCAGCGTAACTTCTTTGAGGATCTGGCTCAATATTTTTAAACCAACATACTGTAATTTCATTTTACAGGACACTAATGATAATAATGGTAACTATATTTTTCATTACTGATTTAACTTGCAAGGGTCAAAGTGTTACTAAATTTACTATAAAGTTTAGTAAATTTACTATACCAGTAAAAATACATTTGTTTTTAGAGGAAAGGTGTGGCACGCAAGCCTTGGGTCCTAACTTTAAAGCAAGCTATGCACACATTTGATGAGCGTATATTCATAAATTCCTCTGAAGAAATGGACACTGATCTTGGAGGCATGATAGGAAATTAAATCATCTTTAACCACTTGCTTACTGGGCACATATACCCCCCTCCTGCCCAGGCGAAATTTCAGCTTCCGGCACTGCGTCGCTTTAACTGACAATTGCGCGGTAGAGCTTTCTCTTGATGATATTTGATCACCTCTGCGGTTTTTATTTGTTGCGCTAAAAACAAAAAAAGAGCGACAATTTTTTTACTTTTTGCTATAATAAATATCCCAATTAAAAAAAAAAAAATTTAGGCCGATACGTATTCTTCTACATATTTTTGTTAAAAAATAAAAAAATCGCAATAAGCGACTGGTTTGCGCAAAAGTTATAGCACCTACAAAATAGGGGACATAATTATTATTTTTTTCATTATTATTATTTTTTTACTAATGGCGGCGATCTGCGATTTTTATTGGGACTGCGACATTATGGCGGACACATCGGACACTTTTGACACATTTTTGGAACCATTCACATTCATACAGCGATTAGTGTTATAAATATGCACTAATTACTGTATAAATGTGACTGGCATGGGAAGGGGTTAACACTAGGGGGCGAGGAAGGGGTTAAATGTGTACCCTGCATAGTGTTTCTAACTGTGGGGGAAGGGGACTGACTGGGGGAGGTGACCGATCTGTGTCCCTATGTACAACGGACACAGCATCAGTCTCCTCTCTCCCTGACAGGACGTAGATCTCTGTGTTTACTCTGTGTAACCGCCGATCGCGGGTGCCTGGCGGACATCGTGGCTGCCAGGCACGCGCATCGGCATCTCAGTGAAGCGGCGGGGAGCCGACGGCGCTCGCGCGCCCCCCAGTGGCCGCAGGAGCTGAGGATGTCAATTAAGAGCCATCTTGTGGCCGTCTTTTGTTAATAGGCTGGATGCCAAGTGGTTAAATAGGATGGGAGGCATCCAGTAGTTTACTAATGCCGCATACACACAATCAGGCTTTTGCCCGGCCAAAAGCACATTGGAATTCCGACGGAACATGTTCTATATTTAAACTCTGATGGAATTTATCGGAATTTCAGATGGAATTTCTCCAATGGGGCATACGTCTGGCTTTTTCCATTGGAAATTCCGATTGTGTGTACGCAGCATTAGAGACAACTGGATAGGACTGACACCATTACTTGTGGTTTTAGTTCTCAGAAGTCACTGTGTTGTCAGCCATAACAGGAAAATTGTGGCTGTATTTATGGCAGTTTAGCGTTTTTTTTTTTTACTTTTTCAAGGTTGTTGAGAGATAAAAACTAGAGTGATATGCTGCTCTTACATACATAATAAGGATGCATACTTTTTTTTTCTTTCAGACATGGACTGAGGCGGCTACATCCCCTACTAAGGTCAGTATTTCTCATAATACAGTATGTATAAAGATGATTTAAATTTGTCCCTTTCCACAACCTTTGAACGGCTTAGTTCCTCCTATTCAAGTGGCAAAAGCACAACTACTGTCACCTAGCCACTTTCGGGCAAAGAAACGTGGGCCACAAATGATTGTGCAGTTGAAGGCAAAGTCCCGCTGCTCACAGGTAAGTCAGTAAGGCTGTACAATCCAGCTGTGTAATCTCTGAGGTGGGGTGCATGCCCTGTCACTGCTACAGAATAGAGATGAGGGAAGAAATGGGATGGCTGCACTCCCACAAACATTGCAATTCAATTCAGCTTTATTCAATGGATCAATAAAAGCATTGGTAGATGAGCATACAGACAGGGGAGAAACAGGTTGATGCATTTCACATGATAAACGTGTTGTGTCAAAACCACATGTGGTTCAACCACTATATACACTAATATACTAGATTTCATGATAATACAGGTTTGTTCGATTAAGTGATTGCAACCATCATTCCCAGATTTATTTCCATTTAAAGGAAAAAGCAAAACATAATCCCAATAATGGACATCAAAATAAAACAAGAATGGAAACATAAATGTAGAAATAATAACAGAAAGACATATAAAAAACAAAAATGGAAACACTAAGAACATAAAGACTACAAAAAAATACAATAGTGGCATCAATGAGAGACTCAGTGGGTTACAAACTGTAAACATTACGATTATAAGTATACCCAAACAAAAAATAAAATAAATAAATCAAACCCAAAAGCAGGTCTCAATCATAATAGTGGGTCAGATCCCACTCAAAATTTAACTCTGTGGGTGTCTTAGTTTGGAGAGTAAATATCCATAAAACCTCCCGTTTACAGAGGATTCTGAAGATGTCCAACCAATATTCCAGAAGCTAGGTATTTCTAAACAGGGATACAAAACGCTAAACAAATTGAAGTCTTTCTCTGTTGCACCAGACCAGACTCTGAACTATTTCCCAAAGCAGTCCAGTGCAAAAAAAATTATAGAGATGTTAAAGTGTCACTAAAGGAATTTTTTTTTTAGCTAAATAGCTTCCTTTACCTTACTGCAGTCCTGGTTTCATGTCCTCATTGTTCATTTTTGCTTTGAAGTAGCTGTAATTCTACTGTGATCTCCACACTTCCTGGTTGCCTGTTTCCTTATAACCATCGTACTGGGAGATTTTCACTGTGGTCTAAGCTGTCATTACTGTGTTTCTAAAACTCCTCAGAACCAATCAGATTCATTTTAAAAACAAAACACTGCCCTGGATTTGTTTGTTTTTGTTCTGTGAGTCTTCCCGACTCACCTCTCACCCGGAACTTCATGTATGTACCTTTAAAACCGAAAGTAAACTAGAGGCACATTATATGATAGATTAAATTCAATTTGTAATCATTTTTAAAAGGAATCAGTTAACTTTTATGTCTCTATACCCTGTAAACAGTCATTTCAGCAAAAAAAAAAATTTCCTTTAGTGACCCTTTAAGCACATAACATAATTTAGTGTTGTAGATTGGCGAATGTTCCTCGGATTATTTCCTTTAGGTTTTAGTGTTTTGTAAAACAGCCAACAAATGCATGAATACGGAACCTTGTGCTAAATGTGAACACGCAGTGTCAGTTCAATGGAAAGCAAAGCTCCAGTAACAACATTTGGTGCACCTGTAATGTGGTTGCTAGAAAAGGGAAAAGGGAAAAGTCAAAGCACTTCTTCTGTTCTGGTAAACCCCATCCTTGAGGAGCTTTAGGGTACAGGGTTTGTAAATGTTACATTGCTGCTGGATCCTACCAGAGACATCTATCATTTGTTTTGTTTTAACCTACAGTATGTGTGAAGGAGTTACCCCCCCCCCCCCCCCAAATAAAAGTTCCCATGTCTACTCTTTTCTGTTTAAAGGGGTTGTAAAGGTAAAACAAAAAAACATCTCTAAATAGCTTCCTTTACCTTAGTGCAGTCCTCCTTTTACTTACCTCATCCTTCCATTTTGCTTTTATTTCTTCTGAGAAATCCTCACTTCCTGTTCTTCTGTCTGTAACTCCACACAGTAATGCAAGGCTTTCTCCCTGGTGTGGAAAGCCTCTTGAGGGGGAAGGGGGCGAGCAGGAGTGTCAGGACGCCCACTAACACACAGCTCCTTTTTCTATCTGCAAAGTAGAGAGTGTCCCCTCTCTCCTCAAGAGGCTTTCTCCACACCAGGGAGAAAGACTCGCATTACTGTGTGTAGTTACAGACAGAAGAACAGGAAGTGAGCATTTCTCAGAAAAAAATAAGGACATTTAAAAGCAAAATCAAAGAATGAGGTAAGTGAAGGAGGACTGCACTAAGATAAAGGAAACTATTTGGGGAAAAAATGTTTTACCTTTACAACCCCTTTAACCAAAGTCCATGTCTCTAAACATCCTGACAATTCTTTATTGAGCTGCTACATACTGTAGAGAGTCTTTGGTGCAGTAGAGCATATGGCAGAAGATAGTTTAAGGAGGGTAAGAGCTGAAACACATGGACAGAATATACACCAAACTTTCTACTTCATGGTGTATTTCATCCAATTAATTTTAAAGCTTAAAGTTGTTATAAAGCTTCGTTTTTTAAATTAAAATATGAAACATGTTATACTTAACTGCTCTGTGCAATGAACCTCCTCTATTGGATTCCTCTGTTGGCGATTTTGGCTCCTCCTCTTCTCTGTGTGCCGCCATAGGAAGCCACTTCTTATGGGGGCACACCTGTGGGCTTACTCCTGAGCTGAGCTGAGTGTGTTCACACACTCTCAGCTTCCAGGATTCAATTGACAGCAGCAGGAGCCAATGGCTGATGCTGCTGTCTCTGAGCCTGTGAGTGGGAGGGAGAGAATCAGCACTACTACAAACAGTCACAGTGCTGGATAAGGACTTATTATATTATAATTATTTAGGGAGGGGGGTAGGGGGAACGACTAGTGAAAAGTTTTTTTACACTAAATCAGGTAATGCTTTAAGGTAAAAAAAAAAAAAAAAACTTTGGCTTTACAACCACTTTAACGCATAAAATGGATTTATTGGGTTATAGAAGCCTCCTATAAACCTGTTCACACTTACTTTTTATGTATAATAATTTCAATAAATAAAGCTACACTATAATGTTGCACTGGGCTTTTTGAAATATTATTAATGCTGTTCTTTTTCTTTCAATCGTTTTTTATTGAATTGTTAAACAATAAAGATAAGAATATCAAGTACAAAATGGAAAACCAATTACAATGTCTTTGTACATTTCCAACACTTACTGGGATATTGGTAATACAATTAGAGCTTATGAATAATTTATGAGGATATTTATCCCTTTTACTTTAACCTTCCTTTCAGTGTTTTTTATCAGCGGTTTCCCATCAGATATAACATAAGCAAACCATGCAGACATTATAGCAGTTGCAGAGTACCTGATGTTTGTACCTGAGAACACTGGGTACCTCTGTCTTGGCCCTCAGACAGTACTTGTCAAACTCCTTAAGAAATCAAAAGGATATAAAGTAACGAGAAACAATAAAAAAAAAAGAGAGAAAAGAATAGAGCGGGGGGGGGGGGGGGGGCTGAGACCCCGAGCTCCGATCCCTGCCACTCCAAGGCTCCTCAACTCGGAGCCATATGGGGATCTCCAGTCAAGTATCTGATCCATGGACTGCTGTTCTTTTTAAAGTGGTTGAAGTGGTTGTAAAAATCTGCCATGAAATGTGAACTAATTTTATCCCTCTATAGTATGTACTTGTCTCAATACAGAGCACTAAGTGTCATTTCTGTCTGCTGCCTTTTTCCTCTGCTATCTGCTTGATTCTTTCCATACAACTTTCCCTGACACCAAATGGTAAAAAGGTGACAGGGGAGGGATCTCCAGCACGCAGCCTGTGATTGACAGCCTCAGCTACGTTCCTGTGTGCTGTGTGTGCGCTCTCCTCATTGAGTTCTGCAGAGTGTAACTTCAGATCCCTGCCTCCTACTTTCTGAAAGCCTAGACAAGTTGTATAAATTCTGCACTGAACAGCTGTATAGAAGAGAAGACTGTAGATAAATAGCTACAATGTATGTAGGAGGATTTGTTTAATCTCTGTGTATCGACTGAGGCCAGTCACTTCACTGGGTTTACGCAATGTATTTTTGTGCTGAATGCTTGTATTGTAAATTTAAATACATAGACGTGTTTTAGTATTTTGTACTGCAAGTCATGTTTTTAATGCGCTGATGGATTGTTACACCATAATGTACAGTAGTTCTTCCAAAATAATCATTTTCATTATTGTTTAAGTTACATTTCTTTTAAAATGTTGATCTTTTCTTTGTATGTTGCAATGAAAACTATTCTGCAGCATTCCAGTACTGCCATGGTGAAGGCCAACATAATGGAGGCACCCAACGTTAAGCCTCGTACACACGACCGGTTTTCCCATAGGGAAAACTGCCATGAGAGCTTTTGGCTGGGAAAACCATCCATGTGTATGCTCCATCGCAGTTTTCCCAACAGGAAAACTGCCGGGAAAAAATATAGAACTAGCTTTTTTCCGGCCAGGATTCCCGGCATTTTTCCTATGGGAAACACTGCAGTGGAGCATACACACTGCCGGGATTCCCAACCAAAGCTCTCATGGCAGTTTTCCTGTCGGGAAACCTGGTCGTGTGTAGGGCAAAAAGTTACCGAGCAGATTCTCGGTTTTCCCCCCGGGTTTCCCGGCGGTAAAAAGTCCACCAGGAAACCCGTACGTGTGTACGAGGCTTAAGTCTTTTAAAATGATACCTCCAAAAAAAAAAAATTACCACTAAATTACAAAGACTCTGCTAAAACAAAATAAATATGAGATTGTTATTTTTATATGTCAAGTTTAGTTCATGTTTCCATAAATGAGTGATCTACCACCCACCAATACATTATAAAAATAAATAGTGGCTTAGTGTATGAAAAGCTGAGCTCTTTAATATACGTCTGCATTCAAAGGCAAATTGTCCATACCCCCTCTTGGTTTGAGTGTGCCAGCTCTAAGCTGTTTATCAGAATACTGGCTTTGCTTATGGCTTTGCTTTGTTTATGAGAATATGCCTTTGATTTGTCCTCTAGTGATCACCATGATCTTTTTGCAACCAGAAAATAAAACCACATCATAAACATATCCTTTTAGAAAATAACCGTTCTCTGAAATAGAAATATGATTTGCTTTTAAGGGAAATATAAATAAAAAATGTGTTGTATTTGTGATCTTTTATGCCAAAGCACTGTCCAAACTTTTTGTGTCATGGTCTACAACCCTGTTATACAGGGAATAATCACATTATGGGACAGCACAGATCTTTTCCAGTAAATCTTCAGAGTCTGTCCTTCATAAGAATGAATGGAAAATGTGCTGTCTATGAAACCCAAAAGTTCTTATGCAGCCAGCAAAGTAATGTTGGCTATTATTTATTAAGAAAAATATCACACAAAGATGCAATGAATTTTATACTTTTTTCAACTTTAAAATAATACTGAAGCAAAAATCACACTGCATATGTTATATTATCAATTCATTTAAAACATATGTCCCTTAAGTACACAAATAACAAGGAGGTTTTGTGCATTTCTTGGGTTCCAAAGGTCTAATATACAAACAAAAGCTCCTGTAAACAAACTTGTTTTCTCTTTTCTAATGGCAGGTGCCATGTCTTGGAGGGCCTAGGACTGGGAAAAAAATAGGCCTGGGCATTTTAGGCTGAGCAGACAATTTTTCCAGAGACAGGGGGCAGTTGGTGATGGGATATTTACAGAGTCGACCCTCTGCACTGTGAAGAGGCACTGTCATATAAAGGAGACTGCACTGTAAAGAGGTACTGTAATGATTACAGTGTCCCTTTATAGTGCACCCCCTTTCATATCACAGTACCCCTTTACATTACAGTGCCCCTAGCAATTACAGCCCCCCCATCACAGTGCCCCTTGCAATCATGGCCCCCTTTTCTCTCTAATCATAGTGCCTTCTTTTACTCCCTGCCTCCCCTGCACAGTCCTACCTTCAGCAGTTCAGAGCCAGGATTCAGTCTGTGCGTCCTCTTCAAGGTCTCCAACCCCGCCGACTATGTCATCTTATCAGCAGGGCAGAGGGTGGTAGATCTGCAGATCTGGGTCATATTAACAAGCGGTGATTACCTGTTAATATGAAAAGACTCCTGATTTCTGTGCAGATGTTCAGCTCCTCCCACCCCTGCTCTGCTGATAGGATGACATTATTGGCGGGGCACGAGAGGTGGGAGAGACCTCCCAGGTGTGGCTGCATAGCAGGAGGTGAGCAGAAACTGCAGTCCGTGATAGCCCTGTCCAGACTGCAGTCGCCGCTTACCTCCCGCTGTGTGGCCTGGTCATCAAAAGGCCATGGACCAGTACTGGTTCATGGCCTGTGAGTTGGGGACCCTTGCATTAACCAGCTCTTGTGAGGACATGCGGAACCAGCCCACAAAGCAAATGCCAGTGTGCCCTATGGCCAGTCCAGGCCTGGGCCTAGGACATAACATAATTTTACTTTATTGTTAAAAAGTTTTATTCAGCACCTGTAACAGGCGCTCCGCGCGCCTGTTACTTTCTTTAATGACAAAGACTACGTGCTTGACATAAGTACTACCTGTTTTTGGGCTTATGCCCTAACTTGCAGAACATGTTTGCCTAAACTTTCTATGCTAAGGATTGACGTATTTCATACCTTCTTGTCAGGGCACAGACCTTTTGCGGTCACTTTCCCCAGTTGGTTCTGGATGGAGTTGAACCTGGGATCTCGTCGTTTCAGGTCCAGCTCTTTGTCTTTGAGCCACTGCTCAGTGCAATCCTGTGTGCTATCCATTTGAGCCTGGTGCTGAACCTGTACTTTCTGTGGACCAATCAGTGGCCAGTGTGGCCTATTTAAGCCAGCCCCTTCCCCTTTGCTAATGGCTGGTTCGTTGTCAGCTTTACCCTGTGAGAGAACCTTGAAACCTGAATACCCTGATCTGCTTGACCCGGATTGGACCTTGACGATTCTCTGCTGTCTCCTACACTTGACCCCTGCCTGCTTATCGGATTTGCTGTTGTCTCCTGCCCCTTGACCTTGGCTTGCTCTCACGGACTTCCTCTGATCTCTCCAACTCCTGACCCACGGTCTGTGACCCGGATTTGCCTTTGTTTCCTGTTGGTCCCTTCTGGACTTACCTGCCTGTTCCTGCCTGATCAACGACTGTCTCCAGTCCTCTGCACCTGCCCTGTTTTCGTCAGCTGCACCAAGTCTGCCTACCAGTTCCCGGCACCGCTGCCTCCTTGTGCCGTCCCTCCTCTGTTCTAACTCCAGGGAGTGGTCTGCACAGGGTCGTAAAGGTGAGCCGCCCTCAGCATCTCGGCCTCGGTGAGTACTTACCTTAATGGTCCTGACAGTACGAACCAGCCATTATGTCTGAGGCCGACAGGGCATGCTCACCCCTTGAAAACCTGTGCCAACAGGTGTCTGTTTTGACTGTTGCCGTTAAAAAATTGCAAGAAGGTAAACCCTTACATAATGGACTAACTAATAATATGGAGTCCGCAGACTTGTACAAGATGCTCACCTCCCTGGCTCTGCAAGTCTCCAGCCTGAACCATACTATTCAGGAACTACAACAAGAAGTCCAAAAATTTAAAGGGACAACACGCCCAGCCCCGGAACCAGCATGTTATGAACCTTTTGTTGTCATGCCAGAAAAATTTGATGGTAGCCGTGCATCCTTCTTTAAAACCGACTGTGAGCTATTGTTCACCCTTAAACCTAGGACCTATGCCACGGACTATATTAAGGTTAGAGCCTCCGTCAACTTGCTAACAGGGCAGGTAAAATCGTGGGCTCACCTGCTGCTGCAGGAAAAAAGTCCAGTCTTGGACAGCTGGGAGACGTTCATGTCTGCTCTGGACTCATATATCCCTGCTTCCAAGAGGACCAGCACTCCCAGGTCTGCTCTTAGTTCACGGGGCCTACGGGTACCCAAGGATAGGAAGCCCCAGTACGGTTATGACCTCCAGCCAGCCCAGTGTGTGCCAAATTATGAGACTCCGTATGTGCCCAGCCTGGAAGTTTCCCCATCACAAGGTCTTGACATTTCTGTGGATGCACACACGCCTACCTTGGAGGAGGAAGAACCCATGCAGATCGGGGCCATCCGGTCCAGCCTATCTGAGGTAGAAAGAGAGCGGAGGAGAGGCTATGGACTTTGCTTTTATTGTGGTGCTAGCGGGCACCTTATATCGCTCTGCCCAACTCGCCCACCTCGGCCAAAGCTTCTTCAGCTGGGTACTATTGGGAGTTTTTTCTATGCCTCAGAACCTGTACCTACCTTTCCAGTGTCCCCAGTTCCAGTGTCCCCAGTTCCAGTGTCCCCAGTTCCAGTGTCCCCAGTTCCTGTGTCCCCAGTTCCAGTGTCTTCGGTTCCTGTGTCCCCAGTTCCAGTGTCTTCAGTTCCTGTGTCCCCAGTTCCAGTGTCTTTGGTTCCTGTGTCCCCAGTTCCAGTGTCTTTGGTTCCTGTGTCCCCAGTTCCAATGTCTTTGGTTCCTGTGTCCCCAGTTCCAATGTCTTTGGTTCCTGTGTGCCCAGTTCCAGTGTCTTTGGTTCCTGTGTCCCCAGTTCCAGTGTCTTTGGTTCCTGTGTCCCCAGTTCCAGTGTCTTTGGTTCCTGTGTCCCCAGTTCCAGTGTCTTTGGTTCCTGTGTCCCCAGTTCCAGTGTCTTTGGTTCCTGTGTCCCCAGTTCCAGTGTCTTTGGTTCCTGTGTCCCCAGTTCCAGTGTCTTTGGTTCCTGTGTCCCCAGTTCCAGTGTCTTTGGTTCCTGTGTCCCCAGTTCCAGTGTCTTTGGTTCCTGTGTCCCCAGTTCCAGTGTCTTTGGTTCCTGTGTCCCCAGTTCCAGTGTCTTTGGTTCCTGTGTCCCCAGTTCCAGTGTCTTTGGTTCCTGTGTCCCCAGTTCCAGTGTCTTTGGTTCCTGTGTCCCCAGTTCCAGTGTCTTTGGTTCCTGTGTCCCCAGTTCCAGTGTCTTTGGTTCCTGTGTCCCCAGTTCCAGTGTCTTCGGTTCCTGTGTCCCCAGTTCCAGTGTCTTCGGTTCCTGTGTCCCCAGTTCCAGTGTCTTCGGTTCCGGTGTCCCCAGTTCCAGTGTCTTCAGTTCCTGTGTCCCCAGTTGAAATTCCAGATCATATCTCCCCAAGTGAAGTTCTCCCTCCAGACTGCACATATGCCTCAAATGGTACCATGGTTTGTAAACGGGATCTGGAGATATTTGAACGAGCTTTACAAGCGAGGAGGGCACCCCCTACCAGAACTTCAGGATCAACTAAGCCCAAAAAGAAAAAGTAAAGATCTACATGCTCCCTGTTTGATCCATCAGGAGCATCCAGAACTAGTGGACAGGTTGGGCGTCCGGAGTCCGCCCCTAGGGGGGGGGCACTGTCAGGGCACAGACCTTTTGCGGTCACTTTCCCCAGTTGGTTCTGGATGGAGTTGAACCTGGGATCTCGTCGTTTCAGGTCCAGCTCTTTGTCTTTGAGCCACTGCTCAGTGCAATCCTGTGTGCTATCCATTTGAGCCTGGTGCTGAACCTGTACTTTCTGTGGACCAATCAGTGGCCAGTGTGGCCTATTTAAGCCAGCCCCTTCCCCTTTGCTAATGGCTGGTTCGTTGTCAGCTTTACCCTGTGAGAGAACCTTGAAACCTGAATACCCTGATCTGCTTGACCCGGATTGGACCTTGACGATTCTCTGCTGTCTCCTACACTTGACCCCTGCCTGCTTATCGGATTTGCTGTTGTCTCCTGCCCCTTGACCTTGGCTTGCTCTCACGGACTTCCTCTGATCTCTCCAACTCCTGACCCACGGTCTGTGACCCGGATTTGCCTTTGTTTCCTGTTGGTCCCTTCTGGACTTACCTGCCTGTTCCTGCCTGATCAACGACTGTCTCCAGTCCTCTGCACCTGCCCTGTTTTCGTCAGCTGCACCAAGTCTGCCTACCAGTTCCCAGCACAGGTGCCTCCTTGTGCCGTCCCTCCTCTGTTCTAACTCCAGGGAGTGGTCTGCACAGGGTCGCAAAGGTGAGCCGCCCTCAGCATCTCGGCCTCGGTGAGTACTTACCTTAATGGTCCTGACACTTCTCCCTTAATGGCCTAATGCACAACGCTATGTAATACTAATAATTACTTACATACAGTTGTGCATACGTATCTTTTAGTGCATACTATAATTTTAAATGCTAAGCTCCGGTCGCATGTTGTAATGCTTCCAAGCTCAGTAGCTCAACATCTATCTTTATGTGAGAGAGAGATGATGTAGAGAACCCCCAAACTCCTGTTTGTGGAGTGACACCTGGGGCCTAATACTGAATTCTCACATAAAGAAGAGCATTGAAATCCTTGCTACCGCAGTTCCCTAGAGCCGTTACAGCTCCCACCATGTTTGCATAATACTTGTCAGGGTTTAGCAGCGACAAATCTCACTGATAGATTAATATATCATATAGTATGATTCATCTTGCATCTTCTTACAGCTTCACTTACTAAATTATTATTGTCCCCCCCCCCCCCCCCCCCCCAGAGAGATTTCCACTTACTTCCTACCTTGATGACCACACAGGAAGCAAAGGAAAAAATTCCTCTGTAATGATAGAAACCATAATAAACATCTGACAAAAGTTCTATACCTTTGTTGCAAAGTGTTTATTTTAATGCTTCCATTAAAAAAATCTAAATGCATAGGTTGGAGTTTACCTATAACTTCTATTACTTTTTTTCTACAGACAAAACCAAGGCTACAGCGAGGTGGCAGCTCCGCATCACTGCATAACAGCCTAATGAGAAATAGCATCTTTCAGCTAATGATCCACACACTTGATCCTCTGTCTGAAGGTAATTCTCTTTTCTCTTTCGCATATTAAATATTTATTTTTATACATTAAATTGATAGTTTTTATGGTTTAAATGTGTATTTTTCTTTCAGTTCCAAAAGTGGAATAAAACATAATTATTTTAAATGCCCATGATTACAAGGTACAAGGATAGAGACTGGTGAACTATTTATTAGCATTTATTAGCATTACCCTCACACTGTAGTTGAAACATATTTACTTGTTACTATTTTTCTAGCAGCTACACCCATGTTGATTTTGTGGTGTTTGGATATATACTGAGTTGGATCCTAATTATAATGTTAGTCCTGGCATGGAAAAGAATGTCATTTTGCAAACTGAAGTTGATTATATAATCATTTTTATTTTTTTCTCTGAGGTTTTTACTTATTGTTACAATAACCCTGAGAACTATATTTATGGTGTTTAAAGCCACAAAAAAATACTTTTGCATTGTAAGGGTTCATTATATCTAGGAGTAATACTTACCTTGGTCCTGGCTCCTGTAGGCTCCCTCTATCTGTGCAACTGTTTCCCTGCATCCCAGACCCGTACCTGGTCACAAACACACCAATTCCACACACAAAGCTGGGTAACCAGCCCTGCATTGCATATGATAATGCCAAAGAAACCACCCACAGGTCAAAGCTTTGGGGGAAATTTGAACAGCACCAAGCTTGCTAGAGCGGGGTATCAGGGTACACAACACTGCTGGGTGTCCTACCCCCTAGACAAAACAAGCATTTAACCCATGCAGGGCGGGGTAACCCCACTGCAAGAGTGATTTTTTTCTTTCTTACAATCCTGTAGTTCAGCTTTAAATAGATATGAAAATATGCCAATTGGTATATTAACAAATCTGCTTTCTTACTATTCCTGGCACACTCCTGCTATCGCATTAGATGATTAAATAGATTTTTTTGGAAGCTATATATTTGTTGTTAAAATAGATATGAAATGTGTGAATAATTATGTTAACTTCCTATTGCTGGTACACACCTGCTATAGCATTGGAAGTGTAAATGGAGGTTGTCAGTGACTCATGACAGTAGTTCAGCTGTTGCAATGAGCATGTTGAAATATGTACATATGGTGTGACTTGCTTGAAAGTGTAGGTGTTATACCTGTTTACTTTAAACATCCTTATTGGAAAAACACAGATTTTTCTTTAGGACAATCTCAGATAAAGCATTTTAAATGCAGGTTTTTTGTTCATGGTAAAGCTCTGTGGGGCAGATCCACATAGAATTAGATCCGCGCAGCGTATCAGAGATACGCTACGCCGCCGTACCTTACCTGGCGGATTTTCGAATCCTCAACGATTTCGTGCCGTAAGTTACAGCGGCGTAGTGTATTTCTGGTGGCGGATTTCAAATTGGGCGGGTAGGGGGCGTGTTTCATTTAAATGAAGCGCGTCCCCGCACCGAATGAACTGCGCATGCGCCATCCCGAATTTTACCACCGTGCATTGCGCTAAATGACGTCGCTAAGACGTAATTTTTTTAACTTAGACGTGAGCCGACTAGAGACGACATAAGAGAATGCGACGGCCGCGCGTACGTCCGTGGATCGACGGAAATAGCTAATTTGCATACCCGACGCGGAAAACGACGAGAACTCCACCCAGCGGACGCCGAAGTATTGCATCTACGATCCGAAGGCGTACGAAGCCGTACGCCTGTCGGATCGAACACAGATGCCGTCGTATCTTGGTTTGAGGATTCAAACTAAAGATATGACGTGGGTAATTTGAAAGTACGCCGGCGTATCAGTAGATACGCCGGCGTACTCGCTCTGAGGATCTGGCCCTGTGTGTCTATTTTACTGTATGCTGAGCTAAATCAGAGGTGTTTTTGGAAAGCGATTGCTGTTCACATCTACTGTATGTACTGTATTTGTACAGATATAAATAAGTAGCGTGGTTTCAAAGCCGCATTCGTGTGAACAGAGACTTAATTTTGGATTTTTTTTTTACGAATAAAAAAAAGAAAAGTGTGGGTATACAATTCACATCGCAAAGTCATAGTAAAAAATATATTCCATTCTAACATTGTTTCTAAACATATTTGAAATCCATTACTTCAATGTCCTAGTGTCCTCCCAGAGTTGTACACCTGGAAAACCATGTACTGTTGATCTAGGGCAGTATCATTATACAGCCTAGTATTCTAAGTAGCTCTGTTGGTCAACTCCTCTGCCTGAAGCTGGCCATACATGGGTCGAATTTCGAAACATCTTTCTTTCGAAAATCCTATTTAAGAATTTCCGTTCGTATTTCGCACCATTAGTGGGCTGCAGCAACAACTGATTTTCAAGCAGCCATTGAATTTTAATAATCCAACATGTTGGATATTTTTTTTAAAAACTAACGATTTCTAATCAATGATGGGAGAATGATGCGAGAAATGTAATCAAAATGGAAATTTTCATGTGCAAGAAAATTCCTGAAAAGAAAAGAAGGTTCCCAGACACAAAACACACAAATTTTCTGATTTTCAAAAGAAATTTCACCCGTGTATGGCCAGCATTACACTGTGATAAAAACTGGACTTCACACTGAACCGAAGAAAGGAGGAAGGGCAACAAAACAAGAAGGAAACAAAAGAGGAAAGAAAGAAATGGTATTAAGAGAGGGGTAATCTGGCTTGTCCAATGATTGATTCCATCTGTATTCGGGTATTAGGGATCTCCGATAGTGGTTACAGATAGGGTTGCAGTTTAGGGAAATTGTAGAATTTGATCCAGGTGTACCAAAACCATAAAAACAATTAAAATGACCTTCATGGAGACAGGTGATGGACTCTTCCATTATCATAATGTGGTTAAACTCCTGCATCCATTCTCTAACTGAAAAGGGGATTGTTGACTTCCAATACCTGGGAGTTAATGTACAGGCTGCTGATTAAAGGAATCGAAGCATACCCTTTTTGATCTTAGAGATAGATGGATAGAATCGCAACTTCAGGCAAGGAAGTGCTCATTATGAGATAACAGACCTGCAAGATGGGGTCCCAGAAGGGCCGAATGAGAGAGTACGTCCACCACAGGCAGAGAAAATCGCCACTCGGTGTGCCACATCACCAGCACTGATCAGGGATGGGTGGGATTTGTGCAACAAGGCAGGGCTTTTGTACCAGGGTGTCATATGTTTAAAATTCCTCTCTTGTTTGTGGGTGGCTATATTGGCTTTAAAGGTGAGGAGAAAAGCTTTATCTCAATCATCATCTAAAATATCCCAGTTCTCTCTCCCAGTCTCAGGTTTAAAACTGATGTTTTGGGAAGGCCCTGGAGAGAAGAATATTATGGCATGTGGGCTGTCTAATGCCGCGTACACACGATAATTTTTCATGTCATGTAGAAAAAACGAAGTTTTTCCAACTTCATCATTAAAACGACGTTGCCCACACACCATCGTTTTAAAAAAATGCTCTAGCAAAGCGCGGTGAAGTACAACACGTACGACGGCACTATAAAGGGGAAGTTCCATGCGGATGACGCCACCCTTGGGGCTGCTTTAGCTGATTCCGTGTAAGTAAAAGACGATTTGCGCTTTTATGTCTGTTACAGCTTGATGAATGTGCTTACTCCATTATGAACGGTAGTTTTACCAGAACGAGCGCTCCCGTCTCATAACTTGCTTCTGAGCATGCCCAGGTTTTTAACGTCATTTTAGCCCACACACGATCATTTTTTACAACCCGAAAAACGACATTGTTTAAAACGTCGTTAAAAAATGCAGCATGTTCGAAAAAAAATCTTTTAGTGTTTCAGAACCCGAAAAATGATGTGAAGCCCACACACGATCATTTTAAATGACATTTTTTAAAAACAAAGTTTTTTTCATGCCAAAAAATTATCGTATGTATGCGGCATAAGTCTTGCATAAGTCTTGCAAGCCTCAAATAGTTTTAAGCCTCTATAGAATTGTCCAAGGCCCATGGATTTTGTGAGGAAATTACATAACTGTAAATATTTGTTTTTAATATACACTATATTGCTAATAATATAAGGACATGCAAGTGACTCCGTCGGTGCGATGAACCTCCACCAGTAGTAAAAAGTGGCCGCTCACCTCACATAGGGGACCCTTTGATTACGCAGGGTCACATACACATTCACCTGCGGGCAATGAAGAGGACCCAAATGCAACGACAACCAAAGAAGAAGAAACAAGGCACCAAGTCTGGGAGTATTCCATCAAGTCCTGTTCACCAGTCCTCAGAAGGGATGCGCTAGAACTCCAGCTCTCCATATGGCTCACACTGTGGCCCCCCCGGGCTCCTCCGGGAAGTGCTTACTCCGTCTGTGTTCTGTCCTAAGGGGCCCTTTCTCTTTGGAGCCACAGTGTGAGCCGTATGGAGAGCTGGAGTTCCAGCGCATCCCTTCTGAGGACTGGTACTGGAACTGGGATATTTTTATTTGGTGCCATGTTTTTTCTCCTTTGGTTCCTGATTGCATTTGGATCCTCTTCAGTGCCCGCAGGTGAATGTGTAAGGGGACCCTTTGATTACGGAGGGTCACAATGTGAGGTGAGTGGCCACTTTTTACTACTAGTGGAGGTTCATCGCACCGACGGAGTCACTTGCATGTCCTTATATTATTAGCACTGAAGATCTCACGAACAGTGTTTTTTTATTATGGACTGTTATTAGCGCTACACCGTCTGCTTTACATTTATCTAAGGCTGGGTTCACACTACGGTTTTCCCGTCCGTCAGCCGCATACGATTTCAGTATTGAAAACGTACGGGCCCGGACGGGAAAACGTATAGATAGAGAATGCATTGCAAATCGTATGCACCCAGATGCATCCGGGTGCGTACGATTTGCTGGCAAAACGTTTTTTAAACGTACGCAAAACCGTGTTCAACCACGGTTTTGCGGTCGTTTTTAAAACAGTATGGCAACCGCATACGTTTTCCTTTAACATTAATGTCAATGGAAAACGTACATATGTGCGGTTCCATACGTTCCCGTCCGTTTCAGCCGCATACGTTTTTTCATATAAATCGTATGCGGCTGACGGACGGGAAAACCGTAGTGTGAACCCAGCCTAAGGGATTTTTTGATTATTGACCCTGGTGTTTTAGCTGCTTCTTGTTGGGTCATTTTTGTCCATTGCGCCGATTTGTATTTCTTTCATTATATACACATTGGGCCAGATTCACGTAGAATCGTGGCGGCGTAACGTATCCTAGATACGTTACACCGCCGCAATTTTTCATCGCAAGTGCCTGATTCACCAAGCACTTGCGATGAAAACTACGCCGGCGGCCTCCGGCGCAAGGCGGGCCAATTTAAATGGGCGTGTGCCATTTAAATTAGGCGCGCTCCCGCGCCGGACCTACTGCGCATGCTCCGTTTCTTAACTCCCGCCGTGCTTTGCGCGCCGTGACGTCATTCTTTTGAACGGCGACGCGCGTAGCGTACTTCCGTATTCCCGGACGGCTTACGCAAACGACGTTAAATTTTGAATTTCGACGCGGGAACGACGGCCATACTTTAGACAGCAATACGCTTGCTGACTTAAGTTAGGGCATCAAAAAAAACGACTAACTTTGCGACGGGAAACTAGACTAGCGGCGACTTAGCGAATGCGAAAAACCATTGTGGATCCGCCGTAACTCCTAATTTGCATACCCGACGCTGGTTTACGACGCAAACTCCCCCCAGCGGCGGCCGCGGTACTGCATCCTAAGATCCAACAGTGTAAAACAATTACACCTGTCGGATCTTAGGGATATCTATGCGTAACTGATTCTATGAATCAGTCGCATAGATAGAAACAGAGATACGACGGTGTAACAGGAGAAACGCCGTTGTATCTCATTTGTGAATCTGGCCCTATATTACCAAAATTATTGGGACCTTTACTTTTACACGCAAATTACCTTTAATGCCATCCCAGTCTTAGTCCGTAAGGTTTAATATTGAGTTGGCCCACCCCTTGTAGCTTTAACAGCTTTAACTCATCTAGGAAGTCTGTCCACAAGGTTTAGGAGTGTGTATATGGGAATGTTTGACCATTCTTCCAGAAGCGCATTTGTAAGGTCAGTCACTGATGTGGACGAGAAGGCCTGGCTCACAGTCTCTGCTCTTATTCATCCCAAAGGTGTTCTATTGGGTTGAAGTCAGGGCTCTGTGCAGGCCAGTCAAGTTCCTCCACCCCAAACTCACTCATCCATTTCTTTATGGACCTTGTTTGTGCACTGGTGGTCGACCTCACGAATGTGCTTCTGGAAGAATGGTCAAACATTCCCATAGACACACTCCTAAACCTTGTGGGCAGCCTTCCCAGAAGATTTGAAGCTGTTATAGCTGCAAAGGGTGGGCCAACTCAATATTGTACCCTACAGACTAAGGCTTTAAAGTTCATGTGATTTTGGTAATATAGTGTATAATTAATGTATTTAGCACTGCCAGGAAGAGACAATGATAAGCAAGTATGGGCAGGGCAAAGTGGATACTTAGCTAGCAGAGGTAGTGGTTTGACAATACAAAATCCCAAATATAATAGCGTATTAGAGCCAGCAACTGCTCTTCTTGTCCATTGGTGGAGGAACAAAATAACAGTGGTATGAATGAACAAGCATTGCAACTTTTGATGACTCTTACAGCCCACTGCATGTGATTTTTCTATGATGAGTTTAATGAGTTATAAATTAAAGAAGATACAGCATGGCCCTGTGGAGTAGCATAGAGTTATAAGAGGACAACATATTTTGGAATTTAAACATCACTTATATGACAATAATAAGAAGTAGAATGGGCTTGTTGTAATATAAATCAAAAATATCACTAGAAAGGTTGGAGTAGCCAGCAAGGATGCAACTTCATGACTCTGACTGAAATGCCCACATGCTGCCTTGTAAGAGCTAATCCTGATGAAACCCTGACTTTTACATCTATCATAAATTGAGATCAACTGTCAAATGCAAGAGTTTCTACTGCGCTTTGAAGTTCATGCATTTGACAGTTACAGTATATTAAAGGTGTGGGGTTTAGACTTGACTAGGGCAGAAGACAAGGCTCAATGTAAAGTCTGGGTTCAGAATCTAAAGGGGGATTCACAGGGATACAAAGGTCAATAGGAAGACTAGCACAGGTATTTGGTACCTCCCCTTCAGCATTGTTGTTGCTTTAGAAACAGTGACGAAACACCTGGCACCCAGCTTGGATGCTTCCTCCAGCCTGGAACCAAGAACTAGGTATTATAGCTGAGCACCCAAGAACTAGACAACACTAGTTGCAACTCACTTTATTGTAAACCTACACAGAATATCAGATAAGAGCTTAATCACATTATGCAAAGAGTAAATAACATAGGGCCAAATCCTCAAAAGAGATACGCAGGCGGATCTGCTGTTCCGCCTGCGTATCCCTGTGCCTATCTTTGGAACTGATCCACAGAAGCAGTTTTCCAAAGATAGGCAGAAGATCCGACATCTGTAAGAGACTTACACTGTCGGATCTTAGGATGCAGTACCGCATCCGCCGCTGGGGGCATTTCGTGTCGAAATGCCGCCTAGCGTATGCAAATTAGGACTTACGGCGATCCACAAAGCTTTTCAGCTTAGTTTTTTCGCCGTAAGTTTTAGTTTGCATGTGTAAAATTAGGGCTGCTTTTACAAAGTGTAAACTGTTTACACCTTGTAAAAGTAGACCCTTCTTCCTCGCGGCGCGTTTTTTTTTTTTTTTTGTTCTTTTTTTTTTTTCGCTGTATCTTTTTTTTTTCCCGAATTGCGTATCGTAAAAACACGCGATGCACGTCGGGAAAAATGACGTCACGGGCATGCGCAGTACGTCCGGCGCGGGAGAGCGCCTAATTTAAATGGGAATCGCCCATTTGTATTAGGAACGCCTTGCGCCGGACGGAGTTAAGTTGCACTGCGGAAAATTTCCAGGTAAGTGCTTTGAGGATCGGCACCTAACTTGGGAGATTTGCGGCAGTGTAACTTAACTCGGAAAAGTTAAGTTAAGCCCGTTTTTTGAGGATTTGGCCCATAGTTATGGAGCAGCCAACATAAACAGTAATCTAATTAATCTAATTAAACAGTAAGCTAACTAGTCACCTAGACAAGCCTAGGTGACTCAGTGCCCATCCAGATCGTTCGGCACCAGTTCCCCAGTAAGAATACCTAGGGCTGTCCCACTCTCTAAAGGATTAGCAGACAGAAACTATAGGTGACTCAATTAACAATGGAATTTCACACATCAGGCTGTTTTGATTATATTAACTACTGCTCCGAGTCTCACAGTTTAAAGCAGTCATTGCTGGTTTGGACACAAAGGCCCCAAATCTGTATCCAGGTCCTAGATTCCCAAAATCTGTGTGTTTTGGGGAGACATTGG
The DNA here is from genome assembly GCF_905171775.1 of Rana temporaria. NCBI lineage: Eukaryota > Metazoa > Chordata > Amphibia > Anura > Ranidae > Rana > Rana temporaria. Next base: position 318,858,266 of record NC_053489.1, read on the forward strand.
CCTGAATCCGAAGCAAGGCCACTCCAAGGGTCCCCCAGGCACACACCTCATATGAATAGAGCCCCTTTAAAAGCCAGGGCCAATAGTCAGTAGACAAGCAGCTACATAATGTGCTATAAATTCGGATAACTAAAAAAGTAACTGTTTAAGTGCTGCAAGATTATCATTGCATTCATCTGACAGTAGGGGAGTATATTGTACCATATTCCAGCGAGAATACCCTAATACAGTGGTCCCCAACCTTTTTGGCATTGGGGACCGGCATTGTTGAAGAAAATTGTGCCAAGGCCCGGGGGGCTTTTCGCGGGCAATTTATCGGGGCAATGGCTGGTGTTGGCGCTTCAATCATCCTGGCACATCATTGATTGAAGATCATTATTTATATTATTACATTGTAATATATAATGAAATAGTTATGAAAACTCACCATAATGCAGAATGTGCCAGAATGTCACATACCATGTCACGATGCGGATTGTCACTTGCCACGTCGCCTGCCATCAGATGCAGCTTGTCATTTAGTGCAGACCTCAGACAGTAACCCCCCAGTAGTGCAGACCTCAGACAGTAACCCCCCTGTAGTGCAGACCTCAGACAGTAACCCCCCTGTAGTACAGACCTCAGACAGTAACCCCCCTGTAGTACAAACCTCAGACAGTAACCCCCCAGTAGTGCAGACCTCAGACAGTAAGCCCTCAGTAGTGCAGACATCAGACAGTAACCCCTTAGTAGTGCAGACCTCAGATAGTAACCCCCCAGTAGTGCAGACCTCACACAGTAACCCCCCAGTAGTGCAGACCTCAGACAGTAGCATGTGTGTCCCTCGAGCGCGGGCTCCTCCTCCTCTGTGGGTGTAAACAGAGAGGAGGGCCGCCGCCGGGTGTACCAAGATGGCCGCGGCTCCGGAACTAAGCCGAAGCTGCGGCCTTTCCTAATGCTATGGCCACCGCGGCAATCCGCAGATCGCATAGCGTGAACCGTTGCACCACTATCAGATAGTGCAGCCTTCCCGGCCCGGCTGCAAACAGGCCACGGCCCGGCAGTGGACCGCGGCCCGGGGGTTGATGACCCCTGCCCTAATAGACACTGTTGTGGCCTCACTGGACAATGACATTTCTGTTGGTAGGGCTCAACTTTGAAGTAGGGACATTATACAATCCAATAACAAAGCAAAATTAAATCAGAGATGGTCATAGAAGAAGGTTTTATGAATTATAAAGGTAGTATGCATTTTGTGGTGCTCTTAAACAGAACTTTACTTTTAAAACTTTAAATTGAGTAAGGGTTACTATAAAATACAAATGCGCATATAAGAAATGTTCAAATAGTTTAGCCATTGGCAGTATATACACCAAATGAACAGGAGCATTACTTTATACTTACAATACAATAAAGTACTTGTACTACATAATGTGTGCCTTATACATGCATGTAATTGATGGCAGCATAGCACGTATTAAGTTGGGTACTGTGACATTTGTATGGATCAGAAGAAGTTAAAAATTTAATAAACTGCATAAAACATTGTGAGCATCTCTAGGTTCAAAAATTCTGTTTCTAACAATCATAGGGAAGAAGGACAGAATTTAGCAAGTAGCTAAGTTGAATGTTTCAGGGTTGCAATGATGCCACGGTTCTTGAATAAAAACATAAATCAAACTGAATTAATCCAAATTTGCAAAACGTTTTTTTTTCTAGTTTCTTATATACTCTGTTTTATTAGTGAGAAAAGATTAGTTTATGTTGTCATTGAGAAGTGTGATGATAAAATATTTAATTTCACAACAGGGACAGTATCCTGGTGGGAAGGATCTATCTGACTCTGGCAGTCATGCCATAAATGACTGCATTGTCAAATAAAAGATGGAGATTAAATATACATGATAGAGGGATGCATTAGTAGTGTGCTGGCTGATTTGTGTCGCACTGGGTGTTCTTCTCAGCCTGGGTTATCTCATTCACTTATGACTGACCTTTCTGCTATACCTTCCATTGCTCTATCCTATCCATTAAAAATTAATCATTTCAGCTCCTATTTTTGATATCATTACATGCATAATTGGCTAAATGCTTTTGGCGCTTCCTGCAGAGCCAGATCAGCGTGAACAACAAATGCAGGAAATCATCAACTGTGAAAATACTCCTTCACCATTTAAGCAAGCATATAGCAGCTGTGACGCAGCCATCATAAATATCTATTATAAATGTGTGTCAGGCATGGTGAGTTTACAGATTATGCTGTGATTTAATGCAGAGTTTGCGTTATGCCAAGCATCCTATTATTAGATTCACAGTTGGCTATTTTAATCACATCTAGAAATTAAGCGTCTAATATAAAATGACAGTAAAACGCTATGATATTTTCATCATGATCCTCTGACTTTAAGTTGAAATGTAAGTGATGTTTAAAATTGTGTTTCCATTATTTTATTATATAAATACTCTTGGGTGGGTCTACGCCAGAGCAGGTTATGCAGAGAAAAAGTTCGCGTTTGGAGTAAAAAAAAATTGTGCTGTAGTGATCCATGGGGGGACTAGCTGCTTACGCATAGGAAATTCAGTAGGATGGAAAGTTATTGTGCTGTCCTGGTTTAGCAAAGTTAAGCAGTACACCAAGCTGCTAGACTCTGGGGAGAAACAAGATCATTTAACAAGCTCTAAATTGCAGGTGATGAAGGATCTACGAATAATATGAGCCATGCACATAAAAAATCTGATCTTGTGTTTTCCCACTATCCCTTGTCCACCCAGCTTGTACATTATCTTTTTAATGAATAACTAAACCCAAGAACAAAAATGTAATATAGCGCAGCTTGCCGGTCCTCAGATGTAGTGAATATGTGAGTTTGAATTTGTCAGGCACTTCAGCAAGTGCAGAAAATACCTGTTGATCTTGCTGAAATTCTTGCTGAAATTCGGAAACATCCTTCACTCACTTTCTGTGAGCTGCCCCAAAAGCTACTAATCTCTTTATCACTCATGTTACGTAATAGAGATGATCAAAGACAGACATATTTGTTGTCCAGTCTGTGTCACCTTCATGGAGTGGAGGAATAGTGTAGCCATCTTGGACAGGAAGTTTGTTATTTACAGTATTACAGGTGGAAATAAAGCCTGAAAAAAGAAAAAAAAATGCAGACACCTCAACGAAGGGCTGGTAACCTGTAATGAGCAGCCAAGTGCAGAGACAGATTTATTACTGAAGATGAGACAGGATTTTACTCTAAACAGATGTACAATGAAGATGTGCTCAAGGTCAGGTCTCATTCCATCTTAGGCCGCGTACACACGGTTGTTCCGAACCGATCAGAATGGTCCGATGGGCCGTTTCCATCGGTCCACCGCTGAAGTGGCCTGATGGTCTGATGTGCGTACACACCATCAGTTAAAAATCCGATCGGGTCAGAACGCGGTGACGTAAAACACACAAAGTGCTGAAAAAAACGAAGTTCAATGCTTCCAAGCATGCGTCGACTTGATTCTGAGCATGCGCGGGTTTTGAACCGATGCTTTTCTGTACTAACCATCGGTTTGGACCAATCGATCAGCGGTTCGATTTTAAAGCATGTTTTAAAATTTTGGACCGAAGGACAACGGACCGATGGGCCATACACACGGTCGGTTTGGACCGATGAAACTGAACTTCGGTCCATTCTCATCGGTTTGGAACGACCGTGTGTACGCGGCCTTAGTGCTACTCCAGAGCGTCTGAGGGAAGAATTTATGACTCAAGCTGTAACCTTATAATAAATATGTTGCATCATTTGTCTCACTGCTTCTCTTTAGCATACCTTTTTGTGTGACAGAATTGATAAATCCCCCCCCCCCCAATGTTCTTTGTAACAAAATCTATATAAGTTTAAAGTGGAGTTCCACCCAAAAGTGGAACTTCTGCTTTAAGTTCTCCTTGTGGCATGTAATTTTTTTTTTTGGGGGGGGGGGTAGATACTTGGTTTTCAGAGGTACTCCCTGTCCCACTTCTTCCTTCCTCTTCTTGGCTACCTAGGCGACTCCTCTCTCTCCAGATTTTATGAATTAAGTAAAATGTGGGATAGTTTTATTTACTATAAAAGTGGCGTGCTACTAATAACTGTACGGGTACATTTAATGGTAATTGAGAAAATATAATTAGTTGTATGGGGTCCTTACAGTCTATAATATTCCAACCGTACAATAGTTGAATTTGAGATACCAGATAATACAATCCAGCATTAGTAACAGCCAGGCCTCCCTCATCCTTAGACACCTGCAGAATTTCCAATCTAATTCGAGGTTTATTCTTCTAAATACGTTTTCTAAACAAGGTATCTATTTGTCTTAATAATTTTCAGAGGAATCCATACAGGGCAATTATGTAACAAATATAATAATTGTGGCGTCCATATCATCTTTATCAAATTAGCTCTACCTATTATAATTAAAGGCAACTTACTCCAAAATCTAGAAACTACCGCTATTTGGGAGGGAGAAATTAGCAGGTTAGTCATCAGGGGGTCCAGTGGTAGAAGAACAGATTTTTCCCAGTTTATTATAAAACCTGAGAAAGAACCATTTGTATTGATTAAAGTATAGTGGACATCCCTGTCTTGTTCCACGTTACAGTGAAAAAGGCTCTGATACATGTCCATTTACCTGTACCCGTGCCACCGGGGCAGTGTAAAGGAGCTGTATCCACCTTATAGTATGAACCAAAACTAAATTTTTCTCAGCAATGCCAAAAAAAAATCCATTCTATACTGTCAAAATCTTTTGCCGCGTCTAGCGTCAAAAGAGCTCGATTACCCAGATTTTCAGAGGGGACTTGCATATTAAGGAACAATGGTCTTATATTCACTGCATTAGATCTATTTGGGATAAAACCAGATTGAGCTATATGCATTATCTAAGATATTACTTTAGTCAATCTAATGGCTAACGCTTTTGCCAATAGCTTCACATCCGATGTAAGTAATGATATTGGGCAATAGATTCAGGATTGCTTGGATTTTTATCAGGTTTTAACCAAACTATGATAATTGCTTTGTTCATTGAAGGTGAAAGGTGACCACTTTCTGATGCTATAAATAAATACCTCTAATAGTTCTGTCAATAAATCAGTTCCACAAACTTTGTAGACATCCCCAGATAACCCATCTGCCCCTGGGGCTTTATTATTACTCAAGCTGTCTGAAGCAGTTTGAAGTTACTATAATGTCAAAGGTTGATCCAACATTTACCTTTCCTCTACTGATAATTCTGTTAATTTAATAGATTTAAGAAAGCTTTTTATTTCTACTAGGAAGGACATTACCCTACGTAAATAAAACAATGGCAGAAATTCTAATCACAGGATAATATGATAATGAATTCTGTTTTGCTCTCAAATAATTGTAGTGTCTGTTAAAGAAAAACTGAGTTGATTTGTGTCTTTGACATTATAGGGTTTATTTACTAAAGGCAATTAGGCTTTTCCATTTGCAAGATGATTTTCCCTTGGCCTAGTGCTTAAAAAGTCATCACCCAATCATGTGCAAGCAAAACTATAGTTTTTTTTACTTTGCACATAATTGAGTATTCTCTGCAAAGCAAATTTTCACCACATTCACTAAGCTAAGGGAAAAATCCCCTTTAAAAGTCAACATTTTCTTGCAAAGTGTATAGCCAATTTGCCTTTAGCAAGTCAATCCAACCTGTATCTTCTTCATGTCTTGTCTTAAGAAACAATTTGAGTAAACATATCTCTACTTTTCCGCAATACAAACACATTTAGTGTATTTAGTGTAAAAATATTTTGTAAAGTCATACCAAGGATTTTCTTTAAACTGCCATCTCTCTATAGTATTATACCAAATCTTGAAAAAGTATCCTAAAAAATTTAAAACAAAGCGTTAATGGGTTATAAGAAAGCTAATATTGCAGCTCAAAAACTTTTGCCCTCAATGCGATTCTTTACAGACTGCAGTTTCTTCTGCACCCTCCAATTATTTCCAGAATATTTTAAACTGAGCCACACCCAGCAGTGTTGATTTTAGAATTTGGGTGATGGAGTGCTGGACGCCAAGCCTGTTAGAGTTTTAAAATAAATCAAATGATTGCTGTAGTGTGGCAGCTCTCTATTACCCGCTGGGGCCCCAAAGGGTTTCCTGAATGTGTTAACCTGTATGGTGTAAAAACCCTAATCTAAGCTGTAAGGTTTTGTCCAGATATGAATTTGGGTATGGCTGCCAGGCACCATAACTGAGCCAACTTCTATCTACAGTTTACAGAGGATTAAAATCCAAGAATAACTCCACAGCCAGACTCCTCTTGCACAATAAATCTAAGCCCAGATGAAGGCAGATTTGTGCATATTCCCTGAAAAGCTTTGTCTGTCAACTCTTGATAGACTCATTTATTGTGTCAAATAAAAGATTATATCTGGTTTGATCCACAGTTGCAGCAGCGTGGCTAGTAAGTTAAATAGCCAAAGTTTACTGAATGTGGCTAGCTGTATAAACAATGAAGAAATGTACCCACATGTACAATAACCCTTAGCAATAATTTCACATTTTGCATATATACCACTTTTATTTTATCTACCACATGGGAGCTAACATCTTTCTGCTACTTCTGAAAAATACAGACCTTATTTCCATTACAGAAATCACATTCTGTCCTTCTGAAGGTGAAGACTCTTGTGAGATTGTGAAGTGCCTGGTGATTTCAAATTTCTTCTTATAAAGCAAAGTGCCATGGCTTTTGATAATGTACAGTATATCTCAAACAGACATTTCCCCTGTGTCTTTGTGGGTGCTAGAAAAGCAAACATTCTGCTGAAAGCTCTTTTTTTTTTTTTTTATTGCTAAGATCCTTGGCTCCGTTATATACAGTAAATGAGGCTTTCATTTTACAGCTTAGTTACTTATAATTCACATCAAATGATTGAAAAGCCTTTATTTTTTCTTCGTTAAAAGAAAAGATAAAAAAGATGTTAGACTTATCTGCTCTCTACAATGGTAATGGGAGGGGGGAAACAGGTATTGGAGCAATTTCACCTTACTACACAAAATTTAGTAAGGTAAAAAACATTAAGGGCCAGATTTACAAAGGAGATACGACGGAGTATCTCAGATACTCCGTCGTATCTCTCAGAGTATCTATGCCACTGATTCATAGAATCAGTTACGCATAGATAGCCCTAAGATCCGACAGGTGTAATTGTTTTACACTGTCGGATCTTAGGATGCAGTACCGCGACCGCCGCTGGGGGGAGTTTGCGTCGTAAACCAGCGTCGGGTATGCAAATTAGGAGTTACGGCGATCCACGACGGTTTTTCGCGTTCGCTACGTCGCTGCTAGTCTAGTTTCCCGTCGCAAATTTAGTCGTCGTTTTGGGTGCCCTAACTTTACACAGCACACGTATGTGCTGTATAAAGTATGGCCGTCGTTCCCGCGTCAAAATTTTAAAATTCATGTCATTTGCGCACGCACGTCGCCGTTCGAAAAAATGGCGTCGGTTCGCGCAAAGCACGGCGGGAATTTCAGAACGGAGCAAGCACAGTAGGTCGGGCGCGGGAGCGCGCCTAATTTAAATGGCACACGCCCCTTTAAATTACGCGTGCTTACGCCGGAGGCCGCCAGCGTAGGTTTTCATTGCAAGTGCTTTGTGAATCAGGCACTTGCGATGAAAACTTGCGGCAGTGTAACGTATCTACGATACGTTACGCCGCCGCACTTCTACGTGAATCTGGCCCTTAGACTTTAGAACCACTTTAAATAGCTCCTTTTTTTTTTCCAAGACTTGTGGCTCAAACATGGGCAAATTATATCACAGGATACACAGTTCGATACCTGGTCTCTGAAGTGCACATACATTTTCAGGATGGGTCCCATATACCTCTAGTGCAGATAGGGAGTGTCACACATAAACATCATACATATTTCCCAACAGTCCCTTATTTGGAGGGATTTCCCTCTTTTCAAACCAAATCCCTTTGTCCTTTCCTCCTCAGTTGTCCATCTTTTACTTTTAATGTATAGACCTCTTGCAAAATGTGCTGTGTAACCACTTCAGCCCCGGTAGGTTTACCCCCTTCATGAACAAGCCATTTTTTGCGATATGGCACTGAGTTATTTTAACTGACAATTGCGCGGTAGCCGAACCTGCTGATTGGCTTCCACTCACAGCAGAGTGGGTCGCCGGCTGTGTTCCTGTACGTGATTTCATGCAGAAGGGTCACCCTGCCGCAGAATATATGCGTGTAGCGGTCCTTAACCTCCCTGGCGGTATTCCCGAGTGTGGCTCTGGGTTAATTTTCATTACCATTAGCGCTAACCCCAAGCCACACTCGGGATTGCATCTCAGGATTCTGGTGCAGTGTACTTACCTTGTCCCCATTTCCTGAGATTTTCCCCGTGCTGTGCCTGCGGGCTGTGTCCTCTGCCCGATGCCTCTGTGTGCCGGGCTCTGTCACCTGCAAGTGTCGCGACGCATGGGGGCGTAGCCCGGCAGCAAATTTAAAAAGTTAAAAATTCATAACACGTACAGTACACTGTAATATTACAGATTACATTTCTGTATAAAATAATTTCACCTCTTTTGTCCCTAGTGTTTTGTCAAGTGCCCTGCATGCAGTTTTATATTATAAATACTGTTCTTTCTGCCTGGAAACTGGTGATTGTCCATGGCAACCAAAAAGTGTCCCTTTACGTCAAAGTGGTTTGAGACCAGCTAGAAGACAGCGATAGTAAATTGGAACACTTGCAGAATTGAGCGATAGTGATTCGTGGGGGAATTTATTTTGTTATTATTATATTATAATTTTTTATAATTATTTATAGTTATTTATTATATTATAATTTATGATTTAGTGTTTCAAACTTTATCATGGCTGGGATGTCTACTAGACTCTTGTTTGGACAGATTTAAGTGAGTTATGACTAAGAATTATAGGCCTACAATATAAAATACCAACTGTCTATGCAAATGTACCACTTTAAAATGCAAAAATCTGACATAATCATACCACCAGGGTGGCTACATGGTTAAAGTGGCTCTAAAGGCAGGACATTTTGTTTTACCTTAATGCATTCCCTACATTAAAGTAAAAAATTTCTCTGATATTATCACCCCACTATATACTTACCTGAGTCCAGTGTCAATCCAGCACTTTGCCCATCTGCAGCAACCCTTGTCTGTGTTCCTCTCCTCCGCATTTGCTGCTGTCAATCAAATACTGTGGGGGATGGGGCCAAGCCACACTTTGTGTGTCTATGGATGCACACAGCTCCTTGGAGCATGTCTGCCCCCATAGCACATAGCTTGCTGTAGGTAGCATACATAGCTGAGGAGGAGTGAAGAGTGTCGACATGGGACCCCAGAAAAGGTGGTTAATGGCCAATCAGTGCAATACACAGAGCGGGTAAGTATACCATGTTTATTATTTTAAAAACATTTACATGTACTACCACTTTAAGTACCAAAAGATTAATATTACACTAAAACTTGTCCAACCTAGCCTTTGTATCATGTTAAAAACTATTTTTGCTGCATCATTAAAACACATTTTGCTGTGCTAAATTCAACATAATGCAGCACATGCATGTGAAATATAGTGAAACACAACAAAGCATGACCAAACATGTGTTAAACGTGCTAAGCAGTTTGATGTAGAACTAGATACATTCTGGTGTCTTGTTCCTCTTGCAGCTCTTTTCTTATTTAATTAAAGAGTTTCTTCAGCTTTTGTCTTCCAGAAAATGAGACACATCTGGCATCAAGGTTAGCAATGTCATGCACTGTAATGCAGTTCTGATGAGGCAATAAAATCCATCCTTGTTTTATAATACCCTGCTAGTACATTCAATGTCTGTAGACAAACAGTTAACGGATGGAGGAAAAAGACAGTGGACCTTTGGGATGTACTTGCTGTGATTGCTTAGTGATGGTAACTAATGCTGCCCTCCTAGTCACTTAGTCACTGTATAGACAATTCAAACAAGATAAGATTTTTTCTACAGAATGTGGCTACTACTAGTATTCAAAATAAAACAAAACTGGAAGAAATGACGATTCAACCATAAAAAATAAAAAAAACGATAGTATAAAAATTCAGCTAAAGCTGTGGGGGAAGACCCAGCTGCCCTCGATTTTTTACTGCAGCATGGTCCATAGAAGTGAGTTTGCAGATGACCCATAGAGATCAAATTTTAACAAAATTTTCATGAGTGCCATTTAAAGCTGAAGTACAGGGAAAGTAAAAATCCTTCCTTGCACTGAGCCGCACCTGTATTGCAAAGGTTTAATGCTCATTTAGTTCTAGGGGTACCTTCAGGCTGTAAGATTGGTCTCCACAGCCTTTTCTCTCTTATGCTCCAGTGGTTGTAGGTCCTCTGACGTCATTGAGTACTATGCAGAGCCTATAGCTCTGCACTAGGTGTAAGTATGCTTAGGGACAGTCCACTGCTGAAGCATAGGGAGGTAAAGGAAAGTATCAGCTGCTTGGGGGAGCAGAGAATCGGGTAAGTAAAACTGCTTTTTTCTCCCCCCCCGAAACAAAATTATCATTTACCCTTTGCAAGGGAGCATTTTTTCCTTCAATGGAGATGGGCTTTAAAACACTCAGGTGGCGTACACACGGTCGAACATGTCCGCTGAAACTGGTCCGTGTGTACGGCCTAGCGGACAGGTTTCCAGCGGACAAAAGTTTCTTAGCAAGCTAAGAAACTTGTCCGCTGGAAACATGTCCGTCGGACATGTCCGATGGTTAGTACACCTAATCGGACATGTCCGCTGGTTAAGACGTGTGACCGGCATCCCGAAATCCCGCGCATGCGTCAAATTGATTCGAGGCATGCATGGAAGCATTGCACTTCCGTGTTTGAGAACGTCGGTGTCTTCTACGTCACCGCGTTCTCTGTCCGCGGGGATTTTGGTCTGATGGTGTGTACACACATCAGACCAAAAGCTCCCAGGAGACATGTCCGATGAAAACGGTCCGCGGACCGTTTTCATCGGACATGTCTCCTCGTGTATACGGGGCCTAACATGTTTTTCTTATCAGAAAGCCCCTGAAGAACAATTTTTAACCTCAAGGAAACCATTTGTGTTCTCCAAGCCAAAGATATTGTTTGTTTTGCTGCTTAGTGGGTGAATGTCACCAGTTTAGGCTGGCGTATATGTATGCCCTTTATTTCGTTATGTAGAAGGGAAGTTCATGGGCTGCGCTGTATCCAAAAGTTAAGTAGCAAATACAAAAGCCAAAACACTTTGGACCAAAAGGTAGTAACAAAGGGGAATGTCCATCAGATGTGCTATAGTGCAACAACTTCGATGCATTCCCTGAAGCACTTGTTAGATGCGGAAGCATGTAAATGAGCCACCCTGGATAGGTAAGAAGGGTTCCCCTTCTTAAGAAAACTGAACAGGTTGACAATGTTAAAGCCAAATAGATTGTTGAAGAAGAACAAGAAGAAGGCCTCCTTGATCTTGTACAGGTGAAACTCGAAAAATTTGAATATTGTGAAAAAGTTCATTTATTTCACTAATGCAACCTAAAAGGTGAAACCAATATATGAGAGAGACTCATTACATGCTAAGCAAGATAGTTCAAGCCATGATTTGTCATAATTGTGAGGATTATGGCTTACAGCTCATGAAAACCCCAAAATCCTCATAGAATATTGTGAAAAGGTGCAATATTCGAGGCTCAAAGTGTCCCACTCTAATCAGTTAATTAAGCCATAACATCTGCAAAGGGTTCCTGAGACTTTAAATGGTCTCTCTGTCTGGTTCAGTAGGAATCACAATCGTGGGAAAGACTGCTGACCTGACAGTTGTGCAGAAAACCATTATTGACACCCTTCATAAGGAAGGAAAGCCTCAAAGGTAAAGCCTCAAGGTAATTGCAAAATAAATTGGATTTTCCCAAAGTGCTGTATCAAAGCACATTAATAGAAAGTTATGTGGAAGGGAAAGGTGTGGAAGAAAAAAGGTGCACAAGCAGCAGGGATGACCGCAGCCTAGAGAGGATTGTCAGGAAAAGGCCATTCAAAAGTGTTGGACTTTCACAAGGAGTGGACTGAGGCTGGAGTCAGTGCATCAAGAGCCGCCACACACAAATCCTGGACATTTTTTCATGAGCTGTTATGCCACGTACAGGCGGTCGTTTTTTGTAAAAGAAAAAAACGGCGTTTTATGTGATGAAAAAAAACAACGTTTTTCAAACTTCATTTTCAAAAACGATGTAGCATACACACCATTGTTCTTTCCAAAAGCTCTAGCAAAGCGTGGTTACGTTCAGCACGTACGACAGCACTCTGTCCCATTCAAACTCGCGTCCTAACTTGCTTCTGAGCATGCGCGGGTTTAAAAACGTTGTTTTAAACGTCGTTTTTGCCTACACGCGGTTATTTTATATGACACAAAAAACAACGTTTTGAAAAACGACACAAAAAATTGAAGCATGCTTCAATTTTTTTTGTCGTTTTTCAGAAGACATAAAACAACGTTTTCCCCACACACGGTCATTTAAAATGACGTTTTTAAAAACGTTGTTTTTTTACATCACATAAAGCGACCGTGTACGGGGCATTAACCATAATGCCCCGTATGGGGCATTCCCTGTAATGTGTAAACACGGCTTCCCCATTCTTCACTGTGGCGGCAGCATCGATCGTGTCATCCCTTTTATAGGGGGACACAATCGATGACTTCACTCCTACAGCCACAACCCCCCTACAGTTGTAAACACACATTAGGTGAAACATAACTCCTTCAGCGCCCCCTGTGGTTAACTCCCAAACTGCAACTGTCATTTCCACAGTAAACAATGCATTTTAAATGCATTTTTTGCTGTGAAAATGACAATGGTCCCAAAAATGTGTCAAAATTGTCCGAAGTGTCCGCCATAATGTCGCAGTCACGAAAAAAAACGCTGAATGCCGCCATTAGTAGTAAAAAAATTAAAAAGTGCAATAAAACTATCCCCTATTTTGTAAACGCTATAAATTTTGCGCAAACCAACCGATAAAAACGCTATTGCGATTTTTTTTTACCAAAAATATGTAGAAGAATACGTATCGGCCTAAACTGAGGAAAAAAATGTTTTTATATATTTTTGGGGGATATTTATTATAGCTAAAAGTAAAAAATATTGAATTTTTTTCAAAATTGTCGCTCTATTTTTGTTTATAGCGCAAAAAATAAAAACCGCAGAGGTGATCAAATACCACCAAAAAAAAGCTCTATTTGTGGGAAAAAAAGGATGCCAATTTTGTTTGGGAGCCACGTCGCACGACGGCGCAATTGTCAGTTAAAGCGACGCAGTGCCGAATCGCAAAAAGGGGCAAGGTCCTTTAGCTGCATTTTGGTCCGGGTATTAAGTGGTTACAGGGGGCCTCATCCAAATCAGACTGCAGTGAATTAAAGTCTTTTTTGTGGGAGTCAATCACTCTTCTGTGGAGTTGCCTAGTTCTCTTTTCTCTCTAGCAAAATCTGTTGGGATGTGTTCCAAGGTGGCAAAGAGCTCCCACTAAAGAACTGTTTTGAAATGCTGTAAGAAATTCTCACCTAACAGATACATTCCTTGTCTGCCCTGTGCTTCAGAGTAGAAATACGTTTTTCAGAGTAGAGGTTCTAATAAAACAACACACATAAGGGCACACACAAGGGCCACTTGAAACTGTACTTGGCTTCATCTATAAATATCCATTGCTTAGCAGACAGATGTTTCTAAAGTTGTTAAAAGTATCACCTGGTTTAAAAGAGAGAGTGTGTTGCTACGTATAGCAATTTCTACAGGAGAAATGACAGCTGCTCCCTGTAAACTCATAAACACCACACTTCACCACACCTGCCACCCATAACCAGACTTTTTTATTTCTTTCTCCCCACCTGTAATCTGTTAATTGACCAGGTCTGTCTTGTGCTTCAAAATCTTTCCAGACAAATGCACCAAATAGTTGTAAGCCTGTAGAAATGTTTTTTCTTGCAGAATTATATGGAAACCATTTGCTACTGTGCGGAAACCCCACTGATATTCTCACGATGCATTAGAAGCTTCCACTATGCTGACAGAATCATGTTTTCTTAACACAATGTAGAGCAGGGGTGTCAAACTGAATTTCGTCGAGGGCCGCATAAGCAGTGTGGTTGCCCTCAAAGGGCCAGTTGTACTACATACAGAATTCAGAATTCAGGATTACGTCAGGATTATGCTACGTACACAGTGCAGGGATTCAGGGGTGCGTTATGTACAGAGGGCAGGGATTGATATATATCAGGTTGCAGGTTTTTGATGCATTTTCTGACAGTGCGCCAAAGATGAAGCATGTAGGAATTTTAGTGCGCTTTCAGAAAATGCAGAAAAAACACACAACCTAATAGAAATCAATAGGCCTGGCATTTTAGACTGAGCAGCCAATTTTTCCAGGGACCGGGGGATGTCGGCCATACACGCTGTAATGTGCAGGGACACTGTGATTTAGATATAAAGGGGACTGCACTGTAATGATTATAGTGCAGTCCCCTTTATATCAGTGTCCCTGCAATCATGCCCCCCTTTTACTCTCTGCTCACTGTGCAGATCTCCAGTTCCTCCCGCCCCCTGCTTCCTTAGTCCGCACAGACCCCCATTACATCAGAGTCCGCACAGACCCCCATTACATCAGATACGCCGCCGTAATTTCAAATGTGCGCCGTTGCATCTTTACGCCGATTCACAAAGAGAGATACGCCTGAAAACATGGCTTCAGCCGTCCGACTTAACTTGCCTACGCCGGCGTATAGTGGGCGCATAGTTACGCTGGACGCATTCGGCGTTCCCATTAAAAATATGCAAATGAGTAAGATACGCCGATTCACGAACGTACTTGCGCCCGGCGTATCAATATACATCGTTTACGTAAGACGTATGACCGGCGTAAAGTTACCCCTGCTATATGAGGCGCAGCCAATGTTAAGTATGGACGTCGGAACAGCGTCAAATTTTACGTGGTTTACAACGTTTGCGTTATTCGTACGTGAATGGGGCTGGGTGTAGTTTACGTTCACGTCGAAAGCATTGAGTATTTGCGACGTGATTCTGCACATGCGCACTGGGATACGTCCACGGACGGCGCATGCGTCGTTCGTTCGGCCCCTCATTTGCATGGGGTCACGGTTCATTTTAATAAAACACGCCCACTGCCAACCTACTTTGATATACGCGGGCTTACGCCGGCCCATTTACGCTACGCCGCTGTAACTTAGGACGCAAGTTTCTGAATACAGTACCTGCCTCTCTAAGTTACAGCGGCGTAGTGTATATGAGATACGCTACGCCCGCCCAAACTTACGCGATTCCAATTCAGTTCCAGACCAAAAAAATAGTACATCGTCGATGTAGCGATGCTATGAAATAATTTTATCCAATAGATGGGTTAGGTCATCTCTAGAAAAAAACATCTCTTTCCCACCCTCCCAGGTACAGGTTGGCATATGATGGGGCACATTTTATCCCCATTTCCACCCCCTGTACCTGGAGGTAGTGGGAAGAACCAAATAAAACAACATTGTGTTTCAAAATATAGTCAAGTAGTTCAAGAACAAACTGGTTATATTTAGAAGAAGATGGGCCTCTTTCACCCACTCTGTATGACTTAAATGCCTTTATTGTGAGGCATGGCATTGTATAAATTCTCAATGTCAAGGGCTACAAGCCAGGTGTTTGGAGGGAGATATATACCCTTGATAGATTTTAATAATTCAATGGTGTCTTTAATGTAAAAGAAGAGTGATGTCACATGAGGATACGAGTAGCTGTCTACCAAAGAACTTGCATTTTTGGTAAGGCTTAAATGGCCAGAAATTATAGGACGTCCGGGAGGTTGGCTAAGGAACTTGTGTATCTTGGGTAAGGCGTTGAATGTAGGAGTTTTTGGATCTGGTCATTTTTTAAATGTTTACCTTAATGCAGAGGGAAATTCCACTATGCAGAGGTGAGCCTTTGCCATTATTTGCAAGTATCTAAAGCTGAATGAGTTGGAATGTACACCACACAGTGGATCACAGAGAAGACTTTGCATACTTTGCAAACTGTTCCTAGAAATTTTTCAAAGATGAGCTTTTACTCCACTTTATTGCCCCATGCATGGTCTATTTTATGAAGTAAGAAAGATCACAAGCAATATTTAGACTAACAAACCACACCAAGGTACAAAGACCTTTTCACATTTAAGTGCAGATACCAAAATCCGCTGTCTGCAGGACACTGCAGTGGGCACGCCTCAGTATGCCTGCATTTTATGAGTTGCCAGACCTACATTGTCCTTGGGGTTGTTCTCTGCATATTGCTACTCTATTTCCAATTCCTGAAAATAGATAGTTTGGCTTGTTTTGTAAGGCACATTTGTAAAGCACATGGGTATGATTTATAAATGTGCGGGTATGTATATTTTCTAAAACAGAAGAATGGTGGCATTAGACACCATATACTGTAAGTGCTTCATAAATTGGTCTCTTAGATTATTTTTCTAATATGTATGAAACTCTCAGCTGCTTTCTCTCTAGAAAAGGGAACAGTATTTAAGCAATGTATGTGACTAGTATGACACGTTTTTAATGAATGGGGGGGCAGGATTTGTGGGCCCCTTGTTAAAGGGGACTTTCAGATTCTGATAAGCAAGGGACCCCATGCCGTTTTCTTTTGGCATGGGGTTCAGCATGTTTTTTATATATATATATATATATATATATATATATATATATATATATATATATATATATATATATAGATGCGCCACTTTACAGGCACACTAAGGGGATCCCCCCAGGCACTATATTTGAAAGAATTTTAAATTTTTATTGCTGTACTTAAAACATAATTAAAATCACTGCTCCCGAAAAAAATATTTTATTGCCAATTATTTGCATATTAGCCTTCAAATGAGCACTTTTGATTTTTCCTGTTCGGCTCCCATAGACTTCAATAGGTTTTGCTGTTGAAGTTAGAACTTTCACCCCTGTTCGGGAGTTCTGCTGCAAATCGAACAAGGGGTGTTCTGCCTATGTCTATTTAGCATGTTGCAAGTCACTGTCAAGTATATCTATAGATACTGACACATCTAGCATGTGGTTCCTCTAATGGCTACTGATAGCTGATTCTAAAATAAGTGTAGCGCACCCCCTAAGGAGCTGCAGATGAACTGTATCCTGCACAGCTAGGCACTCCAGAGTCAGAGAACAGTCCATGACTTTGTTTTTGTTAGTTATTGAGGGTTAATAACTTGGATAGTAATGGGAGGTTATGGGATGTCCACTTCACTTCAGCAACAAAACTTTGGCAACAACTTCATGGACATCTTCCTATATACAGTCTCCTTTACCCTCCTCCTGCACACACTCGCTTGCTGGCTCCAGTTGAATCACTGTTAGTTGATCTGACAGGTTTTTATTAACATTAAGCTATTACCCTTTACAGGCAGGAGCTTGTAGAAAAGATTACAGTGATCTGCTTGCGCTTCTCCTCCTTGGCAACTGATCCCAGCTCCACTTCTTCAAGCACTGCCAACCCATGTGGCTGCAGCTGCCCCTTTCACTAGCCCCCCAGGCTGATTTCTCCACACCGGCTACATGTGGCAGTCACCCCCTTGTAAGTCCCCAGCAGTGCAGATTTCCTCATGATGTCCTCCCGTGCCTCCAGAAAGGGCTACCTTTCGTGTGTTGTGGCAGGATCCTTCCAGCATTCAAGCCCTGGCCCAAGGCAGGACACCCCCCCAAACTAAGGGGCACCCCTGAGAGCCCCCGAAAGCCTCTTCAGCACGGTATCTCCATCTTCAACCCAACTGTCCTGCTGGCATGGCTCATGCCTATTTATGAAGTAAGCTCTGCCCCCTGCCAGACCACTACTGGGGATTGCAAAGGCCTCAAATATTCCAGGCAGCTCCTCCTAACCTCCACCCACTAGCTCTAGAACATTCTCCAATGTCCCAGAAACAGGCACCAGAGGAGCTGTCAGGATGAGTAATTCAGCCCTGGCTCACCGAACCCTGATCCAGATTCATGGCTCAGGCTTATCCCTGAGCAAAGCTAAATTTACCTACTCTAACATAGCTTACACTATCTCTAGCACACACAAGAGGGTGCTACATAAGCATACGTACCTACATATCTGTCTTGTGCATAAATCAAGACTCCTGACGTAAACCATTAACAGCTATTATGTGTAATACCAGTACTGCATCTCCTACTAATAAAACTTAAAAAAAAAAATAGTTTAATCTAAGTAGCGACCATATCATTCTAAACTAAAATGAAGATGCACATGTAAAAGTAAGAGTTTAGATCGATGATTACAGACTTACAACTCATTCTTTATGGGAAAGACAATAAATGTTATTGGCAAATCTTGGCACAGGATTCTTTAAAAGTAAAAAAAAAATCCCACGTAGAAATTAAATATCTCCTATGATGAACTTGACCAGGCTTCCTTTGTACACAAGTTACAATATTTCTATTAGTATTGCCTCCCAAAACACCTGTTTATAATTATGTACTGTATGTGTGCTCTAATAATAAGCAAAAATGTTGTTTTAGAGAACATTTTTGTGATAATCACCATACATTAGTACTGTTGTTCTAAAAATGCGAAACAGTGTTTTCATTGGTGTTAGTCATATTGTTTGCTTGCTTGTTTCTTACTACTTTTTAATTCTTGATTTACAAACCCAGGGGAATTCTGAATCAGAGCCAATAAGTGGGAAACACTGACTGTACATGCTAAAGTGCTTGTTATCCTAATAATCCTAAAAATTAAATGCTAAACGTATTTAAGTAGCACTGAGGATCCTGTTTGTCAAAATGTGATTTCTTTCCATGACTTTACAACTTTATGCTATTTATAAAAGGTCATTTGTAAGTTAACGTCTTAGTTGTTTCCACAACCGGTGGGCTGAACGAGAGAAACCTCCATGTGTATGGCTAGCCTACATTTTCACAAAGCTTGGCTTAAAGTAGAACTAATGGTATTCTCAATCACATTTCTTATTAATTTAAAAAATATGATATAAGAAAGAGGCAACACTGTAAGCCATTCATACACAACAGCATTGCACAATGCTTCCAAGCTAAAACAGTGATTGCTAAAAGGAGCAAAAAACACAGAAATGATCTTAGTGGTGTGTGGCTGCTGTTTTAATATCCAATTACAGGCTTGGGCAGGTCCATGACCAAGCTATATTGATTTAACTGCAAAGTAGGGTTGAATTAAAGCAGAAAAGGGTTCTGCTGTTTCTCCTCCAGCCCCCTTCTAATATTTGGCACCAGGTAACAGTTCCCACTTCTGCTCACATCAGGTCCCAGAAGACTGCAGGACCATTCTCAAGGCGCAGCGCGGTGGGATCCTTTCATCATACAGGTGGTCTGATCAGATCTGCCAGTCGATTTTTCTGGCAGACCTGAACAGGGGTTACATGTTAGTACATTGAATATATTGTGAATTGCTGCAATGCCCTCTCTTCTATTTTTTAAGTAGCTGGCTCACACTTTTATATGTTATTACATGAGCAGGGGGATGTAAACGGTCATGTATACATTCACATCTGTTTCCTTTTGAGCCGGTCTAGGTCTAAAAAACAGAAATGCCTAGAACCCTTTTTGTTTTTTTACCTAAACATGATTGATGGGAGGTACAAGTCTCTTTGGGAGTCCTGGCAGGGATTCTGTGAGCACCATTAGGAGTCCTGACAGGGATTCTGAATTATCCTTGCAAGTCCTCACAGGGGTTCTTGGAGTACAATTGGGAGATGTGGTAGGGGTTCTGCAAGTACCATTGTATATTCTGGCATGGTTTCTGGGAGTACCATTTGGAGTCCTGGCAGGGATTTTGCATGTACCATTGGGAATCCTGGCAGGCATTTTGTGAGTACCATTTGGAGTCCTGGCAGGGATTCTGTGAGCACCGATTGGAGTCCTGGCAGGGATTCTGCAAGTACCCTTTTGAGTCCTGGCAGACATTCTGTAAGTACCATTTGGAGTCCTGGCAGACATTCTGTAGGTACCATTTGGAGTCCTGGCAGGGACTCTGGGAGTACCATGGGGAGTCTTGGTAGGGATTCTGTGAGCACCACTTTGAATTCTGGTAGGGATTATCTCATACTCCATTTGCTTAGACGATCTCTTAAAATGTATCTCTTCAGAGAAGCATATTCTGCCAACACCTAACAACTGTACTTTTATTTTCTCCGTCAGTTCATCCCTCACAGTTATTACCTTTTTTATCACTTGACCCTCCCTCCTAGATTGCAATCTCTAACTAGCAAGGCCCTCTTATTCTTCCTGTATTAATTTCTTTTGTACAGTAACTGTACTGTCTGCCCTCATGTTGTAAAGCGCTGTGCAAACTGTTGGCGCTATATAAATCCTGTATTATAATAATAATAATAATAATAATAATAATAATAATAATAATAATAATAATTCCACAAGTACCATTGGGAGTCCTGACAGGGATTCTGCATGTATCATTAGGAGTCTTGGTGATGATTCTGTGAGTACCATTAGGAGTCTTGGTAGGGATTCTGTGAGCATTGTCTGGAGTTTTGGTAACGATTCCACAAGTACCATTGGGAGTCCTGACAGGGATTCTGCAAGTATCATTTGGAGTCCTGGCAGGGATTATGTAAATACCATTGTGAGTCTTGGTAGGTATTCTGTGAGCACCGTTTGGAGTTCTGGTAGGGATTCCACAAGTACCATTGGGAGTCCTGACAGGGATTCTGCAAGTATCATTTGGAGTCCTGGCAGGGATTCTGTAAATACCATTGAGAGTCTTGGTAGGTATTCTGTGAGCACCGTTTGGAGTTCTGGTAGGGATTCCACAAGTACTATTGGGAGTTCTGCAAGTATCTTTGGGAGTCTTGGGAGCCCTGGTACGGATTCTGTGATATCCATTTGGAGTCCTGGCAAGGATTCTGCGAGTACTATTGGGAGGATTTTGCGAGCTCAGTAACATAAACATTCTAACATATACTATTGCAGTACACAATGACCTAACGCATGCAAAACGTAAAAGATAGCAGTTTTAATCCACTTTGTAATTGATTGTCTTTAATACACTATACTGTTTGCGTATTTAAGTTGTTTAATGCATAATGTAAATAACATTGATGTTAGTTTTACAGCAAAAGCAAGCTTTCAGTATTCTTTCTGACTATGTTATGCAGATACTATGTTTACTGGAGACAACTATTGCTGTTGTACTGTATAGTCTCTATGTGTGTTTGCTTTGTTCTTTATATTTAATATGTATGTTGTGTATATATAATATACATGTGTACATATATAGGAGTAGTGGCCACCATTGTTGGGTATACCCCTGATCCTATTATCATAATCGACCGCTAAATGTAAAACAAAAAATTACATTATCCAAAAGAAAGAAATAGTAACCACAACAATATAAACATTTGGATATTTAAATAATATTTGAGATGTTCTGTATTTTATACAAACAGCAGTAGGTCTGAAACTACTTTTACCCGTTGTACTACTTAAAGGAAAACTATAATACATTTTTCTAAGCTTTTTCTTAAATGTTGAGTGTATATACTAATATTTTATATCATTTTATTACTACTTGCATTACCAGCTCAATTTACAAATAAACATTTAATATAGGGTGCATCCATGAATTTGCAGTATATCTGTTAAGACAGCCCAGTAGTAGCTTGTCACTTGTGAAGTGTCTTTATTACTCACTGCCATTCCATACAGAGCTGTATGAAATAGAGGCAGGGAGGGGAGTGTCTCCCTCCTCTGAACATTCAGCTGTGTGTGTATTCTGAATAAAACTGAACAGCGAGGTGACCACATTACACTCGTTTTACTGTATAGTTAAGGATGGTAAATAAAATTGTATCTAACACTCTAGAGTGCCACTTAAATGTGGTGAGTATGGAGTAGTCTCATGCATTATTTCATATTTATCACATTAAAATTTTATATAATAAAATATTAACTATTTTAATCTTTAGTCCTAGAGATGAACATGCATTAGGAAGAATACTATCTATAAATAATAATAAAAACCTTTTGCTTAAGCTCTTTGTTAAAGTTATTTGGCTTATTTGTAGCCTTCCTTTAACATTTAGACATGAAATTATCATTTATTGGATAGCTACATTTAATATAATTTGATAGGCTATTTTAGTACCTGTATATGTTATACTCCTTCCACATTACTTCTAGAGCCTTACCCTTTTGTTTTTACTGTGATGTTGTAGAAATTGGATCATATGGGAAACTAAAATATTATGACACTATGACTGAAGAAGGTAAGATAATTTTGTGAAATATTCCTGTTAGCATTTTGTTTTCGTTTGTATGAGCTTATATGTACTTTGTTTTATTCACGTGGTATCTGCTCATTCCTGCATTGTCCACCACGGCTGCTAATGCTGTTGTTGTTGTTGTATTTGTCATTGCTGTTGTTCTTGGTGTTGTTTTTACTATTCAGTTATGTTTGCTGTATTTTATGGTTATATTCAACATCTGGGTGTAATCCATACAAAGGATGAGCATGGCTAAAAACATTTGCATTATATGACATTTGTAAGGTCTTTAAATCATTATATACCATGTGTATAGTAAAAAGGAACAAGGTAAAGTGCGCCATCTACTGTTTGAAATGCAGAATGCAGTACAAGCATAAGCAAGTGTTTTTATGACATCACTGAACAGCAAGTGAAAACCATACTCAGTTTACCAGGACATTAACTGAGCACCACAGTTCCTCCATTTATTTTATTTTTTTGGTGGATAGCTGGCTTGTTGGTTTCTGTTGATAATTTCCATGACAGCTTAGTGTGAAGACTGTCTAACTGCTTGGTTTACAGACTACAGCTTTGCCTGCCAACATGAAACTTTACTTTTGTTTTATGACATCTTTCACCAGTGGGGCAAACCTGAGGGCTGCAACCTAGGATTGTAAAATAGTGAAACCTGTATATGCATGTGAGAATTGCTGGTAAATACAGGATGCATCTAAGGCCCCGTACACACGGTCAGACAAAACCGATGAGAATGGTCCGACGGACCGACGGACCGTTTTCATCGGATCACCGCTGAAGTGGCCTGATGGTCAGAACGCGGTGACGTAAAACACACGACGTGCTGAAAAAAACGAAGTTCAATGCTTCCAAGCATGCGTCGACTTGATTCTGAGCATGCGCGGGTTTTGAACCGATGCTTTTCTTTACTAACCATCGGTTTGGTCCGATGGGGCAGCGGTCCATCGGTTTGGTTTTGAAGCATGTTTTAAAATTTTGGACCGAAGGAAAACAGACCGATAGCCTATACACACAGCCGGTTTGGTCCGATGAAAATGAACTTCGGTTCATTCTCATCGGACAAAACCGACCGTGTGTACGGGGCCTTAGACTGCAGTCTATCTGCAGTGCTGGTGACACAGAAGTCTCACGCTGCCTGCCACATTTTGAGAAAATCATGTTGTCTATGTGCTTTGTTTAGACTGCAGCTGCCTTCTGCAATGTTTACAACTTTGATGCAGAAATCTTGTCTGCCTCTTTCTACTCAGTAAATTCCTACAGACTTAAAGGGGTGGTTCACCCTAAAAACTACTTTTTTTTATTACAATGGCCCCCCACATTACAATACGATTAAGGCTATTATCATTTTTTTAAAGCTGTACATACCTTTGTACAGCATATTCACCCGTTGCGAGTCCCGCGGGAGTGGGCGTTCCTCACATGTCTGTGATTGACATTTTGACCAAAAACGAGCTCCCCCCGTCGCGTAAGCCGCGTCACGATTGGCGAAAGGAGCCGAACGGCGATGCGCATGCGCAGTAGTGCCGACTCGCCGTTCGGCTCCTTTCGCCAACATATGCCTTACCTGGTGCGAAATAAAAAAAAAACGCATTTACCCCCTGCTTAGGGACTCATGCATATACATCTTCCAAGGCTAAATGGCATAGTAATTACAGCTGAACTTATAACCTTTGCCTTGTTTTTTGCCAAAAGATTATTGTCAACAACCGTCAAGAAAACAGAAAACATCAGATTGGGACTACAACATAATAGAATCCCCCTAGGTCTTGCTTTTCCATCTCCATCCATTTTATTATTATTATTATTATTATTATTATTATTATTATTATTATTATTATGAACAAGTTCTTGACAACATCTGTTCATGTCTTTCTCATAGAATCCAATTCTATTGACCTAACATTGGTTACTGAATATCAGATAAATTTGCTTAAGTTGGAGAAAGCTTTCTTAATATTGTTTGTTATATATTTTTCAATCTTTATGTGTGTTCCATATCCTGGACCTAGTCCATTTCATATATGTCATTTTCATCCACAGATAGTGAATTCCCCCAGCAGAGAAACAGGCAGTAATTAAAACATCACAGGAGTTTCAAACATTCCTTGTTCTATCCAAAAAATTGTGAAAAAAATTTGAAAAAAAAAGTATATTTCCATATTTTCTTAAAAAAAAAAAAATACATCATAAACAGTCTCACAATCCAAATACCATTGGTTCCAAGTTTTTTGAAGACTCTCTAAAATCAGTGACAAAAGAAGGACACATGTCTATCTTAATCATATAGTACAGGACACAGGTAGAATATTCATACACAATGGGTTATAGAAGTGTACCTTTAGGTAATTGGGCACTGGCAAAGCTTTAAAAGATATGCCCCCACCTCCATAACTCTACCCCACTCTGCAAGTTTTTGTGCTAGTGTCTGAAAGTGATGGACCTTTTCTCCATCATGGAGAAAATCACGCTTAGCTTAACTAGTTTATTATTTTTCTTTATTATTGTATTTTTACATTTTTCTATCAAGCCCTCACTGTCTTCTAATGCCAGCATAGAAGCAATGTATCTGAATCTGCACAACCTCTTTTAAACCTTCGGAGTTCTACCCGGCTTCCATGCTGTGGGGACAACCTGTAATTTTGCTTCAGGCACTGAATACTGCATGGACTCTCAGCTTGGCACTTGGTACAATGCTTTGAGTTAGCTGCAGGGTACTATACAGGCCCAGGACCATGGTCCAACACTATGGAACCCACTCTCTGAAGTGTGATGGACAAATCCTGGACTTAATGTACAGTCCAGTGTCTTTAATAGGAAAGACAGGGTCTGCCTCTATTTCTGACCGTTACTGTGAAAACGTGGCTATGTTTAGAATGTTTTAACTTCACAGTGCAAACTTTTCAAACTTGGCATTTAAAAACAACCACTCAGAGCTTAGCCTTAGGTGAATGACTATTTGTTACAGCACACCACCGGTCACACATTTAAACACTACTTTCGCCTAGAGCCCTTATAACATGCTTAGGTGCTTCCTCCTGCGGTCTCACCGTGAAGATTCATTACAGGACAGTCTACAGCTGGGTTACCATGTACTCCTTACTTATCCTATAGGCCATCCCTCAAATTTTCCACTCAACCTACTCGCATTTTGCGAGTGGAAAATTATTGCTGGCAAGCGTGGGCTGCCTGGGAGCAGGGGGGCTAGCAACGCCGGTAGGCAGGGTTGAATAGGAGTCCTTCTTTCAGCGATCGCCCCAGGGGAAAGAGGAAGAGGAGAGCCGGCCGTAGTCCAGAGTGGGGATTGCCATCTGTAACAACTTGCATTTGAATTGCCGTCTGCTCGCGGTCACACACAGCCCCACCTCCTGACCCCGCATCAATGATGGAAGGAATGCCAGTCCAATGCCAGGACCTGTTTTGTCTGTCACAGATGTCAGGTAAAGAGGCAGGGCTGTGTGTGAGCGTGAGCGGTTTGCAATTCAAATGTAAGCTGTTACAGCGGGAAATCCCCACTCTGTACATTGGCTGGCTCTCCTTTTCCTCTGCACTTGTCACGCTGCAATCGTGGGCACACGTGAGGCTGCATTGGTGGGCAGTGGTGACGCTGCAATCATGGGCACAGGTCGCGCTACATTGGTGGGCACAGGTCACACTGCAATGATGGGCACAGGTGAGGCTGCATTGGTGGACACAGGTCACGCTGCAATGATGGGAACAGGTGAGGCTACATTGGTGGGCACTGGTCTCGCTGCAATGATGGGCACATGTGAGGCTCCATTGGTGGGCACTGGTTATGCTGCGATGATGGGCACAGGTAAGGCTGCATTGGAAGGCACAAGTCACGCTGCAATAATGGGCACATGTGAGGCTGCATTGGTGGGCACTGGTCATGCTTCATTCCTGGGCACAGGTAAGGCTGCATTGGTGGGCACTTGTCATGCTGCAATGATGAGCACAGGTGAGGCTGCAATGATGGGCACAGGTGAGGCTGCATTGGTGGGCACCGGTCATGCTGCAATGATGGGCATGGTGAGGCTGCATTGGTGACAACTGGATATGTTGCAATGATGGGCACGGGTCAGGCTGAATTGGTGGGCACTGGTCACTCTGCGATGAAGGGCACAGGTGAGGTTACATTGGTGAGCACAGGTCACGCTGTGATGACAGGCACAGGTGAGGCTGCAATGGTGGGCACAGGTCACGCTGCAATGATGGGCACAGGTGAGGGTGCAATGGTAAGAACAGGTCACGCTGCAATGATGGGTACAGGTGAGACTGCATTTATGGAAATGGTCACGCTGCAATGACGGGCACAGGTGAGGCTGTATTGGTGGGCACAGGTCACGCTGCAATGATGGGCACAGGTGAGGCTGCAATGGTAAGAATTGGTCATGCTGAAATGATGGGCACAGGTGAGGCTGCATTGGTGGGCACTGGTCACGCTGTAATCATTGACACAGGTGAGGCTGCATTGGTGAGAACTGGTAACGCTGCAATGATGGGCACAGGTGAGGCTGCATTGGTGGTCCAGTCATGCTGCAATGATGGGCACAGGTAAGGGTGCATTGGTGGGAACTGGTCATGTGGTAACCATGGGCATAGGTGAGGCTACATTGGTGAGAACTGGTCACGCTGGAATGATGGGCTTAGGTGAGGCTGCATTGGTGGGTACAGGTCACGCTGCAATCATGGGCACAGGTGAGGCTGCATTGGTGAGAACCGGTAATGCTGCAATGATGGGAACAGGTGAGGCTGCATTGATGGGCCAGTCACGCTGCACTGATGGGCACAGGTGAGGCTGCATTGGTGGGTACAGGTCACGCTGCAATCATGGGCACAGGTGAGGTTGCGTTGGTGAGAACTGGTAACGCTGCAATGATGGGCACAGGTGAGGCTGCATTGATGGCCGGTCACGCTGCAATGGTGGGCACAGGTGAGGCTGCATTGGTGGGCACTGGTCATGCTGTAATCATGGGCACAGGTGAGGCTGCATTGGTGAGAACTGGTCATGCTGCAATGATGGGCACAGGTGATGCTGCATTGGTGGGCACAGGTCACACTGCAATGATGGCACAGGTGAAGCTGCATTGGTTGTCATGCTGCAATGATGGGCATAGGTGAGGCTGCATTGGTGAGAACTGGTCACGCTGCAATTATGAGCACAGGTGAGACTGCATTGGTGGGCCGGTCATGCTGCAATGATGGGCACAGGTAAGGGTGCATTGGTGGGCACAGGTGAGGCTGCATTGGTGGGTGCAGGTCAGTCTGCATTGATGGGCAGAGATGACGCTGCATTGATGGGCACACGTGAGGCTGCCATGATGGGCACACATGAGGCTGCAATGATGGGCACAGGAGAGGCTGCAATGATGGGCACAGGAGAGGCTGCAATGATGGACACAGGAGGCTGCTTTGAAGGGCACATGTGAGGCTGCATTGATGGGAACAGGTGAGGCTGCAATTATGGGCACAGGTGAGGCTGCACTAATAAAATTGTTGTTAATATTTATTTTTGTAACTTAATTCTGCATATGAGCTAATTTTTTGAGGGCGTGTTTAGGGGCGGAATTAGGGGCGGGGCAGGTTGGGGTTGGTGGGGAGTAACCCTTGAGGCCTGGCTAGTAGCTCTTGACTTGAAAATTTAAGCCCTGCTATAGGCCACACCCTATTCCATGACTACCCACACTTTTAGCTATAGCAAAGACCACACAAATGGGAGTCGTTGCAGAATTGCAGGCAAACATTCACTCTTCTAAACGCCCACACAACTCGTAAAGCGGAGCTCCACCCTACGGTGGAACTCCCGCTGATCGGAATCCTCCCCCCCTCCGGTGTCACATTTGACACCTTTCAGGGGGAGGGGGTGCAGATATCTGTCTAAAGACAGGTATTTGCACCCACTTCCGGCCACAGTCTCTGTATCTATGTCATATTTCTTCAGGCAGATTATGAAATGAATACTTTCTTTGTACGGGACCCAAAAACACCACCCCTCATCTCCTAGTCCCATTTCTCAGCTAAAGTTGGATCCAGATATGCCAGTCCTTCAGGACTCAGACCCAGAAGGTAATAAAGGGGTTATTTATAAGGAGAAGGAAGCTGTGGAAGATTGTTCTCCCCCAGATTGTCACACAACATGCTTGCTAATGTTGAAAAGCTCATTGCCTCTTAGTATTGTGTAACCTGACTCTCCTCCATGTCGCCATGCCCCTTTAGGTACAAGGAGACCTGCAAAATCCAGCAAAAAATCCCCTGTTTATTAACTGATATAGTCTTTGATAACTGGGTCACTCCTAAAATAATTTTTACAAAGAAGCTGCCTATTCTTGTAGTTGATCCTGCCATCTCTGTCAAAAATAAACATCTCAAGGTTCCTATTGAAGATGTTCCTTGTTTGAAAGATTTTGCAGATAGAAGGTTTGAGATGCTTCTAAAGGCCGTCTTTGACCTTGCAGGCCCAGCCTTACAACCAGCTTTTTGCTGCAATTTCAGTATGTTAGAATGCAGCTAACCAGATAAGGACAATGAACAACCAACATTGCCCCTTTGACACTGGGGCACTTTTCAGGCATTTTAGCACTAAAAATAGCGCCTGTAAAGCGCCTAAAAAAAAGCGCCTCTCATGCCTCCCCAGTGTGAAAGCCTGAGTGCTTTCACACTGGGGTGGTGCACTTGCAGGATGGAAAAAATAATCCTGCAAGCAGCATCTTTTGGGCAGTGCGGGAGTGGAATGAATGGTTAGCGCTGCCAAAGTGCCTGTAATGCACTTCTGCAGCACCGCAACACAGGCACTTTGAGCCTTTTCTTCGGCCTCTAGAGGGGGTTAAAAGTGCCCCTCTAGCGACCAAAAAGCTACACAGCAGTTACAGCGGACAGATCCGGTCGTGTGTAGGCCCGAGCGGACAATTGTCCCGCGGATCAGACAGTTTACAGCATGCTAAGAAATCTGTCCGCTGGAAACCTGTCCGTCGGACGTATTCGGTCGTCTGTACAGACTCACCGGACACGTCCGACCGACCGCCATCCCTCGCATGCGTCGTACTGATTCGACACATGCTTGGAAGCATTGAACTTCGTTTTTTTCAGCACGTCGTTGTGTTTTACGTCACCGCGTTCTGACCCGATCGGTTATTTAACCTATGGTGTGTAGGCACATCAGACCATCAGATGTCTATAGCTTCATCGGGCTATAGACATCTGTTTGGTGAGGCACTTGACCAATTCATTAAAGAAGTCACAGGTGGGAAGGTTTTACTTTCACAGTGGAATATCCCAAAACCACCTCCCTCGAAAGCCCCTGGCTCCTCTAAATGCAAAGCACCTGTCTGTTCTAATACAGCTTTAAATTCAAAGGGCTGGATTCAGCATTGAATTACGCCGGCGTAAATTCAAAGCTGCGCCGGCGTATCTTCTTTCTGTATTCAGAAAGCAAGATACGCCGACATTAGCCTAAGATCCGACTGGCGTAAGTCTCTTACACCGTCGTATCTTAGGGTGCATATTTACGTTGGCCGCTAGGTGGCGCTTCTGTTGTTTTCGGCGTAGAATATGCAAATCACCTAGATACGCCGATTCACAAATTTACGTACGCCTGGCGCTTTTTTTTTACGTCGTTTACGTTAGGCTTTTTTGGCGTAAGGTTGCTCCTGCTATTATGAGGCGTACGCAATGTTAAGTATGGACATCGTTCCAACGTCGAATTTTGAATTTTTTACGCTGTTTGCGTAAGTTGTTCGCGAATAGGGCTGGACGTAATTTACGTTCACGTCGAAACCAATGACGTCCTTGCGGCGTACTTTGGAGCAATGCACACTGGGAAATTCCACGGACGGCGCATGCGCCGTTCAGGAAATACGTCAATCACGTCGGGTCACCAAGAATTAACATAAAACACGCCCCCTAATCCTCATTTGAATTACGCGCGCTTACGCCGGCCACATTTACGCTACGCCGCCTTAACTTAGGAGGCAAGTGCTTTGTGAATACAGCACTTGCCTCTCTAACTTACGGCGGCGTAGCGTAAATACGATACGCTGCGCCGCCGTAACAATGCGCGCCCCTACCTGAATCTAGCCCAAAATGTAAGTTCAGCCATTCATTTTTGAGCAAGGCTTGGTCCACTCAGGCCACCAAGCCTTCCCCAAAGCCCTCTTCACAATGAAGGGACACCCTTACTCCTAAGAGTAGGGGGATATCTGTTAGTTTTCCTCTCCCTGGGTCACAGACATCCAGGGCTGGTGCAAGGATTTTTGACACCCTAGGCGAAACCTAATTTTGCCGCCCCCTTGGCCCCACACCCTTTGACCTGCCCATGTATACCCCACCTTTCTAATGAAGCGCCCATCAAATGCAGCCTCACCAGAGCCCATCAATGAATGTTTCCATTAATTCTGGAGTCAGGACACAGACACAGCTCTCCGCCAGGCGCTGCGCCTCTGACACTATCTGTGAATGGAGCGGCGGCTGCCTGATGATGCTGAGACTTAGTTGCTTTCTGCAAAGGGAAGAGAGTAGGAACACCAGTGGCCGGGTGCCCTAGGCTGCCTAGTTTGCCTAGTGGTAGCATCGGCCCTGTTCTCAACTGTGCCCATTATATACAGCCTCACCCAGCGCCCATCAATGTCGCTTCACCAGTGCCCATCAAATACAGCCTCAATTCAGCCTCATATGTACCCATCAAATACTATCTCACCTGTGCCCATTATATACAGCCTCACCCAGCGCCCATCAATGTCACTTCACCAGTGCCCATCAAATACAGCCTCACCAGTGCCCATCAAATACAGCCTCACGTGTGCCCATCAAATACAGCCTCACGTGTGCCCATCAATGCTGCTTCACCAGTGCCCATCAATGCAGCCTCATATGTGCCCATTAAATGCCATCTCTTAACTGTGCCCATTAAATACAGCCTCACCCTGTGCCCATCAAATACAGCCTCACCAGTGCCCATCAAATACAGCCTCACCAGTGCCCATTAATGCTTCTTCACCAATGCCAATCAATGCAGCCTCATATGTGTCCATTAAATACAGCCTCACCCAGTGCTCATCAATGCCGCTTCACCAATGCCAATCAATGTAGCCTCACCTGTGCCCATCAAATGCTATCTTACCTGTGCCCATTAAATACAGCCTCACCCAGCGCCCATCAATGCAGTCTCACATGTGCCCATCAAATGCCATCTCACATGTGCCCATCAATGCTGCTTCACCACTGCTAATTAATGCACCCTGGGGAAGGGGGGGGGGGGACAGTCAGTATACATACACTGATACACACATTCATTTTAAAATTCCATGTAATTGTCTAATACAATATCATTAGCTCAGAGAGAAAGCACGTTTTTACTCACCACACCAGCTCAGAAAACTTCTGACAACGTGAACTGCTGCATCTATCGGTGCACCTGTCCCCAAGCCCAGAGAGCCAGCCACGCTATATCCCACAATGCATGCACTACTCAGTGCTAGTGACATGGCCTGGAGGGGACGGAGAGCTGCTGGACATGGAGGACACAAGACACTACAGCAGAGGGAGAGCGGCCTCGGCGCTGGACACAGGTCAGGGTGTCAGACGGAGACCGGGGAGGGGGAGGGGGGCATGCTGAGCTGCTGCCTGAACAACACATCTCAGAACGGATTGCTGGACAGTGGACACACATCAGAGCGCGCCTTTGGGGGGGGGGGGAGAGGTGTTGCTGGACACATGACATCTGGACATCAGGGCAGAGAGGGGGGGGGGGAATACACATCAGAGCGGAGGGCTGAGTGGTTGCTGGACAGTACACAGACAACACATGCAGGGCTTCCATCTCAGCTGCTGTCCCAGCTCTCTCCCCTCATCTACGGCGCTGCAGGCTGGGAATAGCGTTGTGAAGGTGATGTCTTCACAGGCGCACCCCCCCAGCCTGGCGCCAAAGGGAAGTTTTTTTCAAAATTTCGGTCCAGGAGATATTTTAATGATCCGGATTTTGCCGCTCCCCCTACCCTGGCGCTCTAGGCAGCCGCCTGACTTGCCTATGCCTAGCGCCGGCCCTGCAGACATCACAGATCTGTGGGTTCGATCGCTGGATTCAAAGGGGTACAAATACAATTCAAAACATTATCACCTCACCACTTTCTTCTTTTAAATTATCCAAAAACTGCCCAAGGACAGTTAGATTTGCAGAATTCCTAAACAACCTCTTGTGCCAAGATGTTGTGCTTCAAACTTCACAGTACCAAGACCAAATGAGGATATTTGCCCTATTCTGCATTTAAAATCTGTTAACAAATTCCTTCAAATTACAACATTTTGTATACAATCCACAAGGTCAATAATTACCTCTCTGAGACAAGAGGAATACATGGCATCATGCCTATCTCCGTGTTTCGATTTTCCCTCCTCATCAGTGCTCTTTGTGCTTTGCATTGGCAAACAACCACTTCCAGTTTGTCAGGTCTTAGCACCTTTGCTTGCCCTTCTTAAAACTCAGAACATCCAAATAACAGGCTGTCTACACCAGGGGTCTTCAAACATTCGAAACAAATGGCTGTTTTTTTGTCCTTCAGACTCTCGGAGGGCCGGACTTTGGCCAGCGGGAGTGGAAAATTTTCTGGCATCATTGTTAGTAAACATCTGGTATTAGGGGGAGGAATAGTGCCCCATTGATGGCATCATAGGGAGGAATAGTGCTCTATTAGTTGTGTCAGTGGGAGAATTGGTGCTCCATTGTCGGTGTCAAATGCAGAACAATGTCTTGTATCAGTGGGAGGTATAGTGCCCCAAGGGCCGGATAGAGGCAAGCAAAGGGCCGCATCCGGCCCTCGGGTCGCCGTTTGGAGACCACTGGTCTAGACGATCTTCTTCTCAAGGAATTATCTCCCCTCCAGCTATCATAAAATGTCCAAAAGACTTTTCAGATTATCCAAACCATTGGCTTTGTGATCAATTCCAACAAATCTGCTCTCCGGTCTTCCCTTCACCTGGAATATTGAATCTGGTCCTGGACACATCCCAAGCAAAGGTCTTTCTCCCAGAAAATTAAATTCTTCCTCTAATCGCACATGCTTGTAAATTGAGATCCAAGACATATCCCAAATTGAGATTCACTATGAGTCTTCTGTGCCTAAAGGTAGCCTCCTTCGAAGCAGTACTATTCATCCAAGTCCATTCAAGAACTCTCCAAAAAAACATGTTGTCAACTTGGAAAGAGCAGTGTCCTTCTAGCTACTTGCCCATACTCCTGTCCAAGTAATTCTCTATCTTTATTTGAAAAGCTAGGAGCTACCCCTATTATGCCCCTGACAAGGGAGAAAATGGACTATCTCGGTACCCAGGAAGAAAAAAAAATGTGTTTAAAAGAATTTACATTTTGTTTATACAACATTTGTTAAAAAAGGGGGACACATATCTGTATACATGAATAAAATCAATGTTTGCAAAGACCTATAATTCTCAAATTGGTATTGCTGGTGATGTGGTGTCTCAATGTATAGCCAGTCCTCTACATGTTTCATGGTGACAACCGCTTCTTCAGGAAGAATTACTATCATCTATGGTAAAGACAATAAATCATAATAACAAACTAGTAAAGAATATAATGTTAAACAGGGGAAGAGGGTTTGGGTCATTATGCTGCTGCTTACTCAGGGAAAGCAGCAGCCAATGACAGCAGCAACAGTAAGGGCACAAAAGGGTACTCCCCACTGCAGACACGGGGGGCAAACACAAGCGCACATATCTATGGATCATTCAAAATAAAGAGTGGTTGTATTCTATAACTAACACATATCTGGTAGCATTATATCTCACTATAATATAGTAAGTGAACATAGAAATTTTAAAGAACCAAGTAGAAGAGCTGAAGATGGGGAAAAAGGGGATGAGGGAAGGGAAGCAGGGGGAGGAAAACAATGGAAGGGGGGGTGGACAGGAGTGAAAAAGATAGGGAGGGGAAACAGGAAGGGGGAGAAGGAGGGGGGAAAGGGCTAAGAAAGAAATAAGGGCAAAAGGGGGATTGGGGAAGCAAAATGGAGAAAGGGGAAAGAGAAGGGGGTGAAAGAAAGGGTAGGGGGAAGACAGGGGGAGAGAACAGGAGGGGGTAAAAACAAGGTGAGAGAACGGGAGAGGGAGAAAAAGGAGGGAAGGCAAAGAATTCCCTATCTTGTGGATCAGCACCCCAGCCCTAACAGTGGGGAAGTCCCTCCTTCCCTATACTTGGAAAGTTTTTACAACAGATGCAAGGCTCTCAGGCTGAGGAGTGTTCCAATCCTTAACAGTCCAAGGAACATGATCACTGAGGGAATCCCATCAACATCTTGGAGTTCAGAGCAGTCAGGTTGGCACTGCAGCACTGGACCCCCTTGTGAAGTGGCACCCATTCAGGGTGCAGTTAGACAGTGCCACAGTGGTGGTCTACATCAAGCATCAAGAAGTCTGGCTCCCTTGAAGGAAGCAAACCAGATCATCTATTGGACAGAAATTTGCTGTCCAGCAATTTCTGAAGTCCATTTCCCAGGAATGGATAACTGGAAAGTTGATTATCTCAATGACCTCTGTTTGTTGCCAGAACCAGTACTCCTCTTTCTCTGCCTTCAGATGCCTTGATAACCTCCTGGTCTCACATCAGGCTAATTTATGCCTTCCCTTGCACTCTCAAGAAAATAGAGCAACAAAGGAAAATAGTAATTCTAATTACACCTAATTGGCCCAGAAGAACCTGGTACATAGACATACTCAGACTTCTGGTAAATGACCCCTGGCCTCAAAGATTACATCTTGCTTCTCAGTCTCTGACTTTAATGGAATGGCTGTTGAGCCCCACTTATTA
Source organism: Rana temporaria (assembly GCF_905171775.1). Taxonomy (NCBI): domain Eukaryota; kingdom Metazoa; phylum Chordata; class Amphibia; order Anura; family Ranidae; genus Rana; species Rana temporaria. Next base: position 318,893,364 of record NC_053489.1, read on the forward strand.
AGAAATAGAGGGGCTTCTGAGTCTGAGATTTCTACATCACTAAAATCAAAAATAATCTCTTCCAGGAAGCGATATTATCACTTCTGGAAATCCTGTTGGGAAACACAGGCTCTTCCGTCTAGGAGGTTACTCTGTACCTTGAATTCTGGTCTTCCTACAATCAGGTTTGACCAGAGATTGGCCTTACGCACTCTTAAAAGTCAGGTCTCGACCTTTTTTATTCTTTTTTCAAAGGCCTCTGGCTTCATTTTGTCTTGTACATTTTTTTATTCAAGGAGTATCTTATATTAAGTCCTAGTCTTTCTTGGGATCTCAACTTGGTTCTCACTGCCCTGCAGAAACCACACATTGAACCTACTAGGAATAGCCCACTAAAGGATATCTCATGCAAAGTAGCCTTTTTGGTCACTATCACATTTGTTAAACATGTTATTGAACTTGCAGCCCTTATCTGTAGAGAGCCTTTCCTCACACTTCGCAGTGCAAGGTTGTCCTTTGCCCAAGTTGTCCTTCCAAAAGTAGCCTCAGCATTCCACCTCAACTTTGACATTGTTCTTCCATCCTTATGCCCTGCTTCTATGCATTCAAAAGAAAATCTCGCTACATTGGATGTAGTCAGAGCCATTAGAATAAAACTTATAGCTACTACTCCACTCAGACATATTGATTCCTTAGGCCCCGTACACACGGTCAGACAAAACCGATGAGAATGGTCCGACGGACCGTTTTCATCAGTTCACCTTTGAAGTGGCCGTACGGCCTGATGTGTGTACACACCATCAGTTCAAAATCCGATCGGGTCAGACGTAAAACACACAACGTTCTGAATAAAGCGAAGTTCAATGCTTCCAAGCATGTGTCGACTTGATTCTGAGCATGCGCGGGTTTTGAACCAATGCTTTTCTGTACTAACCATCGGTTTGGTCCGATGGGGCAGCGGTCCATCGGTTCGGTTTTGAAGCATGTTTTAAAATTTTGGACCGAAGGAAAACAGACCGATAGCCTATACACACGGTCGGTTTGGTCCGATGAAAATGAACTTCGGTTCATTCTCATCGGACCAAACTGACCTTGTGTACGGGGCCTTAGTTGTCCTGTTCAGTATTGCACAATGGATGCAAAATCTGATTGCAAGAGTTTTTATTCTCAAAGAAAAATCTCCTCCTGCACTTTTACAGTGCCTTGAAAAAACATTCATACCTCTTGAAATGTTCCACATTTTGTCATGTTATAACCAGAAACATAAATGTATTTTATTGGGATATTTTGTGATAGACCAACACAAAGTGGCACATAATTGTGAAGTGGAAAGAAAATGATAAATGGTTTTAATTTTTTTTACAAATAAATATCTGAAAAGTGTGGTGTACATTGGTATTCACAAAATGTACCCCTAAATAAAATCTAGTAGAATTAATTGGTACCCCTAAATAAAATCTAGTAGAATTAATTGCTTTCAGAAGTCACCTATTTAGTAAAAAGAGTCCACCTGTGTGTAATTGAATCTCATTATACATACAGCTGTTCTGTGAAGCCCTCAGAGGTTTGTTGGAGAACCTTAGTGAACAAACAGCATCATGAAGGCCAAGGAACACACCAGACAGGTCAGTGATAAAGTTTTGGAGAGGTTTTTAAGCAGGGCTAGGTTAAAGAAAATAATAAAGAAAAATATCCCAAGCTTTGATCATCTCACGGAGCACTGTTCAATTCATCATCAACCAAAAATGGAAAAAGTATGGCACAACTGCAAACCCACCAAGACATGGCTGTCCACCTATACTGACAGGCCGGGCAAGGAGAACATTAATCAGAGAATCAATCAAGAGGCCAATGTTAACTCTGGAGGAGCTGCAGAGATCCACAGCTCAGGTGGGAGATTCTGTCCACAAGACAACTATTAGTCGTGCACTCCACAAATCTGGCCTTTATAGAAGACTGACAAGAAGAAAGTCATTGTTGAAAGAAAGCTATGAGAAGTCCCATTTGCAGTTTGCGAGAAGCCAAGTGGAGTACAGTCTATATTCCCATCGCACACATTCCTGAAATTAGCTCTGAGGGTATTGGGTGCCATAGCGACAACCAGCTGGATACTGAAATCAATGTGATATGCAGATATTTGCCAGCACACCAAAGATCATTAATTTCATCCAAACGGTTTTTATTCAAAGAATAATCACATAACAAAATGGTGTAGGGATTACTGATATTATTGTTTGAATAAAAACCGTTTGGACGAAATTGATGATCTTTGGTGTGCTGGCGAATATCTACGTAAGCCATGTGGGGGTACACAGCAAAAATGTGGAAGTAGGTGCTCTGGTCAGATGATATCAAAATGTAACTTTTTGGCCTAAAAGCAAAATGCTATGTGTGGCGGAAAACTAAGGCCCCTTTCATACTGACACCTTTTTCAGGCGGTTTAGCAATAAAAATAGCGCTGCTATACCGCCTGAAAAAAATTGTGCCCTGCAATCTTCAGTGTGAAAGCCTGAAGACTTTCACACTGAAGCAGTGCGCTAGCAGGACCGCATCTTTGGAGCGGTGAAGGAGCAGGGTGTTTACCCCTCCTCCACCGCAGAGGCGCAATTGCGGGCGGTATTAACCCTTTTTCAGATGCTAGCAGGGGTTAAACACTGCACATCACCCTGAACACACCTTCCCTACCGTGAACCATGGTGGTGGCAGCATCATGTTGTGGGGATGCTTATCTTCAGCAGGGACAGGGAAGCTGGTCAGAGTTGATGAGAAGATGGATGGATAGAGCCTTCAAAAGACTTGAGACTGGGGCAGAGGTTTACCTTCTAGCAGGACAACGACCCTAAACATACAGCCAGAGCTACAATGGAATGGTTTAGATCAAAACATATTCATGTGTTAAAAAGGCCCAGTCAAAGCCCAGACCTAAATCCAATTGACAATCTGTGGCAAGACTTGAAAATTGCTGTTTACAGACACTCTCAATCTAATCTGACAGAGCTTGAGCTATTTTGCAAAGAAGAATGGCCAAAAATGTCACTCTCTAGATGTGCAAAGCTGGTAGAGACATATCCCAAAGATTTTCAGCTGTAATTTCAGCGAAAGGTGATTCTACAAAGTATTGACTCAGGAGGGCTAAATACAAATTCACGCCACACTTTTCACACAATTGTAATTGTAAAACATTTTCCTTCCACTTCCCAATTATGTGCCACTTTGTGTTGGTCTGTTACATAAAATCCAAATAAAATGCATTTAGGTTTATGGTTGTAACATTACAAAATGTGGAACATTTCAAGGGGTATGAATACTTTTTCAACGCACTGTATGTTCTTTCCTTTCAAATAGTTCAGTAAGTGTTGATGGAATTTTTTAAAGAAAAGATGGAAATATACAACTTTTTTTCACACAATCAGAATAGCTTTCCCTGACAAATCTTAGCACACTGAGCTGGTTTAAACTTGTATCTCTAGCTTTCTTGTTCACTTTTATGGGCTAGAACAAGGAATATTTGAAATTAAGTAATCAATGTTAGGTCAATAGAATTTGATTCTATGAGAAAAACAAGGACAGATTTTGTCAACAACTTACACAAATAAAATAAAAAAATATGAAATAAAATGGATATACTGTAGATGGAAAAGCAAGACCTAGGGGAAATAGAAAACCAAAACCTAGGTGGATTCTTATGTTGCAGTATATTAGGTAGATTCAGTAAGAGTTAGGCCGGCTTATCAGTAGATAAGCCGACCTAACTCAGAATCTACGCCGACTTATGTTTAAGTGTATGCTCAAACAGAGATACGCTTAAACATATCTAAGATACGACGGCTTGCGCCGTCCTATCTTAGATTGCAATATTTCGGATGGCCGCTAGGTGGCGCTTCCATTGCGGTCGGCATAGAATATGTAAATGAGTAGATACGCCGATTCACGAAAGTACGCCAGGCCGACGCAGTACTTTTATGCCATTTACGTTAGAGATAGGCTGCCTAAAGTTAGAGCTTAGCCCTACATGGAATAGTAATGTTAAGTATGGCCGCCGTTCCCGCGTCGAAATTCGATATTTTTACGTCGTTTGCGTAAGTCGTCCGTGAATCAGGATTTACGTTGTTTACGTCCACGTCAAAATCAATAGGCCCGTGCAGCGTACTTAGCCGCAATGCACACTGGGAAATGTAGGCGCCCGGCGCATGCGCAGTTCGAGAAAAGCTTAAAAAACGCAAGGTCAAGCACTATTAACATAAAACACGCCCCCCTCAAACACATTTGAATTAGGCGCCCTTACGCCCGCCGCTTTAGGCTACGCCGCCGTAACTTAGCAGGCAAGTACATTGTGAATCATGTACTTGCCTAGCTAACTTACGGCGGCGTAGCCTAAACACGCTAAGCTACGCCGCCGCAAGTTTAGGCGTCTGTACGTGAATCTACCTATATATGTTTATAAATATGTTAGTTACATAGGCTACATGCTTTTTTTTTGTTATTCCATTGCATCCTGCCATATACTTCTACTTGATTTTGTGTGTCATTTTTCAGTCTTATTGGTATAGTCAGTCTACATTAAAGTGATTGTAAAGTCTTTTTTTTTAACAAACATGTTATACAGTGAGAGAAAAAAGTATTTGATTCCCTGCTGATTTTGTATGTTTGCCCACTGACAAAAAAAGTCACTCTATAATTTTATTGGTAGGTTTATTTTAACAGTGAGAGAAGCATTTCAAAAAATGTTAAAAATGTATTTGCATTTTAATATGTGAAATAAGTATTTGATCCCCTATCAATCAGCAAGATTTCAGGGTCCCAGGTGTCTTTAATACTTGTAATGAGATTAGGACAACCCTCTTAAAGTAAGTGCTTCTAACCCCAGCTTGTTACCTGTATAAAATACACCTATCCACAGAAGCAATCTATCTATCTATCAGATTCCAATCACCTCACCATGGCCAAGCCCAAAGAGCTGTCCAAGGATGCCAGGGACAAGATCGTAGACCTACACAAGGCTGGAATGGGCTACAAGACCATCGCCAAGCAGCTTGGTGAGAGGGTGACAACACGTAATTCGCAAATGTAAAACACAAAATAACTGTTAATCTCCCTCTGTCTGGGGCCCCATGCAAGACCTCACTCACCTTGTGGAGTTTCAATGATCATGAGAATGGTGAGGAATCAAGCCAGAACTACACGGGAGAATCTTGTCAATGATCTCAAGGCAGCTAGGACCATAGTCACCAAGAAAACACTTGGTAACACACTACGCCAGGGGCTAGCAACCTCGGCACTCCAGCTGTGGTGAAACTACAAATTCCCTGCCTCTGCCTCTAGGAGTCATGCCTATGATTCTCAGGGTCTTACAATGTCTCAAGGGACTTGTAGTCCCTTGAGACATTTTGCACTTTATATTTTGTATATAGTTTTTTAGATGCGGTTCAGAGAATTATTTGCACAGTATCTTGAGAAGATTGGGTATTGCGGTGTGGATTAGCGCTTATCACGTTACACTCCAGGATCTTAATGTGCTTCTTCTTGAGCCACTCCTTTGTTGTCTTGGCCATATGTTTTGGGTCATTATCATGCTGGAATACCCATCTACAGCCAATTTTCAATGCCCTTGCTGAGGGAAGGAGATTCTCACCCAAGATTTGACAGTACATGGCCTCATCCTTCGTCCCTTTGATGTGGTGAAGTTGTCCTGTCTCCTTAGCAGAAAAAAACCCCCAAAGCATAATGTTTCCACCTCCATGTTTGATGGTGGGTATGGTGTTCTTGGAGTCATAGGCAGCATTCCTCCTCCTTCAGGATGTAGTGTGTTATCAATTGTTTTCCTGGTGACTTTGATCCCAGCTGCCTGGAGATCATTGACAAGATTCTCTCATGCAGTTCTGGGCTGATTCCTCACCGTTCTTATGATCATTGAAACTCTACAAGGTGAGATCTTGCATGGAGCCCCACACCGAGGGAGATTGACAGTTATTTTGTGTTTCTTCCATTTGCGAATAATTGCACCAACTGTGGTCACCCTCTCACCAAGCTGCTTGGCGATGGTCTTGTAGCCCATTCTAACCTTGTGTAGGTCTACAATCTTGTCCCTGACATCCTTGGACAGCTCTTTGGTCTTGGTAATGGTGGAGATATTGGAATCTGATTGCTTCTGTGGATAGGTGTATTTTATAGTAACAAGTAACAAGCTGAGATTAGGCACACTTCCTTTAAGAGAGAGCTCCTAACCTCAGCTTGTTACTTGTATAGAAGACACCTGGGAGCCAGAAATCTTGCTGATTGGTAGGGTGTGCAAATAATTTTTTAATTTATTAAAATGCAAATCAATTTATAACTTTTGGACTGAGGTAAAGTAGTTTTCTCTGATAAATCCCCTTTCCAATTGTTTGGGGCAGCCGGAAAAAACCTTGTCCGGAGAAGAAAAGATGAGCGCTGCCATCAATTCTGTATCATGCCAACAGTAAAGCATCCTGAGACCATTCATGTGTGGGGTTGCTCCTCAGCCAAGGGAGCGAGCTCACTCACAACTTTTGACACATGGCAGCCTGTGATGCTTTGGGAAGTGTTAATACATTTCATTACATCTTTAACCTGCTCACTGTGTGTAGATTTTAAGCATTTCATTTTAAAACTTTGATTACTTACTGTATAAAAATAGCCCTGTTTACAGAGTGTATACATAAAATCCTTATCTGGATTGCCATTCTGAATGTTTAATTCATACTCTTAAATTGTATGTATCTCCAAAAAAAAAAAATGTTAATCTGTTGTCCCTTGAATAACTCAATATTGCCCAGTGCAGTAATTGTCATAAGAGGGTAGTTCTGGGCCAGTATACAGTATAATATTACAGCTAAAGGTCTGTCTACTTAGGACTAATATGTCACCATTTGGTGGATGCCAATAAAATACATTCTCTTTTGAGAAGGTTTCTTTGACCTTGGGAGCTCCACTTATGAGATCTAACTCATATAATACTATTGTTGACCTTCACACCCTTTGTTCCTTCTGCTAGGGAAATTAGAGTCTTGCTCCTCGCTCAAGATCAGAACAGAAAGAGCGGGAAACCCACAAATAATGGCCATGGAAGGTGAGCAGACTGAGTAGATGAAGATTGATCTCCCACTACTAAAATTCCTGACAGATAGTCACTAAACTCTCAGTCCTTTAGTCAAGTAATTCTGGTAATAATGGAACACAACTGGATGCAGTGAGAATGATTGTAGACGCAGCTATAATAAATTGATATAGAAAAGTGTTTTAAGTTTTGGATGGAAATTAGTGGGAATCACCTGTCAGCTGCATAGATCTTTAACCACTTCCCGACCACCGCACAACTATATACGTCGACACAATGGCACTCCTGGGCAGAAGGACGTATATATACGTCCCCTTTAAGGAAGCGCCATTGTGCACGCGATCGTGTCACGGAGAGATAGAGTGGGGAGATGCTAATGTAAACAAACATCTCCCCGCTCTGCCTAGTGACAATGACAGTGATCACCGCTTCCTGTAATCGGAAGCGGTGATCACTATGTTGTCACACACAGCCCACCCCCCCTACAGTAAGAAACACTCACTAGGGCACACTTAACCCCTACAGCGCCACCTAGTGGTCAACCCCTTCACTGCCAGTGTCATTTTCACAGTTATCAGTGCATTTTTATAGCACTGATCACTGTAAAAATTACAATGGTCCCAAAAATGTGTCAAAGGTGTCCGATGTGCCTGCCATAAAGTCGCAGTCACAATAAAAATCGCTGATCGCCGCCATTACAAGTAAAACAAAAAATATTAATAAAAATGCCATAAAACTATCCCCTGTTTTGTAGACGCTATAACTTTTGCGTAAACCAATCAATTAACACTTATTGCGATTTTTTTTACCAAAAATATGTAGAAGAATACATATCGGCCTAAACTGAGGAAAAAAACATTTTTTTTATATATTTTTGGGGATATTTATTATAGCAAAAAGTAAAAAATATAGAATTTTTGTTGCATACAGGCGGTCACACAAATGTGGTCAGAAATTCCGACCGTCGAGAATGCAGTGACATACAACACTATGACGAGCCAAGGAAAATTAAGTTTAATGATTCCGAGCATGCCTAGAATTTTTGTACGTCGAAATTGCATACAGACGATCGGAATTTCCGACAAGAAATTTTCCCAGCTCTCAAATTCTTTGCTGTCGGAAATTCCAACAGAAAATGTCTGATGGGGCCTACACTTGGTCGGAATTTCCAACCAAGAGCTCACATTGAACTTTTCTTGTCGTAAATTCCGATCATGTGTACGCCGCATTACTCTGAAATTAACATACGGTTACCTGGCTGATGTTGGATGTTCTACACTCCTTGGCTTTGGCAGATAATATTTCCATGCTCCTAGGTTCCGTTACATGCAGATATATGTATTAAAATGCATAGGCTTAGCAGTAAGGTGTTTTTTGTGTTATTATTCATATATTTGGGTTACAAATATTTCCTAGCACAGTGCAAATTTCAGAGCTCTTCATTTAATGTGACTTTTGTGTCTAGGGTTTTTAATTCAATGTTGATTTTAATCAGATATTTCTCACCCTTGGTTATTCTTATTGCATGGATATACAGGGGTAGCAAGGTCCCAGGCCTCCTTCGATCTAATGAGAACCGCCAAGAATAGCTGACATGCTTCTGTATATGGTGGGTTGTATGGCATAGTGGGTATAATGCAAAGTAGATTGATTGGACGCCAGACACTTCTTGAATGCAAAAAAGATTTTATTTCTCTTAACAGAACTTTGGGAGAGCAGGTTAGTGCCAGGGCACCCTTAGGTAGTTGCTAGATCAATTGGCAGACTATGAGACATCAACAGGAGGACAGCCATGCAGGGAAAGGCATCCAGCAAGAGGTTGCATCTGCATGTATAGGAATGCTGTCTCCTATGGCAACAGTCTTTAACAGTTCCTAACACAAAGCATAAGTTATTTTGCTTTCACTACAATAATTTCTTGTAGTTCTTCAATGGAGACCATATAAGCCTAGGAATCATCTCTGAATAGGACAAGACAGCATGAGGGAATAATAATTTAAAAGAACATAAGTCTTTTTTCATTGTGCAGCGATGCTCCCTTGTCCTTATTTTTCCAACATCATTAGCCCGGGTGTGAATAATTAAAACGTTGGTTGGAATCCAAATACTTGACAAATAGATCAGTTGGTCTCTAACATTCCTCCATCGGAGGCCTCTAATGCCCCACCAAAGAACTTGGAATATATTAAAGTTCAAACCTAACCGAATAAGTCCTGGACTTGATTCTTGGCACAACAATAAATAAATTAATGACCAACTATCCAAGTTGTACGCTTGGACGAACCTTAAAAAGAAACAGAATTAATTAATCAACAGGTTAGGACAGATATGTGTACCTATAACTTTCCCAGCGCCCCACCCTTCTAAGATGAGCAGGGGAGAAACCTAAATGATTGGCAGTTGTGGCAGCACCAATCCTAAAGGAATGGGAAGTAAAGTGGAAACCAGAAAGATTTAACTTCTTGAGACATGAAGAAAGAATAGCCGACAACTGGAATCGTGTGAGTGGGGAAAAATTGTCATGAATGAAAAAGGAACCATGGCACAAAGGCCTAACTGACACATATCGAGCTGCATTGGAAACAGGACAGATAGCCAAATTTGGAGAACAGAATAAAGTAATACGTCTTTCCAGACACAGTGAGTCTGTTTTGGATCTACTGATGATCTAATACTATCTATCAAAAGAGACATGAGAAGATAACAGAAAGCTGGATGACGATTTATATTTGGAGCAGTAAATTCACCCAGTCTTAATGCTCCAAAAAAGGTTAAAGTACAGGCAGATCGAAACAGCAGGACCTTGAAGGGAGAAGAACAGACAACCTCAAGAACTGAGAGGAGATTACCCAATAAATCAATCGATATAGGACGTCTTGTCTGGGATTTCTTGAAAACCCTTCAGATTCTGTAAAACTTGATAAAAGGATGTTAGGCTAGGAAGGCCAGAAAATTTCAGGAAAAAGGATATTCCTGCTAGTATTTTATGTATTGAGGCCGGACTGAAATTAGAATGCATTGAAAAGGACACAAAAGATAATGCCATATACGCATCTACTTTTAAAGGATTGATAGACATATTGGAAAAAAAGAAGACCATTTGTACCAGGAATTCATGTAATACTCCCAAGTCTTGACTGAAACAGAATTCTTGAGGGTGGCAGAGATCAAGCCCCAGAGGAAATCTGGGCAAAGGAAACCGATCGGTTCTGCCTCTGTAGCCAGTTCTCAGAACCTGCAAAACTGGAAACTGGATAAAGCATCCGCTATGTTATTCTCGACTCCAGGAATACATTTTGTCTTTAAAAATATATTAAACCTCATACAATGCAAAACTGGAGTAATTTAACAACTAATTCTGATCTAGGGGATAACTAATTATTTGCATATAATACCCCCTTATTATCTGGGTGCAAGAGAATGCACTTATTCTTGAACATATCACACCAGATAACCACCAAAACTACCACTGGAAATAGTTCCAGTAAAACAAAATTATGTATAAATTCTGAATTCAGTCTTGTGCCATTCAGAAGCATACCAGTGGCCTTGCAGAAATGCATCAAAACCTATAGAGCCGGAGGAATCAGTGAAAAAAATTTAGGCTAAAGTCATCAGTCAATTCTTCCTGCCATATAGTAGAACCATTAAAACTGCTCAAGAAAATATCCCAGATCTTTAAATCTTCCTTGATTTGTTTTTAATACCCCTTGTAGCAAGAGCCAATCGACGAGAAAATATTCTAGCCACTGGTATTCACCCTTGCTGCAAAGGCGAAAAGAACAAGAAGGGATTGGATTCCCTTCAACAAAGCTTTATGCCTGCACAGGAAGGAAGGAAGTGATTATGAACTTCATATGTTCCAATTTATTCATGGGTAGCCTGAACTCCATATTATAGGAATCAATAGTAATTCCAAGGAATTTAATAACTGTGATTGGGAACACTGTCTTTTCCTGTGCCAGCGGGACCCCAATTGATTTGCAAATATTGAAGAAAAAGGCTAATGTATGACTGAGGCTCACAGGAAGTCTTATTACTTAGGCTAATGTATCATAACAGATACTTAAATCCGGGGGAGCAACAAAAATAAAATCATCTAAATAGTGCAGGAACCCACCCAATGATGTATTTTCAGAAATAATCCATTGCAAAAAGATGGAGAAGGCTTCAAAGTAGAAGGATGACAATAAAAAAACAATAGGCATACACCCATCAAAGTAAATGAGCCATTAAACCGAAAACCAAAAGAATTGAAACCCATAGGGTATACAGGAAGAAGGCAGAAAGCTGATTTTGTTCTCTGCTTTGCCTTTTTTCCTTCCCATGGGGGTCCTGCTGAAGGCTAGGGACCATGTCATTCTACCTAATGCACTCACAAGCCTTTCAGGGCCTTCTGCAGAAATGCAACCCCCACGGTATAATGCTGTCATTGCTATGCTTTGGGCTTCTTTCAAAGTAGTGCATGGTAGGAATGTGTGCAAAATCACATGCTTTCCTGCAGTGCACAAAAGGATGCTGCTCCTTTGTAGATGCACAACGATGCTATTAATTACTATTGGCACACACTCGCATCTCACAAATGCATTATCGTTTGCAAATGTCAAAGTGCATGTACTGCAGTGCCAGGCAGTTTGGTGCAATAGAATTTTAAAAATGGTGCAGGCGCGTTTTTTGTGTCTTTCTCTAGCATAGGGCAGCCCATTAGGCTTCTACCGCGTACACACGATCGGAATTTCCGATGGAATTTTCCGTCGGAATTCCGATGAAGCTGACTTCCATCAGTCTTGCATACACACTATCAGACTAAATTCCAACCGTCCAAAATGCGGTGACATAAAACACTACAACGAGCCAAGAAAAATTAAGCTCAATGCTTCCGAGCATGCGTCGACTTGATTCTGAGCATGCGCTGTTTTTTTCTCCGTTGGAGATGCAAACAGACAATAGGAATTTTCAATCGATTCTTTTTCCATCAGGGAAAAAATAAAACATGTTCTATTTCTAAACACTGATGGAAAAAAGTCTGATGGGGCCCACACACGATCGGAATTTCCATCAATCGTGTGTACGCGGCATTAGGCTAACATGGAGTTTAGTCTGATAGCTGCAAAACTATATTGTAGTATCATTAAACTATAGAATATTCTTTCAGCTGACATAAGGGTTTCATGTTCCCCACTTGTCTTCTGACAAACTTTTGGTGAATTGTCAAATAAGATTTAGTTACCAGTGGATTTCTTTTGGTGGAAAACCTGTGGCTGGTGGGCAGCCTGTTCTTGGCAGATTTACAGTTGTGATTTACTCCATCAATTTATTAAATTGGTTATAAAGTCATAACGTTTTTTTACCTTAATGCATTTTTTCTATGAAGGTATAGTAAAAGCACCTTCCACACAGCGCACAAACACTGGCACAATTTTTTTTACACATTTAATTACATTAATAATTTAGACTTACGGGGTTTCACTCCCGCGGGATTAGGCGTCTCCCCGGCGCCGCAGTGTTTTCTGGGAGTTCAGCTCAGCGTGTACTGGGAGCACAGTGTTGTGCTTCACAAGATACAACGCAAACGCCGTCCTTCGGAATCCCACGAGATTGTCCAGTAAGAAGCACAGCGTGACGCCGGTCACGTGACCGGGTCGTTGCTGAGATCGCCGCTTCCAGGAAATGATTGCTTGTGGGCTTGAGAATGCCCACAAGCAAAATGGAAACTCCCTGGAACTAATTTTATAATTACTTATTTGCCACGAAAACGAACAGCGGATGTTTACAGAGACCTAACAAGTGTGAGTACCTTAGTATAGTATACCTTAGTATACTGAAACCCCATTGAATGCTTAAAAAAAAAAAAAAAAGATCAGGCACGCGGAACCCCCGCTTTAAGTTATATTTTCTGTAAAAAAAAATGTTAAATAATGAGGCTAATAAGGGGCCATTTATGGAACAAGAACAAGTCCAGAATTGCTGAAAGCAGCTTCCATAACCTTAGGGAGCTATTTGTAGCCCATTGCATTCTTAACAAACACCCTTTAAGAGAAGTATGGAGTTTTTTTTTTTTTCAGAATCATACTTACCTAGGTGGATTCAGCATCAGTCCGATGCTGCATCTGTCCCCTGCTGGTTCTAAGACCGAGAATCCAGCGATCAAACATCACTCGGTTCTCAGGGCTCCCTGAGCAGAGTGATGGTGACTGTCAGTCACCACTGTCTGCTCTGCCCTCCCTCACTCACTGGAGCGCTGGGCTGTGGAGGGGCGGGAATGGACGGTTTAGGCTCTCAGCGGCTTGCGGATCCCGACTTTTTCTTTAACTCCATTCCAATGCAGTTCACAAAAACGTTGCTGAAATTTCCTATTTGCAACAAAACTTAAACTTAAAATAACTTATTTTCACCCATCTCTAGTGACTGAGACTCATTTACTTTACAAGGAGTTGAGAATCTTCATTTAATAAAATGTACCTGTGTTCACTCTGATTACCCAATCAAATGCAGATATTGAATATGCATAATTAAATAATTGTAGTAAAACTTTACTTAATTTAGTGAACTGCCTTGGACAGAGCTTTTTTTCTCAGAAAATAGGTGCAGGAACTCAACCACGACCCGTTCAGATTTCACAAACAGTAGAATGGTCTTAAAGGGGCATTAGATATCAGAATTGCGTTACATACAGAGTGCAGAGTTCAGGGGGTTACAAAGCTGTCACTTGTAAACACAGAAACCAGACTTCTGTGTTTACAAGTGATTGTGGTGAGCAGGCACCAAAGGGTCTGAACCAGAGGTGGTGGAACTGAGTTCCCTCAAGTTCCCCCTGAAAAAAGTCCTGGGCTTGGAACAGAAAAGCTGTACACAGATTAGGAAATGTCTTTTTCTATCAGAAACCTCTTGCATAGTTGTTTTCTTTGAAGACTGAGCCCCTTTAAGATATATCTTGCAGCAGAAATTGGGTATAAGCCCAAGATGATAGTGCTCATGGTGTATTTTTCCCTGGATGATTGTATTGTGTAATTTATGTCCCTGAGTAGTCTTCTGATTACCTCTTTGCTCCATTTGTCATGAGTCATGATGAAGCAATCAGTCTTGCTCATAATCAGCTGGATTGTTCTGTCTGCACACTCAGCTAAGCAAATCACTGCAGGTTTGTGGCCACACAAAGTATACCAGAGCTATAAATATAGTATTTCTTGCATTTTTAAGGAAATTATACATTATAATTCGAGATTTTCCTAGCTTGTGACGGAAAATATTGATTATATGAAGACAGGAGGCGAGTATCTTATGCATTAATCCTTCTTTATTAATGCTCACAGCAGAAGTGTAAAACCTTTAACGAATGTAATAAAAGAAAAACTGGTAGAACCACACCTCCCAGCAGTCCCATGGCCTAAACCACTCCCATTCCAGTCTCTATAAATGGACTGCTCTCACTAGAATCTTCCTCTTTCTTGCGTGAATAGGAGGTGTCGTTTCTTATTCTCCGATTACCGACTCCTCGGCCAGCCAGCCCGCGATTTGTAACCGAAGACCTTCAAAGGAGGAATGTCGCAGGACCCGACTGTGTCGAACAGGGGAACATCACCCTAACCATAGGTCAACCGAACGAACGACTCCGGGTAAACGAAAAATCAGTAGCCTGAAATAAAAGACCCAAAACATGAAAGGGTTGGGAAGGGAGGGAAGATACTCGCCTCCTGTCTTCATATAATCAATATTTTCCGTCACAAGCTAGGAAAATCTCGAATTATACATCAGACAGGAGGCTCATATCTTATGCAAGTTCAAAGCTAACACAGCATAAATGTATATACCAAGAAAAGGTCAAAACATTACATAGCAATCAAACATCATAAAACAGACATGGCAACATGATCCTCCGGTCTGAAATAGAAAAAACGGAAGACTGATTCAGAGGACCAGTCAGCCGCCATTAATAGCTCGGAGAGTGAGCCTCCGGTCGCCATCACCTTGGTAGCCATGGCCCCTCTGACCGAATGTGCTCCAAATAGCGTGATGTCTATACCCGCCAACGCCATGATGGATCTAACCCAGCGCGCTAGAGTGGCGGTTGTGACCGGATGATGAGGTCTGATGTAAGAAACTAATAGTTGGGAGGAATCCGGACTACGTAGATCCACGGTGCTAGCTTCGTATGCTTGTAGGCATCTAACCACACAGAGTCGTGGATGTGAAGGGAAGAAGGGATAAAAGACCGAGTGTAGGCCGGTCTTCGTCCTGCGGACTATCGTGAACTTGACGCCTTGGGGTGAAAATTGTCGCCTAGAGATGTCCAAGGCTCTAACGTCGGAAACGCGCTTTATAGAAATCAGACAAAGCAGGATGGTAAGTTTGAATGACAGCATCTTAAGAGACAGTGACTCATTGTCTTCCCAGCTCGAGAGCATGGCAAGGACCCTGGAAACGTCCCAAGTGGACTGATACTTAGGTCGCGGGGGTCGTTTAAACCTGATACCTCGCAGGAGTCTGCAGATCAGAGGGTGTTTGCCTACAGGCCTAGAATCCACTGGATAGTGATAGGCCGATATGGCCGACCTGTAAACATTGATGGAACTGTAAGCCTTGCCAGAGGCGAAAGACTCCGCTAAGTAGTTCGCAATGATGGTTATAGGGGCATGCAAGGGATCAGCTTGCCGTTGGTCGCACCAACGTACCCAAAGCAGCCAGGCTGATCGGTATGCCGACCGAGTCCCCGGGGCCCAGGCCATGGTGAGGAGGTCTCTAGCCGAGCTTGAAAGGCCGTCACCCGGGTCTGGCATCCAGAGACCAGCCATGCTAGGAGCAGTAGGTTGCCTTCTTCCACTAAGGGATGAATGCCCTTGGTCGGGTGTAACAGAATCCGAGGGAACTGGGGAAGGACTCTGGGGAGGTCGACGATCGAGTCCAGCAGTAGAGGGAACCAAGGTTGAGCTGGCCACCACGGTGTGATCAGAACCACCGTTGCTCCCTGATTGGCGATTTGCCGAAGGACCCTGGGGATCATTGAGAAGGGGGGAAACGCATAATGTGTGCCCCCTGTCCAGGAGTGGCGAAAAGCGTCCACTGCCGAGGACCCTGGGTCCGGTCTCCAACTGAAGAAGTGGGGCAGTTGGTGGTTGAGGCGGGAGGCGAAAAGGTCTATGCCCAAAGGTCCCCAGAGTAAATTTATCTGGGTGAAAACCGAACGGTCCAAGCCCCAGTCGCTGGAATCTACCAGATATCGAGAGTTCCAGTCTGCTACTGTGTTGGAGACCCCCGGGATATATTCCGCTAGCAGAGAGATGTCTCGAGACAGACAGAAATGCCAGATCTCCGCGGAGATGTCCGCTAGAATCTTGGATCTGGTACCTCCCAGGCGGTTGATGTATTGAACCGCTGAAATATTGTCCATGCGTAATACGCAACAGTTGGTCCGTGTTGTCAGGAAACTCTGAATGGCGAACAGAGCCGCTGAGAGTTCCAAAGCGTTGATATGTAACAGGGATTCCTCCCTGGACCAGATCCCTCCTGTGGACAGTAGCCCCAAGCGGGCGCCCCAGCCATGTCGGCTCGCGTCCGACTCGATGACAACATCTGGTTGTGCATTGAAAATTGTCCGGCCGTTCCACTCGGTGGCGTGGCGAAGCCACCAGCGTAACTCGACCTGAGCTTCTGGGGATATGGACACTTCGTCCGCGTAGCGGAGGCCCCGTCGCAGGTGTAAGATTTTTAACCTCTGTAGGGCCCTGTAATGTAAGGGAGCCGGGAAGATGGCCTGTATGGATGCAGCTAGTAGGCCGACTATGCGTGCTAGAATGCGTAGGGATAGGAAGCCCTTGCGCAGAACTGCCCTGATCTCTTTCCGGATTAGGGCCAATTTCTCGCTGGGGAGTCGCAGGATAGCGAGTTGGGTGTCTATAGAGAAACCCAAGAATTCCATCTCCTGTGCAGGGACGAGAACCGATTTTTCTCGGTTGATTACAAAGCCCAGGCTTTGTAACAGGTCGATGGTCCAGTTCATGTGACGATACGCCAGATTTCTGGAATAAGTCATTATGAGGAGGTCGTCCAGATAAATGATCAGACGAACTCCCCTGCTCCTCAGAGCTGCCACGACCGGTTTCAGGAGCTTGGTAAAGCACCACGGGGCTGAGGACAGGCCGAACGGTAGGCACGTAAACTGCCAGATGCGACCCCACCATCTGAAGCGGAGGAGGTGCTGAGACTCTGGGTGCATGGGAACTGTGAGGTAGGCGTCCTTCAGGTCTACCTTCACCAACCAGTCCCCTGGGGTGAGTAGGTCCCGGAGGCAGTGGATGCCTTCCATTTTGAAATGCCGATAGGCGACATGTTGGTTCAAGTCTCGGAGATTTATGACCGGGCGATAACCCCCCCCCTTCTTCTTGACCAGGAAGAGGTTGCTGAGGAAACCCGGGGAAGGGGTGATGACTTCGGTGACCGCATGTTTGGCTAACAATTCTCGAAGTTCGGTGTCTATAAGGGTCACATTTTGTTCTGAAAAATGGATAGGGGGAGGTATTATCCCTAGAGTCGGTGGAGAGACCAGGTCTATCTGGAAACCCGTTACCGTGTTCAGAACCCAGGGATCTGCCGTAATCGCAGACCAGGCGTGCGTAAAAAACATTAGGCGGCCTCCCACCGGTATGAGGGGAAAGGGAATGAGAATGGTACTCACCGGAATACGGGCGTGAACGAGGGTATCCTCTTTGGCCGCGTCCTCTCCAGGGTCTTCCACGGGGGGGGAAGAATGGTGCCGGTTGCGCGGTGGTGGTATAGTGGGCGGGAGCCTGGTTATAGTGTGTTTGGGCAGAAGACCTCTGGAAGGGTCTGCCTGTGTTGTATCGGCCGGCAGAACGGCCCCTGTTTCTGCCGGCCCGGGGAAAAACTCTGGTATTATTGGTTTTCTTCAGAGATGTTTGAGCCTTGTCCAGGCTGTTGAACATTCCAACAAATTTATTAATGTCCTTTATTAAGGACTCACCAAAAAGCATGCCCTCTGCTGAGGGGCCTGGCTCGGACTCTGCTAAGTGGGCCAGTTGCGGGTCGAGGCGCATGAGAATTGAGCGTCTGCGCTCGACTGAACAGGCGGTGTTGGCGTTGCCCGTAAGGCATATGGCTCTTTGGGCCCAACCGCGCAGTTGATTTAAGTCAACCCCTTGGCCAGTTGTTGCGGATTGTTCCGCCAGATTCAGAATTTTTGTCAGGGGGCCAAACAGGTCCAGGATACGATCCTGGATATTATTGAAGGACCGATCGATCCCTTTCTTAGGCATCTTGCCTGTTTTAATCAGGTATTTCATCAGTATAGGGTCCACTGTAGGTGTGGCAACCGCTTTCATAGGGATATGCGGGCGGGGGCACTCCGCTCTAAGTTTGTTGCGATTGGATTTATCCAATTGTCTCCGTGCCCAGAGCTCTACATACTGGGACACATGGGGCAGGGGAGACCAGTCCCCTGAGCGGGGATGTGAGATAGTGTCAGGATTGAAAAGAGGTTCCCCAGTGGCGTCTAATACGTCTTTGCCCTGTTTGTCAGGGTTGGCATCCGGGAGGATTGCCGAAGCCCCCGCATCCTCTTCCTCATAATAATCATCGGACCCTGAGACCTCTGATTTATCCGACTCGGCGGATGAATCGTCGTCTGACTCTATGATGTAAGAGTCTGGTTTGGCTCTCTTAGCGGAACCGTGCCTTTTTATTGACTCTCTGAGGCTCAGAGGTTGAAAAGGGTCTGTAGGATGCGTGGGGTGGCAGTCCGTGGAAGGATCTGCTCGTAGCATATTGTTAGCTTCCCCTGCCGGGGAGTCATAAACCGTTACCACGTTCTTCCTTTTAAAGGAAGATTTTCCCTTCTTTGTGGCCGGTTCTGTGCCGGGTGGTACGGACACAGGGGGGTAGTTGGATTGAGAAGCCCCAGAAGCGGTAGTTACTGCTAGTGCTGCCTGGACAGACTGGTTAATGATGTCCTGTAATTGGGAAGCACTGAGAAGATGAGTAGGTTCCAGGATTAGTTCCTGCTCTGTGGGGGAGGGGGAGCCCTCTTCAGTCATGGTGATGAAGGAGAGAGACAGCGGTGCAAGGGTTAATGATGCACAGAAATTTTTTTGCAGATGTCTGAAAAATAATGTGTATATATATATATGGCAGGTATCATCTAAAGGTTCTGGGGCGGTAGGATGTGGGCACAGGGTAGGATGGGAATTAAATTCCCAGGAGAAATGTGGTGACAGAACTATACCAGGCTCTCCCTCCGGTCACCAGCGCCGACTGACACGCGACGGGAGGAGAGCCTGTAAGTGAGAGCGCTCTGGGGGCGAAGTCTCGCGAGACTACGGCCCCCAGGCGTCTATTGGTTGGAAGGTGTGAGAGAGCACGTCTCTCGAGTCCAGAGCGCGATGCGATAGGACGGCGGGGGCGGCTCTGCAGAAGCGAAGTGAGGGGAGGCCCCGCCTACCTGGCGACGCACGTTCGTCCTATGGAGAGAAGGGGAAGATTGCCCGAGATGGCGCGCCGCATGGGAGAAAGGAAAGAGAGGGAGGGGTGCGCAGATCGCTGACAGAACTGACAATCAGCGGTGTCAGCGGAACGGAGGTAAGGAAAAAATATAGAGGCACAGAAAAAATGTTAAGGATAAAGTAGGATATAGTACATTAAAGATAAAAGAGCTTGGAAGAAAGCTTAGGTAACAAGGAGATATGGGATCTCTTCAAAATCGCACCACAAAGACATAGAAATATATATAATATAAATATATAAGTAATATCAATATCTAATAATCCATGTATACTTATCTATGCTCCGCCGTGAGCAGAAAGAAAGAGGAAGATTCTAGTGAGAGCAGTCCATTTATAGAGACTGGAATGGGAGTGGTTTAGGCCATGGGACTGCTGGGAGGTGTGGTTCTACCAGTTTTTCTTTTATTACATTCGTTAAAGGTTTTACACTTCTGCTGTGAGCATTAATAAAGAAGGATTAATGCATAACATATGAGCCTCCTGTCTGATGTATAATCATTGTTTATTTATGTTTCACAAATTTTACATTAATTTGACATTAATTTATTAAGAAAGAAAATGGAAACCATCAAGCAACTCACAATAACTTTGACATTAATGGTTAATACAGTAAATATGGTGATATATTTGCTTTTTAGTGAGGACTTGCATCAACTTCTTAGAGCTTGTGTATATGTTCATTTGAATTTTACTTATTTCCATAAAAGTAAATTCATGTAAATGAATGCATTCCAACTTTAACAAACCTTTACCTATACAACTTATATCCATAATATATTTGTGCATTGTTTAGCATGCTAAATAAAGTGATCTACACCAATAGGCACGAGACACCCTTCCATTCTCATCATTCTTGAGTTTAGTCAATGAATTTGTGCCCATTCACATTTCACCAGGCTGCTGCAATGGCAGCCCATCTATTTTGACCCTTTGGTACCTGTCTTTTTTTTTTAAGGTGCTTCTAGGGTGGGTGAAAACCTCCAAAAATTATATTTCAGCATTGAGTGGATACTGGTAGGCTGGGTCTCTCATTGCCTTTATATGTCTCTCAGCTATGGAAGACTGGCTGCTTTTGACCTGGGGTCATTCAGAGTTAAGGGACCCATAGTAGCGGATTTCCTGATCTATGTTTATAACAGGGATTATAGAAAAGAATGCAGAATTCCCTCAATAATTGTACAATCAGTACAAAGCAATGTTTTTCCCCTGCAATTATTAGCTTAATTGATATATTTACCAGTATAATTGATCTAATTTCTGCTAGCTCTAAAATGAAAGCTTAGGCCCAGATTCACAAAGGAGATATGACAGAGTATCTCAGATACTCCGTCGTATCTCTCAGAGTATCTATGCGACTGATTCATAGAATCAGTTACGCATAGATATCCCTAAGATCCGACAGGTGTAATTGTTTTACACTGTCGGATCTTAGGATGCAGTACCGCGGCCGCCGCTGGGGGGAGTTTGCATCGTAAACCAGCGTCGGGTATGCAAATTAGGAGTTACGGTGATCCACTGCGGTTTTCCGCGTTCGCTACGTCGCCGCTAGTCTAGTTTCCCATCGCAAAGTTAGTCGTCGTTTTGGGTGCCTTAACTTTAGTCAGCAAACGTATTGCTGTCTAAAGTATGGCCGTCGTTCCCGCGTCGAAATTTAAAATTTCACGTCGTTTGCGTAACACGTCCGGGAATACGGAAGTACGCTACGCGCGTCGCCATTCGAAAAAATGACGTCACGGCGCGCAAAGCACGGCGGGAGTTAGGAAACGGAGCATGCGCAGTAGGTCCGGCGCGGGAGCGCGCCTAATTTAAATGGCACACGCCCATTTGAATTGGCCCGCCTTGCGCCGGAGGCCGCGGGCGTAGTTTTCATCGTAAGTGCTTTGTGAATCAGGCACTTGCGATGAAAACTTGCGGCGGTGTAACGTATCTATGATACGTTACGCCGCCGCGATTCTACATGAATCTGGCCCTTAGTTCATAGGGGCATCCTGACAAACTACAACAGAACAATACAGCATGCTTTGCCATGTTGTGATACTTAACATTGAAGGAAACGTGTTTCAAAAAACTCTGCCATTGTTGATTTCTCCTTTATTCTTTGACCCGGACAATCATGATCACAATTGCCGACTTCTCTCTGACTTTCTAAGCTGCAAGCTTTTTCCATATTAATGCCTCCAAAAGTATGGAAGACCTTGAATCACCATTTTTAAATATACATAGTGTAAAAGTGCAGCGCTAAAAAGTGCAGTGTTGAAAAACGTGATATATCTTATCTAATGTATATTATAATGAACCGTAATATGCAATGTGCAAAAATAAACAGTCAACAATTGTTGTAAATTCCATATCACATATAAAAAAAGTCAAAAAGGGCAATAAAAAGAATCCCGCTGCAATCACAGTGATCAAAGGTAGCAGCACCACTGTCCGTGCATCAATAACCAACATGTTCATATAAACCACCGAAGGGGATAATGCGCTTACTGGAACACATGGACTCAGATACCGAGTCAACAGTGCTTATGTGGAACCAGAGTATAGAGCTCAGTCTTAGCATCACGACAGGACCACCATTCACAGTGTTGGGTCGTGCATTACCTTGGACCATAAAAATAAAAAATAAAATCCACATAGTGTAAAACTGTAGCTGTATAATTTATTTAAAAGGTAGAACAATTACATCATATCCAAGGTAAAAACATCATTACAAAATCTAGCTGGGAATAAACGTATGTAATGCAATGGCCTGAATAGCGTGGAACTAATGCATTTCGTCTCCAAAGACATCCTCTGGGGTATCTATTAGCTTGAGGCAATATATACATACATAGCTTGAAGAAAGAGCGTGACTGCCGGGACATTCGCAGTACGCTCGCTCAGTGACGTCATAGCCCCACACTGGACTCCACATGTTGGAGGCTGCAATCTGTGAATGGACTTTTTATCTTATGGACTCTTTTATTGCATTTGAATACTTGCTATATTGACTATTGATTGAGGATTGGTTTAATCTCCTTTCCCCTATACAGATTATAATACTAATATCTCTTTATCTATAGATATACTGTATATAAGTCTTGAAATTATTAGTTTGTGCCTTCATCTTGTGTTTTTTCATTTGCGGCATATTGTTCCCATATGCAATTATGTTGTTGTAATTCACTTAGTTGATAAAAATATTACTTAATGGGTAAAATATGTTGAATTAAAGAGTTTGGCTTGTCCGTAAAATGGCAAAATGAAAAAACTTACAGAAAGCATTCCTTAGCTTAGTGAATTTGATACAACCATCCAATTATGTTCAGAGGAAATTCTTATTTTTTAAAGAATTATGTTCAGCCAGCAAAATAACCGGTCAATCCCACAAGTACTTTGTACGTTCCTTGGGCCAAATCCACAGCCAGCGGCGCAAAATAAGTTTTTACTAACTTATGTCATTTAAGTTACGGCGCCCTAAGTTGGTGTCGTAATTGCCGTATCCACAGCGCATTTGCGCCCAAAAGTGCGCCTGCCGTAACGTAAATACAGAGGCGTAAGGCGGGGTTATGGCAAGTGGGAAGGAAGTGGGCGTGCTTCATTGTAATGAGCCGTGACCCCATGCAAATGAAGGTCCGGCCGTACTGCGCATGCGCGCACGAATCTGCTGCTCACTGCGCATGTGCAGAACTTTGCTTGGCGCAATCAGTGAGATAGGTAAAAGGCCAAGTGTACTTAGTTTGAGGATCGCACTGTGCTTAACTAGCTCCAGTCAAACACACTTCATTTGCAAAAGTATTTCCCTGTGTTCCCTTCCATGAGCAATTTGCTTCTGCTCTTAGTTTGTCAGTGTTTGTTGGTAAGTTGTGTTTGATAGAGAAGTGTTGGAGGAGTAGTAGATAGTAGTTGTTGTTTGTTTGTGATAAGTGTAATTTTTGTTTGATTGTTTTTGGTAATTTTTTTTTGTTCTGCTTGGATTTTGTGTTTGGTTTTTGTGTGTTTGTATTTGACTTTGTAGTAGCTGTCTGCTTGTGTGTGTATTTTTGTGTGTTTGTCCTGTTTGGCTTCTTGTTGCTGGGTGGTGTCTGTGATGGCCCCCAAACGCAGGAAGCTGAATTTTTCACATGTTGAAAAGCAAATCCTAGCCAGGTATGTCATACAATATGGAAGATATCTACATGGGCCTGATAGCCGGAACACCTCCCCGGCCCAAAGGAAGAGGATATATGCCAAAATCACAGATCACATAAATGCGGCGGGGGGAGGGGAGACGAGGACCCCCGCTGGCATTAAGAAAAAGATCAATGATCTGAGGAGCGTGGTCCGCAATAAGGTGGCCAAGCTCACTGCGCATAGGAGGGGCACTGGAGGAGGGGGACCATGCCCCATCCGGCTGACTGAGGAGGAATGGGCAGTGGCCCGGTGTTTCGAGCCAGAGCAGGTGGTGGGCCTGCCTGGTTATCAGTCTGATGTTCCTGTGAGGCCAGGTAAGGTTTTTTTTTTGTTTTTTTGGTGATTAGCATGTGTGGGTGGGGGAAGGGAACATGTGGCAAGTGTGTGGATCCTCAAACCTGTGATTGTTTGGTGTCTTCCACAGATGACCAGGAGATTGCTGGGCCATCAGGCCAGGCTGCTGCACCACCCCAAAGACAGGAGGCTGCTGAGGAGTCCCCAGGGGAGGGGAGTGGCCAAACCTCCCCTCATGAGGAGGCTGAGGGGGAGGAGGATGAGGGGGAGGAGGATGAGGGGGAGGAGGAAGAAGATCTCCAGATTGGCCGGGAAATCATTATTGCCACAGATCTGATGACCTTTGATGATACCCTTGAGGCTAGCCTTGAGGCTCCCCTTGAGGCTACCCCAGAGGCTCCCCTTGAGGCTCCCCTTGAGGCTACCCCAGAGGCTCCCCTTGAGGCTCCCCTTGAGGCTACCCCAGAGGATCCCCCAGAGGCTGGCACCAGTCAGGCCACCATCAGGGGTAGCCCCTCCCACTCCTCCCACAACATGCCGCAACCCACAAGGGTCACTCTATCCCCTCCTACCTGGCCACAAGCCTCAGGGGCAGGCAGGATGGCGACCCAGGACACCAGGGTGGGGTCTGAGCATATGCCGGCCAGTCTGCTGAGGGACAATGCCAAGCAGACCCGCAGTCTGGGTGACATCAAAAAAACTATGGCCAAGATGGAGCACAGCCTGGATGTAATGAGGGAGTCACTCAGTGATGTGGCCACCAATTCATTGGGTGTCATCACCTGTTTGTGGTCCCTGCATACCGCCACAACAGGCGTGGGCCAGGAGGTGACTGCCCTCACCCGGGCTGTGCAGGACAACACCCGGGCTGTGCAGAAGAACACCCGGGCTGGCCAGGCCAATACGGCTGCCATCACTGCCTGCCTGACCAGGATAGCAGTGGCCTTGGAGGGCAGGCCAGCCGGAGGTCAGACACCAGGGGAGGCTCCTCCCTCCCCTGTTCCCCCCCCCAATGAAGATACTCCCTCCCCTGCTCCCCCCCCCAATGAAGATACTCCCTCCCCTGCTCCCCCCCCCCGTGAAGATCCTCCAGGTGGCCGTGCCCGTGGCCGTGCCCGTGCCCGTGCCCCTGCCCGTGGGCAGCCTAGACGGAGCACTCGCCGCCGGACTTAAATACCAGGGGTACTTTTTTTTTTTTATTTTTTGATTTAAAACTTTTGGTTATTATACTGTACTTATGATTTGGTTTATGTGTGTGAATGATGTGTGAATGTGGGGGGGTGGCATTCCTGACAAAATAAGGGTGTCCCCCTCAGTTTTGGTGGAGAAGGGATCCCCAGGACCAGGGAAAAGTCATCCTAGGTTCCTGAATGGTGTATGAATGCACAGTGACATAATTGGAGCCGTGGCGGGGCGTTACTGCTCCCAAGTACCAAAGGGGGGGGGGGTACTTGGATCTAATCCAATTCGATGTGCATGTGATGTGTTTGTGCTAGGGACCACAGTGGTGTGCATTCATGCATTCTCATTGTGACATAAATCATGTGCGTTTCCAGAGACAAAAACATTCTCAATGTGTCATTAAACATGTGCGTTTACTGTGCAAAGCAACATTCTCATTGTCACATAATTCATGTGCGTTTGCAGTGAAAACAAATAATAACATTGTCACATAATTCATGTGCGTTTGCATCGGAAAAAAAAAAAACATTGTGACATTTTTTCTGGCCATTTACTGAGAAAATATGCCTTCTGCCAGGCGTCTCCTGGCTACTGTGCCCTCAGTAGACCGGGTAGAGTGGGCTAGGGGGGGATTGCCTGGGTGGGGGGTCAGGTCAGCACGCAAGTTAATCTCCAGTCCCCTTCTCGTTGCAAAGTTATGAAGAATGCAACAAGCCCCTATTATTTGGCACACAAAGTCTGGGGAATACAGCAGTGTACCCCCTGTCTTGTCCAGGCATCTGAAGCGGGACTTCAGCAGGCCAAAAGTACGCTCCACTACTGCCCGGGTGCGAATATGAGCCTCGTTGTAGCGTTGCTCTCCTGGGGTTTGGGGGTTCCGGAATGGGGTCATCATGTGAGGGCCCAGGGCATATCCAGAGTCACCTGGAAGGCAAAAGACAGGAGGATATTAGTCATGCATGTGCCCCATGTGATGTCTGCATCATGGGGGGGGACATACCTGACACACATGTCACTCACCAACCAGCCAGCTGTCTCCATACACGTTCTGCTCCAATTCACGTGCTATGTTGGTCTGCCTAAAGATGTAGCTGTCATGGCACGAACCTGGAAATTTGGCACAGACATGCCAGATGAGGCCATGGGCATCCACGATTACCTGGACATTGATTGAATGCCAGTTTTTTCGATTCCTGAACAGGTGCTCTGTATCATGGGGGGGCTGTAGTGCCACATGGGTACAGTCAATGGCCCCGATGGTCCGTGGGAATCGTGCAATCTGATAGAAATCAGCCATGCTCTTCATTCGCTGGTCCTCCTGGGTGGGCTTTTCAAATTGACTGCCCATGCGTCTCAGTATTGCAGGGACAACCTGGTGCACACACCTGCTCATCGAGGACTGTACCATCCCAGCCAGACCTCCACATGTTCTCTGAAAAGACCCAGTGGCCAGAAAATGCAGGGTGGCCATAACTTTAATATGAGCTGGCAGGGCATGGGATCGTTGGGTTGGGGTGTTCAGATCATCCTGCAGGATCCTGGTTAAGTCCAGGATGGCTTCCTGGTTTAATCTGAAGTGGCCAATGACCTCAGACGCAGTCATGCCAAAGAGATCTTGGCGTGGCCGGTAGATCCTCTCCTGTGCCCTCCTCCTCCTCCTCTGTGCCCTCCTCCTTCTCTGCGCCTGTAAAGTGGCGAGTGCCGTTATTATCATTGATGGCCCAGGCATTTTGGCAGTCACAATGAAGTGTTGGCAGCTCTTCCGAAATCGTGTTGCTTCAACAGACCTTTACAGGGCTGGTGTAAAATTAGGGCTGCTTTTATAAAGTCTAATTTTGCTCCAGAAAACTAACAGGTGCGCACAGGGCGTTATCTACGGCGCACAGGGCGTAATCTACGGCGCACACACTTAATTTTGAGGATCGCCCTATCTCCCTCATTTGCATCTTTGCCTATCAAATAAAGCGGCGTGACTAGCGTAATTTGCGTCAGAGGATGCGCCAGAGTAATTATTTTAAGTAGGACGTAAAAACCGGATTTTTCGTTTTGAGGATCGGGCGCAAAGATACGCACGGAGTAAAATTAGAAATCTCGAGTTAAGTCGGCGCATCTGCTTTGTGGATTTGCCCCCTTATTTATATGTTGGCCAAACCCATACAAGGGCTTCTTTTTCTACAGTAGAATACTTTTGTTCTGCTTCTGTAAGGTTCTGGATATAAAACCAACAGTTTTCTCTACTTCGTCTAGTTTGCAATGCCATGTGTTGAACCACACCTGGAGCAGTACTTGTATGTGCAGCATTGCAATTGAGATGAATGCATTTTTGTACCTTCTTATTGGACCTAAATACTGTATGTGCTTTATGAGAGGCAGATTCTGAAATCAATGCATGTATGGTGCCAGTAGTGCCCTGATTGACAATTTTTGCCTGAGCCAATAGGCTGGCAATATCCTGCAACACTCTACAAAAAAGGGAAACATCAAACTCATGTAATACAAATAATTAAAAATGAATATTGTTTTAAAAATAATTTGACCCATAAATAGAAGGTTAAAAAGGAAATGTAACATAGGTCTGCTGACAAGACTCCTGTTCCCTATGGTCTGTGGTTGGGCTTTGGGCTGGAGCTGTCAGAGATGCAGTAATCTGCAAGAAGAAGAGGAACCCACTAAATAGCTGTACAATGTACAATGTACAATGTACAATGCCCCCACTGTCAAGAGGGTAAGGATCCTCCGCTTTAATTTCCAGGTCAAAGGTACAATGCCCCTGCAAGCGTGTGCACAGCAAGGACATTGTAAAATTTACTAATGCTACCTTAACGTGCTATTATTCAGAAAATAAATGTGTGTTTCTAAGTTAGACATTTCATGCTAATGTCCTATTAACTCAGAGAACCAATTTGGAGAATTTAGAGAAAACATCGCTACACAAATTCTTTGACTTCACGTTTGCAGAGCATTCACATGGATAAGCTCTGCTGTGGATATCCTGTGGATATACTTTGGACACATATTCTACATATTCTACAAAGAGGAGTAAAGGAACAGGTCCTGCTGAGACAGAGGTTTTTCATCAAGTTGTAAAACCTTTGGGTATGATAAGGTCCATATCTGTCTACCCAGGGCTGGACTGGGACAAAAATTTGGCCCTGAACTTCATCCAGACCGGCCCACTTTGATTCAATAAAATTCTGCCCCCACCCCCCTGAAAAATCATGCCCACCAAATCCATTATTGTATATCATGAGAAGGTGAGGGGAATGAGAGAGAGAGGGAGAGGGAGGGTTGAGGGAAAGGGGGTGGGTGAGAGAGGGGGGTGAGTGTAAGAAAAAGAGAGTGAGTGTAAAAGAGAGGGGGTGAGTGTAGGACCCTTTTTTACACTGAGGCATTTTTTAGGCGCTTTTGGGCTAAAAATAGCGCCTGTAAAGCGACTGAAAAAGCTTCCGCTGCAGTCCCAGAGTGAGTGCTTTCACACTGGGGCGCTGCCAGGGCGTTAAAAAAAGTCCTCCAAGCAGCATCTCTGTTTTAAAAAACGGCCCACTGAGCCATCGGCCCACCGGGAAACTCCCTGTAGTGGCCAGTCCATCCCTGTGTCTACCTGAAGCATTTTAAATGGATCTAGGATAAACAGGAGGCCCAGTAACTGCACGAATACTCAAATTCAGAAGTACTGATTACTTCTGTTGAACAATTTACTATACAGGAAGCTAAATAAAACATACACGTATTTGCAAATATTTTTTTAATTTTTAGCTGCAGTGGTAAAGCACCTATCATGATAATATAATGTAAACAAAATGTTTACTTTTTATAGTAATTCTAATTGTAGCCAATGGCTTATAACTATAAACCTATTATTTGATTGCTTCAACCCAGACTGAACGTTTCTGACAAATAAAGAACGAGTGACAATGAGCAAGAAAATAGCTTATAATTGTTTTATATTGCAATATATATATATATATATATATATATATATATATATATATATATATATCAAAAGGTGACAAAAGAGAAATTCCTCTAGCTGCAGAGGTGAATGGCTTGTCAGCGCAGTGCCAATCGCGTTGAGCCACCACAGCTCCCTATCACAAAGCAGGTATATGAAAGCACATGTGGGCCTACATAATACAACAGAGAACGATTGCCTTGATTGACCTAAACAATTATTATGTGTAATTGTACTTTTCATGCCATCACTTCTATATGTCTGCCTTGATGCAATGTGCAATTTTGTCTTGGCTTTGCTTTTTTTGCAAACAGTGAATAGTATGAATACATTATACATGCTTTGTACAATGGCGAGAAGTTTGTCTGTGCTGTATTAGCTACTTGAAGACATAAAACACAATAGACATGCCCTGCAGCTAAGCCTCCAGATCTGACTCTTGTACAGGCCCCACTGTAGCCACTTGGGCTTCTATGCCTAATTCATAACTATAATAGAGCAAACCTTTAGATAAACATGAGAATGTTTTTTTTTTTTTTCTCAGCGCATGAATATTTCAGTTACTAGTGTTTTAAAGTACAGTGAATGTACCTGTTTAAATAGCAAAATAATAATATATAAAAAGAAAAAAAGAGTCAAGGACTAAAGAAAGTGAAGAAATTTCAAGTGGGCAGTGGCCATGTTGAAAACAGTTTTTTTTTTTTTTTGTGGATTATCAAAAATAAAATTAAGTATTTAACATTTTAAGACAATGTTAACATTAAACTATGAATTTTCGTAGTTTATATGGTTTTCTTATCAATTTGTTTAGCATAGTGTTGCTCTCTCTATGTAATGGGGGCAGTGTAGGACTAAGAGTGTCTGTGCTGAGCCTGAATTGGGGGATAAGCTTCTACTAGAAGATCAAGTTAAAGTGACAAGCTACTACCAGCTATGCTATATCCTGGTTAAATAAGAATCTTCACAAATGTAAGCACTAATGAGTTTTTATAAAAAAAAACTTTTCATTTTAAAGCTATGTAATCTTACAATGCTTGTTTGTTTATTGCACATTATCTATTTCTCACTAAGTTTTCTCATGCTTGTGACTTGCTTTGTCATTTTACTTGGCATGAAGTTGTGTGCATTGCAGTATAAAGGCTGGTTGTCTTTAAATTATTTATTACTACCAACAGTTTATTCATCAGTACAGTTAAGCATGTAAATATTGATATTTTTTATTAGTTTTACCTTGGAATTTCTTATGTAATATTGTGACATTTATTCATCCCTAAATGTATCTTTCTGTTTAATATTTTAAGGAAAGTTCAAAGAGAAGGCTTCAATCCTTAATAAAATGGCAAAAAAGAAGTGCCAGGTAGATGACAGTGAAAGACTTAATGGAGCTGCCAACTGTATAGGTGAGTGTGCATATTTTATTAGAGGTCACCAACTGATAGAAGCAAGTTGTTACAGTGTATAGCGCAGAAGACTCAAAACTTGGACTGAGAACAAGGAAGTCATCATTAAGGTTTCTAGATATTCTTCCTTCCACAATTGGTAGACGATAATCATATGTAATAAAAGGATGGACCAGGCTTGGCTCAGCTAAAGAAGGGCTGACTGTTTCTAGCAGTTTGTACTAGAGTAGAGGTTGCACCTGCAAAGTTGCTTGGTATCCCTGGATATACAGAGGGTAAAATAAGTATTGAACATGTTACCATTTATCTAGGTAAATATATTTCTAAAGGTGCTATTGACATTTTCACCACATGTCGGTAACAACTTAGGCAATCCATCATACATACAAAGAAACCAAAACAAATATATTTCAGAAATTAGGTTATGTGTAATAAAATGGAATGACACAGGTAAAAAGTATTGAACATGCTAACTGTAATTTATTGAATACTTTTGCCTAATTCTTTTGTTAGTAATGACAGCTTCAAGACGCCTCCTTTATGGAGAGATTAGTCGCATTCATTGTGATTTTGGGCCATTCTTCCACACAAACAGTCTTCAAAAACTTGAAGGTTCCGTGGACCTCTTCCATAAACTCTGATATTTAGTTCTTTCTATAGATTTTCTATTGTATTTAAAAAGGTGATTGGCTGGGCCATTCTAGCAGCTTTATTTTCTTTCTTTGAAACCAGTTGAGAGATTCCTTGGCTTTGTGTTTGGAATCATTGCCTTGCTGAAATGTCCACCCTTGTTTCATCTTCATCATCCAGGTAGATGGCAGCAGAGTTTTATCAAGAATGTCTTGGTACATTTTTTAATTTATCCTTCCATTAATGATATGACGTTTTCCAGTTCCGTATGCTGAAAAACAGTCCCACACCATGCATGATTTTTCCACCTGTTCCCATCTCTAAACTTCATTGTTGGTATGGTGTTTTGGGGTGATGTGCAGTGCCATTTGGCCTCCAAACAGGGCCGGTACAAGGAGGGTGGGAGGAGCCACTGCCCTGGGCAGAGTATGGGAGGGGGCACCAAAACACTGAAGCATCACCCTTTGTCTCAGCTTCTGTTATGCTAAAGCCTGTCCAAAAGCAGAGTTGAGAATGTGCCCATACCTCCTGCAGGCTTCCCCGCCCCTTTCCAGAAAGGACACAAACATTCTCCAGGGCACAGGTACTCGACAGGCTGGCCGGCTGGATCGGACAGTGAGAGCTCCAGTACAGGTGGGCAAAGAAGGCAGACAGCAATACACTGCAAGCCTGATCACTGTTTTCTGCTCAGCAGATATTGGAGCTTTCCTCTTTCCTCTCTCCTCAGGCTGACTGAAGATAACAGATGACAAATTGCAGACTGCTTTCTCCCCTTGTGAGTCCCGACCTGTTGTGCCTTCCAGACTGTGCAATACTGTGCTGTAATCCTGTGCTGACCCATGCAGTGCAGGTTTACCAAAGAGAAAGAAAAATGTTTTTGAATAGGTTGGAAAGGCTCCACATAGATATATTGCATATAGTGTGTGAAATACATGTATGTAGAGCCTGAAATGTCCCAGTATATTTCTAACCTATGGAAAGATTTGACCATAAACAATAGATGATGCAGTGGCGGAACTTTCAGGGTCGCTGCAGTCACACTTGTGACTGGGCCCTACCGTTCTGCAGCTGTGGGGGGCTCCAAGACCCCGCATCTCCCCCCTGCACCTCAGGCTTTCAGTTTGCTCGCGGGATCTCCCTGGGGCTATACTTCTCCTCCAGAGTGTATACAGTGGAGAGGGTCCTCTGACCTGGGCAGCTACAAGTTTCACTCTTCAGTGTACAAGCAAGTTGCTCTGCTTGTACACTGTTGCCGATAGCTGCCCGGGTCAGAGGCCCCTCCCATCTCTACTGTACAGACTCGGGAAGAGAATTATAAGCCCCAGGGAGATCCCCCTGCCCATGGACATCATAGAGCTGCAATTACCGCCTCCCACCTCCCCCTGTGTTGGGGGTTGGATGTGCACAGCCAGCCAGGTACTGGGGAACCTCTGGGGGGGTGTTTAAGTCTGGGAACCCTGATGTATGGGAGGGCTCTCTGGGGACCCTGATGTATGAGGAGGGGGCTCTGGGGACCCTGATGTAAGGGGGGCTCCTTGGGGACCTTGATGTATGGGGGGCTCTCTGGGGACACTGATGTAAAGGGGGCTCTGGGGACCCTGATGTATGGGGGGATCTCTGGGGACCCTGATGTATGGGGGACTCTCCGAGGACCCTGATGTATGGGGGGCTCTCTGGGGACCCTGATGTGAGGGGGGTCTTTCTGGGGACCCTGGTGTAAGTGGGGGAGGCTCTTTGGGGACCCTGATGTAAGGAGGGGCTCTCTGGGGACCCTGATGTAAGGAGAGGCTCTCTGGGGACCCTGATGTAAGGGGATGCTCTCTGGGGACCCTGATGTAAAGAGGATCCGCACAGATATGTAATGCTTTACATATATATATATATATATATATATATATATATATATATATATATATATATATCATACACACACACGCGTATATTGTATATTGTGGACGGCCATGTCTTGGTAGGTTTTCAGTTGTGTTGTACTCTTTCCATTTTCAGGTGATAGATTGAACAGTGCTCCATGAGATGTTTACAGTTCGGGATTATTTTGTATAACCTAACCCTGCTTTAAAAGTCTCCACAACTTGATCCCTGACCTGTCTGGTGTTTTCCTTGGCCTTCATAATGCTGTTTGTTCACTAAGGTTCTCTAACAAACCTCTGAAGGCTTCACAGAACAGCTATATTTATGCTGAGATTAAATTACACACAGGTGGACTCTATTTAATAATTAGGTGACTTCTGAAGGCAATTGGTTCCACTAGATTTTAGTTAGGGGTATCAGAGTAAAGGGGGCTGAATACAAATGCACACTACACTTTTGAGACAATTGTTTGTAAAAAAAAATTGAAACCCATTTATCATTTTCTTTCCACTTCACAGTTATGTGTCACTTTGTGTTGGTCTATCACATAAAATCCCCCAAATTATTTTTTTTCACAGTTTTGGTTGTAACATGACAGAATGTGGAAAATTTCAAGGGGTATGAATACTTTTTCAAAGCACTGTACTAAAGACAAACAGGCTGTTCACTTTACAACGGGAGTTGCACTTTGCAAATACATTTTCCCCAGCGCTTTGTGAATGTGGTGAATCTTCACATTGCAAAGAATACCCAATCACATACAGGCGGTCCCCAGGTGACGAACAAGATAGGGACTGTATGTTTGTTCTTAAGTCGAATTTGTAAGTCGAAACAGT
The DNA here is from genome assembly GCF_905171775.1 of Rana temporaria. Classification (NCBI taxonomy): domain Eukaryota; kingdom Metazoa; phylum Chordata; class Amphibia; order Anura; family Ranidae; genus Rana; species Rana temporaria. The sequence continues at coordinate 318,927,248 of NC_053489.1, forward strand.
ACATTTTTAAGTGTAACTACAGCCTGTGCAGTGCTGTGAGATGTTGCAGGGCACTTCTGGGCATGCAGTCATGTTATTTGGGGCTTTTGTGGACATGCAGTACTGCAGTGCGGGATGTGTCTGGCACTGCAAGAGCTCTGCGGTATCCAGGACCAATGTGGAACGCAATCGGCCGGCAATAACGTCATTGTTCTGTCTCAAGGACATTCAGCTAACCCTTCTTATCCCATGAACTTCAGATACCATATTTTTTTGATCTCAGTTTATTAGAACAAGCTAGGTGAAATTTTTAAGTTCTCTAAGGGGTGATGGCAATAGATTGAGCAAGACATGTCCTGCTCCCTGCAGTGTCTTCTCAAAACATGGTAGCTGTTCACTTCCTGTGAAGATTCTACCCAGAATTCCCTGCTAACTAACAACTTCCTTAACTATACACACAGTAATTAGATAAACAGAACTGAAGCAATACCAAAAAAGAACACTAGATGGAGCCTGCACTCCACAAATGATTGTCTTAAGTAAATTACAAATCTTAAATGTTATTTCAACAACACAGATACCGGTAATCAGAAGTCTGGTGGACAGAACAGTCATGCCACCTCCATTCGTAAGTAGAAGTCGTTCGTAACTCAGCAGCTACCTATACAAGGAAAATTTAAAAAAAAATTGATTTAACTTGCACATGATTGGATAATGGAAGTCAGCAGAGCTTCATCTCATTCACTAAGCTCTAAGGAAAATATACTTGCAAAGTGTAACATCCCTTGCAATGTGAACAGTGTAATTCTCATTTGGTAAATAAACCCCAATAGGTTTGATTTATTAAAATAGTAGAAAATGTTTAATTTTCTACTTTTTCCCACTTATGTGTTAAAGCTGCATTCTGTTAATGCACCCAATCATATGCAAGCCAAAATATTTTTCTTTAAAGCCAGGCTACAACTTGTACAACCTGATCAAGGTAATAATTCTGACTATAATGAGGCAAGCAGCAGCTAAGCACCACCATTGTAGATGATCCCAAAACAAAATTATTCCACAAGTTGTTTTGAGTTAATGTATAAAACATTTTTAACTTTTAAAGAATTGGTGACAGCACAGTCATGTCTACTGAATAGAAAACTAAATTCATATACTGTATTATTCAGTGCTAAAATGTGAGGCTAAAATTGTTTTGTGAAGTACAGCATTATTGGTCATTTTGTAGTGGCACAGAAAATACATTTCTGAGTGAATACAGTGCTGTGTCATTAATGTCTGCATTGTATGTTTTTTTTGTTTTTGTTTTTCGTAAAATTGTGATTTATGGCCATAATAGCAGCAGAAACCTTTATGCATAGAAATTGGCTGATTAATCAATGCTTCAACACAGTCACAGGTCTTCTCAAGAACATTGCTGGTTTTACTGTATGTATGGAGTTGCTCACATAGGAATAGAGTATGGCAGACATACTTATGGCAGACATACTTAACAGATATTTAGGGTAAACATGTCACCTACTTATATTAGAGGTACACAGTTAACTTACATTCTTGGAAATGCAAGGTTAACAGGTTATTACAAACCAAGGATAAAGTGAATACACCTCCCAAATGGTCTCAAGTCTAAAGAGTTATGTCACGTACACACGATCAATTTCCGGCATGTAAAAAACGACGTTTTAAAAAAATGTAATTTAAAACGATCGTGTGTGGGCTTCACATAATTTTTCGGGTTCTGCAAAACGACAATTTTTTTTCGAATATGCTACATTTTTTAACGACGTTTTAAACTATGTCGTTTTTTGGGTTGTAAAAATGGTCTTTTACTAACACAAAATCAGCTAAAGCAGCCGAAAGGGTGGCGCCATCCGAATGGAACCTCCCCTTTATAGTGCCGTCGTACGTGTTGTACGTCACCGCGTTTTGCTAGAGCATTTTTTTTTCACGATCCTGTATAGGCAAGACCGTTTTAATGATGAAGTTGAAAAAAACTTTGTTTTTTCTAGAGCCTGAAAAACTTTGTTTTTTACAAGCCGAAAAATGATCGTGTGTACGTGGCATTAGGATTGCAATGGCAAATGTGATGTGCATAATAGGATATAATCTGACATGATCTGACATATTTAGATGTGTATCTGCAACTCACTTAAAGTATGCTAGATCGATTTTCTTGCTGCCTTGTGTAATTTAACCACTTCAGCTCTCGAACCTGTAAATCACTTATGGAGCAGATGGGGCCTATTAATCGGCCTATTCATTTTGTGATAATTTAAGATATTAAAGTAATACTTATATTGTTTTTGGGGGGTTAAAAACAAGGCTCTCTTTTATATGCAATGTATTGATAGGAGGTGTAATACATTGAAAACGTCACTTTTTAATCATTATTTATTCCTGTTTTAAGGACACCAAAATTATATTTATTTTACAAAGCATGGTAAAAATAAGTTACAAGTGAAATAAATAATTGTATTTTTTATCGATTTTTTGTAATATGTCACAAAAAAAAGGACCAAAACAAATAAAAACAACCCAAATTAATATTAAAGTATTTGAAATAAAATAAAAAATCTGCATCAACATACAAGCCTAGGGGAGAAGGGTAGGAAGGAGTTAATTAGTGCTCAGTAGGGGTTAACTAATGGTTAATAAGGGGTTAAAGAGGTATACAGTTTGTTTATTTTTTTACTTTCATGGTTTTCTCAGCTGACATCATATGCAGATCAAAAGTCACTCCTTTGATCTGTAATGAATAAACCAGATTAACCACAATGCATTAAAATGACATTACAAAATCATACTTTTTAGTGACACTGCAGATAAAAACTGCTTTGGTGATACAGAACAAGTCCAGGCAGTTAAAATGACAGCTTAGATTTGCCAGTAATTGCAGCCAGGGAGCTGCAGGTAAGGGAAAAAGAGCAGGGTATACCATACATATCAAAGTATTTTGATAGAGTTGTTTTAAGTTGTTTGTAATATGCTTAAAATCCACAAATTGTTAAAAAGCACCAGTATCTTTAAAAGGTAATTACCGTAATCCACCACACCAGGGTGGATAAAAATCAATGTTTTTTTTGTTTTTTTTATCAGAATTTGTTATTTAAATCAGATTTTTTTAATTTAAATCAGATTTTTTTTTTACCCTTATTAAATTTATTTTAATAAAATGCCTTTGGAGTAAAAATCTATCTAAAGATAGTTTTCTAGTTAAGATACATTAATAATTTTGTTTATTCAGCATGAAATGGTGCTTAGTTATGTAGCATGAGCCTGTATATTGTGCAATATTTAAGTTTTTCGTTTTACAAAAACACAGAACTCTATGTACAGGGCACAGCAATCATTGCATCTTTGCATGGAGAAAAAACAGACTGATAGTAAAGTAAAAGCAGTACACATTATACACATTACACGTTGTTAGGCACACAGTTAACCCCTTAATTGCCCCTAGATGTTAACCCCTTCCCAGTCAATATCATTAGTATAGTGTCAGTGTACAGTATTATCACTGACCACTGTATTAGTGACACTAGCGGTGTCAGTTAGTGCCCCTCCCAGATGGTGTGTCTGAGCACCAGAATGCCCATCACCCTATCAACATCACACTATAAGTCGCTGACCACCAGCGTTAAAGGTTAGCGTCTATAGCTGCGTAAATTACAGTATATATACAGTACCATAGTTTGTAGACGCTATAACTTTTATACAAACCAATTAACAAACACTTATTGGGATTTTCTTTTTTTTACCAAAGACCAAATACATTTTGCCCTAAGTTTATTAAGAAATTCGATTTTGGGGGGTTTTTTTGGTTGGATATTTTGTAACAGAAAGTAGAAAATATTTTTTTTATTTTTTATTTTTATTAAAATTTTCTATATCACAAAAAGAAAAAAACAGTGGTGATGAAATACCACCAAAAGAAAGCTTTATCGGTATGGAAAAAATGTAATAAATGACATTTGGGTACAGTGTTGGATGACCGTGCAATTGCCAGTTAAAGTAGCGCAGTGCTGAATAGCAAAAAATGCTTTTGTCATGAAGGAGAAAAAAGCCTTCCAGATGTCAAGTGGTTCATGACAAGCAGTACGTAAATATAATTAGTGTTATAGACATCAGGCACATCCTTGTTCTGATTCTCATTAATTTGGGTAATATATCAACTGTAGAAAAGCAAGCATGTATGTCTGTGATCTAAGGCAGATACTCTGCCTTATGAAAAAAAAAAGTGCCGCCTTCTCTCTTTCCGGCTCTTACAGTATTTATTGCTGTTCAATTATTCTCATTACAGACAAAGTTGAGCTTCCAAACAGTGCTAATGTTGAAGTGGAAGTGACACCACCTAAGGAATCTACTGACCCAGTTCAAAATGGAAATGTGACTCACAACATTGAAGCTGCAGAAACGCAGGTGATACATTATTATTTTTGGAATAATTTACTGCAACCGGAATACTGTGCACAGCACATTGGTAAATAAGAGAGCATTTTTATGTGATACAAGCCCAAATCAAGCCAAATTTTGTTTATGTTGGATAAAATGGGGAATGGTTAGAACTGATGTCAAGTTTTCACCGTGTTCCCAGTTGAGGAATTTACAGTCATGTTTTATCCCTGTGAAACCAGGACAAAAAAATTGGCGGGACTTGCGTCACTCGTAAAGGAAGAGTTAGATAGTAATATATTCATGACAGAAGTTTCAACCCCTCTCCACTCTGCTACAAAAAAAAATTCCTGACTCTTTGTGGTTGATTTACCAAAGGCATTCTGCAAGGGCATTTGCGCCAGAACTTAGTAAGTGAGGGGAAACTCTGCTGACTTCCATCATCTAATCATCTGCAAGCAAAAATGCTGTTTTTATGTCTTGCATGTGATTGGGTATTCTTTGCAAAGTGAAGCTTTACCGTATTTACTAGAAACAGGAGAAAATGTTCTTGCAGACTGCCTCTGCACTCGCAAAGTGCACAGTCTATTTGACTTTAGTAAATCAACCCCACTGTGTCCTCATTGAGGAGTTTACCCATCACTTCCTGTTCCTATGACTCTCTGCCACTGGTACAAGAATTAAGAAGAAATCAGCTCAATGGGGGTACAGGCAACAATAAAAATATGACAGAGTATTACATTTGAACAAGATCTGGGCCTGTTGGATCCACTACAGATCTTCAGTTGAATACACCAATTTATTTCAGAGTAGTGGTTATAAGTACTTACAGCAAAAGTTGGTTCACCCCGGTAGTAAACCAGTTGAGGGGTTTAAGGAGAGCAGTTTCCATGTAGTGTTGAGAGTGAAAATCGGACTGAAGGGGATCAAGAAGTTTGTTCATAGTCAGATGGTCGCTCAGTTAGTTGTAGGCCAGTCTTTCAAGCAGTTTGGAGGTGAAGGAATAAAGAGGGGGCATAGGTTGTTAAGATTGGTCCGGTTCAGTGAGGGCTTTTTAAGGATGGGGTGACTAGCCCATGCTTTAGAGAGTTGGGGAAGATTTTAGAAGAGAGGGAGAGATTGAAAATGTGAGTAAGAGAGTTTAGAATAGAGTCAGATGGTGAGAGTAGCATTTGCGAGAGAGAAGGATCCAGAGGGCTGGCCATTAAGGTGGGCGTTAGAAAAAAGTTTAGCAACTTTGTTGATACTAGCAGGGTTGAATGAGGGAAACAATGACTGGACATGGGGTGTTAAGTGGGGGAGTTTTCTGCACATTGGAGATCTCCTCACGAATTGTATCAATCTTATTTTTAAACTCATTGGCGATCTCCTGGGCAGTAAGTGAGTTAGAGGGTGGAGACAGTGGATGACAGAGTAGAGTGTTAAGGGTAAAGAATAGTTTACGGGATTGGATGATGTTAATGAGCGTGATAAAATAGGTCTGTTTGGCAGTAGTGGGGAGGCAGGAATAGTATTTTAGGAGGGCAGATTCAAGGTCTTTCAAAAACTGTGCAAGTGTACTTAGAACAAGGCAAAGGGTGCTCACACCAAATATTGATTTGATTTGGATTTATCTTCTGTTCATTTAATTTTAATTTTTTTAATTGATAAAATAAAAAAACAATAACATTTCTATTTCTGAAAGCATTGTTGATTTACAGCATTTCACACCTGCCAAAAACATTTGCACAGTAGCGTACCTTTTACTTTTTGTCCCAGTGACACTCACACACAAAATGCTGGGTATGGTTCTCACTAGGATAAGTAGGCACAGAGAGTAGTAACAACACAGTATGGAGCACTACACTTTTCAACTCACTGTCCTATATTTACTTGACCATAGACCATTCTTGCCTCCAGTTTGTCTTTGCAGCAGCCTTGGGTATTTTTACTTTATCGAGTACTAATAACTAGCGATCCCCAGTTTTCCAATGTTGTCAGGATGATACACCAAATAAAACACGAGAGGTTAATTTACTAACATTATCCAACCATGTGAAATGCAGATTCTTGTTTACTTATTTAATTTGCACAGGATGATAATTGAAGTGAGTTCATTGTGTGACAGTTCTTAACTTTTTTAGTAAGTTGGCTCATCTGTATATTATGATATACAGGTATATAGCCATAAAAAATGCAGTAGGGCCCTTGACAATGCATTATTTTTGCACTCCTTTTAGTTCACCATATTCATTTGTCTTTGTTTGAATAATGTAGAGAAGGGACAGATTCAACAACAACTCTGTTTGACTATAAAAGAATGCTGACCCTGTCACTGTATCTTGAAGGAAATAAGTATAAAATGTAACTACAAAAGGTTCTGCATTAACATAAAAGTTGAATCCTAATTTTATTGCAATGTACATAATACAGGTTAGTAAAATAAGTGTTGAACCTAGATACAGTACATATATATGCTTTTGGTAATATATATACTATATATAATACTTCACTTGAGCCTGTAATAGTCTTGGTGTAATTGCCTCTTGTCACAATAATAGTCACAGAGGGCTTCTGAAATAGATCAGGTCTTGGCTTCACAGCATAGTTGGGCTTTTTCAATCCTTGATATAATTCTGTGGAATGTATCCATATTATTTTTAATAGCTGAGTTGGAGACCTCCCAATTTAGTCATTTCCAGTTATCCAAGTAACTTTTTGTAACTGCAAGATGCTCTTTATTTCTAATAACAAAAGGTGGGAGTTGTTCCAGACTTAAAGAGACAGAAAAGAGCAGATTTGGCAATAAGCTAGTGTCTAAAATGCAGCTATACTGAATAAAGTGGTCATATTTGTTCTTACATTTCTTAACCACATAGGTGCCTTCTTAAAAGAAAGCCCATAGTGAGATAAATATGAAGCCTGCCATTTACCTGCCATACCAACCCAATGGTTGTAATGCTTTCCAAATAATTTACCAGGAACAAATATATAAAAGGGCATTTTCCTTTACTGGCGGCTAGGGATGAGCCGAACACCCCCCAGTTCGGTTCACACCAGAACATGCGAACAGGCAAAAAATGTGTTCGAACACGCGAACATCAATGAAGTCTATGGCACACGAACATGAAAAGTCAAAAGGGCGAATTTAAGTTATTGTCATAAAAAGTGTTTGGGGACTCGGGTCCTGCCCCAGGGGACATGTATCAATGCAAAATTTTTTTTTTAAAAACTGCAGTTTTTTCGGGAGCAGTGATTTTATTAATGCTTAAAGTGAAACAATAAAAGTGAAATATTCCTTTAAATTTTGTACCTGGGGGGGGTGTCTAAAGTATGCACGTAAAGTAGAGCATGTTTCCCGTGTTTAGAATTGTCCCTGCACAAAGTGTAATTTCTGAAGAAAAAAAAAGTAATTTCAAACTAACTACGGCAATACAGAGAAAAGTAATTACAAAAAATGACAGGGGTCCCCCCCCCCAGTCCATTAGCGGGCCCTTTGGGTCTGGTATGAATATTAAGGGGAAGCCCTGCCATTTTATTCAATGACTTTTATCTGTATTGCCGGGACCCAACAATTAATTAATAGCGCAAGTAGATTTAAATTACTTTTGTGCAGGGAACCAAAATTAAAAACCCTTCAGGTCTGGTATGGATATTAAGGGGGACCCTGCGTAATTAAAGTTCCACAACCTTACCCTTGTAACGTGGATCCTTTCGCAGGCTTTGCAGTATCAGGGAGGCCATGCAGCGTAGGTAGCATTCGATCCGGAGTCCTCTGGGTCACTTATGGTTACATGATCCGCAGCTACCTCCTCCCAGCCACGTACAAGTCCATGGGTTTCTGGGGACTGAAAACGATCCCTTGAAGACTGCTGCTGATGCTGAGTGCTAGGCTCCACCTCCATGCTGACACAATCCTCCTCCTCTTTCTGTGTGAGCAGCAGGCCTGCAGGAACACTGTCTGGATAAAGGGGTCCTTGAGAGGTAAGGAAGTCCTCCTCTTCCTCCCTCAAGTGCCATGTGCATTATTCCATGCAGCGTGTGCTCCAACAGGAAAACAAGAGGGAAAGATTCACTGATGCATGCACTGTCCCTGCTCACCATCCTCGTGGCCTCCTCAAATGGTGACAGTAGAGTGCATGCATCCTTTATCAGTAGCCACTGGCATGGGCACAATAAGGCTGCAATTATGGCACAGTAAAGGCTGCGATTATGGCAAGGTGAGGCTGCGATTATGGCATGGTGAGGCTGTTATTATGTACCCATCAGTGCCACCCATATGTACCCATTAGTGCCACCCATATGTGCCCATCAGTGCCACCTATGAGTGCCGCCTATGAGTGCCCATCAGTGCCGCCTATGAGTGCCCATCAGTGCCGCATTCCAGCGCTGCCTATCAGTGTCCATCAGTGCCGCCTATCAGTGCCCATCAGTGCCACCTCATCAGTGCCCATCAGTGCCACCTCATCAGTGCCTATCAGTGCCACCTCATCGGTGCCTGTAATTAAAAAAGAAAACGTACTTATTTACAAAAAAAATAACAGAAAAAAAAACTATTTTTTTTCAAAAATTTGGGTATTTTTTTAGTTGTTACGCAAAAAATAAAAATCGCAGAGGTGATCAAATACCACCAAAAGAAAGCTCTATTTGTGGGAACAAAATGATAAAAAAATTGTTTGGGTACAATGGGTAGCATGACCACGCAATTGTCATTCAAAGTGCGACAGCGCAGAAAGCTGAAAATATATATATATATCAGTCTGTATTGCAAAGATAATATCAGCCTGTAGTGTAAAGATACCCATAACATCAGCAACTAGGTATATAGAGACATAAGGACAGGCACATAAACACACTTTTCATGAATACTTGTTTTTGTGTCCTACACTTGTGGCATCATTCCTAAATCTGAGAAACAATAGGATAATTTCAACATAATGTGAGCCAAAGAATAGCCTTTTTCCTCCAGAAAAAGCATTATTGAGGTGCAGAGTACAACTGTCACAAGTACCAATAAACACTTCAGTCATTGTCAGAATCTGAAAACTGTAATCTGTGATTAGGCACTTTTTGTGAAAATATGTGCTATATTGTTATTGGGTTCATTATTCTTCATTAACATTAGTGTATTCCTTTTTGTATTCAGGCCTCAGGTGCAGATATGGCTGATGATGGTGACCATCCACTAAGTCTAGCATGGCCAGCCAACAAGCGTAAGCAAGCTGTGTATCTTGCTGTGCTGCCAATTATTTTCCCTTTATGGATCACATTACCTGATGTCCGCAATATAGTAAGTTCTGTCTTATTCATTTTTTTTAAATGTTGCTAATAAACACATGAAGTGCTATATTCACTAAGTACAGTATACTGTATATAGCACAGAATATAGCCCATAAGCATATTGCTACAGGGTATTATCTGTGCTCCAACTGACAAATTTATCATGTAGACACTCCTTTATGCATTGGGGTTAATTTACTAAAGGCAAATGGGCTGTCCACTTTGAAAGGAATTTTCACTTTGGAAGATGGCCCTCCATTGTCTCCCCACAGTGGGACACAATTTAATAAAGTTACATGATAACCATGTGTTTGAGTGTGCAATCTTCTACCAAATAATAGGCTTTAAAAAGATCCTCGTAATCGGAACTTCAAGAGCACTTAAACATAAGTCAATGTGAAATACAAAATAAAAAATAGCCATCTGACATCAAAGGGATAATTATGTACATACAGGTTTAGCTACAAATATACAACAAAGCAGCGTGGTATCTAGAGCCGTGCGCATTATACTGTATATGTCAATGTTTTCCCGCAAGTTCCTTTCCGGCAATAATGATGCTTTATGAATATTTGAAGTAGAAGAACCCTTGTGAAGGATCTTTTGTTATGAAAATCAAGCTAGTAAATGTAAACCATACACCAGTTCCATAATGTGTGTGATGTTATAGCATTATCATCCTGATGGGTTTTACTTTCTCTTTGTTTCCCTGCAAAGGTAAAGCATAATGGGCTACTATATCGCATAGTAGCCCATTATGTGTCACTTACCTGAAACCGAAGCCTGCGATGTCCCCGTCTTCTTTGCTGGCTGGAAGCGTCCAGGGTCGCGTGAAGTCAGGGATGGACTGGCCATTGGGACTACAGGGAGTTTCCCGGTGGGCCGATGGCTCAGTGGGCCGGCTTCAGTGACAGTGGACTGCCGCCCCCCTCCGCTCCTCTGTCTCTTCCTTCCCGCAGCGCTCACCTCCTCTCCCTGCCCACAGGGCTCACCTGGGGGGAACAAAGAAGCAGGAGGAGGACCAGAGGAGCAGGGGGGATGACAGAGGAGCATGGGGGAGGGGACAGACAGCTGACTCAACAGCTATGGCCTGGGAGTTTCTCACTTCTGCCTAATCTTGTCCCATAAGGGGGGACACCAAACTGATTCTTTGCCCTGGGTGAAAAAATGTCTAGCTTCCCCACTGGTACTGCCTATAAGAGCACCAGTACCAGCCGTTCTACTCTAATAAAGTAGAACGGCTAGTGGCTAGTGAAAGGGGAGAGGGGGCTTGGGTGGCCGGGGGGGTGCGGGAGTTGTCCGGCCGTCATGGGAAAGACCTATCAAAGTGGGCCAGTCTGGATGAAGTCCAGGGCCACATTTTTGTCCCAGTCCAGCCCTGCGTGAAGTCACTCCCGTGCATATGCGCAGGAACCGCCAGTCACGGCATGACCCCGGCTTGAAACGGCACATTGTGCCCTTTCAAGAGTGCGCATGTGCCTAATACATCTGCGCATGCGCATAACACGGCATCGCTCGGGAACATTGTAAATATCTCCTAAACCGTGTAGGTTTAGGAGATATTTCAAGCACCTACATGTAAGCCTTAATCTAGGCTTACCCATAGGTGAAAGTGGTCTGTAAAGGTTTACAACCACTTTAAAGAAACCCTGTCAGGTTTCTAAATGGTTTTAACCAGCAGTTTCCTGCGTTACAAAATAGGGTACACTCACCTCCCTACTGGCCCATTTCTCCTACCTCCCCTCCATTACAGAGCTGCAGCTTTGGCATTCAACTCTTTCAGGAGTGTCAGATGCCGGTGTTCACCACTGCATGCTGATTCCTTCTTGATCACTGTAGTAACATAGGGGTCGAAGGAAGTCACCAGCATTCATATATATATTGAAATGGATCAGAATGTAAAAAAAATGCACCTAAGAATTTATATTTTCTTGAGCTAAAAAACCTTTTCTACTTTTTTGTTTTTTTAAGTATGTTTGGCATTATGCCTTCTCCTGTTTTAAATTTAACCACTTTAACCCCGGGAAGGATTTGCCCCCTTAATGACCTGGCCATTTTTCGCATGACAATTGCGTCGTGCGACGCTGTACCCAAACAAATTTTATGTCCTTTTTTTCCCACAAATTGAGATTTATTTTGATGTTATTGGATCACCTTTGCGGTTTTTATTGTTTGCGCTATAAACAAAAAAAACTGAAAATTTGGGGGAAAAAACAATATTTTTTATTTTCTGCTATAAAACACCAAAAAAAATATAAAAATAAATAATCAAATTTCTTCATTAATTTAGGCCAATTTGTATTCTGCTACATATTTTTGGGGGAAAAAATCCCATAAAGCATTTAATTACTTTGCGCAAAAGTTATAATGGCTACAAAATAGGGGATAGATTTATGGCATTTTTATTTATAAACTTTTTTTTCTAGTAATGGTGTGATTACCGATTTTTAGCGAGACTGCGTTATTGTGGCAGACAGATCGGACACCTAACTGTCTTTTTTTACACTTTTTTGGGGAACCAGTGACATTATTACAGTGATCAGTGCTAAAAATATGCACTGATATTGTACTAATGGCAGGGAAGGGGTTGACATCAGGGGCAATCAAGGTTTTAACTGTGTTCCCTCAGTGTGTTTCTAACTGTGTGGGGGGAAGGGCTTCCTGGGACAACACACAGATCCGTCTTCCTGCATAGCAGAAAGACAGGATCTGTGTGATCTCCCCTGTCAGAACGGAGATCTGACTTGTTTACTATGGCAGATCCCAGTTCTGTCACTGCGGGGAACAATCGCGGACGGCCGACGGGCATTGAGTCCGACGGACTTGCTGATTTGCTCTCCCACTGGCCAATGGGTGCGCGCGCCCACAGATCGCCGTGTACGAGCCAACGTACAGCTACGGCTATTCACACAGCCGAGCCAACCTGCAGCAGTATAGCTGCGGCGGCTGGTTGGCAAGTGGTTAAAGAATGCATATTTTTGGTAAGTTTATTTACAGTTTTGTAACAATCCACCTGTACGCATTTTATTAGTTATACTGTGAAGTTTCTTAATGCAATGCAGGACATCAAAACTAATATAACATTCTCAATGAAGAAAAAATATAAAATGTCCCTTTTTCTTTCCAGTCATCAAGAAAGTTTTTCCCTGTAACATTTTTTGGATCAATCGCCTGGATTGCAATATTTTCTTATTTGATGGTCTGGTGGGCACATCAGGTAAGTACAAATATTTTATATAAAAAATGTGATGATTTGCTTCTAGGTCAGGAACACTTGTTGGCATAAAATATCTGTAGTATTTTAGGGAAATATAAGTAGAATATAAAAATAGAGAAGGTCCCTGTCAAAACATAGCCAGATTTTAAAGCGGGGGTTCAACCTTAAAAACATGTCTAACATTACATCCAGTTCACTACCGATATTGACAGTATGCAGATCTTTTTTTTTTTTTTGCTGTACATACCTCGTATAGCTTATTTCTTAGCCGCCTTCCGGGTAGTGAACCCCGCGCGGGAGTGGGCGTTCCGATGCAGCAGTTAGTGATTGACACGATGACAAAAACTCCCCCACCCGTCGCATAAGGAGCGGCACGAGTTGCCGAAAGAAGCCGAACGTCGGTGTGCAGGCGCCGTATAGCGCCGACTCAACGTTCGGCTTCTTTCGGCAACTCGTGACGCTCCTTATGCGACGGGTGGGGGAGTTTTTGTCATCACATCAATTACTAACTGCTACATAGGAACGCCCACTCCCGCGGGATTCACTACCCAGAAGCCGGCTAAGAAAATAGCTATACGAGGTATGTACAGCAAAAAAAAAAAAAAAAAAAGATCTGCATACTGTCAATGTCGGTAGTGAGCTGGATGTAATGTTAGAATTTTTTTTTAGGGTGAACCCCCACTTTAATTATGCAAACCACCTCTATTCCAACTTTAGCATCTTAGGGGCCTGTGTCAGTGGGCTTGGTCTTGTTTTGATGGCCTCAGTTTGACATGAGTTTAAGACACTTCCTAGATCATTCAGATGTCACTGACAGGTACATCTGATCTGCAGTTTTTATGTCACACAATATCAACATGATTATCAAGCGCAAAATGTCAATATCATTTCCACTAAAATACATTTTAGGGCACATAGATGCAATATTATTAGTTTTTGATAAAATATAAAAAAGAGGCAGTGCCAAGTAAATCCAACCCAACATATCAAGCTTTAAAATTGTGTGGCAATCTTCCATACTCTTATATTTTCCATAGGGCGGTGCTTTAAAAGCAGAGGTCATTAGAGGACATTGGTTTAATCACTTTGTACACAGCTGATCACAGATTGGGGTAAAGGGCCAATCACAGCGACCCTTTACCATGTGGTCAGCTGTGTCCAATCACAGCTGATCACATGTAAACAGACTTGCCAGTTATTACTTGCCAGTTATCCCAGACACGCTGTGTCTGTGTAAAGAAAGGATTGCTAATTAGCGACAAGCCTGTCAATAGATTGTTTACCCTGATAATCAGTGCCCTGATTATTAGTGCAGCCTCATCAGAGCCAATCAGTGCACATCAGTGCAGCTTATCCTTACCCATTAGCGCAGCTTATCAGTGCCGCTTATTAGTGCTACCTCTCAATGCCCATCAGTGCCTCCTCATTAGCACCCAACAGTGCAGCTTATCAGTGCCTATCAGTGCTCATCATTGCAGCCTCATCAGTGCCTATCGTGGGCCACCTCATCAGTGCCCATCGTGGGCCACCTCATCAGTGCCCAACAGTGCAGCTTATCATTGCCTATCAGTGCCGTCTCATCAGTGCAGCCTCACCAGTGCCCATCAGTGGAGCCTCATCAGCACACATCAGTGAAGAAGAAAAATTACTGATTTGAAAAACAGAAACTAAGAAAAACATTTTATTTTCAAAATATTCAGTGTTTTTTTGTTTAGCCAAAAATAAAAAACCCAGTGGTAAATAATTACCACCAAAAGAAAGCTCTATCTATCCCAACAAATTATAAAAATTTAGGGCCAGATCCTCAAAAGGGATACGCCGGCGTATCTACTGATACGCCGTCGTATCCCTGTTTCTATCTTTGGAACTGATCCACAGAATCAGTTTCCAAAAGATAGGCAGAAGATCAGACATGTGTAAGGGACTTACACTGTCGGATCTTAGGATGCAGTACCGCATCCGCCGCTGGGGGCATTTTGAGTCGAAATGCCGCTTCGTTTTTTCTCCGTAAGTATTAAGTTTACACCTTGTAAAAGTAGACCCTTCTTACCCGCGACGCTGTTATTTTTTTTTTATTATTATTTTTTTCCCGCCGTATCTTTTTTTTTTCCAGACGCAACTTTTTTTACCCGGCGCGATTCACAAAACTTGGCGTAACGTAAAACCGCGCTATGCACGACGGGAAAATGACGTCGTGAGCATGCGCAGTACGTCCGGCGCGGGAGCGCGCCTAATTTAAATGGGACTCGCCCCATGAAAATAGGAACGCCTTGCGCCGGACGGATTTAAGTTACACAGCCGAAAATTTCTAGGTAAGTGCTTTGTGGATCGGGCACTTAGGTAGAAATTTTGCGGAAGTGTAACTTAAATCAGAATATTTAAGTTACGGCGGCTGGCTGTGGATCTGGCCCTTAATTTGGGTACAGTGTTGCATGACCATGCAATTGTCATTCACGGTTCGACAGCACTAAAAATTGGCCTGGGCAGGAAGGAGGTGAATGTGCCCAGTATTGAAGTGGTTAAAATTAACCATGAATAATTGCCCTGGGATTTTTGCTCTCACTCCAGCATAGCAACATGCAACATGGGTAGTGTTATTGATGTTTTTGTGTATGTGGGAGATTAAGGCCTCGTACATACTGTTTGATTGTTGTACGACCAAGCGTCTGATTTTTGTCAAAAGCGTGTGTGCGGGATTTGATCTAGCATACTAACTATCCGTAAATTGTCGCTTGACAAACACAAACGTAGTGACATACTATGAGAGTATAAAAAGGAAGTTCGTTTCTCAGGTGCCATTTTTTGGGCCCCTTCCTGCTAATTTTGTGTTAGTAGAAGTCTGGTGAGCGTTGATTCGCGATTTTCAGATCGTACAAAACAAATGCCTTTTAAAATACGTTTGGCATAACTACATCAGTATCACCGGCAAACCAGCTTCATTATTATCCCATTAAAGAATGTGCGTTGCATTTCGACATTTCCTCAATTGCTGCGTCACGAATGTTAATTCTAGATTACGAACAGTAGTTTACAAGACCAAACTCTTCCCAGTCATTCCTTGATTCCCAGTATGCGTGCTTGTACTTTTGGCTTTTGTGTGACGATTTCTGTGCTGACCATCCGAAAATCAAACTTGGAGTTCACGTCTGACAAAAATTTTATAGCCTGCACATCCAGCTTTTGTCTGATGTAAAAGTCGAATCGGCTGTCGAAAGCACCGTACTAACGTTCTGAAAATCCGCAGACAGCTCGTCTTATGAATTTTCCCTTCTGATTTTCGCATCATGTGTACGAGGCCTTAGATTTTTTTGGAGGGAGGTTTTAGGTGCTTGGGTAACTTTTGGGTAACTTTATTTTTTCACTTTTTTACTCTAAACTCGATTTTTATAGGTTAACAGGTTCCATTTAATGAGACATTAGGATTCTCTTAGACCCCCAATGTCTCACCTGCCCTCCATTGAAGTGAATAGAGCACAGATAAAAGCTGAAATAGGAAGTTACATTTTTACACACCACTTCTAGGTTCTTACTAGGTAGGGGAGATCAGTGAATAGATGTTCGCTGGTCTCCCTCTTCTCTACCAGGCAGCATAGGGTAGCATGGCTTGGCAGATTTTGATACATTGTGTAAACCCCCTGCACTGGCACACATTGAAAAACAGGCCCTCGCTGACAGTGAAGGTGTGTCTGTTGGGTCTTGTAGACCCGCTGGCTCACCGTCGGGTGGTAAAAACCCTTTTGGGACTACTCCTTTACTATGCACGTAAGGCCATTGTGTTTCGGTTGAAATCCCCTGCTGTAGCATCCATTCATTTTTGGAAGTGATTAGTTAACACAGCACCACCATTACACAAGACCACTTATCTATCTAGGGGTTGCACTAGAAAGTTACATAAAATGTGGAATATCTAGGTGGAATCTCTAGTCACAAACACAGACTCTCTAGACGACTAGCGAGTATCACGCTAGACAATTGATCCCTCATTTGGTTAATAGAACCATGGGCCTGATTCCCAAAAGAGATACGCAGGCGGAACTGCTGTTCAGTCTGTGCCTAACTTTGGAAACGATCGTCAAAAGGCTTTTTCCAAAGTTAGGCAGAAAATCTGACATGTGTAAGACACTTACACGGTCAGATCTTAGGATGCAGTACCGCATCCGCCGCTGGGGGCATTTCTCATTGAAATGCCGCTTTGAGTATGCAAATGAGGACTTAAGCAGATCCACAACGCTTTTCAGCATTGTGATTTCTGCGTAAGTTCCGATTTGCTTGCGCAAAACTAGGGCTGGTTTTACAATGTGGAAAATTAGTCACACCTTGTAAAAGCCCATTCAAGCGACGGCATTTGGTATGCATTCCCGAGGGAGAACTCCACGGCAATTTGTAAAATCAAAACCGGCATGGGTTCCCCCCCCGGGAGCATACCAGGCCCTTAGGTCTGGTATGGGTTGTAAGGAGACCCCCCCTACGCCGAAAAATCGACGTAGGGGGTCCCCCTACAATCCATACCAGACCTGTATCCAAAGCACGCTACCCGGCCGGTCAGGAAAGGGAGTGGGGACGAGCGAGCGCCCCCCCCCCCTCCTGAGCCGTGCCAGGCCGCATGCCCTCAACATGGGGGGGTTGGGTGCTCTGGGGCAGGGGGGCGCACTGCGGGCCCCCCCACCCCAGAGCACCCTGTCCCCATGTTGATGAGGACAGGACCTCTTCCCGACAACCCTTGCCGTTGGTTGTCGGGGTCTGCGGGCGGGGGCTTATCGGAATCTGGGAGTCCCCTCAAATAAGGGGGCCCCCAGATACCGGCCCCCCACCCTAAGTGAATGGATATGGGGTACATCGTACCCCTACCCATTCACCTGGAGGCAAAAAGTTAAAGTTATTAAACACACAACACAAGGGTTTTTAAAATAATTTATTAGTCTGCTCCGGAGGCCCCCCCTGTCTTCTTTATTAGCTCTAATACCAGGGGGGGCTTCTTCTTCCACTCTCCGGGGGTCTTCTCCGCTCTCCGGGGGGGGTTTCTTCTTTCGCTCTCCGGGGGGGGGTCTTCTCCGCTCTCCGGGGTCTTCTCCGCTCTCCGGGGGTCTTCTTCTATCTTCGCCGCTCTCCGCTGTTGACTCGGCGCACCCCGGTTCTTCTGCAGCTGTCCGGTGCCTTCTTCTTCAGCGATGGCTATCTTCGTGTGTTAGCTCAATTACTAGCAGGCAGCCATCGCGGTCTTCTGTGACGTCATGTTCTTCTTCTCCCCTCTTCCGATGTTGACACGTCGCCTCTTCTCACTGCAATGATGGAAGCGCGCCTTGCATCCCATTTATATAGGCATCACCGTCCCATCATGCTCCGGTAGGTACCCACGTGGTGGGTGCATGTGGGTAGGCACCCACCACGTGGGTACCTACCGGAGCATGATGGGATGGTGATGCCTATATAAATGGGATGCAAGGCGCGCTTCCATCATTGCAGTGAGAAGAGGCGACGTGTCAACATCGGAAGAGGGGAGAAGAAGAACATGACGTCACAGAAGACCGCGATGGCTGCCTGCTAGTAATTGAGCTAACACACGAAGATAGCAGGCAGCCATCGCTGAAGAAGAAGGCACCGGACAGCTGCAGAAGAACCGGGGTGCGCCGAGTCAACAGCGGAGAGCGGCGAAGATAGAAGAAGACCCCCGGAGAGCGGAGAAGACCCCCGGAGAGTGGAAGAAGAAGCCCCCCCTGGTATTAGAGCTAATAAAGAAGACAGGGGGGGCCTCCGGAGCAGACTAATAAATTATTTTAAAAACCCTTGTGTTGTGTGTTTAATAACTTTAACTTTTTGCCTCCAGGTGAATGGGTAGGGGTATGATGTACCCCATATCCATTCACTTAGGGTGGGGGGCCGGTATCTGGGGGCCCCCTTATTTGAGGGGACTCCCAGATTCCGATAAGCCCCCGCCCGCAGACCCCGACAACCAGCGGCAAGGGTTGTCGGGAAGAGGTCCTGTCCTCATCAACATGGGGACAGGGTGCTCTGGGGTGGGGGGGCCCGCAGTGCGCCCCCCTGCCCCAGAGCACCCAACCCCCCCATGTTGAGGGCATGCGGCCTGGCACGGCTCAGGAGGGGGGGGCGCTCGCTCGTCCCCACTCCCTTTCCTGACCGGCCGGGTAGCGTGCTTTGGATACGGGTCTGGTATGGATTGTAGGGGGACCCCCTACGTCGAATTTTCGGCGTAGGGGGGGTCTCCTTACAACCCATACCAGACCTAAGGGCCTGGTATGCTCCTGGGGGGGGAACCCATGCCGGTTTTTTCTTTGAAAATTGGCATGGAGTTCTCCCTCTCAGGAATGCATGCCGAGCGACGCTGACAATTTTTCTTTTTTGTTTTTGTTTTCCCGGCGCTTTTTTTTTTTTCACCCGTCGCAACTTTAGTGTCCCGTCGCAATCCACAAAGCCCGCCGTAAATTACGTTCGCGCGCTGCACGTCGGGAAAATTATGTCACACGCATGCGCAGTACGGCCGGCGCGGGAGCGCGCCTCATTTAAATTTTAAACGCCCCCTGGAGAGGAGGACCGCCTTGCGACGGAGGCACTTAAGTTACACGGCGTGTAATTTCTAGGTAAGTGCTTTGTGGATCAGGCACTTAGGTAGAAATTTTAAGTCAGTGTAACTTAACTGCTGAAAGTTAAGTTAGGCAGCTTTTTTGGGAATCAGGCCCCATGTGTATAGGTCCCACCAGGGGTTGATTATCTGGGCTCCTAGGTGCTGGGAGAGAGTGTTTTTAATCACTGAACCTGGCATTGGAGGTTGTATGGTATAAATCCTGTAATTCAGTGGGCAAGGGGGATCAGAATGTACCAATTTTTGTTGTTGTCTTTGATTTTATTATTTTCTTTTAGTTAGTTTTAGTTATGTTTTGTGTGCTGAGCCGGGGTATGCCCAGGAGGCTTTGTTTGAACTGAAAATTGCAATAAAAATAATAAAAAAAGAAAAAGAAAAACAGGCCCTTACATTGTTTTTTTTTATTATTATTATTATTATCACACATGTTTTGGTAGCACAGATACCATTTGAAAAATACATATGTGGTACAAATGATGGAAAAATATGTTTTTTTATTTTTTATCACAAATCTTGAGGCAGCACATGTACCATTAAAAAAATAAATTAATTTAGTAGTAGATATGATGAAAACTTAGTTTGCTGTCATGCTTTTGGTCCTTTTATAATTATGATCAATTGACAGCCCCCAAAAATAAAAACCTTGTACATTGGTAGGCAGTTAAAAAGACAGGGCCATCCAAATGCCCCTTATATTGATAGGCAGTGACAATGGGGGTTATTTACAAATCCACTTTGCACTACAAGTGCAAACTACAAGTGCAAAGTGCACTTGGAAAGTGCAGTCGCTGTAAATCTGAGGGGTAGATCTGAAATAAGGAGAAGCTCTGCTGATTTTATTATCCAATCATGTGCAAGCTAAAATTATGTTTTTTATTTTTCTTGCATGTCCCCCTCGGATCTACAGCGAATGCACGTCCAAGTGCACTTTCAGTGCAATTGCCAGTGCACTTTTCACTTGTAGTTTGAACTTGTACTGCAAAGTGGATTTGCCTTTAGTAAATAACCCCCCAATGCTCCTATTACACTGCTGGCCAGTGAGGTGCCCTCTTACATTGGCAGTCATTGGTTTACCACACTGGTGCATTTGATTTATCACACTACTCTTTCCGTCACATCCTTTTATGAGATCGTCTTGTTTTGTTTTTATTTTAGGATGCCAGTGCCTCTATGGCTACAATGTTTAGAAATATAATCCTGGCCATTTGACTAAAATGATTGCATATTTTTTAGCTATGCTCTTTCATATTTAAAATTTAGAGTGGCAGTCATATGAAAAATATATATAATGGTACCTATGTCCCAGTTTAATGACACAGAAAAGAGTATATATTGAGGAATATGGATTTTCTAGGTACCCTCATAAACTTCACAAAAACATCTTAATTAAAATCACAAAATATTTATTACAAAAACATCATTAAAAGACAATGATGGAAAATGTGCTGAAATTAGAACTACCTTAGAACAGGCTGCCTTGTTGTTCCTATGATAAACAATAATCATCAATATTGTATTATATAGCCAATATCTAGGGTAACATTGATTAAGACCATGTGGACAGCCAGCAGATCACATCTCTACATGTTTCTCAGTATTACACTGCTCATTCAGGAGTATAGGGAGCAAACAGTTTCTCTAAAATTAAAAACCAAAAATAAATAATAATACATATGTATAACTGCATAAAAGATGTAGGCTGTTTGACAATTCCCAAGCTGCAAAGGCATAAGGGGACCCCCATCTTACCCAAGACTGCTGAGGAAGAGTATGGAGCACCGAAGCAAGACCATAGGGCCAGAACTCTGAACAGGCGGACATTGGAGCAGTATAGGCTTAAGAAAAACATAAATAACCCATTATAAAAAAGTGGCACAACATCAACAAATAGTGATACTAATTGAACAGCCATGATACCTACCAATAGAAAAAACACTCATGGGTTTCATGTATGGCAGATGGGACAGTGGGATGTTCAGCCAGACAGAATCCCCTCTGAGGATATCCAGAAGTCATTAAAGTAATGCCCAATGTTGTTTATATAGGAACTCCAAGAGGGACCTGCCAAAATCGACACTGTGGGAACAAACAAGGCAGGTAGGAGTATATAGGAGGCAAAAAACAGTAGGCATGATTGCCACAAGGCCATGCTAGCTTAAATCATACTATCAACCAAAATGTAATGCCTCGCCTTCACAAAGTCCCAACAGCACATCATCTGCCACCAGTCCACCAGGGATCTCTGGTGAAGGGCCTTTTTTGCCAATTTTAATTAATATTATTGTTTGTGTTTGTGAAGTCTATGGCAATATCCAGAAAATCCACATTCCTTAATAGTTTCTCTTTTCTGTGTTCTTTTCTCTGTTAAAGTTGATGATTAATATAATTTACAATGCAATGCAAATACAGACAATACATATTGAACTAGCGCTTGTTTATTTGCATGACTGGCCTTAGGTTGGAGAGACTATTGGCATTACCGAAGAAGTAATGGGGCTTACTATATTAGCTGCTGGCACCTCTATCCCAGATCTTATAACCAGCGTTATTGTTGCACGCAAAGGCCTAGGAGATATGGCCGTTTCCAGCTCTGTAGGAAGCAACATATTTGATATCACTGTTGGGTAAGTATTAATATTATTCTTCAACACTGCTTTCCACTGCCAAACAAACAACCGATCTGAACTATTGTGCCAAAATGTTCTTGCAGTGTTAAATTTCACTTATGTAAAGCTGCTTAGGTAAAGTGGTTATTTCCCTTTGGATTCCCGTGTATGAAATCCACAGGGCAAGATGTGGGACAAGTTTTATTATATGGATTTTAAAGGGGTTGTAAAGGTTTGTTTTTTATTTTCTAAATAGGTTACTTTAAGCTAGTGCATTGTTGGTTCACTTACCTTTTCCTTCCATTTCCCTTCTAAATGTTTTTTTTCTTTGTTTTGTTTGTCTGAATTCCTCACTTCCTGTTCCTCCTCAGTAAGGCGTTCAGTAAGCTGTTCTGGCTGAATCACCACCATGGATGATGGTGGAAAGCTTACTGAGGAGAAAAAGGAAGTGAGAAATTCAAACAAAGAAAAAAAAACATTTAGAAGGGAAATCGAAGGAAAAGGTAAGTGAACCAACAATGCACTAGCTTAAAGGAACCAATTTAGAAAATAAAAGACGAACCTTTACAACCCCTTTAACTAATATTGTGGGGTTCTAAAATTTGAATAATGTGCTCCTCCACCTTGCTCTTCATAGCATTATGGAGCCCTGAGAAATGACATACTGTTGCTGTGCATCAGAAGCTCTTTTTAATCAGGATGAATAAGAGCTACCTCAATCCTTCACATGTACAGCAAACACAGAGACCCTACACTGGCAAAGAAACACATTCAGTTTAATTAAAAATAACTTCACTTTGCTCCCTGACATTTTATCCTGCAAGGAAAAAAATCAACATACTTCTGGGTATTGAAATCATGTAAATCAATACACTTTTTCCCACAAGACAATAATGGTGCTTAGTGGCTGCTTAGGCTGGATTCACACCTATGCAGTTTTAGTGCTTTTTGCGTTTTTTGCAAAATGCAAAAAGCACTAAAACTGCATAGGTGTGATTCCAGCCTTAGGTTTTACTGCTATTTGTGGCTAAATTAAAAAGATTTCCCTAATTTTAATTTCTAAACACAACCGTTTACTAGACAGGAAGTAAGGTTGAATCTGTAACAGGAAAACAGACAACAAAAAATAGCTGACAACGGGTCCAGCATGCCTCTACCTTACAAAAAAAAAAAAGAAAACAAAAAGGAATATCTGCAACAAAGCCTCCAACAGTACTGTAGTAATACCAGCCAGGGGTTGTAATCCTTCCTTACTCTATCCAAAACAAAAAAAAGTGCAGTATATGCACTTTAACCATAAGTCTACCACTCTTTAATTTCAGTGACCCAACAGAGAAGCAAGTGAGTCTAAAGCTGGCCATATGGGGTTGATTTACTAAAACTGTAAACCCTGGTGCAGCTCTGCATAGCCAATCAGCTTTTTTTATTTGTAAATCCTTAAAGGGGTTGTAAAGGAATTTTTTTCCCCCCTAAATAGCTTCCTTTACCTTAGTGCAGTCATCCTTCACTTACCTCATCCTTCCATTTAGCTTTTAAACGTCCTTTTTTTCTTCTGAGAAATCCTCACTTCCTGTTCTTCTGTCTTTAACTACACACAGTAATGCAAGGCTTTCTCCCTGGTGTGGAGAAAGCCTCTTGAGGGGGGGAGGGGCGAGCAGAAGGGTCAGGACGCCTACTAACACACAGCTCCTTTCTCTATCTGCAAAGTAGATAGTGTCCTGACTTGCCTGCTCGCCCCATCCCCCCTCAAGAGGCTTTCTCCACACCAGGGAGAAAGCCTCGTATTACTGTGTGGAGTTACAGACAGAAGAACAGGAAGTGAGGATTTCTCAGAAGAAATAAGGACATTTAAAAGCAAAATCGAAGGATGAGGTAAGTGAAGGAGGACTGCACTAAGGTAAAGGAAGCTATTAAGGGAAAAACAAAATTTACCTTTACAACCCCTTTAATTGAACAAGCTCAAGTCAGAAGCTCATCGGCTGCCATGCACCTCTGCACTAGGTTTTGCACTTTCCAGTTTTAGAAAATCAACCCCAATGTGAATTTTGGGTTATTTTTTGATGAACCAACCGAAATTCGTTAAGTGGATGGTCTTGTTGCCACCATCCTGCTTGACATTATTTGATTAAAAAAATGAAAGGTGCTCAATGTAAAATTGTTAGCCAATCTTATGCAGGCACGGTGCTGGCTGTTGGAACGCAATAACTGTAGCCAGAAATTCGCACTGTATAGCATGGATGAAGGAATTAGCATGGATAAAAACAATCTAACTGTGAATGACCAAGTAGTTGCTAAGGTTGTAATGCTTTCCTTAGCATGGGCACATTCCTTGCTCATGGCGGTATGGTTGCAAAACAGCCCCTCTCCAGTTTTTTGAGTCTAGAACAGTACCAAATTGTATTGCAGTAATTGCAATACTTCCTGAAAATAATAAACCAAATTATGAGAGAAAAGAGGAGTATTCCCCCCCCCTAATTTAGCAAATTATAATAAAATTACTTATTAAGCCAGAACTACAGACCTGAAAACTGTCTGACTGCTGTTGTCAAGGGGGGAGTGCTACACATTTTGGGGCAGATCCACAAAGCGAGTACGCCGGCGTATCTACTGATACGCCGGCGTACTTTCAAATTACCTGCGTCGTATCTTTGTTTTGAATCCTCAAAACAAGATACGACGGCATCTGGGTTAGATCCGACAGTCGTACGTCCTCGTACGCCTTCGTATCTAAGATGCAATTCTTCGGCGTCCGTTGGGTGGCGTTCACGTCGTTTTCCGCGTCGAGTATGCAAATTAGCTATTTCCGACAAACCAGGAACGTACGAGCGGCCGTCGCATTTTTTTACGGCGTCTCTAGTCGGCTTTTTTCGGCGTATAGTTAAAGCTGGTATTTCGTCGCGTATAGTTAAACCTGCTATGTTAAGTATGGCCGTCGTTCCCGCGTTTAATTTGAATTTTTTTTTTTAGTTTGCGTAAGTCGTCTGTGAATTGGGATGGAAGTAATTCACGTCCACGTCACAAAAAATGACGTCCTTGCGACGTCATTTAGCGCAATGCATGGTGGGAAATTTAGAAACGGAGCATGCGCAGTTCGTTCGGCGCGGGGATGCGCTTCATTTAAATGAAACACGCCCCCTACTCGCCGATTTGAATTACGTGCCGTTACGCCGCCAGAGATAGACTACGCCGCTGTAACTTACGGTGCAAAATCTTTATGGATTCAAACCAAAGCCGGGTAAGTTACGGCGGCGTAGCGTATCTCTTAAACGCTGCGCGGGTGCAGATCTCTGTGGATCTGCCCCTTTGTTTCGCCAAATCAGCAATATAGTAAACTTTCAAGGGATAGCAAGAACCCATTTAAATGTTCAGTTTCTGGGGGGGTGACATTTTTATATTTGGTAATATATTTGAAGTTGGGTAGCAATACATTTAACACTGCAGGCTTTAAAAACACTGTCCAATAGCCATCTATACTGGATTACTTAGGGGGGGGGGGGGACAATTTGTGACATTTACACCATGTCAATAGGGCCACAGATATAAATTTGAAAAACAATCTTTTTTTGGCACATTAAATAAAGATAAATAAATAAAATAAAACATCAAATTGGCTCTTTAGATGCACTTCATATTCTTCTAAAAACATGTCAACTCTTTCCTACTCTATCAAAGAAAAAAGAAAATGGTTAAAGTTAGGCCTTATAAACTTTGGTTATATTTCCTTTTCTTTTTGTAAATGTGAAAGACTGCAATAGGCATGGAAAATTATTATAAATTGTGTTGCTGAACATATTCTATAATGAGACAAGCATTGGGTAAAGTGTCATTACTTGATCTCTATTTAAAATACCTATTCCCTGTCTGTGTCTGATTTCAGTACCTTTGAGTCACAAACCCACAACAAGCATGCTATAAATTGGTGTCAAAAACATGTTGAAAATCTCTAAACTTGTTCTTGTTCAGATACTCAGAAACCATCAGCATGGCAGCCAGGAAACTAGTATTCTCAAAGGAGAAATTTGCAATGGCAGCCAGCCATAGAAGCCTTTGATAAATCAATTTAATACTATATTCTACATATAATACACAAAGCAGCATATAAGCATTATTCTTTCAACAACTAGTCTAGCCAAAATTACAGAAACACAAAATAAGCTTAATGGTACTATATATATAATGCTGGTCTAAAAAGTCTTTCATTTTAATAGGTATTTGTATTGCACAACCTAACCATCTCCCTGTTGTTTTATCTCCATCACAGCCTCCCCATGCCCTGGCTTCTGTTTTCCATTTCTCACCGCATGAAACCAGTAGCAGTGAGCAGCAATGGCTTGTTCTGTGCAATTATCCTTCTCTTTATAATGCTGCTATTCGTCATCCTATCCATTGCTTTGTGTAAGTGGAAGATGAACAAGATTTTGGGATGTACGATGTTTGGACTGTACCTTGTTTTCTTGGTCGTCAGCGTTCTTCTAGAGAATCGCATCATCTTATGTCCAGCTACTGTCTAGGCTAAAAAGCTGAAGAATTGTGGAGCAGATGTTCTTGAACATAAGGGCAGTAAGCTTGGCTTTGCCCTCAGAAGGCCAAAAGCATTGCCAGCGTGCAACCTTGAAATACTGTCGGAGGACATATGATCAGTGGATCAGTCCTGGAGAATCTAGAAGCTATACAAACTTTTACTGTACATTTCTAGTGCACGTTGTATTCCTCTATTACTCTCTTTACATATGATATATACTTTAATATACAGGGTATAATAAAGAGGAGTGATGTTAGTTAAAAACAAAATCTCTAGAATTTAATATCAGCTACTTATTGGAAATCATAGATGTCCAGTAGCCGTGAATAGATTGAGCGTATCAATTCCTCACCATGGATGTATTTCAACACTTCTTTGCCTGTAGTGTAGCCTGGAAGGAGTGTTGCATAAAAAAAAAAAGATATTTAACTCCACTCTGTAGTATAGGAACCACTTGTTCAATAAGTATAATGAAAATGTGGCAAAGTGGGATCTGGGTATGAAGTGTAAATGGGAGATTTAGATTTGCTACCTACTGTATACTATATTTTGTCTTTATTAAAAGTTATCAATGGCAGTATTGCACACTTCACATAGAATAACAGAATGGGTTTGATATATGCTAGCCCAGAAAAGCTTACAACATATTTTGGTTATAAAAAAAGAGGCGTATGGTCAGGAACTTAGGTAACAGGGTCTTGTGATTTCAGGTCCAAGGTTGAAATAACAGTTTATAATCCTGTTTTAATTGCAAGGCTGAATACCATCTAATAAAAATAAGAAACCATTTTCATGGCTTAAATATTAGAAATGTGTGCTTTGTGTGCTTTGTTTGTGTTCTTTGTGAAATATAATCAGCTTTGCACAATGTGCATGTCACACACATCTTGTTTTGTTCCCATTAATATTCTGTGCCTTTATGCTGTGCAAGGAAGCATTTAAATGCCTTCCACACCCTAAAACTATGTGCCAAACCCACACTGTGTTCTAACCTGCAGCCAGGGGATGACTGGCAACTTTTGGCTCACTGGGCGGTTTAGACTGGACAGCGCCTGCTACACCAACTCCGAGTTCCCAAACTGGCCAGCAGGGAGCGGCTGGAGGCTGCAGGGGGGGGCCGGGGCAGGAGAGCCTCTGGTGGGGCATGGAGCCGGCCTCTACTCAGACACTGCATACACCATCTATGCCGGAAGACTACACTCTTTTTACTCCTCTCCACCAGGAAGCCTTTAGGCATGTCTGCAGCTGAAGCCTAGCAGCCTTTTTACAGGGCATAAGAGCAGCCTAAAGAGCCACTGCCCCCCTGTCCCCTGGCACAGTCTGTCTCTGACTCCAACCCTAAGATGATTCTAGTGTTCTAGTCCAAATTAAATCTCTTACAGTAACCACTCAAAAATAATATACAGTATTTTAGGGTGTATCTGATTTTTTTTCTAGTTTAGGAAAAAGTAGGGAAGGGTTGGAACCTCTGTAAGTTTATTGCTGTCTCTATCACCACTGGGGAGATTCACAATTATCAGGGGGACATAAAGGAGCAGGAATGAAAAATAAATCTGAAAATAAAGACCTCTGATCCAATGGCAACTAAGAGTAGATTTCCCATCACTTTTGAAAGATTGCTTTCATGCCCTCTTGTGTCTGCAGGACAAGTGTGCAGAGAAATCATCCCAATGGGACACAAACAACAAAAGCAATAATTTTATTTATAAAGACAAAAAAGTTTTGGCTTTAGATGTACAGTATTTTATTGCATTGGATTTGCCATGTCCAACATTGTGAAAGGCAACAAGGGTATTTGTGGCATATGTCTTGTAATGCCTGTTAACTCTTATATATACCCAGTGTGAAGTGACTGGCCTCAGGTGATATACAGAAATGAAACAAATCCTCCTACATAAGTTTTCTCTTCTGTATAGCTGTTCAAAGTGCAGAATTTATACAGCTTTTCTGAGTTTTCAGAAAGCAGGGGGTTGGGAAATGAAGTTACACTCTGCATAGCTCAGTAAGAGCTGATTGGAAGGTAAGGGACCCCCCCCCTTCACACAGCACATAGGAACAGAGCTGAGCCTGTCAACCACAGGCTGTGCACTGGAGTACCCCCCCCCCCCAGTCTCCTTTTTTCTCATTCGGTCATGAAAACTTGTCAGAAGTGACTTATTCAGGTAGCAGAGACTGGATGCAACAGATAGAAATTAAACTTAGCGCACACTATAGAGAGATATGTTTTGTTTATATATCATGACATACAAACCAAAACCGTGCATTCCTTAGGGTTACAAATGGTACAAAGAACATAGGTGAGAGGAGAGTTGACCTTTTAAATTTGGTTGGCCAGAGTCCAGCATTCCATGCAAAGGGACTACATGCAAAACAGACTACATCCTTGATATGGCTAAAACTTATATCAAGGGGCGCTCAGAATGCCAGGACCAGGCAGATAATGTCTACATTGGAAAAAGATATTCAGGTGATGTGGTCTTCAAACACTTCAGGCTGCACTCAAAGAGGGGAGCAATCTCTAATAGAAAACAAATAAAAGAAAAGTGCAGAATTAAAACTTTTAATATCCCCAAAAAGGATTAAAAACACTTACAGAGTCGAGGATAAAAAGGAGCATGTCATGGATGTATAAAATAGGTGATGCGGCATCAGGGAGGTCCCAGTATATTACAGCTTTCCAGAGATATCGATATTTCTGGAAAGCTGTAATATACTGGGATCTCCCTGATGCCGGATCACCTATTTTATACATCCATGACATGCTTCTTTTTATCCTTGATTCTGTGTTTTTAATCCTTTTTGGGGATATTAAATTTATCTATATATCCTTGATATGGCTCAGACCTCTAGACACTCCTTGGCAGACTCCAACCAAGACTATATCTGAGCTCTACTTCTCAAGAAGCCCCTGTACAAAGTACAGGGGTCAGGTGTATGTAATGCACAGGGTACAGGATTCAGAAGTATGTAATATACAGAGGTCAGGGGTGCGTCCATAATTTTCTGTCTCAGCGACGCCTGTCACTAAGAAAGTAGGAGCAAGGCTCATTATTGAAAGAGCTTTTGACCATTTATTTTTTTCTAATGCCGGAGATTTCAAAAAAACATATAAACATGAAGCAATTTTACACGTTGCAGTTCTACCCAAACTGAGCTACTGTGAGGTTGGTGTGGTTGAAGTTTTGTGAGCAATGGGCAAACAAAAGCTATGTGTATGGTAACATCAAGGTAATTGCAAAGCAGTGTGTCAGATGCAGAGGTGTTTTGTGAAAGCAATGGGCTTGTGTGCACATTATGGAGCTGTTTCTCAAGAAAAGAAACCTATGCAGCATTATGGGTATGGTAAAAATGGTTCTAACACTGAAATGGGCTTAAAAATTGGGCCTATTAACAGAGTGCAGGGGTCAGAAGTGTGTAATGTACAAAGTGCAGGGGCCAGGTGTATATAATGTACAGAGTGCAGGGGGGGCAGAAATGTATAATGTAGAGAGTGCAGGGGTCAGAAGTGTATAATTTACAGAGTTCAGGGTTCAGAAGTATGTAATGTAAAGAGTGCAGGGATCAGGTGTATGTAATGTACAGAGTGCAGGGTTCAGAAGTATGTAATGTAGAGAGTTCTGGGATCAGGTAAATGTAATGTACAGAGTGCAGGTTTCAGAAGTATGTAATGTACAGAGTACAGGGGTCAGAATGAATCAAAGTAAAGGCTGGATGACCACACTCTGTTAACACCTTTTTGAAGACGTTTTAAAAAATTCTTCTGGTACAAAGACATCAAAGGCACAGGATTAATGAAAAGCTAACATGTTTCACACCACTATGGGGTGCTTAGTCAAAACTGGGGTCAGAAGTATGCAATGTACAGAGTGCAGGGGTCAGGTATATATATTGTACAGTGTACAGGGTTCAGAAGTATGTCATGTACAGAGTTCAGGGATGCATTCATAATTGACTGTATCAGCGACCCCTGTCACTAAGAAAGTAGGAGCAAGGCTCATTATTGAAAGAACTCTTGACCTTTTTTTTTCTTCTAATGCCAGAGATTTCACAAAACATATAAACATGAAGCAATTTTATATATTGCAGTTCTACCCAAACAGGGTTCAAAAGTATGTAATGCACAAAGTGCAGCAGTCAGGTGTATGTAATGTACAAGGTGGAGGATTCAGAAACCATGCTGTTGGGCAACATTTTCACTACAATAGAATTTCCCTCCTATCTTACCACTATGCTTTCATCCTCCCCCTTCCTTGCCACATGCCTTCCACCCTCCTCATCCCTCCACAGTGCCACCTACTCTCACCCCCCCCCCCCCTATGCTCTACCACAGCATCAACCCTCGGTCATTGCACCTCCTACCCATTTCATGGTGAAAACATTTGTCAGTTGGCTCACCCCCGCATCCTCTGCAACACCTTCCACCCAAACCATGCTTCCATCACAATACCTACCACCCACCCGACAGCACCCCTTTAACCACCAGCCTCAACCTCTGTGCTGCCACAATGCCCCGGCATCTTCTGCAGCACCTCCCACCCAAACTGCACCTTGCCCCCCCCCTCCCAGTCATAGCACCTTACCACCCATTTTATCCTCCTTCACAGGGCACCTCACACCCCTGACCAAAGCACCTCCCAGCCCCCTCTCCCCACAAAATCTTCTACAGGCCATGCAACTCAATAGACCCTGCCACAGTGCCCCTTCCCCACCAACCTCACCCACTTGGTCAGAGAATCTCCCACTCACTTTTCTTCCTGGTAAGAATATCTGCCATGCACAGTACCTTCCACCCAAATGACCTCCCTTCCACAGAATCTAATGCCGCGTACACACGACCGTTTTTCACAATGTGAAAAATGTCTTTTTTTTTAAATGTCATTAAAAACGATCGTGTGTAGGCTCCAGCACATTTTTCATGACGTGAAAAATGGGCATTAAAAATTTTGAACATGTTCTATTTTTTCGCGTCGTTTTTAACGTTGTCGTTTTTCACGTCGTAAAAAATGGTCGTGTGTAGGCTTTAACGACGTGAAAAAAACGCGCATGCTCAGAAGCAAGTTATGAGACGGGAGTGCTCATTCTGGTAAAACTAGCGTTCGAAATGGAGATAGTACATTCATCATGCTGTAACACACTAAAAAGCGCGAATCGTCTCTCACCAAACTTTTACTAACACGAAATCAGCAAAAGCAGCCCCAAGGGTGGCGCCATCCGAATGAAACTTCCCCTTTATAGTGCCGTCGTACATGTTGTACGTCACCGCGCTTTACTCAAGCATTTTTTTTTCACGATTGTGTGTAGGCAAGGCAGGCTTAACAATAATCGTGTTAAAAAAAACATAGTTTTTTCTAGTCCATTAAAAATGGTCGTGTGTACGCGGCATTACACTTACTTTTACGTACTCCTCAACCATTAACTGCCACCCCTTTCCCAGTTAAAGTGCCTCCCATCCACTTTAACCTCCAGTCAAAGTCTCTGACACTCATCTCATCCCCCCATCACAGCGTCTCTCCACTCAAATTCTGCTCCACCGATACAGCTCCCCCATCCAACAAAGCATGTCCCACCCACCTCACCCCTTTTGTTTATAGCCCCTGGCACACACCTATACACCTCATCTGAAAAAAAGAAGGAAATAAACTGCGCTAATGTGACAAAAAATAACCCGTAAGTACACGGGTATATAAATGTTGCTAGTGAAGCAAATGTGAAGCTGCGACTTGCTGTGTAACATCAAACAGTGAACATAAATAAGAAAAAATTGTGCTAAAACCTTGTGAAACATATGTAAACCAGTGAAGACATGTGCTAGAATAAATTACAAAATGAACAATCCCCATGTGCTATTAATGAAAAAACATTGGAAAAAAACATTGGTTGCATTCAACAGAAAAAAGTCTATAAATCAGGTGAATAGATGGAAAGGAATCGCATCTGTAACCAAAGCAAGAGAAAGAATCCTCCCCCACCAGTGTGAAAGTCCTTAGATGGTATATTCAAATATATCACAGATGAAAAGTGACAACCCATCCACTGAAATCCTCCACCGACAGAGCACACAGATCTGCTTACCAGATCCCGGTGGTCCCTTGATTATAGGGGACCCCAGGTAGCATATAGATATACAGAAACTGCTGGGCTTAACTGGATACAAACAGCCTGATAGGGATCATCTCCTCATCTAAATACTCCAAAGCAGTGGTGGCCACATTACATGGGTATGGAAAAAGACAAAAAATGCCTCGATCGTGTAAAACCTTTTAAATCTTTAATATATATAAAAAAATGTACACACTAAACACTCATAATTTTGCAGTGATTAGAAAGCCTTGAGTCTGCTGTACCGGCCAAATACATGCAGACAGAACCGTCCGTATAGGGAATCCGAGCAGTCCAGGAGAGTGACGCCAATGTGCCGCTCGTTCCGCCCTACTATTTTCGTGAAAAATCACGTCTTCAAGGGGCACGGGCGGCACACCGCATCACCCTCCTAAATACACCACAGCGTCGGAACCAAGCCTCCCTCTCGGTGCGTGCGCGCACGCGCAACGCCATCCCGAGGAAACCAAGCTTTGCTTCAGAACGCAACCAGCGGCTCGCGCGCACGCGCGCCACAACACCAAGGGAGCCAAGCCTCGTTCTAGACCTCCACTCACTGGTAGAATAGGAGCCAAGACTTGATCCGTAGTTAAAATGTGCCCCTATCAGGCTGTTTGTATCCAGTTAAGCCCTGCAGTAGGGATGAGCTTCGAGTTCGAGTCGAAAACTCATGATCGACTCGAACATTGCCTGTTCACCTGTTCGGCAAACAACGAACAATTAGGGGTGTTCGCGGCAAATTCGAAAAGCCACGGAACACCCTGTTAAAGTCTATGGGAGAAATCTAAAGTGCTAATTTTAAAGGCTAATATGCAATGTATTGTCCTAAAAAGTGTTTGGGGACATGTATCAATGCAAAAAAAGTTTTAAAAACGGACGTTTTTTCGGGAGCAGTGAATTTAATAATGCTAAAAGTGAAACAATAAAAGTGAAATATTACTTTAAATTTCGTACCTAGGGGGGATGTAAAGTTAGCATGTGTAATAGCGCATGTTTCCCGTACATAGAACTGTCCCTGCGCAAAGTGTCATTTCTGAAAGAAAAAAAGACATTTAAAACTGACTTGCGGCTATAATGAATTGTCAGCTCTGGCAATTCAGAGAGAATTCATTCATAAAAATAAAAAAAATTGCGTGGGGGTCCCCCCAAATTCCATTACCAGGCCCTTCAGGTCTGGAATGATTATTAAGGGGAACCCCGCCGTCAATTTAAAAAAAAATGACGTGGGGTTCCCCCCAAATATCCATTCCAGACCCTTCAGGTCTGGTGTGGATTTTGAGGGGAACTCCACCCCAAATAAAAAAAAATGGCGTGGAGTTCCCCCAAAAATTTACACCAGACCCCTTATCCGAGCATGTTAACCTGGCCGGCCGCAGAAAAGAGGGGGGGACAGAGTGCGCCCCCCCTCTCCTGAACTGTACCAGGCCACATGCCCTCAACATGGGGAGGATGTCCCCATGTTGATGGGGACAAGGGCCTCATCCCCACAACCCTTGCCCGGTGGTTGTGGGGGTCTGCGGGCGGGGGCTTATCAGAATCTGGAAGACCCCTTTAACAAAGGGGACCCCCAGATCCTCCCCCCCCATGTGAATTGGTAATGGGGTACATTGTACCCCTACCATTTCACAAAGGAAGTGTAAATAGTTGGAAAAAAACACACACACACACCGTAAAAAAAGTCCTTTATTAATAAAAAAGAAAGAAAAAAATCCAGCGGTGGTAATCTACTCGGTCCCAGCTCCCTGCTCCAACGTTGTCTGTATCCAGCGACGGGTGATCTCCGGTCCAGTGATGAGAAGATCCATCCATTCAGAGCGCAGCCACGCCGACCTCCTCTCTTCGCTGGACACAGCCCAGCAAATGACTTGGCTGAAGCTGTGACATTTTTTATATAGGGGAGGCGGGGCCACCCGTCACGTGACCCCGCCCCCTCTGACGCAAGGGGGAAGACTGGGCTTCCCCAGTGACGTAGCAGAGGGTGCGTCAGAGGGGGACGTGTCTAGCAGAGAGAGGAGGTCGGCGTGGCTGCGCTCTGGATGGATCTTCTCATCCCTGGACCAGAGATCACCTGTCGCTGGATACAGACAACGTTGGAGCAGGGAGCTGGGACCGAGTAGATTACCACCGCTGGATTTTTTTTCTTTTTTTTTAATTAGTAAAGGACTTTTTTTTACGGTGTGTGCGTGTGTTTTTTCCAACTATTTACACTTCCTTCGTGAAATGGTCGGGGTACAATGAACCCCATTACCAATTCACATAGGGGGGGCCAGGATCTGGGGGTCCCCTTTGTTAAAGGGGTCTTCCAGATTCTGATAAGCCCCCCGCCCGCAGACCCCCACAACCACCGGGCAAGGGTTGTGGGGATGAGGCCCTTGTCCCCATCAACATGGGGACATCCTCCCCATGTTGAGGGCATGTGGCCTGGTACGGTTCAGGAGAGGGGGGCCGCACTCTGTCCCCCCCTCTTTTCTTCGGCCGGCCAGGTTAACATGCTCAGATAAGGGGTCTGGTGTGAATTTTTGGGGGAACTCCACACCATTTTTTTTTTAAATTTGGGGTGGAGTTCCCCTTAAAATCCACACCAGACCTGAAGGGTCTGGAATGGATATTTGGGGGGAACCCCACGTCATTTTTTTTTAAATTGACGGCGGGGTTCCCCTTAATATCCATTCCAGACCTGAAGGGCCTGGTAATGGAATTTGGGGGGACCCCCACGCTATTTTTTTTTTTATGAATGAATTCTCTCTGAATTGCCAGAGCCGACAATTCATTATAGCCGCAAGTCCGGTTTTAAAATACTTTTTTTCCTTTCAGAAATGACACTTTGTGCAGGGACAGTTCTATGTACTGGAAACATGCGCTATTTCACATGCTAACTTTACCCCCCCCCCCCCAGGTACGAAATTTAAAGTAATATTTCACTTTTATTGTTTCACT
Source organism: Rana temporaria (assembly GCF_905171775.1). Lineage (NCBI taxonomy): Eukaryota > Metazoa > Chordata > Amphibia > Anura > Ranidae > Rana > Rana temporaria. The sequence continues at coordinate 318,962,854 of NC_053489.1, forward strand.
TTTAGCATTATTAAATTCACTGCTCCCGAAAAAACGGCCGCTTTTAAAACTTTTTTTTGCATTGATACATGTCCCTTGGGACAGAACCCAGGTCCCCAAACACTTTTTAGGACAATAACTTGCATATTAGCCTTTAAAATTAGCACTTTAGATTTCAAATGTTCGAGTCCCATAGACTTTAACGGGGTTCTAAAGTTCACACGAACATTTGGTGTGTTCGCAAGTTCTGGTGCAAACTGAACAGGGGGGTGTTCGGCTCATCCCTACCCAGCAGTTTCTGTATATCTATATGCTACCTGGAGTCCCCTATAATCAAGGGACCACCGGGATCTGGTAAGCAGATCTGTGTGCTCTGTCGGTGGAGGATTTCAGTGGATGGGTTGTCACTTTTCATCTGTGATATATTTGAATATACCATCTAAGGACTTTTACACTGGTGGGGGAGGATTCTTTCTCTTGCTTTGGTTACAGATGCGATTCCTTTCCATCTATTCGCCTGATTTATGGACTTTTTTCTGTTGAATGCAACCAATGTTTTTTTCCAATGTTTTTTCATTATTAACACATGGGGATTGTTCATTTTGTAATTTATTCTAGCACATGTCTTCACTGGTTTACATATGTTTCACAAGGTTTTAGCGCAATTTTTTCTTTCTAATACACACCTCATCTCCCCCATCCCCCACTATGCCTCCTACTCACTTCACACCCATGCTCTGCCACAGCGCCTCTAAAACCCCCACATCACCAAGGCTTGCATCCCTCTGGTAACAGTGCCTCCCACCCACTTCAACCCCCTGTCAAAGTACAGTGGGGATCGAAAGTTTGGGCACCCCAGGTAAAAAATTGTATTATAGTGCATAACGAAGCCAAGGAAAGATGGAAAAATCTCCAAAAGGCATCAAATTACAGATTAGATATTCTTATATGTCAAAAAAAGTTAGATTTTATTTCCATCATTTACACTTTCAAAATTACAGAAAACAAAAAAATGGTGTCTGCAAAAGTTTGGGCTACCTGCAGAGTTAATATTTTGTACTGCCCCCTTTGGCAAGTATCACAGCTTGTAAACGCTTTTTGTAGCCAGCCAAGAGTCTTTTAATTTGTGTTTGAGTTATCTTTGCCCATTCTTCCTTACAAAAGTCTTCCAGTTCTTTAAGATCTCTGGGCTGTCTGTCACGCACTGCTCCACAGAGGCCACTTAACAGTGCCCCTCACTTGCCTGCCTTAATCCCCCCATTAAAGCTTCTCCCAGCCCCTCACACATGTGCTACAGTGCATTCTATCCAAATCACCCCCTGACCACAGTGCCTACCACCCACCTTACAGCACCACCCAACCACCAACCTTCATGTGCCAGTTACCATGCCTCCTATGCAGGTAAACTCCCCAGTTAAAGTATCTGATACCCACTTTATCCTAATCACTACAGTGCCTACCACCCAAATCATCATCTTCCACAACAGCACCTCTCAATCTCCACTTTTTCTGCCACAGTGCCTCCATATTCCTCAACTCACAACATTCTCCAGTACAATGTCTGCCATTCACCTCAGAGCACTCCAAAACCATCTACATGCCACCAAGGCAACTCTTTCCACCCAAATCAGTGGTCATCAACCTTGTCCTGCAGGGCCCACTAACAGGCCAGGTTTGCAAGATAACTGAAATACATCACAGCTGATATCATTTGCTCCTCAGCGATTGTAGTATTCTAGACTGCATCTCCCCAAGATAATACATAAAACCTGGCCTGTTAGTGGGCCCTGCAGGACAGGGTTGATGACCACTGACCCAAATCACCCACCACCACAACATCTACCACCCACCTCCCAGCACTCATTCAATCAGCCTCACTGCTCACCCCTGCTCTGCCAAATGCCTTGACTTCCCCATCACATCAGCGTCCATCTCAAAGGGCCCGTCACCCATTTCACCCCCCTGGTCAAAACGCCTCCCAGCCACCTCACCCCTCCCCCACCACGTCTCCTACAGCACCCCCATCCAATTCACCAGACCCTGCCAAAACACCATACCTCACCCCCTTATCACAGCATCTGCCACTCACTTCACTCCCCTGGTAAAAAAAAACTGGCATCCACCTAACCCCTACAAAACAGTACCTTCCACCCAAATCAACCCTACACCACAGAACACCCGTCAAACACCACCCCACCCCCAAGTTACAGTACCTCCCACCCACTTCAACCCACGTGTCAAAGAACTTGACACCTCATGTCCCCTCCACAGCTCCCACCTTCCACTCAAATAACCCCCCACCACCACAGCTTCCACCTCCATCAAAGTGCCTCCCACCCACTTCACTCCAGTTTAGAGACCCCCACCCCCTGCCCAGTCTACTTCTCTGTCCTCTATAGAACCCCTCCATGCAGTGGAAACCCTGACAATGAACTTGTTTTGTTATATCTGTTCGATAATTACAAAATAAATTACCTGTTAATCCTGCCAGAAAGCCTGAGGGGTCCTGTGCTGTCTGATACACTTTTTTTTTTTTACCATCTACCATCATGTTTCTAAAATGTGGAAGGAGGGCCTACACAAACATAGAGACAACATGCAAATTCTATGCAGACTGTGTCCTGGCCGAGATTCAATCCATGGATCCCAGTGGTGGAAGACATAAGTGTTCACCGCAAAGCCATTGTGTTGCCCAATGTTCCATATAATCTATTTCAAATCTAAAAGGTTTTAAACTAATCTCAAAAGCAAAAAAAAAAGGGCCATGTACACTAAAGTGTATCTAAATCCAGCAAAAACTTAATATATTGCAGCTTACTTGTCCTTAGCCCAAGTGGTTGCATTGATGTTTTTTTTTTCCTTTACTGTCATCCACTGATCCTGCCAGTACTATTCTTCCTGTCCTAAGGTGACAATGTTCACTCACTGTACTGTATCTATGGAAGAGAAGCATCACACTAGGATGCTTACTTCTGATTTGTACAACAGAACATCGCACTCCTCCTCTCCTTAGCTTAAAGGAGGACGTGTTCTGTAGTTCACAGAAGAGAAGCAAGGCCTTCCATTTCAAATCCCTTAAAGCCTAAACTATAGTTGTATTTTAAATGTTAGGAAAATGGTATACACAGACATACGCACACATCCACTGCCGCCAAATGGGCTCTTTAAACCTTAACTTTGCACAAGTTGTTTGCTGTTTTCAGTCTTGCACCTGTGCTCTTGATCCTGATACTCATTCTGATTCCATGATTGACATGGCTTCCACATGACCTTGCTTTCAGATTACACTTGTCTGCTTTGTTTGTTGTCTATCTGTGCTACCAACCTTGACTTGGATTACTGACTACACTCCTGCCCAGCAAATTCGTACCTCACTCATGACCAACCTTGGCCTGTCTCTGACTCTGATCATGCCTTTAACTTTGTGTCTTACTGCTCAGCTGCTACTTGACCAGACTTGGTACCCATTCCTAAAAAACAAAAGCGATGTGTATCCCATATGACAACCAAATGGTGTGATGTAGTAATTATCCTGAGGAGACACTCCCCCAGTGCTGGGGGTGTTTGCCGTAACCAAAACTACTGAACAAATATACAAAAACCTGGGTAAGAGCCTAAAGAGGAGAAGGCTAACCCCAGGGCAGAGGCTACTATTGGCAAATTATGGGCTATACTCAGAATATGCAAATATATCAATAATTTATTAAAGTACTACAAAACATGATAAAAAATAGTCTGCTGTGGAAGTAGACAACGTGGCAGAGCAAATATATGGAATAATATGCTACCGCATAAGCGGAAAAGCTGATGTAAGACTCACGAACAAAAAACAAATGACAAACATATAACAATGAACCCAGACAGTCCCGACACTTTAGTGTTGCCTCTGTGGTGGTTCACCTAGGGGAGAGACCCCTGATCGGGTTGGATCAGTGTGGTACTATGGCAAAATAGCCTAGTTGTTGGTGAGCAAACCACAGAAGTGACACTGCGGGGGGGGGGAGCAGGCTATGATGGAGATTGCCCTGAACATCTATAATTGTTGCACGTTTGAAAACAACTAATCTTGATTGGTACGATGGACATAAATGGAGCCCACCAATTTGGTGAGTTGTGTCCCGTGTGGCAGATTATCCAAATCTACCAGTAAAGGAAATTCAGGGTATCAAAAGGACTTTAGGAACTGTAGTTCTGCTGCTGCAGAGTGATGGTCAAACCAGGCTGGTTATGAGAATGCATAGTCTTACTCTTAAATACTTGTTGTTAAGGGGAGCCAAGACAGTTCCTAAGCAAGTACACAGTTCCTGTATGGAGATTCCTGAATGAGCAAATCTGTACTTGTCAGACTAGATGCCGTTTGAGAAGATAATCAGAACGGGCTTACCAGTTGCATGAATTGCAAAGTAGACTATGACAGAGCTCTTCAGGTTTGCATGCAGGGGTTGTACTCAGTCCTCTGGTAGTCCTGGTAAATAGGGGGACATACCAATGAAGGTGAGACTCTCGGATAAGCAGGTGACTCCGTGGGTCTAAATGCCGTGTGCTGTATCATAGGCAGTTGTCTGCAACAGTAAGCGCGGAGCCAGCAGTTATCCTGGAGAGTCCTTCAGTCACGGATGCTTCCTCCGACACCCGCCCCCAGTTGGAAGGAGGGGTATGTGAAAGTGTCTGGAGTCTGAGCGTGATGACGTCATGCTGCTTATCCGAGAGTCTCACCTTCATTGGTATGTCCCCCTATTTACCAGGACTACCAGAGGACTGAGCACAACCCCTGCATGCAAACCTGAAGAGCTCCGTCATAGTCTACTTTGCAATTCATGCAACTGGTAAGCCCGTTCTGATTATCTTCTCAAACGGCATCTAGTCTGACAAGTACAGATTTGCTCATTCAGGAATCTCCATACAGGAACTGTGTACTTGCTTAGGAACTGTCTTGGCTCCCCTTAACAACAAGTATTTAAGAGTAAGACTATGCATTCTCATAACCAGCCTGGTTTGACCATCACTCTGCAGCAGCAGAACTACAGTTCCTAAAGTCCTTTTGATACCCTGAATTTCCTTTACTGGTAGATTTGAATAATCTGCCACACGGGACACAACTCACCAAATTAGTGGGCTCCATTTATGTCCATCGTACCAATCAAGATTAGTTGTTTTCAAACGTGCAACAATTATAGATGTTCAGGGCAATCTCCATCATAGCCTGCCCCCCCCCCCCCCCGCAGTGTCACTTCTGTGGTTTGCTCACCAACAACTAGGCTATTTTGCCATAGTACCACACTGATCCAACCCGATCAGGGGTCTCTCCCCTAGGTGAACCACCACAGAGGCAACACTAAAGTGTCCGGACTGTCTGGGTTCATTGTTATATGTTTGTCATTTGTTTTTTGTTCGTGAGTCTTACATCAGCTTTTCCGCTTATGCGGTAGCATATTATTCCATATATTTGCTCTGCCACGTTGTCTACTTCCACAGCAGACTAATTTTTATCATGTTTTGTAGTACTTTAATAAATTATTGATATATTTGCATATTCTGAGTATAGCCCATAATTTGCCAATAGTAACCTCTCCCCTGGGGTTAGCCTTCTCCTCTTTAGGCTCTTACCCAGGTTTTTGTATATTTGTTTGGTACCCAACCCTGCCTTTTATTAAATTTGGTACATTCTCAGTGTACTACCAGCTGTACTCCTGCTCACCAAATACAAGCAATCTCAATTTTCAGTCCATGCTGTCAGCACCCTGGCACTTGTGCCTTTCCTTCACCCTTACCTACCCTGTCACAACTTCCAGGGGTGCTTGGACAGGAACTGTGAAAGAGACCACCCCGTCATCTCAAGCTCCATAGACATATATACGTGAAAATTAATGAGATCCTCCCAGCCATCTAGTCCTCTGTGGCTTTCTTTACCATCCCAGGAAGCACATGCAGTAAGTCAAGTACTGTTACAAATTATTTCTCTTGCAACACGACCTATTTTTCAGAGCAGGCCTGGACAGTGAAGCTTTCCAGGAGCACACGGATTACTCTTAAATTTGGCTCTGCTTAAAGCTTTCCAAGAGCACAAGGATTATTCTTCAAACTGGCTCTGTTTGTCAACGCTTCTAGTTTCCCCAAAATATTGTTTATCTCCATGGAGCCAGTACCTTGAAATGTATCTGTGGCAGACTTTTGGTGGTACTAAGCATAGTAAAGCATGAATCTGCTGCATTGACCATTAATGTTGGGTTATGTGTACCTGCCCTTGGTGCTTATGGATTCCGCAAGGCCAATCTGGGTGCCTCAGGATATATAAAGATAGTTATTAGTACCATTTGGGCTATCATTTAAGGAAAAACATTTGTAAATGGAGTAGAAGGAGAAGATGAGTGAGGCTTAAAAGGTACATAATTTTTCTCCTATCATGCCCGTCTATTCTGACTGTCCATTTAGCACAGAGAAAAATAATTCTTACTTAAATCCTGTTCCCTCCTCAGTGATTCGAGAGCTCAGATGTTTGTATTATATAAGTTCCTTTTGTAAACTCTATTAAACCTATTAAATGAATACATTTTGACTGTGAAGAGTCTAAAGGGCCCTTTCACACGGGGCGGATCAGTACTGATCCGCCTCCGTGTGTCCGTAAGCTCAGTGGGGATCGCTCCGTATATCTCCACTGAGCCAGCGGCTGACAGGGCGGTCCCCGCACACTCTGCAGGGACCGCCCTGTCATTTCTCCGCTCTCCCCTATGGGGGGATCGGATGAACACGGACCGTGTGTCCGTGTTCATCCGATCCTATCCGCAGACGGAAGAAAAAATAGACATTCTTCCGTCTGCAAAATCGGATCTTTGCGAAGGCGGGTGATTACGGGTGTCAGCGGATGTTTATCCGCTGACACCCGCAATCACATAGGGACCAATGTATGTCCCTTTTTCATCCGCAAACGGATGGATGAAGAAGCGAACATACGGTCCGCACACCTGAAAGGGCCCTAAAGGAAACCACAGATATAAATGAATTGCTTTCTATTGTGCCTGAGAGGTCAACCTGGGTAATAAATGTATTGCCGCTCTCTGACCCCCTCCATCACCCTCCAACCTGGTCAAACTCAGGGAAAGATCTAATTAGCTAGGTTACATATTTCCAATCAACTGTCGCCCTTATTTTTATTTTTTCAACCAAAGCCAGCTTTGTGGGCATCTGCTCAGTTCACTAGCATGGTTGCCTAGATTACACATGTGTGCATATTTTTATTAAAGTGGAGCTCCTGTTTTAAATCTTAAAAAATGTACCTGATCTAGGAATCAGGCAGATGGTCATCTATGGTGACCACCTCCCGATCTCGCATCTGCGCAGTAATGACACCGCGGGGCACAGTTGATTGGCGAATATCAGATTCATACATATTTTCATTTTAATCTTGGGTGGAAAATCTGTGAGTTTTGAGTGAACTAATATGAATCATGAGTGAACACATTGATAAACTCTTTAAAGTTAATGCCTGGGCAAAATAAAAAAATAAAACATAAACTGTACATCTCTGCAATACCTGAATGTTCCCCCTGTTTTAGTCCTTTAAAAATGATGCAAGTGCAAAAGAATAATTGGTGATTCTGCCATAAATGCTCTTAACCTAATATTTGTAGCTGCTAAAACCATCTCTGCTGCACTGAAATCCCAACTAGCGTGGTCAGTCATGCCTGCTGTACTACAGAACTCCACCTATTCCTCACCCTAACTGCCCCTCTACATGCCCAAACATTAATTCCATGTCTAGCAAACAATGCCATTGCCTTAACTCCCATGAGCCTTCCCATTCACTGTGTGTAGGGTAATGACTCTCTTGGAAGATGTATTTCTGAGGGTATGCCATCGTCAGTAGTAACTGACCTCTCAGTAAAAAAAATCTGTTTCTCACTACAGAAAAATTATAGTAGAAAAAAAATAATGCCAGGATACTTTCTTTAAGAAGAGGGGGAGGTTTCATCATGCCCTGGGTCACTGATAAGGCAGTGCGGCTAGCCCTGCTGTATAGGGCTCAGGCCCCATCAGTTCAAAATTGGGGCCCAAGCACCTGCTAAGCAGGACAGCTGGCTGTACTGCCTTATTGCTGACACTTGTGACTCTTTGTAATAGAAGTTCACCTTTTTTTTTTCTAAGCTCCAATATAGCATAAATGTACTTATTTTACAGAAAATAAAAAGATTTCTATTCATCCTACACAGTCCTTACCTCAGTGTTTAACTTCTCCATTAAAGCGGTAGTAAACCACAAAAAAAAAAAATTCTAGCAAAATGGTCCCCTGCAGGATAATAGCATAATGAGCATGCTAAGAAACATTTGTACGCTCGAAAACGGTCGGGTGGACAAATGTCCGCTGGAAACCTGTCCGCTCGGCTGTACAGACGAAACATGTTCGGTCGTCTGTACGGGGCCTAAGAGTTTAAAGCATATCTATGGTCAAAATGTAAATCATATCCAGCATTTATGTCCACATTGTGTTTCAATTTTTTCAGCCATAAATATGGTTAGGTGGGTAAGTGTATTGCCATCTATAGCATTTAATTAACTGTTTATTTATTTATTTATTTATTAGCTATAAATCAACCTTTTTTGGATATAAAAAAGAATCATGTCAAGACTATCAATACCATCTATGTGTGTGAGCCAGAATGTTATTATCACAAAGCAGCAATGCACCATTTATAATTTTCCTAATAGAATGTGAATCATTGCCATTAGTCAGTAAGCACTGAAACTGTACATTCTGTTTCATTAAAGTGTCTATTTTCAGAAAGACGTTCATGCTTCCCAGAAATCACCAGGTCTCTTTGTGACTTTGTTGCTGGCAAAAGCAATTATTTCCACACAGAGAGACATCTGCAGAGTCAACATTTTGTATTGTAGTTCACTTGATGCCAAAGATAAAGCACAAACTGCAACCAGTAAGAATAATCATTTTTCTAGAACATAGCTTGCATAAAATGTTTAATGAACGTCTGTCTGTACTAGGAGAATTTCAGAGGCTGGCTTTCTGAAAATGCTAGTTGCCTAACTATTTGGCTCAACACTTTCACCGACCCTGAAAAAGAACGCAAACCAGGAGAAGACAGAAGTCGGAACTTCTAATCTGCATATTCGTTTTAGAAACTTAAATAAAGTTATTTGAAAACTGTTCCATGTACAGTACAGACCAAAAGTTTGGACACACCTTCTCATTCAAAGAGTTTTCTTTATTTTCATGACTATGAAAATTGTAGATTCACACTGAAGGCATCAAAACTATGAATTTACACATGTGGAATTATACATAACAAAAACGTGTGAAACAACTGAAAATAGATTTCATATTCTAGGTTCTTCCACCTTTTGCAGCAGACACATCTCTAGAACTGTTAAGAGGAGACTGTGTAAATTAAGCCTTCATGGTAGAATATCTGCTAGGAAACCACTGCTAAAGAAAGGCAACAAGCAGAAGAGACTTGTTTGGGCTAAAGAACACAAGGAATGGACATTAGACCAGTGGAAATCTGTGCTTTGGTCTGATGAGTCCAAACTTGAGATCTTTGGTTCCAACCCCCGTGTCTTTGTGCGACGCAGAAAAGGTGAACGGATGGACTCTACATGCCTGGTTCCCACCGTGAAGCATGGAGGAGGAGGTGTGATGGTGTGGGGGTGCTTTGCTGGTCACACTGTTTGGGATTTATTCAAAATTTAAGGCATACTGAACCAGCATGGCTACCACAGCATCTTGCAGCGGCATGCTATTCCATCCGGTTTGCGTTTAGTTGGACCATCATTTATTTTTCAACAGGACAATGACCCCAAACACACCTCCAGGCTGTGTAAGGGCTATTTGACCAAGAAGGAGAGTGATGGGGTGCTGCGCCAGGTGACTACCTCTTGAAGCTCATCAAGAGAATGCCAAGAGTTTGCAAAGCAGTAATCAAAGCAAAAGGTGGCTACTTTGAAGAACCTAGAATATGAAATATATTTTCAGTTGTTTCACACTTTTTTGGTATGTATAATTCCACATGTGTTAATTCATAGTTTTGATGCCTTCAGTGTGAATCTACAATTTTTATAGTCATGAAAATAAAGAAAACTCTTTGAATGAGAAGGTGTGTCCAAACTTTTGGTCAGTACTGTATGTGTTAAGTATGTTAGTCTCACTTCACAAGGCTTACACACCTTGATAAGGACTCTTATGCCGCGTACACACCATCACTTTATGTAATGGAAAAAGACGACATTTTCTGTGAAGTAAAAAACTACGTTTTTGAAACTTCAATTTTCTAAAACGACGTTGCCTACACACCATCATTTTTTTACAATGCTCTAGCAAAGCGAGGTTACGTTCACCACTTTTTTCCATTGAAGCTAGCTTCTGGGCATGCGCGGGTTTAAAAACGTTGTTTTTTGCTACACACAGTGATTTTTTGTGAAACAAAAAACGACGTTTTGAAAAACGACACATGCTTCAATTTTTTTTTGTCATTTTTCACAAGACATAAAACAACGTTTTCCCCCACACACGGTCATTTAAATTGACGTTTTAAAAAACGTCATTTTTTTTCATCACATAAAGTGATGGTGTGTACGCGGCATTACTTTCCCTGACTTCAATAAGATCACATGGCTAAATCAAATACCCTTATCCTTGTGTTCATGTGCTCCTTAAAGCGGAACTAACCCACCTATCCTTTTCAGCCAAGGAAGCTGCCATCTTAGCCTCTGTGCAATCTGAAGTTATCATGGTGGTACATGTGTGATTAGCTATGACACCGCCATTTGATGACTTGACAGTTCGGTTGAAAGATAACATAAGCACACCAGTAATGGTAAGGCTCCACAGCAGGAGTGAGCTCTCAAACCCTGAGCTCAGAGCTTTAGGGGAAAGAAAGATCAATGACAATAAATTTGAGAAAGAGCTCACGCCTGTGACGGAGGAGGTGAGCACTAATCTCTAGGCCTTACTTAGCAATGTCCTAGCATTGTCCTGGGAGTTTTCAGGTTAGGCTTCTTGAGGTACGTACATGGTCTACAATTATCACAAGGGCATTAGTCAAACCTGTCCTCACGCTCTGGGACAAGGTGTGCATCTTATCAGTTGGTGAATACCTGTGCAAGAATTCAGTCTCCATACAGGTTGTTTATCCCTCCTTGGAACTTGCAGGTAGTGTTGTTCATGCTGTCTTAACCGCCTTTCCTTCTGGATGAAGCATCCTCAATCTGTACCATAACCCTGAATCAGTTTTTCTTACAGCTGTCATTTCAAGAAGAGGGCATTGAATATCCAAACCTTAGGCTGTAATCCACAATATTTCTGCCGTTTCCCAGATAAAGATATAGGGTAGTCCCAAAGACCCTTCTTCAGCATAGTGCAAAGATGTGCAAACCTTTTCATCTAAATCAGGAAATTCTTTTGCCAGCATTCCAGAATGAGGTCACCGATTTACCTCATGCTTTGGATGTTGGCGCTATGTTGAAGTATATTGAGCTAATTACTTACAGAAAATCAGACAACTTGTTCATCATTCCTGCCTGTGCCAAGAAAAAGCTTTCTGAGACCTAGCAAGATTTCATTATGATCAATTTGGATGGCTTATCTGGCATACAAAATGAATCAGCATAATAATCTTAAGGCTCACATCACCAGAGAAATGTATTTTTCATGGACAGAATTCAGAGTTGCATCTCCAGAAGTTACATAGTTACATAGGGCCTGATCCACAAAAAGCCGGCGTAACTTAATTTTTCCCGTTTAAGTTACACCGCGGTGAGCGGTGTAACTTAAATCCGTCCGGCGCAAGGCGTTCCTAATCTAATGGGGCGAGTCCCATTTAAAATTAGGCGCGCTCCAGCGCCGGACGTACTGCGCATGCTCCCGACGTTATTTTCCCGACGTGCATTGTGCGAAATTACGTTACGCCGAGTTTTGTGAATCGCGCCGGGTCAAAAAAGTTGCGTCGGAAAAAAAAAGATGCGGCGGGAAAAAAAAAATGTTAAAAAAAATTTGACAGCGTCGCGGGAAAGAAGGGTCTACTTTTACATGGTGTACTAACGTTACACTTTGTAAAAGCAGCCCTAATTTTGCGACAGCAAACTAATACTTACGGAGAAAAAACGAAGCGTAAAAGCTTTGTGGATCTCCGTAAGTGCTAATTTGCATACCCGACGCTGGATTTCGACGAGAAATGCCCCCAGCGGCGGCTGCGGTACTGCATCCTAAGATCCGACAGTGTAAGTCCCTTACACATGTCAGATCTTCTGCCTATCTATGTGAAACTGATTCTGTGGATCAGTTCCATAGATAGAAACAGGGATACGACGGCGCATCAGTAGATACGCCGGCGTATCCCTTTTGTGGATCAGGCCCATAGTTACATAGTTAGTCAGGTTGAAAAAAGACACAAGTCCATCCAGTTCAACCACAAAAAATAAACAAACAAAATAAAAAACACAGTACAATCCCATACACCCAACTCCATACCCACAGTTGATCCAAAAAACCCCAGCAGAGCATGATCCAATTTGCTACAGCAGGGGAAAAAATTCCTTCCTGATCCCCCAAGAGGCAATCGGATTTACCCTGGATCAACTTTACCTACAAATCTTAGTACTCGGTTATTTTATGTACATTTAGGAAAGTATCCAGGCCTTTCTTAACCACTTGACCACTGGGCACGTAAACCCACTTAATAACCAGACCAATTTTCAGCTTTCGGTGCTCTCACAATTTGAATGACAATTACTCAGTCATACAACACTGTACCCAAATGAAATTTGCGTCCTTTTTTTCACACAAATAGAGCTTTCTTTTGGTGGTATTTAATCACCGTTGGGTTTTTTATTTTTTGCGCTATAAGAGAAAAAAGACTGAAAATTCTGTAAAAAAAAATAATTTTTCTTTGTTTCTGTTATAAAATTTGGCAAATTTAGTATTTTTTCTTCATTCTTTTGCATAAATGTGAAAGATGAAGTTACGCCGAGTAAATAGATACCCAACATGTCACCCTTCAAAATTGCACACGCTCGTGGAATGGCGCCAAACTTTGCTACTTAAAAATCCCCATAGACGACGTTGCAGGGTATTGTGGGGTATTGCGGAGTATTGTGGGGTATTGCGGAGTATTGTGGGGTATTGCAGGGTATTGCGGAGTATTGTGGGGTATTGCGGGGTATTGCGGGGTATTGCGGAGTATTGCGGGGTATTGCGGGGTATTGCGGAGTATTGCTGGGTATTGCGGGGTATTGCGGAGTATTGCGGAGTATTGCGGGGTATTGCGGAGTATTGCGGGGCATTGCGGAGTATTGTGGGGCATTGCGGAGTATTGCGGGGCATTGCGGAGTATTGCGGGGTATTGCAGAGTATGGGGGCATTGCAGAGTATTTTGGGGTATTGCAGAGTATGGGGGCATTGCAGAGTGTGGGGGCATTGCAGAGTATGGGGGCATTGCAGAGTATGGGGGTATTGCATAGTATGGGGGCATTGCATAGTATGGGGGCATTGCAGAGTATGGGGGCATTGCAGAGTATGGGGGCACTGCAGAGTATGGGGGTAATATTGCAGAGTATTGCACAGGGAGGGAGGGATGGATCTGTGACTGCATGTGTCACAGATCCAGCCCGCAGCAGCAGCAGCAGCAGTCATTGGACGGAGCGATCACGTGGTAAACCAGAGACTGGTAAACCGTGTGCGCGCCCCACAGGGCGCGCGGGAGCGCGATTCTAGGAGGACGTACATTGACGCCCTCCTAGAATTAAGCAACCGCCTTGTAGACGTATTTCGTCTATAGGGCGGTTGCTAACTGGTTAAAGCAATCTACTGAGCTGGCCAGAACCACGTCTGGAGGGAGTCTGTTCCACATTTTCACAGCTCTTACTGTGAAAAAACCTTTCCGTATTTGGAGGTGAAATCTCTTTTCCTCTAGATGTAAAGAGTGCCCCCTTGTCCTCAGTGTTGACCGTAAAGTGAATAACTCAACACCAAGTCCACTGTATGGACCTCTTATATATTTGTACATGTTGATCATATCCCCCCTAATTCTCCTCTTCTTAAGAATGAATAAATTCAGTTCCTCTAATCTTTCCTCATAGCTGAGCTCCTCCATGCCTCTTATCAGTTTGGTTGCCCTTCTCTGCACTTTCTCCAGTTCCCCGATATCCTTTTTGAGAACTGGTGCCCAAAACTTAAGTGCATATTCCAGATGAGGTCTTACTAATGATTTGTACAGGGGCAAAATGATATCTCTCTCTGGAGTCCATACCTCTCTTAATACAAGAAAGGACTTTGCTCGCTTTGGAAACCGCAGCTTGGCATTGCATGTTATTATTGAGCTTATGATCTATCAAGACCCCCAGATCCTTCTCCACTACAGATCCCCCCAGTTGTACTCCCCCTAGTATGTATGATGCATGCATATTCTTATTCCCTAAGTGCATAACTTTACATTTATCAACATTAAACCTCATATGCCACTCAGTCGCCCAATTAGACAGAGCAGTGAGGTCGGCTTGTAAATTGGCGACATCCTGCAAGGACGTTATTCCACTGCATAGCTTGGTGTCATCTGCAAAGACAGACATTTTACTTTTGATCTCAGAACCAATATCATTTATAAATATATTGAAAAGTAAGGGTCCCAGCACTGAACCTTGGGGTACACCGCTGATAACCTTGGACCATTCAGAGTAAGAATCATTAACCACGACTCTCTGAATTCTGTCTTTCAGCCAGTTTTCTATCCATTTTACAAACTGATATATCCAATCCTGTAGACCTTACCTTACACATGAGCCGTGTGTGCGGAACTGTATCGAACGCTTTTGCAAAATCCAAATATATCACGTCCACAGCCACGCCTCTGTCCAGGGTTTTACTTACCTCTTCATAAAAGGAAATCAGGTTTGTCTGACAACTTCTGTCTTTCATGAATCCATGTTGTCTGCTGCTTAAATAGTTTTTTTCCAGCAAGAACTCATCCATGTGGTCTTTTATTAAACGTTCCAGTATCTTCCCAACTATAGAAGTTAGACTAACAGGTCTATAGTTGCTTGGTAAAGACTTTGAATCTAAAAGGTCTGTCATTGGATTAAAATTATTTCAGCATTTCCCTTACTTGTTTGGCATGCTATGTCCCATGTTTATGCTGTCATGCTTGTATCAGAAAAACTGAAAATTGTATACTTACCTATCAATTCCTTTTCCTGATGTTTAAAGACCAACTCTGGGAAATTTTTAAATTATTGATTGTTTAGGTCTGGGGAAAAAAAGATCTATTTACTGAATCCCCCGCTCCTCCGAGCTCCTAGACTGGTCCCTGCAGCATCTGCTTCCCCGGTGCTCCAAGGTCCTGACATCATAAAGACCAATGAACGTCTTACATTGGCTGTGATGATGCCAAGGGGCAGTCGATTACTGAAGCGTGTGGGAGTACCATCTGCTGGGGGAGTGGAGGATCAGGTAAGTAAAAGAGCTTATTCTCTCTCCTAGACTAAAGGACCAGTTAACGATTGCAGTGCTGGCTCAGTCCCACTGCAAGAGAAATCATGACAACATACAAAACCCTCCCAGCACTTTGCATTAAATATTGCATTTAGAATACTACCTTGTAGTTGGTATTTCATGTCCAGGGTTTTACTTACCTCTTCATAAAAGGAAATCAGGTTTGTCTGACAACTTCTGTCTTTCATGAATCCATGTTGTCTGCTGCTTAAATAGTTTTTTTCCAGCAAGAACTCATCCATGTGGTCTTTTATTAAACGTTCCAGTATCTTCCCAACTATAGAAGTTAGACTAACAGGTCTATAGTTGCTTGGTAAAGACTTTGTTCCCTTTTTAAATATGGGCACCACATTGGCCCTGCGCCAATCCAGTGGTACTATTCCTGTCTAGAGTTGAGCGGACACCTGGATGTTCGGGTTCGGTCCCGAACCCGGACTTTGAAAAAAAAGTTCGAGTTCGGGACCGAACCCGAACCCGGACTTTGACCCGAACCCGAACCCCATTCAAGTCAATGGGGACCCGGATATTTGACTACAAAAATGGCTCTAAAAAACTAAGGGAAAGGGCTGGAGGGCTGCAAATTGCAGCAAAATGTCGGGAAGAGCATGGCAAGTACTCTGGAAATAAATGTGGATAGGGAAATAACTCAAAATAATCTAAAAAAAATAAAAATAAAAAATATAATGTTTTTGACCTTGGAGGACGAGGTCCATACAGTTTTGTTCAAAATTATTCAACCCCCCAATGCTGTAAAGGGTTTTAGGAAATTTAATGAAATCCTACAATAGGGTGACCAGACATCCCCGGTTTCAGGGGACAGTCCCCAGATTGAGGACACTGTCCCCGGACAAAGTCTGTCCCCGGTTTTGTCCCCAGATTTTGTCACCTTATCCTACAAGGACTTCATAAACAACCATATGCAACTAAAATGATATCAATTGGTTTTGTAATACAGTAGTAAAGGCAAAATTCAAGGCAATGGGCACTGTTGAAACGCTACCTGGTCGTGGCAGAAAGAAGATGCTGACTTTTGACTGCTGTGCGCTACCTGAAGCATAGAGTGGAGAAAAGTCCCTGTGTGACTGCTGAGGAACTTAGAAAATATTTGTCAGATGTGGGTACTGAAGTTTCTGCTCAGACAATACGGCGCAGACTGCGTAATGAAGGCCTCCATGCCAGAACTCCCAGGCGCACCCCCTTGCTGTCTCCAAAGAATAAGAGTCGACTGCAGTATGCCGAAAGTCATGTGGGCAAACCACACAAGTTTTGGGATTGTGTTGTGTGGACTTATAAATCAAAATTACAACTGTGTGGGCCCATGGATCAACGCTATGTTTGGAGGAGGAAGAACAAGGCCTATGATGAAAAGAACACCTTGCCTACTGTGAAGCATGGCGTGGCCACCCAGTAATCAGCACCTGTCATAATGTGCGAAACACGCCGGTCATTGCGGAGACACTGCAGCATGTAATTGCTCATGTGCGCCAGGCTGCCCAGAGGCAACGAAAAGCTGTCCTCTGTGGGAGGTGTATCATCTGTGTCCTCTGTATCCCCCCCGCCACGCACCAGTAATGGCCATGAGCTGGTCTGGATGCCATCCTGCTGTGAACATGGTTCCTCCTCCTCCTCCATGTCTTCCTCTTCCTCATCCTCCACCGCGTCATCCTCCAGAACTGTGCCCTTGCTAGACAATTGTGTACCTGGCCTTTGTTGGTGCACAAACCCACCCTCGGAGCCACTTGTGAACGACTGCCCTGAAAGCCTTGGAAATGATCCTGATTCCTCCTTGTCCCACGTCCCTTATTTGACGGTTTCCTCATATTTCTCAAATTTAGGGTCTTGCCCTAATTTTGAGAAATTTTAAATACAAAAAAGTGTAAGCTGGTGAAATAGGCAGAGATTCACCTATATATTTATCCACCTATAGCAAGAAGCAGGAAGCCAGCACTAAACAATGTACTGCACAGACAGTATATCACAGGGGACAGGTGCAGTGCTGTTGAAATATACAGAGTCACCTATAGAGTGCTGACTCCCCTATAAAAAAAATATTTCAGGAACCTGTGCCTGCCTGACTATGTACTTGACAGAAACTCAGTATATGACAGGTGAACAGTTGTTGTGGCAGGTGTACTGTTATTGTAATATGCAGGCAGTCACCTATACAGTAATGACTGCCCCCCCCCCCCCCACAGAAATTATTTTATTTTTCTGAAAAATCTCACTGAGTATGGAACTGTTACTTGACAGAAACTCAGTATATGACAGGTGAATAGTTGCTGTGGCAGGTGTACTGTTATTGTAATATGCAGCCAGTTAGCTATAGATTGCAAACAGCCACTATAGATGAAGAAAATTCCTGAAGTATATAGCAGCACAGCAGATGTCAGAGGAATACAGTGCTTCTTGATATTTAAGAAACAAACTAAGACCTACAACTGTCCCTATGAGAATCAGCAGCAAGCAACCTTCCCCTCACATAACTGAAGCAGCCAGATACAATAAGATGATGCAGATCTCAAATGAATAAAGTGTCCCTCTTGAAATTTCTGGAGCAGTATCAAAGCACAGACCTTACACTCTCCCTAAAGATCAATCAGGATTCCTTTCCCTCAATAACTGAAGCAGCCAGATACAATAAGATGATGCAGATCTCAAATGAATAAAGTGTCCCTCTTGAAATTTCTGGAACAGTAATTAATCACAGCACACACCTAACACTCTCCCTAAAGAACAATCAGGAACCTTGCCCTCACATAAGTAGAATACAGCCAGATCACCTAACTTTCCCTAAGCAGCAGATTCCACCAGCCTTTCCCTATCTAGAGTAAAGCAGAGTGACGATCTGTGCTGTGTGCCTGTATCTAATATAGAAGCACGTCACATGATCGGTCACATGCTGCACTGGCCAATCACAGCCATGCCATAAGTAGGCATGGCTGTGATCAGATTACAGTCACAGTTGTAAAAAGAAAGGCGATTGGCTGCCGTGCCGCGCACCAAATATACCCGAACCCCGAACAAGAACCCAAACTTTTTCCAACTATTCGGGTTCGGGTCCGGGTTCGGGAAAAACCCAAAGTCCGTACCGAACCCGAACTTTACAGTTCGGGTTCGCTCAACCCTATTCCTGTCATTAATGAGTCCCTAAATATTAGATACAGTGGCTTTGAAATGACAGAGCTCAACTCACCTAGGATCCGTGGATGGATGCCATCAGGTCCAGGTGCTTTATCCACCTTTATTCTGTCTAAATATTTCTGGACCATATCACTTTTGAGCCATTGTGGATTTGGGGCTGTGTCACTCCCACCCCCATTTTGGACATGAGCTCCCCCATGCTCCATTGTATACACAGAGCTGAAGAAAACATTTAATAAATTTGCCTTCTCTTTGTCCCCAGTCACCCACTCTAGATTATTTTGTAAGGGGCCTACATGCTCGGACTTCACCTTTTTACCATTAATATATTTAAATAATTTTTGGGGTTTGTCTTACTATCTTTTGCAATCTGTTGTTCATTTTAAATTTTTGCATCCTTGATTTCCTTTTTACATATCCTGTTATATTCTTTGTAACATTTAAACAACACTAGTGTTCCTTCATTTTTATATTTTTTAAAAGCTACTTTCTTATTGTTTATAGCTTTTTTAACTTTGACCGTGAGCCACATAGATTTTATTTTTAGCCTTTTAAACTTATTGCCCATGGGAACATACTTTGCAGTGAGGTTCCACACAGTCTTTTTGAAGAATTCCCATTTCTGTTCTGTGTTCATCGGGGGCCAATAGTCCCTCCCAGTCCAAGTCCTGGAGAGCAGCCCTCATCCTTGGAAAATTTGATCTCTTAAAATTTAGGGCCAAATCCACAAAGACCAGGCGTAACGGCGAAATTCTAATTTAAGTTACACTGCCTTAAAATTTCTACCTAAGTGCCCGATCCAAAAAGCACTTACCTCGAAATTTCTGGCCGTGTAACTTAAATTCCGCCGGCGCAAGGCGTTCCTTATTTCATGGGGGCGATTCCCATTTAAATGAGGCGCGCTCCCGCGCCGGCCGTACTGCGCATGCTTGTGACGTCATTTTCCCGACGTGCATAGCGCGAAATTACGTTACGCCGGGCTTTGTGGATTGCGACGGGTCAATAAAGTTGCGTCGGGAAAAAAAAAAAGATACGGCGCGAAAAAAAAATTCAAATTCGACAAAAAAAAACGCGTCGCTAGACAGAAGGGTCTGCTTTTACATGGTGTACTAACTTTACACCATGTAAAAGCAGCCCTAATTTTGCGTATGCAACTTAATACTTACGGAGAAAAAACGAAGCAGAAAAGCTTTGTGGATCTCCGTAAGTGCTAATTTGCATACCCGAGGCGGCATTTCGACACGAAATGCCCCCAGCGCCGGATGCGGTACTGCATCCTAAGATCCGGCAGTGTAAGTCCCTTACACATGCCGGATCTTCTCCCTAACTATGGAAAACTGATTCTGTGGATCAGTTCCATAGTTAGGAACAGGGATACGACGGAGTAACAGCAGTTACTCCGTCGTATCTCTTTTGAGGATTTGGCCCTTAGTGTTTTAATATTTCCTGTATGTATTTCTTGCTTATAGTTAACATTAAATGAAATCATGTTATGATCACTGCTACCCAGGTGTTCCTTTATCTGAACATTAGTAATAAGCTCTGCATGTTTTGAGATTATCAGGTCCAACAGAGCATCATTCCTAGTTGGGGCCTCAATAAACTGCACCATAAAATTGTCCTGCAATAGGTTTTTAAATTTTTGTCCTTTAACTGTCCCAGAAGTGCCATTAATCCAGTCAATTTCTGGGTAGTTAAAATCCCCCATTATTATCACCATCCCAGCCCTTGCAGCCCTTTCCATCTGTGCAAGGAGCTGAGTCTCCACCTCCTAATTAACATTGGGTGGTTTATAACAAACTCCAATGATTAATTTTGAACTACGCACATCTGTATGCAGTTCCACCCATAATGCTTCAGCCTCATCACACCCTCCATCAACCAGATCCTCTTTCATGCTTGCTTTGAGGTCACTTCTCACATAGAGACAGACCCCTCCACCTTTCCTTTTTACCCTGTCTTTCCGAAAGAGAGCATAGACAGGAATAATAATAGCCCAGTCATGTGAGGATTGAAGCCAAGTTTCAGCAATACCGATTACATCATAGCTCTCCTCATGCGCCAGAGCTTCCAACTCACCTGTTTTGCTTGGCAGACTTCTGGCATTGGTGAACAAACACTTAAATGTATTGTTACATTTTTCTCTGGTGTTTTTCATATAATTTATAGTAGTACAAATGGCACTATTATTTCCAATGGCTGTTTGCAACATGGGAACTTTCTTGTCACCTGCCATAACCCTCCCCCCATCTATCCCCATTCCACTCTCCATTAATGTCTGACCCCTAGCTGACCTGTGTGCCCAATGTAATTCTAGTTCATGGCAGCAACCTGGTCCACACAATGCATGTTCTGGCCCACTACAAAGCCAATCCTGCAGGGCTGACCACAGTGGAGCTTGGTTGTTTATTTCTAAGGGAATCTAAAAGGTCTGTCATTGGATTAAAATTATTTCAGCATTTCCCTTACTTGTTTGGCATGCTATGTCCCATGTTTATGCTGTCATGCTTGTATCAGAAAAACTGAAAATTGTATACTTACCTATCAATTCCTTTTCCTGATGTTTAAAGACCAACTCTGGGAAATTTTTAAATTATTGATTGTTTAGGTCTGGGAAAAAAAAGATCTATTTACTGAATCCCCCGCTCCTCCGAGCTCCTAGACTGGTCCCTGCAGCATCTGCTTCCCCGGTGCTCCAAGGTCCTGACATCATAAAGACCAATGAACGTCTTACATTGGCTGTGATGATGCCAAGGGGCAGTCGATTACTGAAGCGTGTGGGAGTACCATCTGCTGGGGGAGTGGAGGATCAGGTAAGTAAAAGAGCTTATTCTCTCTCCTAGACTAAAGGACCAGTTAACGATTGCAGTGCTGGCTCAGTCCCACTGCAAGAGAAATCATGACAACATACAAAACCCTCCCAGCACTTTGCATTAAATATTGCATTTAGAATACTACCTTGTAGTTGGTATTTCATTTATTGTATAACAAGTCCTGTGATTGGTTGGGGGGCAGAGCTACACATCAAGCGCTAAAGCACCAGGAAAGGAAAATTACCAATAGGTAAGTATACACTTTTCTGTTTTATATTCAGTCCTCTGAAGGTTCCTGCTCTACACCATAGTGATTTTATGGTTTTACCACAGGTTAACTTTAAGTCAACAAGACGCAATCATTTTTTAGTCCAGCTCAGGACATATGCAAGAACAGTTCTGCTTTTAAAAAGATTCAGAAATGAATCAGGTAAGCTGACAATAGCAGAAGTATCTAATTATATGCTTCTGCTGTCATTTGCTTACCAGGTTCATTTCTGCAGCTTTGTAAAAACTTCTTGGTTGTTTTTAAAGATATAGGCCCGGATTCAGAAACGCCGTCGCATCTTTACGCCGATTCACAAAGAGAGATACGCCTGAAAACATGGCTTCAGCCGTCCGACGTAACTTGCCTACGCCGGCGTATCGTGGGCGCATAGTTACGCTTCCATTAAAAATATGCAAATGAGTAAGATACGCCGATTCACGAACGTACTTGCGCCCGGCGTATCAATATACGTTGTTTACGTAAGGCGTATGACCGGCATAAAGTTACCCCTGCTATATGAGGCGCAGCCAATGTTAAGTATGGACGTCGGAACAGCGTCGAATTTTACGTGGTTTACGTCGTTTGCGTAATTCGTACGTGAATGGGGCTGGGCGTAGTTTACGTTCACGTCGAAAGCATTGAGTATTTGCGACGTGATTCTGCACATGCACACTGGGATACGTCCACGGATGTGGCATGCGCCGTTCGTTCGGCCCCTCATTTGCATGGGGTCACGGTTCATTTTAATAAAACACGCCCACTGCCAACCTACTTTGAATTACGCGGGCTTACGCCGGCCCATATACGCTACGCCGCCGTAACTTAGGACGCAAGTTGTTTCTGAATACGGAACCTGCCTCTCTAGGTTACGGCAGCGTAGTGTATATGAGATACGCTACGCCCGCCCAAACTTACGCGATTCTTTCTGAATCCGGGCCAGGATGTGCTAAAGTTTGTCCATTTTTAATGAATTTTTTTTTTGGCTGTAACTGGAACTGAAGTTAAAAATGCTTACCTTAGTTCCAACGATCCAATGCCCTCAAAGACCCTCTGGATTGGCTGGCATGGGATAACATCACTCCTGTGCATGCATTCATCCCACAAGCAATGTGTCGAAATGTAAGCTGAGTTCCACATACACAGCTCTGTGTATATTCTGCAGGGGATTAGGAACAGTCAGGCAATTTTATTGCATAAGAAGTATTGCATGCCTCTTCTGCAATAAAGACCCTGCTTGTTTGCAATTTTTTTTTAACTATAGTTCCACTTTAAGCATCATCTACAGTAAACATAATTGTTGATAAAAGTCTATCTATCTATAGCTGCAGGCATTTTTCTTGGCCCAGAATAAATAAATTCTAAAGAAAACGTTGCCCTCTTGTGGACAATAAATATATTTACAATACAAGAAAAAGTCTTATGATTTAGTACCAGTTCAAAAAAACGCACTGGACTGCATGTGGTGTGAACTGGCCCTAATAAAATGTCAGTGTATAGTAAAGTAGGTGGTAAGTAGTCTTTTATATTGTTCATGGAAATATAAAGAATTGCATGAACAATATAAAAGGCTATTTACCACCTGATGACCACAGCTTTTTTTGCTGGAGAGCTGGAATTTCTTTTTTTTCCATTGAGAGATGTGAGCATATATCTCACAATTTTCTGAGATGGCAAAGAGAGACACAATTTAGCACAAAGAATGAATAGCTAAACCCACATGAGATTATTTCATCAGTGTTTCCTTCATAGTGGCTATTTAAAATAATGGGATAATAAAAAGGTCTGTGTGAAATGTGGCAGAAATCTGCTGATTCTTGTTGTTGTTTTTGCCACCTGTGAGTGGCTAGCTGCGACCGACCGCTGAACCTATACACTTTCATGACAGGTCACCAGTGGCTGCAGCTATACTGTACATGGCTGTTTGCACAGCCAGTGATTACTTGTTGTGACTGCTGCTGAATGCACACAAAGTGTGATCGCTGGCTTTAAGAACAGCCACGGATGGCTGCCACCCCCGGCAACCTGACATAAAAGTGTATGGGCTCGGCGGCCACAGCTAGACGCTCGCAGGTGGCATTTTCAAATCGAGTGAGAAGGAAGTCTTTTGTCTTGTGTAACTTTGTGAGTTGGAGCTCACACAAGGTTGGTGTTGGTTTCAACCTTCCAGTTTTGTTTTTTGCCAAAGCTTATTTGAACAAGATAAAGTTAAAAGCCGATTGGCTACCATGCACAGCTGCACCAGATTTTTCACTCTCAGCAAATTAACCCCAGTATGTGTACCCTGAGCCTAGGATTCAATTAGTTCCACAAGGACACAGGTATCAATCAGAAGATGAACATTGGGACTCACAGGCATAATATTTTGTGTAGAGCCACATACAATATGTACCACAACTGCTTTTGAACCTACCCACACCAACAATTTGGCTTAAAACATTTATTTAATTTTTTTTACTATTGTTGCATTAGAATATGATTGTGGCTAGGGGTTATACTCTACTGCCACCTGGAAACCTAGACAGAATTCATCGCACAATGTGCTGCGGAACCTCAGCTTTTCCAAAGTGTCAACATTCAGCATAAAAAGAGATATAAGTGGCTATTTGTAGATTAAGCGACTTAGATCAGCAAGTATTACATGAAACTTTTACGCATTTTTTCATACATGGGGTGCTTAATATTAAGACTTCCAGTTCTCTTCATTCTAAAATGTGGACCATGTGATATTTTTTTAACTTACCAGAGGTTTCCTCAAGTTTTCACAAAGGGCATTCATGGCATGCCCAAACTTCCATCACTGATCTCTATAGGCACATAATTGTGGCACCCCAAGCAACAATACTCATCTTTTACACAGAACGTTTTCTTATCCTTGTGTATAAATAACCAAATTGTGTAGGAAACAACAGTATTTGTAGGAATGGGGAAAAATGTATGAAAACTGTATAGGAAGACTTCCTTGCCTTCACCATCTATAGACACACGCCTACTGCACTTAATTATGATAAATGATAAATGTATGGATATACACATACAAGAGACATGAGTCATACAACAGCCTGCTTTCATGTTATGTGAGGCATGTTTCCATCAATGTGTCTGTTCCATTAAATATAGCAAACAGGAATCCTAGTGATTCAAAATAAGAACATGAAGGAATACATAGTCAATAGAGGATATCTCACATCGTACAAGTGTACAGCACTGCTGTCATTACAGAGAATCCATAGCTTATTAATAAAGTGCAGGCGCTTAAAGGACTACATTTATGTAGTTGCCCCCAGGATTCCACAATATTTTCTGATAGGGTCAAAGTTGGCCTGAACCTACCTTTTGTCAGAAATCTATACTGTATACATAAACATTGGACCACTAGGGTTGCACCGATACCGATAGTGGTATTAGTGCCGATACCAAGCATTTGCACAAGTATCGGTACTCGTGAAAATGCTCCGATATCTGAAACCGACACTTTCAGGCTCGGTTCTTTCAGCTTAAATGTAAAGAAAAAAAAACAGCAATTATCGGTTGTTAAGGAGTGGGAATGCCACGTCTTTAACAACCGATAACTCATTCAGCTGTCAGCGGGCAATGTTTATTAACAACATTGCTCAGCTGCTGAAATAGAAAGATAAAAAGAAACATTGTTTCTTTGTGTAGCTTTCTGTTTCTTCATCCACAGATCAAAAGGATGAACATCCCTCGGCAGATGAGGTTTCAAACAACCTGTTAAGTAAAAAAAAAAATTAAACGTTCCTCTGTATTAAACCAATTAACACTTAATTTACTTCAATCAGCCCTAATTAACTCCATATTATCCTTTAATTATTTTCCTGTTGTTTTTTTGTTCACTTCTATTTTATAAATCATTAATAATTTTAACTTTATTTTTGTTTGTTTTGTTCGTTAATGTTTTTACATCTTTAACATATATTTACATGTTTCACATTGGAAAAAGCACAAAATTTAAGAAAAATCTATTTATTTCATTTGTACATAACTTTTCAATGCTTTGTACAATTGCTAACAGCTGAAGTGTAAACAAAACAGTTGCGTTAGGCACCGGCAATTGGTTTTGGCAAGTACTAGAAAAAAAAAGTATTGGTACTCGTACCCATTGTAAAAAAGGGAAAATTGTTATCAAATACTTACTGTAATTTTCCTTTCCTGGCCCATCCTCACATCGGTACACAACGGGCTAACACCTCCTCACATGACCACCTGTATCTAGCTGACTATAAAGACAGCCCCTCCCCCAACTAGGATGTTCGATAACTTAGCCTGCAACAGGTCAATAGGAAGGGAGTCCTGTCCTTAAGTGAGGATGGGCCAGGAAAGGAAAATTACAGTAAGTATTTGATAACAATTTTCCCTTTTCCTGGCCCACCTCACGTCAGTACACAACAGGATATACCCAAGCTGATATAGGGCGGGAGAGAACAAATGAAAAGAGACACTGACAATCAAAAAAGAACAAATTGATCTCTCATGTCCAAAACTTGCTGGTCGCATATTTAGCTTGTAAGGCTAAATGAAGGCCGCACCAGACCCTCAAGCAATCCTGGCATAACTGCCCCAAAAGGCTGCCACCCCTCTAGTCAAATAGGCTTGCAATTGTTGCAGAAAAACATACTTCCTGCATGCCAATCTAATCACCCTGGTAACCATACCTCACAAATTTGAGATGGGAATGAGGGACACCTATCAGCAAAAGCATGCAGGCACCGGACACACCCCCTTAAAAGGAGAATTGTACAAAAAAAACAAGGATTGGTTAAACCCACAAGTGCCTTTTTTTTTACACACACACACACACACACACACACACACATCACTAATATTCCTTTATATTGGTTTTTAGAAATTGGATGAAAGGTTTAGTGCTGGAAAACACTTTTTGATAGATAAAAAGTGCATTGTATAGACATCTATATAGATCAGACTAAAATGAGGGACAAATAAGGAGGAATGAGGGACAGAGGGACATTGGTCCAAATCAGGGACAGTCCTTCAGAATCGGGGATAGTTGGAAGCTATGCTGGTAACCCAAGAGTGGATGACTCTGATGGGCCTGATGGCTAAATGAAAAAATTGTACACTTTCCTCTTTTGACCAAGTACACTGTTAATAACTCAACCATGTGTAAGAAAACTGAAGTCTTCCTGCTGTGCACTCAGTGACTCTCATGTGAAACTCAGAGGGACCACTTCCAAGTTTTTCTGGAAACTGGATACCACTTTAAAATTGAACTTTGGAGTTAGACGTGGTATCCCTATCTCTGGTAAAAGGAACAGGAAAAAAGACACTAAAGGGCCTTTGCAGGAAAGTGTTGCAATCTTCAGCATCCTTCCATCTGAAGTAGTTGCTGTCAGGAGAACTAGTTTTACCATGAGGTACTTCAATGGAAATGAAACCTATTGTAGCTCTCAGATTCAAGCCTAAGTCCCACAGAGGGAACAAGGATTTCCCTCAAGGTCATATATAGATTGTCATCTGAAAGAAGCATCTGGTCACTGGCTTTTGCACCAATCTGCAGCCTGTGAAAAGATAAAGTAATGATCTGTATCTTAACTGTAGTTGTATGCCAGACCAACCTCTAGCGCTAACTGTAAAACGTCAAGGATGTTGGCTAGAAGGGGAAACGCAGGAGAGAAAGCTTTTGATGAGCAAACAAAACAAACCTCTTTCATATCCTCTCCTATGTATTGTTCATGGATGATCTTCTGGTCACCAAGGTCTGAACAACCTCAGATGAGAATCCCTGCACCTCTAGTGTAGCCTATTCCATGGCCAGGCTTTTAACAGTAGTCTTATTGGATTGGGTGCTGTTACTGACCTTGCCATGAAAGATTTCATTCGACCAGAGACAAATCAGACAGAAAATTCCATGGCACTGTGAACATATCTTGTATGATGGAGTCTTTGCATTGGTATCCTGCTGCAAATATCAAAGGCTCAGTGAAGTCTCCCTGAGAACTACTGCCGGGATGCCCTATAGGGCAAATATTGGTATGAGGCACTTGTAGAAAAAATATTCTACCTAACCAATAATTCGATTTTGCTTCCCTGGCAAGAAGGCCAACCTCAACTAAGTGGTTCTTATTTGCAAGATGTAACAAGAAAATACTTTTGATGTCCTCTTGTCAGGCAAGGTATCCAGTCTTGTTGTCAACCTTACTCAGCCCCCTGGAAGAACCTGAAAGGCTTGCAATGCTACAAAAGATTTCCTTCCATTCAAGATACCTGGGGAGTCTGCGTTTTAAAAGCTTTCCAATGGCCTTACACATCTCGTGGGCTGAGCGGTATGTCACCGCAAGAAGCACAGTGCCAATGTTCAGAATTCCAGCGCAAAGATTTTCTGATCCATAGACAGCTCAGCTCATGGGTTAAAGAAGGCAACTTGAAAACGCCTTCATGTGCCCGCTGGCCAAAGGTACTACCACTGCCAACAAGATCCTCAAAAAGATTCCTGGGGCTGTGCCCATTCTGTAAAAGGCAGACACCTGAACTGGAAGAGACATCTCGCCACCACAAATCTCACACGCCTCTGGTGCTCGGCATTGATTGGTACATGGAAGTATGAGTCGGCCGGTTGATTAATACCAACTGGTCCTCCTGCTGAACTGTCCCGGCGACTGTCTGCATGGCCTCCATCTTAGACCACTTGGTGTATATGAACACATTTGATTCATTCAAACTGAAACAGGCCAGAAGGCTCCTGATTTAAGCACTAGAAAAACTGGGGAGAAAGGCCCCCAGATGATTCTATGTTTCCGGCATCACTGGCATGATGGCCTTGTAGCAGTATGAAAATCTTGCAAACATTTTTTTTCTTCCGAGATCTGTTGAACATAAATTAAATGAATTAAGTGTTTAACTTAGGAATTCTCCATTGTACTCCCACCTGTCCACTGGACCCTCCAGAAGGAGGCTGCAACCATCAATTTCACTTAGGCCCCCTGGTCCCAACCGGGAGACACTGGTTGGATGCAGCTTCAAAAAGACTTTCCAGGGGCGTGGCTTGGACATGAAACGGTGAAGACGTGTCTCATGTGAGCTCCGGCACTGGCACTGATTAAATTTGTGTATTGAAGCAGCATTTTTTACCCTCATCTATATGGCAAGTATGGGGAAGAGATCGGGAAAGACTCTGCCTAAAAAGGGTACCTCCAACAACTCTATCAAGAGATTTCTCGTGGCAGAACCGGAGGACTTCCTGATTCGCCTCGTGGGTGGGGCGCGGGCTCTGCCCCCCCACTTAGGCCTGAAAACAGGGGCCTTTTCCCAGTATCCTCCGGCAGCTCTGATGTTGAGAGGAGTCCGGCTAGACGTTCGGGAACTGTTGGCGCCAAGAACTCGCCTACAACTGCGGACCTTGCCTCTACGCTACTGAGTTTGGAAAGAACAATCAAGAAGGAGGTTTCGGCGGTGCGCATTGATCTCGCCCAAGCTCTTGAGCGTGTGGAAGACTCGGAGCTGCGGCTTGACAGACACGAGGCGGCCATCAGGGATTTACAGGCCATTACTCGCAACCTGGCGATTGCCCACAGAATGGCGTTATACAAGATCGAGGACCAGGAAAACTGGAACCGACGAAACAACATTCGTATCAGAGGGTTACCGGAGGCAACGAGAGATGAGGATTTGGCACCCTCCATACGGGGGAATTTTTAACGGCCTATTGGGTAACCCGGCAGATCATCCCTTGAAATTGGACAGGATTCATCGCGCTTTACACCCTCACAATCTGTCTTCAGATGTCCCTCAGGATGTTATTTGCAGGGTGCACTACTTTGAAGAAAAATAACTAATCATGCGGAAGGCGAGGGAAGCGGCCTCGTTGGAGTTTGATGGAGTAACCCTCTCCTTTTTCGCTCCACTGTGATATGTTAAATCTGCAGCCTGTCCTATAAGGTTTGGCTTCCTGCACCTTCTGAAGTTCAGTAGGCTTGAGTGAAGGATGGCGGCTTCCTCTTACTGGTCTGTGACCACGGTCCAGACTTTTCCTCCTGTCATTCGCTTAATTGCATTGTTCAGTGTTTGGCCAAAAAATAACCTCCCATTATAGGAAATGTCAAAGGCTTGTGTAGAAGTTCCGCCTGCCCTCCAGTGGCATAACCATAGTGCTCTTATAGCAGCGACTGAGTGCGCCAGCGCTTGCAATACGTCTACCAAAAGCATCAACTAGATTCAACTCCTTCTGGAAACTATGCCAAATCTTGTAGTTTCCTGTGTTGAATGCAATACCACTTCTGAAGTTTATATAGCAAATTTAACTCTGTTGCTGATTGACAGGGAAAATCTGTCACTGTATAGATTCTGTGCAAGTCTGATGCCACAATTACGTGTTTATTATGTTCCAGATGTGTTTCTGAATGAGTGTTCTTGATGTGTTTTGCCACTTTCCAGATGTGTTCCATACAGAAACAATGCAACATTCTACTTTTGTTGACTGCACTAGAATGCACTGTCATGGTGTGAACTAAGTAATTGGAATCCAAGTTAGACACTGTCCATGCATTCTTAATACAGAATAAAAACGCACTGGACTGCATCTGGTGTGAACAAGTCCACTTTCTCATCCATAGGATCTCTGAAGACAACCGAGTTATAAAAAAGGCAAAGACACTTACTGTTCCAGACACTAGAGGGCAGCATCCACCCCTGGAAGTGCAGCGCATAAACATACATCAGCCATCCTATTTGGATAAAGTTCCAAGAACATGTTACTGTAAATTGGTCTTCTGACGAGGTCTCGGTCATCCTTTATGAATAAGCGATCCACCCCGAGCATGCTGGGACTGTGACGTCATAAGAGGCCTATATAAATCGGTGCTGTCATGCTTGTATCAGAAAAACTGAAAATTGTATACTTACCTATCAATTCCTTTTCCTGATGTTTAAAGACCAACTCTGGGAAATTTTTAAATTATTGATTGTTTAGGTCTGGGAAAAAAAAGATCTATTTACTGAATCCCCCGCTCCTCCGAGCTCCTAGACTGGTCCCTGCAGCATCTGCTTCCCCGGTGCTCCAAGGTCCTGACATCATAAAGACCAATGAACGTCTTACATTGGCTGTGATGATGCCAAGGGGCAGTCGATTACTGAAGCGTGTGGGAGTACCATCTGCTGGGGGAGTGGAGGATCAGGTAAGTAAAAGAGCTTATTCTCTCTCCTAGACTAAAGGACCAGTTAACGATTGCAGTGCTGGCTCAGTCCCACTGCAAGAGAAATCATGACAACATACAAAACCCTCCCAGCACTTTGCATTAAATATTGCATTTAGAATACTACCTTGTAGTTGGTATTTCATTTATTGTATAACAAGTCCTGTGATTGGTTGGGGGGCAGAGCTACACATCAAGCGCTAAAGCACCAGGAAAGGAAAATTACCAATAGGTAAGTATACACTTTTCTGTTTTATATTCAGTCCTCTGAAGGTTCCTGCTCTACACCATAGTGATTTTATGGTTTTACCACAGGTTAACTTTAAGTCAACAAGACGCAATCATTTTTTAGTCCAGCTCAGGACATATGCAAGAACAGTTCTGCTTTTAAAAAGATTCAGAAATGAATCAGGTAAGCTGACAATAGCAGAAGTATCTAATTATATGCTTCTGCTGTCATTTGCTTACCAGGTTCATTTCTGCAGCTTTGTAAAAACTTCTTGGTTGTTTTTAAAGATATAGGCCCGGATTCAGAAACGCCGTCGCATCTTTACGCCGATTCACAAAGAGAGATACGCCTGAAAACATGGCTTCAGCCGTCCGACGTAACTTGCCTACGCCGGCGTATCGTGGGCGCATAGTTACGCTTCCATTAAAAATATGCAAATGAGTAAGATACGCCGATTCACGAACGTACTTGCGCCCGGCGTATCAATATACGTTGTTTACGTAAGGCGTATGACCGGCATAAAGTTACCCCTGCTATATGAGGCGCAGCCAATGTTAAGTATGGACGTCGGAACAGCGTCGAATTTTACGTGGTTTACGTCGTTTGCGTAATTCGTACGTGAATGGGGCTGGGCGTAGTTTACGTTCACGTCGAAAGCATTGAGTATTTGCGACGTGATTCTGCACATGCACACTGGGATACGTCCACGGATGTGGCATGCGCCGTTCGTTCGGCCCCTCATTTGCATGGGGTCACGGTTCATTTTAATAAAACACGCCCACTGCCAACCTACTTTGAATTACGCGGGCTTACGCCGGCCCATATACGCTACGCCGCCGTAACTTAGGACGCAAGTTGTTTCTGAATACGGAACCTGCCTCTCTAGGTTACGGCAGCGTAGTGTATATGAGATACGCTACGCCCGCCCAAACTTACGCGATTCTTTCTGAATCCGGGCCAGGATGTGCTAAAGTTTGTCCATTTTTAATGAATTTTTTTTTTGGCTGTAACTGGAACTGAAGTTAAAAATGCTTACCTTAGTTCCAACGATCCAATGCCCTCAAAGACCCTCTGGATTGGCTGGCATGGGATAACATCACTCCTGTGCATGCATTCATCCCACAAGCAATGTGTCGAAATGTAAGCTGAGTTCCACATACACAGCTCTGTGTATATTCTGCAGGGGATTAGGAACAGTCAGGCAATTTTATTGCATAAGAAGTATTGCATGCCTCTTCTGCAATAAAGACCCTGCTTGTTTGCAATTTTTTTTTAACTATAGTTCCACTTTAAGCATCATCTACAGTAAACATAATTGTTGATAAAAGTCTATCTATCTATAGCTGCAGGCATTTTTCTTGGCCCAGAATAAATAAATTCTAAAGAAAACGTTGCCCTCTTGTGGACAATAAATATATTTACAATACAAGAAAAAGTCTTATGATTTAGTACCAGTTCAAAAAAACGCACTGGACTGCATGTGGTGTGAACTGGCCCTAATAAAATGTCAGTGTATAGTAAAGTAGGTGGTAAGTAGTCTTTTATATTGTTCATGGAAATATAAAGAATTGCATGAACAATATAAAAGGCTATTTACCACCTGATGACCACAGCTTTTTTTGCTGGAGAGCTGGAATTTCTTTTTTTTCCATTGAGAGATGTGAGCATATATCTCACAATTTTCTGAGATGGCAAAGAGAGACACAATTTAGCACAAAGAATGAATAGCTAAACCCACATGAGATTATTTCATCAGTGTTTCCTTCATAGTGGCTATTTAAAATAATGGGATAATAAAAAGGTCTGTGTGAAATGTGGCAGAAATCTGCTGATTCTTGTTGTTGTTTTTGCCACCTGTGAGTGGCTAGCTGCGACCGACCGCTGAACCTATACACTTTCATGACAGGTCACCAGTGGCTGCAGCTATACTGTACATGGCTGTTTGCACAGCCAGTGATTACTTGTTGTGACTGCTGCTGAATGCACACAAAGTGTGATCGCTGGCTTTAAGAACAGCCACGGATGGCTGCCACCCCCGGCAACCTGACATAAAAGTGTATGGGCTCGGCGGCCACAGCTAGACGCTCGCAGGTGGCATTTTCAAATCGAGTGAGAAGGAAGTCTTTTGTCTTGTGTAACTTTGTGAGTTGGAGCTCACACAAGGTTGGTGTTGGTTTCAACCTTCCAGTTTTGTTTTTTGCCAAAGCTTATTTGAACAAGATAAAGTTAAAAGCCGATTGGCTACCATGCACAGCTGCACCAGATTTTTCACTCTCAGCAAATTAACCCCAGTATGTGTACCCTGAGCCTAGGATTCAATTAGTTCCACAAGGACACAGGTATCAATCAGAAGATGAACATTGGGACTCACAGGCATAATATTTTGTGTAGAGCCACATACAATATGTACCACAACTGCTTTTGAACCTACCCACACCAACAATTTGGCTTAAAACATTTATTTAATTTTTTTTACTATTGTTGCATTAGAATATGATTGTGGCTAGGGGTTATACTCTACTGCCACCTGGAAACCTAGACAGAATTCATCGCACAATGTGCTGCGGAACCTCAGCTTTTCCAAAGTGTCAACATTCAGCATAAAAAGAGATATAAGTGGCTATTTGTAGATTAAGCGACTTAGATCAGCAAGTATTACATGAAACTTTTACGCATTTTTTCATACATGGGGTGCTTAATATTAAGACTTCCAGTTCTCTTCATTCTAAAATGTGGACCATGTGATATTTTTTTAACTTACCAGAGGTTTCCTCAAGTTTTCACAAAGGGCATTCATGGCATGCCCAAACTTCCATCACTGATCTCTATAGGCACATAATTGTGGCACCCCAAGCAACAATACTCATCTTTTACACAGAACGTTTTCTTATCCTTGTGTATAAATAACCAAATTGTGTAGGAAACAACAGTATTTGTAGGAATGGGGAAAAATGTATGAAAACTGTATAGGAAGACTTCCTTGCCTTCACCATCTATAGACACACGCCTACTGCACTTAATTATGATAAATGATAAATGTATGGATATACACATACAAGAGACATGAGTCATACAACAGCCTGCTTT
This sequence comes from Rana temporaria, assembly GCF_905171775.1. NCBI lineage: Eukaryota > Metazoa > Chordata > Amphibia > Anura > Ranidae > Rana > Rana temporaria. The sequence goes on from NC_053489.1 coordinate 318,997,028, forward strand.
CATGTTATGTGAGGCATGTTTCCATCAATGTGTCTGTTCCATTAAATATAGCAAACAGGAATCCTAGTGATTCAAAATAAGAACATGAAGGAATACATAGTCAATAGAGGATATCTCACATCGTACAAGTGTACAGCACTGCTGTCATTACAGAGAATCCATAGCTTATTAATAAAGTGCAGGCGCTTAAAGGACTACATTTATGTAGTTGCCCCCAGGATTCCACAATATTTTCTGATAGGGTCAAAGTTGGCCTGAACCTACCTTTTGTCAGAAATCTATACTGTATACATAAACATTGGACCACTAGGGTTGCACCGATACCGATAGTGGTATTAGTGCCGATACCAAGCATTTGCACAAGTATCGGTACTCGTGAAAATGCTCCGATATCTGAAACCGACACTTTCAGGCTCGGTTCTTTCAGCTTAAATGTAAAGAAAAAAAAACAGCAATTATCGGTTGTTAAGGAGTGGGAATGCCACGTCTTTAACAACCGATAACTCATTCAGCTGTCAGCGGGCAATGTTTATTAACAACATTGCTCAGCTGCTGAAATAGAAAGATAAAAAGAAACATTGTTTCTTTGTGTAGCTTTCTGTTTCTTCATCCACAGATCAAAAGGATGAACATCCCTCGGCAGATGAGGTTTCAAACAACCTGTTAAGTAAAAAAAAAAATTAAACGTTCCTCTGTATTAAACCAATTAACACTTAATTTACTTCAATCAGCCCTAATTAACTCCATATTATCCTTTAATTATTTTCCTGTTGTTTTTTTGTTCACTTCTATTTTATAAATCATTAATAATTTTAACTTTATTTTTGTTTGTTTTGTTCGTTAATGTTTTTACATCTTTAACATATATTTACATGTTTCACATTGGAAAAAGCACAAAATTTAAGAAAAATCTATTTATTTCATTTGTACATAACTTTTCAATGCTTTGTACAATTGCTAACAGCTGAAGTGTAAACAAAACAGTTGCGTTAGGCACCGGCAATTGGTTTTGGCAAGTACTAGAAAAAAAAAGTATTGGTACTCGTACCCATTGTAAAAAAGGGAAAATTGTTATCAAATACTTACTGTAATTTTCCTTTCCTGGCCCATCCTCACATCGGTACACAACGGGCTAACACCTCCTCACATGACCACCTGTATCTAGCTGACTATAAAGACAGCCCCTCCCCCAACTAGGATGTTCGATAACTTAGCCTGCAACAGGTCAATAGGAAGGGAGTCCTGTCCTTAAGTGAGGATGGGCCAGGAAAGGAAAATTACAGTAAGTATTTGATAACAATTTTCCCTTTTCCTGGCCCACCTCACGTCAGTACACAACAGGATATACCCAAGCTGATATAGGGCGGGAGAGAACAAATGAAAAGAGACACTGACAATCAAAAAAGAACAAATTGATCTCTCATGTCCAAAACTTGCTGGTCGCATATTTAGCTTGTAAGGCTAAATGAAGGCCGCACCAGACCCTCAAGCAATCCTGGCATAACTGCCCCAAAAGGCTGCCACCCCTCTAGTCAAATAGGCTTGCAATTGTTGCAGAAAAACATACTTCCTGCATGCCAATCTAATCACCCTGGTAACCATACCTCACAAATTTGAGATGGGAATGAGGGACACCTATCAGCAAAAGCATGCAGGCACCGGACACACCCCCTTAAAAGGAGAATTGTACAAAAAAAACAAGGATTGGTTAAACCCACAAGTGCCTTTTTTTTTACACACACACACACACACACACACACACACATCACTAATATTCCTTTATATTGGTTTTTAGAAATTGGATGAAAGGTTTAGTGCTGGAAAACACTTTTTGATAGATAAAAAGTGCATTGTATAGACATCTATATAGATCAGACTAAAATGAGGGACAAATAAGGAGGAATGAGGGACAGAGGGACATTGGTCCAAATCAGGGACAGTCCTTCAGAATCGGGGATAGTTGGAAGCTATGCTGGTAACCCAAGAGTGGATGACTCTGATGGGCCTGATGGCTAAATGAAAAAATTGTACACTTTCCTCTTTTGACCAAGTACACTGTTAATAACTCAACCATGTGTAAGAAAACTGAAGTCTTCCTGCTGTGCACTCAGTGACTCTCATGTGAAACTCAGAGGGACCACTTCCAAGTTTTTCTGGAAACTGGATACCACTTTAAAATTGAACTTTGGAGTTAGACGTGGTATCCCTATCTCTGGTAAAAGGAACAGGAAAAAAGACACTAAAGGGCCTTTGCAGGAAAGTGTTGCAATCTTCAGCATCCTTCCATCTGAAGTAGTTGCTGTCAGGAGAACTAGTTTTACCATGAGGTACTTCAATGGAAATGAAACCTATTGTAGCTCTCAGATTCAAGCCTAAGTCCCACAGAGGGAACAAGGATTTCCCTCAAGGTCATATATAGATTGTCATCTGAAAGAAGCATCTGGTCACTGGCTTTTGCACCAATCTGCAGCCTGTGAAAAGATAAAGTAATGATCTGTATCTTAACTGTAGTTGTATGCCAGACCAACCTCTAGCGCTAACTGTAAAACGTCAAGGATGTTGGCTAGAAGGGGAAACGCAGGAGAGAAAGCTTTTGATGAGCAAACAAAACAAACCTCTTTCATATCCTCTCCTATGTATTGTTCATGGATGATCTTCTGGTCACCAAGGTCTGAACAACCTCAGATGAGAATCCCTGCACCTCTAGTGTAGCCTATTCCATGGCCAGGCTTTTAACAGTAGTCTTATTGGATTGGGTGCTGTTACTGACCTTGCCATGAAAGATTTCATTCGACCAGAGACAAATCAGACAGAAAATTCCATGGCACTGTGAACATATCTTGTATGATGGAGTCTTTGCATTGGTATCCTGCTGCAAATATCAAAGGCTCAGTGAAGTCTCCCTGAGAACTACTGCCGGGATGCCCTATAGGGCAAATATTGGTATGAGGCACTTGTAGAAAAAATATTCTACCTAACCAATAATTCGATTTTGCTTCCCTGGCAAGAAGGCCAACCTCAACTAAGTGGTTCTTATTTGCAAGATGTAACAAGAAAATACTTTTGATGTCCTCTTGTCAGGCAAGGTATCCAGTCTTGTTGTCAACCTTACTCAGCCCCCTGGAAGAACCTGAAAGGCTTGCAATGCTACAAAAGATTTCCTTCCATTCAAGATACCTGGGGAGTCTGCGTTTTAAAAGCTTTCCAATGGCCTTACACATCTCGTGGGCTGAGCGGTATGTCACCGCAAGAAGCACAGTGCCAATGTTCAGAATTCCAGCGCAAAGATTTTCTGATCCATAGACAGCTCAGCTCATGGGTTAAAGAAGGCAACTTGAAAACGCCTTCATGTGCCCGCTGGCCAAAGGTACTACCACTGCCAACAAGATCCTCAAAAAGATTCCTGGGGCTGTGCCCATTCTGTAAAAGGCAGACACCTGAACTGGAAGAGACATCTCGCCACCACAAATCTCACACGCCTCTGGTGCTCGGCATTGATTGGTACATGGAAGTATGAGTCGGCCGGTTGATTAATACCAACTGGTCCTCCTGCTGAACTGTCCCGGCGACTGTCTGCATGGCCTCCATCTTAGACCACTTGGTGTATATGAACACATTTGATTCATTCAAACTGAAACAGGCCAGAAGGCTCCTGATTTAAGCACTAGAAAAACTGGGGAGAAAGGCCCCCAGATGATTCTATGTTTCCGGCATCACTGGCATGATGGCCTTGTAGCAGTATGAAAATCTTGCAAACATTTTTTTTCTTCCGAGATCTGTTGAACATAAATTAAATGAATTAAGTGTTTAACTTAGGAATTCTCCATTGTACTCCCACCTGTCCACTGGACCCTCCAGAAGGAGGCTGCAACCATCAATTTCACTTAGGCCCCCTGGTCCCAACCGGGAGACACTGGTTGGATGCAGCTTCAAAAAGACTTTCCAGGGGCGTGGCTTGGACATGAAACGGTGAAGACGTGTCTCATGTGAGCTCCGGCACTGGCACTGATTAAATTTGTGTATTGAAGCAGCATTTTTTACCCTCATCTATATGGCAAGTATGGGGAAGAGATCGGGAAAGACTCTGCCTAAAAAGGGTACCTCCAACAACTCTATCAAGAGATTTCTCGTGGCAGAACCGGAGGACTTCCTGATTCGCCTCGTGGGTGGGGCGCGGGCTCTGCCCCCCCACTTAGGCCTGAAAACAGGGGCCTTTTCCCAGTATCCTCCGGCAGCTCTGATGTTGAGAGGAGTCCGGCTAGACGTTCGGGAACTGTTGGCGCCAAGAACTCGCCTACAACTGCGGACCTTGCCTCTACGCTACTGAGTTTGGAAAGAACAATCAAGAAGGAGGTTTCGGCGGTGCGCATTGATCTCGCCCAAGCTCTTGAGCGTGTGGAAGACTCGGAGCTGCGGCTTGACAGACACGAGGCGGCCATCAGGGATTTACAGGCCATTACTCGCAACCTGGCGATTGCCCACAGAATGGCGTTATACAAGATCGAGGACCAGGAAAACTGGAACCGACGAAACAACATTCGTATCAGAGGGTTACCGGAGGCAACGAGAGATGAGGATTTGGCACCCTCCATACGGGGGAATTTTTAACGGCCTATTGGGTAACCCGGCAGATCATCCCTTGAAATTGGACAGGATTCATCGCGCTTTACACCCTCACAATCTGTCTTCAGATGTCCCTCAGGATGTTATTTGCAGGGTGCACTACTTTGAAGAAAAATAACTAATCATGCGGAAGGCGAGGGAAGCGGCCTCGTTGGAGTTTGATGGAGTAACCCTCTCCTTTTTCGCTCCACTGTGATATGTTAAATCTGCAGCCTGTCCTATAAGGTTTGGCTTCCTGCACCTTCTGAAGTTCAGTAGGCTTGAGTGAAGGATGGCGGCTTCCTCTTACTGGTCTGTGACCACGGTCCAGACTTTTCCTCCTGTCATTCGCTTAATTGCTTTGTTCAGTGTTTGGCCAAAGAATAACCTCCCATTATAGGAAATGTCAAAGGCTTGTGTAGAAGTTCCGCCTGCCCTCCAGTGGCATAACCATAGTGCTCTTATAGCAGCGACTGAGTGCGCCAGCGCTTGCAATAGGTCTACCAAAAGCATCAACTAGATTCAACTCTTTCTGGAAACTATGCCAAATCTTGCAGTTTCCTGTGTTGAATGCAATACCACTTCTGAAGTTTATATAGCAAATTTAACTCTGTTGCTGATTGACAGGGAAAATCTGTCACTGTATAGATTCTGTGCAAGTCTGATGCCACAATTACGTGTTTATTATGTTCCAGATGTGTTTCTGAATGAGTGTTCTTGATGTGTTTTGCCACTTTCCAGATGTGTTCCATACAGAAACAATGCAACATTCTACTTTTGTTGACTGCACTAGAATGCACTGTCATGGTGTGAACTAAGTAATTGGAATCCAAGTTAGACACTGTCCATGCATTCTTAATACAGAATAAAAACGCACTGGACTGCATCTGGTGTGAACAAGTCCACTTTCTCATCCATAGGATCTCTGAAGACAACCGAGTTATAAAAAAGGCAAAGACACTTACTGTTCCAGACACTAGAGGGCAGCATCCACCCCTGGAAGTGCAGCGCATAAACATACATCAGCCATCCTATTTGGATAAAGTTCCAAGAACATGTTACTGTAAATTGGTCTTCTGACGAGGTCTCGGTCATCCTTTATGAATAAGCGATCCACCCCGAGCATGCTGGGACTGTGACGTCATAAGAGGCCTATATAAATCGGTGCGAGCCACGCACCCGGCATTACAGCGGGAGGGAGTGTCGAGTCAACACTGGAAGAAAAGAAGAGGGAAGAAGAAGGCGACGGAAGAAGACCGGGCTGCCCGCCACTAGAAAGAGAGCTACAAAGAAGATAGCGGCAGCGCAGCCTGGCAGAAGGCACCGGAGCGGGAGAAGAACCGGGGAGCGCGGAGAGCAGAAGAAGAGAGCGAAGAAGACCCCCGAAGTCAGAAGAAGACCCCCGGAGAGTGGCGAAGTCGGAAGCCCCCGGAGCTGACTAATAAAAGATTTGAAAAACCTGTGTAGTGTGTTTATTTTTTTGACACTTTTCTTCCAGGTGAATGGGTAGGGGTACGATGTACCCCATACTCATTCACTTAGGGTGGGGGGGCCGGTATCTGGAGGCCCCCTTGTTAAAGGGGGCTCCCAGATTCCGATAAGCCCCCCGCCCACAGACCCTGACAACCAACGGCTAGGGTTGTCGGGAAGAGGCCCTGTCCTCATCAACACAGGGCGCCCCCCTGCCCCAGAGCACCTACCTCCCCATGTTGAGGGCATGCGGCCTGGAACGGTTAAGGGGGGGGGGCGCTCGCTCGTTCCCAACCCCTTTCCTGATCGGCTGGGTTGCTGCTCGGATACAGGTCTGGTATGGATTTTGGGGGGACCCCCACGCCGTTTTTTCGGCGTAGGGTGTTCCCCTTTAAATACGCACCAGACCCATGGGCCTGGTATGCTCTTGGAGGGGAAACCATGCCGTTTTTTTTGTTAAAATTTGGCGTGGAGTTCCCCTTCAAGATCAGCAGAGTACAAGTCGCATGCCAAAGTCGGAGCGTGCAAGACTGCGTTCCGACTTTGATCCGACTTCAATGATATTCAATGGAGTAAAGTAGCATCAAAATCGGACCAAAGTAGTACAGGGAGCATTTGTAAAGTCGCTCCAACATGTGTCGAACCAGTTAAGATGGCTCCCATAGGGAAACATTGATTTTCACACGTCATACGACATAAGCTCCCAATGTCGGAGCGTTTGTCGGACTAGTGTGAACCCGGCCTAGGGCCCCATACACACGATAGAATCCATCCGCTGATAGATCCTATGGTGTGTACACTCCAGCGGATCTGTTTCCGCGGATATTTATCCCCTGGGATGGATTCCAGCAGATCAAATATTTGCTGACATGCTAAACAAATCTATCCGCTGTAATCCATCCCAACGGATGGATCCGCTGGTCTGTATAGACTCACCGGATCCATCCGTCCGAAGGGATCCCCCGCATGCATCGTAATGATTCGACGCATGCGTGGAATTCCTTATATGACAGCATCGCGCACGTCGCCGCGTCATAATCGCGGCGACGGCGCGACACGTCATCGCCAGAGGATTTTGGCGCGGATTTCAATGCGATGGTATTCGCGGATAAATCCTCTCGTGTGTATGGGGCCTTAGACCCATCTGCCACTCACTTTAAAGCATCAGCAGGTGAGTTTCAGGCAGCTCTTCCAAAGGCAGACAGCAGAGACAGTCAGCGTCTGAGACAAAAACCAGTCAGACTGTCAAACCCACAGAAGTACACAGCATAGCAGGGGAGCCAGGACAGGCATGTGACACCATTCACAGCCGCTCTCAGACTGACAATAAAGCCAAGAGAGCAGTGCAGTATAAAAATACAGGAAAAAAAAGGGAGAGGCAATGATGACATTGCAGAGCTCATATAATACCACACCTGTACAATATATCAATGCTGTTTAAGCATCATTGTGCCCACGGCCTTGGCACAAGGCACCGAGTTTTTAAAAAGGCCTACTTTCTGGGTCTTCCAACTCCATGAGAGGCTAAATACGGAGGAGCAGGATCGTTAGGGAGGGATGCAGCAAACAAATGACTTACCAACAGCGATCAACAGGTGGTCAGGAGCAGACCAAAAAGAACATCCTAGTTGGGGGAGGGGCTGTCTTTATAGTCAGCTAGATACAGGTGGTCATGTGAGGAGGTGTTAACCCGTTGTGTACTGACGTGAGGTGGGCCAGGAAAAGATGGTATTGGTGCATCCTTAATTATAACACCACCCCTTTCCCCAGTCACCAGACCTTAGACATTATTTTGTTACTCTGAGAGGAGCTCATCCATGTAAGTACAGAGGGTGCAACACAGTAGAGGAAGAAACCTGGGAAGAATGAGTTGTAGCTCCACATAATCAGGAATTTTCTTCTTCTTAGTCTCTAAATTTGGTATTATTGTGGTTTTGGGAGCATAAGAAAATAGGATGGGGACCCACCATAGTCCCAAATCTCCATGTGTACTTCTACCAAAATAAAAAATGTACTTATTTTCTAAAGTATACAAATTCCTGTTACACTGTTGTGAAAGACCACTCTTGTTTATTGTTTTTTATTTTGGAGAACATACTGTATGTACAGTATATAAGCACAAAATGATAGAGCCAAATATTCTGGATAAAGTGGTAAGAGTTAAAACGTCTGTCATATATTTATTTCCGAAACAGGAAAACTAAGCATTAGGCTTTAGGCGTAACTGTTTAATATTTCAAAGCAAAAATACAAAAGTATTTTTTTAGAAAGCAATTGCACTAATACGGCTACAATCACCTCAAGTATTTGGAAAGCAGAAAACTCAGAAGTGACCACACTAAAACCAATAAAACAATGCTACATGGAAAAGGGCCATGTTTCTGTTTTGTCACCCACATTAGTCAGTGTAAACTCCCACCTATACATACTCTGGTTAGTGATTGCTAATAACACAATTGATGTACAGTACATGTTCACTATAAACACAGCCCACTCAAAAACTTTATAAATACTTAGGACTGCCATTTCTATAGTGATCTGTAACAGAAATATACTTGTTTAAAAAAGTTAGCTTCATAACAAAGTTGTTACCAAGATAAAAAAGTATCTACAGATACAGTATATTCATCCAGTGGTGTGTAGACATAAATATATGACTATAATCATAAAATCGCTGTAACAGGATTGAAAGTAACTTATCACAGGTACCTTGGACATTAGTCCACTTACAAGTAGAATATTTTAATAGTTATAATATGTGGTCCCTTTTAATGTCTCAGTTGGCTTTCTAAATATTGTATTTTGCCTTGAAATATTACATTTATAAAGTACCCTTAAGGCCCCTTTCACACATTCTGTCCTATCAGGTCCGCCTGTCTGTTTTTCAGGCAGACCTGATTGGACACTCAATTCACCTCTATGGAGAGACAGATGTCAACGGTGACATGTTCGCTGACATCCGGCACTATCCAATCTGCCAAATCCAGATGGATGGAAACCCTATTTTCCATCCGTCTGGCAGACCGGATCTGATGAAAACGGGTCCGACAGCGGGGCTCTGACAGGTCTGTCACTGCACAGTGAGTGGAGATAGACCTGGCATCCACCTGCTAAGCGGAGATCAGCGGATTGATTGCCCCGCTGAGCAAGCAGAGTCCGTCAAAACGGACATGCCCCATGTGAAAGGGGCCTAAGAGCATCACACATACCTTTTCTTGTTTTAGCACATTTTTGATGCAGGAGTAGTCAATTTCTTTTTAAGGTTGGACAGAGTGCTCCTCCTCCCTGCATGACTGCCTGATGATGCAGTTAGCAAAGAGGCACAGCATTTTTCTCCATCTCCAAGCATTTTTCAACAAAACACATTAATAAAATTTGAAGTAAGACTTCAACCACTTTCAGACCACCTGACAATCAATGTACTGCAGACGCACAGCCTGTGCAGGTAAAGCGACATACTGGTACCTCGCTGCCTGCTTTTGGGTTTAGGGCGCATGCATGCACCCCCTTGCCAACCCTGCTGTGATTGTATGCAGCGGAAGACCTGGCCAATGATTCATGGATAGGAAACAGAGATATGTTAGTGAAAGCAGCACACATTACACATATTCACCCCCTTGATCAACCTAGATGTTAACCCCTTCCCAGACAGTGTCAATAGTATAGTGACAGTGTATATTAGCACTGATCACTGTATTAGTGTCACTGGTGATGTCAGGTGGCAGTTAGTTAGTTCCCCCTCAGTATCAGTTAGTGTCAGATTTTCCCGCCACAGTATAAGTCGCTGATCACCACCATTAGTAGTGTAAATAAGAGGCAATATATATATATATATACACACACACACACACCAAAGTTTGTAGACACTACAACTTCCATGCAAACCAATTAATATACACCTATTGTTTTTTTTACAGAAGACATGTAGCAGACTACATTTTGGCCAAAACTTATGAAGATTTATTTTTATTTTTTAATTGGAAATGTTTTAAAAGCAGAAAGTAAAAAATAGTTATTTTTTTTGGTCTTTTTTCATTTATATTGCAAACAATTTAAAACCCAGTGGTGATCAAATGCCACCAAAAGAAAGATCTAGTTGTGTGAAAAAAAAATATAAAAATTTAATTTGCATGACCGCACAATTACCAGTGAAAGTAGCGCAGTGCCGAAAAGGAAAAAAAATGCCTTGGTCATGAAGGGGGTAAAACTTTCCGGAGCTGAAGTGTTTAAGGCAAGTGAATTCCTCAACTTTGAGTACATTCCTGAAACTCATTAGAACAAAAGATGCAGATTGGATAATCTAGTAATCTACTATTATCTGTCGATTAAACACATTACCCAGACAAACATGGCAATGTAAAATGCTACAATGTCTCATTTGTGAAAAAAAAAATATATATATATATATATATATATACACACAGTATATATCATCATCAACAAGCAAGGTTCTAGGAGTTGTCAAATTGCTCTTAACGCTTTAAACAATATTAATAGCAACATTTATTAAATGTGGCACAAGATTCCAAACTCAAATTTTCTGAGCCGTTAAAAACACAATTTTGCCCAAAAAATTATAATTTATAAATGATGTTAACATTTAAAAATCCAATCTTCACCGACCACACTTTTAGTTGTTTTAGATATTTTAGTTCAATATGGGTTTTATTATTATTACAGGGCTAGATCCACAAAGAAATTACGCCGGCGTATCTATTGATACGCCGCGTAATTTCAAAATTCCCGCGTTGTATCTTTGTTTTGAATCCTCAAAACAAGATACGACGGCTTCTGGGTTAGATCCGACAGGTGTACGTCTTCGTACACCTTCGGATCTAAGATGCAATACTTCGATGTCCGCTGGGTGGCGTTTTCCGGGTCGGGTATGCAAATTAGTGATTTACGACGATCCACGAACGTACGCGCGGCCGTCGCATTTTCTAACGTCGTCTGTAGTCGGCTTTTTCCGGCGTATAGTTAAAGCTGGTATTTTGCGGCGTATAGATAGAATTGCCATGTTAAGTGTGGCCGTCGTTCCCGCGTCGAAATTTGAATATTTTTTTTTTTTTTTTCGTAAGTCGTCCGTCAATAGGGATGGACGTAACTCACGTCTAAGTTAAAGAAATTACGTCCTAGCGACGTCATTTAGCGCAATGCACGTCGGGAAATTTCGGGACGACGCATGCGCAGTTAATTCAGCGCGGGGACGCGCTTCATTTAAATGAAACCCGCCCCCAACCCGCCCAATTTGAAATCCGCCGCCAGAAATACACTACGCCGCCGTAACTTACGGCGCGAACTCCCTGAGGATTCGAATATACGGCAGGTAAGGTACGGCGGCGTAGTGTATCTCTGATACGCTGCGCCGATCTACATGTATGTTGATCTGGCCCACAATCTCTACTTGCTAGAGTATAGGAAAGTTTCCATTTCAAATAATACACAGCTGTTAAAAGTGTTGAATTGCCAAGTTTTAGACCAGTATGACCAGCCTCATCTAAGATCAGATTTTTGCTTTGAAAAAAATGAGTCAAATGAGCAAATACAGTAGGCACTCAGGTTGAATGTTCAGGGTATATCAGGTCTCCGTCATCTTTTTTTTCTTTTTTACTCTCATGTTTTTTTTTTCAAACTTGTAAACTGCAAACATCCTACCATTTGTGCACTAGTGTGGGCTTTAATAACTGCTTTCAGTGGGTTTCTGAGGACAGATCTGCATTAAACGAATGCCCGGTACACACGATCCGATTATCGGACGAATGATCGTCCGTTTTTTTTTTTTGTATGCTAATCTCACTTTGAATCTGATGAGTTTACTAAAGTCATGAAAATTCTCGTACGGCAGAATAAAAAATCGGAAATGATGTCATGTGTTGTAATGCATTTGTATTGCATTTTCGAACGACAGCTGTACTGATTAAACGAAAATCGTATGATCTGGCATCGTACGAAAAAAAAATCTGTGCATGTCCGATAGAATAAAATCGCATGAACTGTCCTGATCGTCTCTCGGAAGCCCTGTACTAACGATCCGATTATCGTACGATCGTTTCGAAAGCGTCATTTTTCGTACGATTTTCGGCTTAAGAATGCTGAGTAGCCCAGAGTACCATCTCTTTACCCCCAGGATACATCTGTTGGTATAAGTGGGAAGGTTCATACCAATAAATGTAGAAAATGTAGAAATGTAATAAATATAATAAAATCCAAATGTAATAAATGTAGAAAATGTAGAAATGTAATAAATGTAATGTAAATAAATCTAATAAAATAAAAATGTAGAAATGTAATAAATGTAATGTAAATAAATATAATATAATAAAAATTTAATAAATGTAGAAAAACAGTTTTGAGGAAATTGGCATCCCTAACAACAAACAATCCCAGATAACTACTTCTCTTTACTGCATTTGGATGCAGTTCACATACAATAATTCATAATCTGTCTTCATTGGTTTTACAAGCACTACAAAAGGAGGCACACTTTATAACTTAATACTTTTATTTTTATAGATATTCACAAATAATGAAAGCATAAATAGACATAATTGTAATTGTCAGAATACCGCTTACCTGGGCATCATAGTAACACTGAATACTTAATTGCCAAGACCTTCAACTCCAGTGGAGCAGTGTAATGAAAGTTTCAGACCTTCGTAAATACAAAAACGCCTGGGAAATGAGGAGTGGTGGGTTTTGGAAACCCTGCATTTAACTGTACTTGTATAAAAGGCCCATCGTACAGGCTACCCTATTGTGTTGCTACACACAGTTAAGATGTCCAATTCTATAAGCTTAAACATAAATTCACCTATGAAGGTCAGTCTTCTCATTCTAGACAGTTCAACCTTACAAAACATTTGTAAATTTAAAAACCTACACTCCTAGTTAATATGTTCACAATACTGCTCTAGGTGGACGTATGGCTCACCCTTCTATTTGAACCTCCCCTCCTAGTATTGCCAAGCTAACACATTGGAGGCAGAGTTTGGCAGAATGGGCAGTGCACTTTAAGAGCTCTTAACACCTAAAGTGTATGTTTTGAAGCCCACAGCCACCCTGGATTATCTTTAGATCACATATCCTCATCATATAGATGAAGCTTGTTGGAAGCAACACTATATAAAAATATAAATAGCCCTCAATAGAATAAAACAAGCACAGCAGCGTGTTCTTTTCTTAGCAGATATCCAACATGCAGATTTCTGCAAGATTGCACTTCAAAGTTGATTTGTAGAAATAGATTTTTTTTTTTTGTAGAAAATAAAACATGTATAAATGTACCAATAAATAGGAGCTGTTGTGTGTCTTAAAGGAACTGAGCTTGAGGAAGAAAAAAAAGAATGTGTTCTTCTTTGTTCCACAAGATGGCAGCAGCTAAGGTTCCGACCAAACAAAGACATATAATTAGTCCTTTACTGGACACACTGCAAAGAACATATATATCTAATAGTTTCCAGTGTGGGTATATTTCAGAAGTGAAAAAAAAAAACAAGTTCAAGCTTCTACACTGGAATTCATGTAATTTTCACAGGTGACTTTCTGTGGGCACAAAGCAAGCTGACATAGGGAACTCCGATAAAAGCCCACTTCTCGCTGGGCCAGAACTTTATGACGGGCCCCTGCTCTGGGATTTCAGATGCTGCATCGAAGTAGGCAAAGCAGACACAGCCGAGGTAGGCAGCCAGGCAGATGAGAATGTGCCTGCAAGACATAAGAACATAAATGAGACATTTGTTTCTTACAGCCTTATTTACAGAACAACCACAGGCCAAAATAGAAGCAGGATGTTGTTTTAAAAAGGAAAGCTGTAATAAAAGTCATCCTGTATCCAAAACCCTGAAAAGAAGAGTGCTTTTCCAACATGCACAGCCTATAATACTGCATAGTATAATACTGCATAGTGTAAAAGGGAAGAAGCTCCTACTGCAACCCAAAAGCAATTTTTTCTCCTGGTTCTAAACTGCTCAGCAATGTAATATTGTATAGGAGTGACTTTTCATAATTCGTAAAAATGTAGAGGTATTAGGACCCTCTTTTAATAAAGAATATATAAACTATATTACCAAAAGTATTGGGACGCCTGCCTTTACATGCACATGAACTTTAATGGCATCCCAGTCTTAATCCGTAGGGTTCAATACCGAGTTGGCCCACCCTTTGCAGCTATAACAGCTTCAACTCTTTTAGAGCCGGTTTACACAGGGGCGGCACGACTTCAGGGGCGAATCGGCCAGGCGGAAGGCTGTCCCAAAAATTAATAAATGTATCCAACCTCTTAGTGTCTCAATTCTCCTGTGCCAAAATGAGTGCCATCATAATAACATATGAACAATAATATAATACAATAATATAATACATTCATGTATAGCTTCAAATATTCATGTATAGCTTCCAAATAGTGCTTATATCATTTTAAACAATATTACATTTATAAAAAAAATGTGCATAGAACTCACATTTAAATGTGAGTTCTATGCAAATTTTTTTATAAAAATGTAATATTGTTTAAAAAGATATAAGCACTATTTGGAGCTCTTTCTCTCTCACATATATCGAGTCATAATGGAGGTACATCAATGGAGCAACAAGCTTTATTTGACCAAACTTAAAGCGGAGCTCCACCAAGGAAAACCTTTTTTTGCCTGTTGCTAGGCAGATCGTCCTAATCTGCCACTTCCTGATCCGCGGTCCGTCTGAATTCTTCTGTTCCTCAGCTGCCTCCTGTGGAATGGTGGAGCGGTGTCTTCTGGGACATTGTGTGTGTCCCAGGAGAAATCATCCATTCAAGGTGCGCCGCGCGGCTCACGCATGCGCATTAGGGAATCGGGCGGCTTCACTTCCTGATTCCCTGACCGAGGATGGCGGCGGGGCAGCCGAGACCCGAGCGTTTGCTCGGCTTCGGCTACCGTCATCGCGGGCACCCTGGACAGGTAAGTCTCCTTAGTAAAAGTCAGCAGCTACAGTGTTAGTAGCTGCTGACTTTTTTTTTTAACCGGACCTCCGCTTTAAGTGTTAGGTCACACTCTGTGAGGTGAGCACATTTTTTATGGGGGACTACTGAGGTGAATTGGTACAAAGCATGGATTTTTGAGGATTTGTGAAGAGTTAAAAAAGAAATCTGACATTATTCATTAACTATTTAATTGCACTTAAGCACTGGGATTCATATTTTATTATAAGAAGAAATATACATGAATATATTGTATTATACTTTGATATATATAATTTTTATATACCGTATTTATCGGGGTATTGCGCGCACCCCCAACCTAGAAGAGAAATTTTAGAAAAAAAAAAAAAAAACTTACAGTTTGAATGCCCCTCGTTGGTGTCTTGCCCGGCGTCCATCGGCGGCATTGTCCGGTTTTCGGCGTCCGTCTGCGGCCTCGGTGGTGTCCTCCCGCGCTGTCTCAGTCGAATCCCAGCTTCCCGCGCTGAGTTTGAACTGCGCCGCCGACATATACTGAGCGCAGTACACTCGGGCACGAGTCTGGCCGAATTTACCCGAGTGTACTGCGCTCGGTATATGTCGGCGACGCAGTTCAAACTCAGCGTGGGAAGCGGATATCGGCGTATATCGCGCACCCACGAATTTTGCCCTGATTTTAAGGGTAAAAAGTGTGCGGAATACGCCGATAAATACGGTATATTATATTGTATGATGGCACTCATATTGGCACAGGAGAATTGAGACACTAAGTGGTTGGATACATTTATTAACACTAGAGCAGCATTATCTGTTTTGAGATATACAATATTAATGTTAATTGCAAAATGCAGGAACTGCTAAAGTCCATCTATATAAAGCCCAATTTTATTTTGCTCTTTTCCGTTTTGAATAGCACATGACAGAGTTGATGGAAAAGTGATGGAAAGTGCAAAGTATTTACAAAAAACAGGTGCAGAGGGGGGAATCTTCCAACTTGACACCTGTCCTGGTGACTGCTGTTTATTGAGGGGATTCCCCTCATTTAGAAGAGATTTCTCCCATTTCCTGTCATGTTTCAAAGAGGGGGAGTGAGGAAAATATCCCCATGGGACACAGACAGCGTCCCTGTGCATTTAAGGAGGGGTGGGTCAAATCCACCTTAACCTATCAATGCCACCCATTTTGTAAAGCCCCCCCTCCCCCAGCTCACAGTGTATAACTTTCCAACCTTACACTGTTAGAAGATAATATAGGGATTTCTGCCAATATTTAAATCCCTAAAAATAATCAATTAAAAACAAATTAACGGCACTGAGTTTTTTTTTTTTCTGGAGCTCTACTTTAACTTAGAACATGCACAATAAATACACAGGCTTCTGCTACTGAACCCTTCTAGTCAGAATGCTAGTTTTCTGGCTGTTATGTTAATTTAATGGCCTCAATGCTTTCTGCATCACTGACCCAGAACAGCTATGCAAATAATAAGGAGGCCTCACTTTTCTGACTCTATTCGTTTTCTGCTTTATCCAGGGCAGTAAACCAAAAAGGATTTAAGCCAGACGCAGCCAGATTACTAGCATTTTCAGAAGGAAATACAAAATGCAATCTCTGTTTCTTAGCAGAGACTTAATTAGTGCTTTGGTAATACAGCACAAGGATTGGCGGTATTTAGGAAGTCAGCAAAATGTACATTAGCCTGCCAGTTTGGCGCTGAAAAACCTGGTAGCCAACTACAAGAAACGTCTGACTTCTGATTGCCAACAAGGGTTTTGCCACCAAGTATTAGGTCAAAGGGGTCAAATACTTATTAAAATGCAAATCAATTTATAACTTTTTTGAAATGCGCTTTTATGGATATTTTTGTTGTTATTCTGCCTCTCACTGTTAAAATAAAACTACCATTAAAATTATAGACTGGCCATAAATTTGTCAGTTGGCAAACCTACAAAATCAGCAGGGGGTCAAATACTTTTTCCCCCTCAATGTAGACCTTATTCATTACAGTGCCTGCCATGTACATTCTGCAAAAACTGCTTTTGCTTTTAATACTTACCATACACAGTGGAGGTAGGGGAAATTGAAATGAGACCATATTTCACAAAACGCTTTGTCGCTGATCCAGCAGACTAATGCTAAGGTCCACCAAAAGCCTGACATCAGACCCAACTTATAAACCCGCATGTTGTCACACCTAGAAAATCAGGCAGATAATAACATTTATGTTAACAGGCTAAACTGTGCAGACAGAAATGTTCTGATGGATCTTGTTGTTTTGAAAAATACCAGACTTACTGGCTGAATCACCCAAAGAAAGAAAAGAAAGTTCAGGGATGCGCTATGTACAGAGTGCAGAGTTCAGGGGTACTCTATGCACAGAGTGCAGAGTTTAGGGGTGCACTATTTACAGAGTGCAGTTTAATGGGTGTTCTATGCACAGAGTGAAGAGTTCAGGGTGTGCTATGTACATAGTGTAGAGTTCAGAGGTGTGCTGTGTACAGACTGCAGGGTTGAGGAGTGTACTACATACAGAGTGCAGTGTTTAGTGGTGTGATATGCATAGTGGGCAGGGTTCCCAGGCAGTGTAGGTGGTTCTGCCTCTCTCTCTCGGTTGCAGGGAGTTCATTGGTTGGCATCTGTGCACAGATGGGGATCACAGTGCAGCTTACTATGTGGTGCCCTACCTGACACTGCACCTGCATCTCCCTTGTTCCTGTCATGAGTGCAGGGAAGGCAGGGATCTGCGAGAGCTGCTGAAAGAAAAGCTAGCCTTGTAAAAGGCTTCTGTGTTTACAAGTGACAGTGGTGAGCGGAGGGTGAGAGCTGGAGGTGGCAGAACTTTACGCTACACATTCCAGCCAGGGGTGTATTTAGGTTTTGTGCTGCCCTAGGCCTGACTTAACTTGTGCACCCCCTAATTTAAATATGACCCACCCCTTCCTGTCAAGGCCACACCCCTTGCATTTTAAGACCCACCCTGAAATTTTCAAGTGGGGACACTAGTTCTGATTGCCTGGAGGGGGGGGGGGCAATGGATTCCCTTAATTTGCATAGATTTCCTCTCACTTCCTGTTTGGCTATGGGACAGGGATGGTAAAAAATTAGAAGTGACGCCCCCCCCCCATAGTTGCAGAATGCCAACCGCTCACATACTGGAAGCAATGTGGCCAATTTATGGGGGCGCTAAACTGATTTGCCCAACAGTGTAGCGCAAGCCAGCGGGGACACTGTCTGTGCTGCCCCCCTGCAAAGTGCTGCCCTAGGCCTGGGCCTTGTTGGCCTAGGCCAGGATACAGCACTGATTCCAGCTGAAAAAAGGCCTGGGTGCGGGGGCCACTTTAAACGGCCTGGCGGGCAGGATTCACCCTGCAGGCCTTGTGTTTGACATATGTTTCTTAGGAGATCAGGAAATTGTTTTTTTTTCTCCTGGTTGAAGCAAGTTGGACAATGCTTTATAAGTTTCTTGCCTTCCTCCATGTCAACTATGGGGGTAGGGTTATATATATATATATATATATATATATATATATATATATATATATATATATATATATATATATATATATATATATATATATATATATATATATATATATATATATAGGCTTTCCGTTTATTTTTAAAATGATGTAAATATGTAACTTTTCTTCTCTCCAAGCATAACTCTAAGCATATAAAGGATGTCCCTGCCTTGGCCCTACTGTGTGCGTAGCCTTCATTTCAATGTAAAGAAAAGTCTCAGACCAGTTCAAATACTATCTTGTACGGTGTCTGTAAGATGCTTTGTAAATACCAGGGAATTCAAATGTGGATTAGGCCCTAGTTTCTAATCAAATATTTATTAAATTAGCCAACTATCCTGTAGGGCTGAAATCCAATAACTTTCCCTTGATTACAGCGCTGCATAGAATTAAGTATTTATAGCTGATAAAAGAATAAATGATGCAATATAGAAAAATAAATAAAATATTTTATTTTCTTGTTTAATCCCATAGCACTACACAATGTGAAAAATAGTTGTTTTGGACATAACAATCAGAATGTGCCTACCATTATTATGGGGACAGTTACATGCTATTGGCAACACAGCTATTTTACATTAGACAATTTTTTTAAATAAACCAGAATATACACTAATCTCAGTATACGCTCTTTTCCATATGTTGTAGTAAAAACTGTAAGGCCCCGTACACACGATAGAATCTATCCGCTGAAAAATCCCAGCAAATGGGTTTCTGCGGATAGATCCTATGGTGTGTACACTCCAGCGGGTCTGTTTCCGCGGATATTTCTCCCCTGGGATGGATTCCAGCAGATCGAATATTTGCTGACATGCTAAACAAATCTATCTGCTGGAATCCATCCCAACGGATGGATCCGCTGGTCTGTATAGACTCACCGGATCCATCCGTCCGAAGGGATCCCCCGCATGCGTCGTAATGATTCGACGCATGCGTGGAATTCCTTATATGACAGCGTCGCGCACGTCGCCGCGTCATAATCGCGGCGACACGTCATCGCCAGAGGATTTCGGCGCGAATTTCAATGCGATGGTGAGTACATTCCATCGCATTAAAATCTGCTGAAATCCTCGAGAGGATTTATCCGCGGAAACGGTCTGCTGGACCGTATTCGCGGATAAATCCTCTCGTGTGTATGGGGCCCAAGGCCTCGTACAAACAAGAGGATTTCCGCTGGAAACGGTCCGCCGGACCGTTTCCAGCGGACATTCCTCCTCCGGATTTTGATCTGATGGCTTGTACACACCATCAGATCAAAATCCCAGCGGAAAACATACGCGGTGACGTGCCGCGCCACGACGATGACGCGGCGACGTGCGCGACCCTGGAAGGTAAATACTTCCACGCATGCGTCGAATCACTTCGACGCATGCGAGGGATGGGGATCGGGCAGACTTATCCGGTGCGTCTGTACAGACGACCGGATAAGTCCGAAGGACAGGATTCCAGCGGATAGATTTCTTAGCATGCTAAGAAATTTTTATCCGCTGAAAATCCGTCGGCTGGATTTTTATCCGCTGGAAAATGTCCGCTCGGGCCTACACACGACCGGATCTGTCTGCTGGAACTGATCGGCGGATCAATCCCAGCGGATAGATCCGGTCGTGTGTACGGGGCCTTAAAGACCTTGCTAAGTATTAGTAGATAAGTAGAGGATTCTGAAAACTACACACCACACCAATCTAATGCCCATCTCTTTTACGTAAGATGGTCAGAATAAAGAAACAGATAGGATTTTGATGTATGTCACTTTCCAGGAAACTCAAGGTCACATGACAGCGCACAGTGACAGTGCTGAAACCACACAATTTATCAGTATCTGCAGAAAACTTCAGAGAGGGAAATGGCACGCTGAGAATTTGTTGAACACTGCAGCTTTCTATATTTTGTTTATCATTTTGTACATGCTTTTAAAGCCACTAAACCATCCCTTTAAAAAAAACGATAAGGCTTATTCAGTAAGGCAAAAAATCTGACTAATATTTTGTCAACATTATCCTTACACTGCTATTATGTCAGTAATCTAAAATATGACTGGTTAATATATGTTAATGCACCCAGCATAATAAAACAAAAAACTAGAACTGTGCGATACCACAAAAATGCAGTGTATTAAAATAAATAAATAATAATATAAATCTCTTAATGAGTAGCAGTAAAACACCCACTGTGTTCCCACACCGAAAGCAACACAGTGATAAATTATGCTGCGCTACTGTTTGTTGTGATTGATATTAATTTGATTTACCTGATACTTTGCATTATTCTTTTGGTAGTTATTTATGTGCTGTAGATATCACACAATTTATCATTGCACCTTGCACAATACTGTTTTTACAGTGGTTTTCTGTACATTGTAAATTTTACATCATGAGCTTTAAATTGCTTCAGCCATTTATTACAGTTTAATATTTCTTATTAGTCGTAAGTATACAATATGGACTCTATCAGCTAAATTAAAGCAAGTACTGTAGGTATGTTCAGTATGTTCAGTAGGGGTTGACATCTTAACCACTTAAGGACCTCCGCACGATGATATACGTCGGCAGAATGGCACGGCTGGGCACATGGGCGTATATATACGTCCCCTTTAAGAGCCCAGTCATGACCCGGTCCAAAACTCTGTGACCGCGTCCGTGGGACCCGCGGACCCAATTGCCGATCGGGACACCAGAGCTGAAGAACGGGGAGAGGTGAGTATAAACAAACCTTCCTTGTTCTTCTCTGTGGCAATGTCAGTGATCGTCTGTTCCCTGATATCGGGAACGACGATCACTGACGTCACACGTCCAGCCCCGCCACCCTACAGTTAGAAACACACATGAGGTCACACTTAACCCTTACAGCGCCCCCTAATGGTTAACCCCTTCACTGCAATTATCATTTTCACAGTAATCAGTGCTTTTTTATAGCACTTTTCGCTGTGAAAATGACAATGGTCCCAAAAATATGTCAAAAGTGTCCGATGTGTCTGCCATAATGTCGCAGTCACAAAATAAAATCGCTGATCGCAGCCATTAGTAGTAAAAAAAAAATATATTAATAAACATGCCATAAAACTATCCCCTATTTTGTAAACGCTATAAATTTTGCGCAAACCAATCGATAAACGCATATTGCGATTTTTTTTTTTTTTTACCAAAAATAGGTAGAAGAATACGTATCGGCCTAAACTGAGGAAAAAAAATGTTTTAATATCTTTTTTGAGGATATTTTCTTATAGCCAAATGTAAAAAATATTGCATTTTTTTCAAAATTGTCACTCTATTTTTGTTTATAGCGCAAAAAATTAAAACCACAGAGGTGATCAAATACCACCAAAAGACATCTCTATTTGTGGGGAAAAAAAAGGACGCCAATTTTGTTTGGGAGCCACGTCGCACGACCGCGCAATTGTCAGTTAAAGCGACGCAGTGCCGAATCACAAAAAAGGGGCAAGGTCCTTAACCTGAATATTGGTCCGGGTCGTAAGTGGTTAAGTTGTCCCTTTAGTGACTCTTGTCACTCACTAGGTGAAGTGAACACATGCAGCAGCAAAATATATATATTACAGCGGGTAAAATAAGTATTGAACACGTCACCATTTTTCTAGGTAAATATAATTCTAAAGGTACTAATGACATGACATTTTCACCACGTTGGTAACAACTCACGCAGTCCATAGATACAAAGAAACCAAACAAATAAGTTCAGAAATTAAGTTGTGTAATAAAATGGAATGACACAGGGAAAAAGTATTGAACATGCCAACTAAATTTTTTTAGTACTTCGTAATAAATCCTTTGGGGCAGATCCACAAAGAAATTACGCCGGCGTATCTATTGATACGCCGCGTAATTTCAAAGTTCCCACGTCGTATCTTTGTTTTGTATCCACAAAACAAGATACGACGGAATGAGGGATCGATCCGACAGGCGTACGTCTTAGTACGCCGTCGGATCGTAGGTGTATATTTACGCTGGCTGCTAGGTGGCGTTTCCGTCGAATTCCGCGTCAAGTATGCAAATTAGCTAGATACGGCGATCCACAAACGTACGTCCGGGCGGCGCATTTTTTACGCCGTTTGCGTTCGGCTTTTTCCGGCGTATAGTTAAAGCTGCTATATGGTGGCGTATTCAATGTCAAGTATGGCCGTCGTTCCCGCGTCGAAATTTGAATTTTTTACGTCGTTTGCGTAAGTCGTTCGCGAATAGGGATTTGCGTAGAATGACATCACCATCCTAAGCATTGGCTTGTTCTGGTTTAATTTCGAGCATGCGCACTGGGATACCCCCATGGACGGCGCATGCGCCATTAAAAAAAAACGTTGTTTACGTCGGGTCACAACGTATTTACATAAAACACGCCCCCATCACATCAATTTGAATTGCGCGCCCTTACGTCGCCAAAGATACACTACGCTGCCGTAACTTACGGCGCGCATTCTTTGAGGATTAGAAAAAAAAGTTACGGCGGCGTAGTGTATCTTAGATACGCTACGCCCGGCGGAAATATGCACCGATGTACGTGGATCTGCCCCTTTGTTGGCAATGACAGCTTCAAGACACCTCCTGTATGGAGAAACTAGTCGCATGCATTGCTCAGGTGTGATTTTGGCCCTTTCCTCCACACAGTCTTCAAATCTTGAAGGTTCAGTGGGTCTATTCGATGAACTTTTTTTTTTTTGCTTCCAACATTGTAACCTGTTCGTCTGTTAACTGTGCAAACGTGATTCCTTCATGGAAAAGATTATTCGATTCCACATCAGCAGATACTGTAGATGTGTATAGTAATTCGAAGAAGTCTCTGGCCCAGATTCAAGAAGCACTTGCGCCCGCGCAACCATAGGTTGTGCGGCGCAAGTGCTTACTTGCTCCGGTGTAACGAGTGCTCCTGATTCAGGAACCTCGTTACACCGAATGCAGCCTAGGATCTGACAGACATAAGCCTCCTTATGCCTTCACTTCCCAGGCTGCATTCTTGCGTTGGCCGCTAGGGGGCGCGGCCATTGTGATCGGCGTATAGTATGCAAATTGCATACTACCACCGATTCACAAAAGTTGCGCGGGCCCTGCGCACGCAAGGTACGGAGTTTCCGTACGGCGACTTTAGCGCAAGGTTGCTCCTGCTATAGCAGGGGCAACCTATGCTAAAGTATAGCTGCGCCTCCCGCCCGTGAAATTTAAATTTCACGTCGTTTACGTAAGTGATTCGTGAATGGCGCTGGACGCCATTCACGTTCACTTAGAAGCAAATGACGTCCTTGCGACGTCATTTGCCGCAATGCACGTCGGTAAAGTTTCCCGACGGAGCATGCGCTGTTCGCTCGGCGCGGGAGCGCGCCTAATTTAAACGATTCCCGCCCCCGGCGGGATCATTTACATTAGGCAGCCTTACGCCCGTCTGTTTAGCATATCGCCCGCGCAATTTACGGAGCTTCTGCTCCGTGAATCGATGGGCAAATCGAAATATTTGCGTGGGCGCAGAGAAAAATCTTTGCTCTTTGCCCACGCAAATATTGCTCCATTCTACCTGAATCTGGGCCTCTGAATTATGTTACTCTGGTTCTGGCACCATCTCCCCTGTGGAAGTTCGCAAAGAAATAACCACGGGGGCCTGTCTTCACAGTGTACCATATATGCAAGCAATTTTCCTGCCCTCTCCCCATGTTCAAAAAGCTTTTGTTTAGAAAAGAAAGTTTTCGCCTGGTCATCTCTTATTGCAATTGATCCAGCATTCTGGTCTGCATCTTAAGTGAAGCTGCTTGGGCAGGAGAGGGGTTTATGACATATCGTTTCTCAATACTGCCTTATTGAGGGCTGTCACAGAGGTAGCTTTTAACCACTTAAGCCCCAGACCATTTTGCAGCTAAATGCCCAGGCCAGGTTTTGCGATTCGGCACTGCGTCACTTTAACAGACAATTGCGCGGTCGTGCGACGTGGCTCCCAAACAAAATTGGCGTCCTTTTTTCCCCACAAATAGAGCTTTCTTTTGGTGGTATTTGATCACCTCTACGGTTTTTATTTTTTGCGTTATAAACAAAAAAAAGGGCGACAATTTTGAAAAAAATGCAATATTTTTTACTTTTTGCTATAATAAATATCCCCCAAAAACATATATAAAAATAATTTTTTTCCTCAGTTTAGGCCGATACGTATTCTTCTACATATTTTTGGTAAAAAAAAATCGCAATAAGCGTTTATCGATTGGTTTGCGCAAAATTAATAGCGTTTACAAAATAGGGGATAGTTTTATTGCATTTTTATTAATTTTTTTTTTTTTATTACTATTGGCGGCGATCAGCGATTTTTTTCGTGACTGCGACATTATGGCGGACACTTCGGACAATTTTGACACATTTTTGGGACCATTGTAATTTTCACAGCAAAAAATGCATTTAAATTGCATTGTTTATTGTGAAAATGACAGTTGCAGATTGGGAGTTAACCACAAGGGGCGCTGTAGGAGTTAGTGATCCCCTAGTGTGTGTTTACAACTGTAGGGGGGTGTGGCTGTAGGACTGACGTCATCGATCGAGTCTCCTTTATAAAAAGGATCACTCGATCGATACGCCGCCACAGTGAAGCACGGGGAAGCCGTGTTTACATACAGCTCTCCCCGTTCTTCAGCCTCGGGGAGCGATCGCGACGGAGCGGCTATAAACGAATAGCCGCGCCGTCGTCCCGGATCGCTCCCTGAGGGAATCCGCACGCCGCACGCAGCGGAAGGGGGGGTCCCGATCAGACCCCCCACCCGCTAGAAGGCGGGGACGTATATATACGCCCATCTGCCTGTCCGTGCCATTCTGCAGACGTGCGGCGGGCGTTAAGCGGTTAATCGGGTAATATCAGAGACCAGGGTAGCTCTGACAAAGTTTAAAGGAATCCCACACTGCGGAAGGAGAAGCAGATTGATTGTTTTCTATAAAATATGTTTCTCATTTATTCATGAGGTCATCATCCTCCACTAATAGAGAAAGCCAAAATGGGTTTAGACGCCACGTGTGAGGTGGTCTATCCAAAGGGGTACTCAATGTTCTCCAATATGGACAGTGTTTTGAAAGAAGTCTGGGACAAAAGGCTGCTTCCTTTAGTCTTTGCGGGAGTGGAGGAGAAACACAAGTATGCTGTAATGGAGGGGTATTTGTGTCTCCAAGTGTCAGCCAAATCAAAATTAGCTACAAGTCTAGAAAACCTGGTATTAGGTGTAGCAGAGTGTGGTGGCATAGGTAGATGTTTTTTTTTGCAGGTTGGGGTGTAGGGTAGTATTGAAGTCCCCCCAGCCAAATGGCCTGTACAGTAGGATGATGAGCCATGAACGAAAACCCTTTGAGAGTTTGGCTTTGTGATCATTGTCTTGCTGAAATGTCCACCCTAGTTTCATCTTCATCATCCTGGAAGATGGCAGCAGATTTTTATCAAGAATGTCTCGGTACATTTTTCCATTCATCCTTCCTTCAATGACATGAAATTTGTCAGTACCATATGCTGAAAAACAGCCACCCCACACCATTGATGTTCCCACCTCCTAACTTCACTGTTGGTATGGTGTTTTTGGGGTGATGTGCAGTGCCGTTTGACCTACAAACATGATGTGTATTATGGCATGCAAAGAGTCCAATTTTTGTCTCATCTGACCAGACTATATTCTCCCAGTAATTCACAGGCTTCTCTAAATGTTGAGCAGCAAACCTTAAAGCGGATGTGCCATGGGAACAAAATATTAAAAGCCAGCAGCTACAAATACTGCAGCTGCTGACTTTTAATATTAGGACACTTACCTGTCCTGGAGTCCAGCGCCGATCGCAGCAGAGGACGAGCGATCGCTCGTCTCTCTGCTGCTCCCCCCGCCATCCACGCTGAGGGAACCAGGAAGTGAAGCGCTGCGGCTTCACTGCCTGGTTCCCTATGGCGCATGCGCGAGTCGCGCTGCGCCCGCCGATTGGCTCACACGCTGTGTGCTGGGAGCCGAGTGTTCCCAGCACACAACGGGCGACAGACGGGATGTGACGGAATGCCCGTCTTTTTCCCGTATCGTGTGGCCGGAAGTGGGTGCAAATACCTGTCTTTAGACAGGTATCTGCACCCCCCTCTGCCCTGAAAGGTGTCAAATGTGACACCGGAGGGGGGGAGGGTTCCGATCAGCGGGACTCCACTTTAGGGTGGAGAACCGCTTTAAACAAGCTTCAACATGCTTTTTCTTCAGCAATAGAGGCTTGCGTGGTAAACATGCATACAGGCCATGGCGATCGAGTGCAACATTGTAACCTGTTCGTCTGCTAACTGTGGAAACGTGATTCCTTCAAGGAAAAGATTAATCGATTCCACATCAGCAGATACTGTAGATGTGTATAGTAATTCAAAGAAGTCTCTGAATTATGTTACTCTGGTTCTGGCACCATCTCCCCTGTGGAAGTTCGCAAAGAAATAACCACGGGGGCCTGTCTTCACAGAGTCCAAGAGTCCAGACTCCAAAGAGTCCAATTTTTGTCTCATCTGACCACACTATATTCTCCCAGTAATTCACAGGCTTCTCTAAATGTTGAGCAGCAAACCTTAAACAAGCTTCAACATGCTTTTTCTTCAGCAATAGAGGCTTGCGTGGTAAACATGCATACAGGCCATGGCGATCGAGTGCATTAGTTATTCTTTTCTTTGAAACAATTGAACCTGCTAATTCCAGGTCTTTCTGAAAAGCTTTCCGCAAGTGGTCCTTGGCTCTTGGACAACGCTTCTGATAATTCTTTAACTTCTTTTCACTTCTCTGTAAGAAATCTTGCGAGGAACACCTGGTCCTGGCCGCTTTACGGTAAAATTATGTTCTTTCCACTTACGGATTATGGCCCCAACAGTGCTCACTTAAAGCTTCAGAAGTTTAGAAATCCTTCTGTAACCAATGGCATCAGTATGTTTTGCAACAATAAGGTTGCTAAGGTCTTGGGAGAGCGCTTTGCTTTTACCCATCATGAGATGTTTCTTGTGTGACACCTTGGTCATTTATGAGACACCTTTTTAAAGTTGAGACCGAACCAACTGATATTAATTTGCACCGACAAGGGGCAGGGTTGCTTTCTAATTACTGATAGATTTCAGCTGGTGTCTTGGCTTTCCAATGCCGTTTTGCAGCTCCCTTTGATCATGTGTTCAATACTTTTCCCTGTGTCATTCTATTTTATTACACATAACTTCATTCCTGAACTTATGTGTTTTTTTTTTTTTGTATGTATGTTGTTACCGACATGTGGTGAATAATTCATGCCAATAGCACCTTAAGAAATATATTTACCTAGAAAAATGCCTCTGTGTGTGTGTGTGTGTGTGTGTGTGTGTGTGTGTGTGTGTGTGTGTGTGTGTGTGTGTGTGTGTGTGTGTGTATGTGTGTGTATATATATATATATATATATATATATATAAATAAAAAGATACACACACTATATGTACTTATATTATATACTTATATTATATAGTTATGGTCACACATGTACATACCTCTTAAGCTCTGTGATAAGTAAGATTGTACAGGGTATTCCAAGTGTCATTAGAGAAATGTTGTTGATTGCAGGCTTGATGAATGCCAAGACTGTTGTAATTCCAGAAAGAACACCAACTACTGCTTTAAACCTCCACCTGCAACAAAACAGGCCGACAGCTGAATTGACCTGACCTTTTTGAAATTTGTGGTTGTATTTTCAGTATAAGTTAGCAGAAACCTAAGCAGTATTTCTTACATAGGATATACCAATTTAAACGAATTTATAAATATTTCAAATAAGCTACTAGGATACCTGAGAACAGCAATAAGTTTGGAAACTGGCAGTGGGATGACGGGTGATTGCAGAGCACCTCACTCAGTACATTGTAAATCTAAAGTGTTCTGCTAAGAAAACATATTCAAAAGATTAAGTGCACAGCCATAGACCTAAGTAATGGTGGCTGCTTCAGTGAAAATGACGAAAGGTACAGTCAGTAGAAAAAATTAAAATCTAACATGTAAAGTATCACCAGCATACCATTATAGAAATACAAAAATAGGACACTAAGGGCCGGATTCTCTGAGTTTCGCCGTCGTATTTATGCGCCTGATTCTTAGAATCAGTTACACATAGATTTCCCGTAGATCCGACTGGCGTAACTGTGTTACACCGTCGTATCGTAACTGCATATTTACGCTGGCCGCTAGGTGTCGCTTCCGTCGAATTCCGCGTTTAGTATGCAAATTAGCTAGATACGCGAATTCCCGAACGTACGCCTGGTCGACGCAGTACAGTTTACGCCATTTACGTTAGGCTTTTCCCGGCGTATAGTTACCCCTGCTATATGGTGGCGTAAGTGCGGTGTACCAATGTTAAGTATGGCCGTCGTTCCCGCAACGAAATTTGAAAATTTTACGTTGTTTGCGTAACTCGTCCGTGAATGGGGCTGGACGTAATTTACGTTCACGTCAAAACCAATACGTCCTTGCGGCGTATTAGGAGCAATGCACACTGGGAGATTTCCACGGACGGTGCATGCGCCGTTCGTGAAAAACGTCAATCTCGTCGGGTCACAGAACATTTACATAAAACACACCCACCTGTTCCAAATTTGAATTAGGCGGGCTTACGCCGGACGATTTACGCTACGCCGCCGCAACTTACGGAGCAAGTGCTTTGAGAATACAGCACTTGCCCGTCTAAGTTGCGGAGGTGTAATGTAAATCGGATACGTTATGCGGCCGCAAAGATACGCGATTCTACGAGAATCTGGTCCTTAATCGCCACCAAACAATGCAATGTTTCACACACTTTGGTGGGTAGAAACTAGGTGGGTGAAGATATTTTCCTCTTTTTTCCTGTTACTCTGGGATAGAAAGAGAAGAGGAATCTGTCCAACAGGTAACAGACAGGAAGAAGTAGAAAAAAAACAACTAACAGGGGTGTTTAACCTTTCTGCACTATCCATGATTGAAAAACAGTTTGAGCTATAGACACTTCAAATGCTGTCACTTCTGAAAAGCTCCTGAAATGCACACATTTATGTGAAATCTACTATTGCCAGACAGGAGTCTTTAAACAAAATAACAACATTTAGGTAGTTTATCTACGTAAACTTGCATTTTTATTACCTGTCATGTCGGAAGATTCTTGGCAGGTGCCTTTTTGGAAACCACATTGCTAATGCAGACATTAACACCCAGAGAATAGCCAATTCGTCCAACATCTGTCCCAGGAAACTCAGTGTTGCATGAAAATACACTGACCCGATTCCTGGCCAAATAGAAAAAAAAATCATTAGTCATTTTAGAGAATGGTATTTATTCAGCATTAACAAAGGTAAACTATTCCAGCAAGAGACCATCAATGCACCTAGACTTCAAACAAAACCCTACCAACAGCTTCTGAAGTGTTATCAAACAATTGGGGCTCTGGCAATGAATGAATCTTATTTTCTAAATACATTGCTATTCTATTCTACTTAAGAGCAGAGTGATAAGATTCTCTGAAAAAGAAGCAGTATATGGTGACCTGCCCAATAAACGGCTGAACTCCAGGCATATATACCATTCGTGGTTTGGCAATGGTGTTGTGAAGACATTAACCTGTGGAACGCTGCATTAGTAGATCTTATTACAGCTCCTAAACCTACCAGCACTGCTCATGCCCAAGGGAAAAAGGCCCCAAGGAAAAAACAGGAAGCCTTGGGACTCTGCAATTAAACACTTCTTTGAGAGTGTCATCATAGATCAAAATGGCGCCTATGACAGAAAGCACAACAGGACAAAGCATGTCTTAGATTTAGGTACCAAGCCCGAGACAGGACCATAACTGACAAAACTTAACATCGCAGGTCTTCCAACACATGTGGGCCACTAAACTATAGCAGTTTATACTGAAAATCTTCTAATATTAAAGTGAATCTTTTCAAAGCCATAGTGCTTGATATATCCCTACCTAGCCCTTAACGACTTCAATCTAGTTTGGCCTTTAAATGGGCTGACAACCACATCTCTTAGGCCCCGTACACACGGCCGAAGAACTCGACGTGCCAAACACATCGAGTTCCTCGGCCAGTTCAGCCCTGAAGCCGCCGAGGAGCTCGGCGGGCCGAGAGCTCCCATAGAACAACGAGGAAATAGAGAACATGTTCTCTATTTCCTCGTCGAGCTCCTCGTCGGCTTCCTCGGCCGAAAGTGTACACACGGCCGGGTTTCTCGGCAGAATTCAGCCAGAAACTCGGTCGGAAGCTGAATTCTGCCGAGGAAACTGGTCGTGTGTACGAGGCCTGAGGCTCCATTCACACTAATGCGTTTTTTGGTGCATTTTGCAGAAAAGCAGGGAATTTTTTTTAACATGGGTTCATATGGAACGTGTTCACATCAATGCTTTTTTGTGCCTCTGCGTTTTTGGAAAGGGTCGGGACTTTTTTTTCCCACAAAAAGCAGCGTTTTGCATGTAATAGAATTCAATGGACCCGCATCCAAAACGCAAGTACCGTGATTTTGCCACGATTTGCGTTTTGCATTTTATTTATTTTTTAACCTGTTTTTAGCTGGTTGTTAAAGGAAATTTAAAAAAATTAAAAATGATGGCTAAAAAAAAAAAACGCAAATCATGGTAAAAACGCACGTCAAAAAACGCAGCAAGCACCGCAAAAAGCACTGCAATAACGCTGAAAAGCAACATGCATAGGTGTGAATCGAGCCTAAATGTTTTTTTTCTTTGTCTGAATTTCCCACTTCCTGTTTCTCCTCATTAAACTTGCCACCATCATCTGAGCGGTGGTTAGTGAGCCAGAACAGCTTGCCGAGGAGGAACAGGAAGTGAGAAATTCATACAAAGAAAAAAAACATTTAGAAGGGAAATTGAAGGAAAGGGTAAGTGAATCAACAATGCACTAACTTAAGAGCCCTTTTACACGAGTGCGTTTTTGCCGCATTTTCTCTGTAAAAATAGCGCTATTAAAATGCTCCAAAAACGCCACCTCCATTGAAATGAATTAAAAACGCTATAAAAAACGTGGTAAAATCGTGGTGTTTTACCGCTATTTTAACGCTCCGCTATAGGCGTTTCCAGTGTGAAAGGGCTCTGAAGGAACCTATTTAGAAAATAAAAAACAAACCTTTACAACCCCTTTAAGCAATAATTAGCATTGCAACAAGGTACAGAAATTTCCCTTCAATGCCTCCACTCAAACAAACATCATACAAATCTTCTCAAACACACCCTACCATCAGCTCCATCCCCAATGTTGAAGCCACTATGAGCTCTGTTACCCCAATGAATCAAAATGTCACTGGGATGACCTTTGTAAAAAAGATTTAAAATGTGTTTGAAATTACAATAAAGAGTAAGTAACCCCTAACATGAACATCTCTTACTAGGTCTGTTAAATATACACTTTAACACAATTTGTTATATCTGTTCAATAAATGCAAAAATATACCTGTTATATCCTGACAGAAATCTTGTCAGCTGATAACTTCCTGCACGTTATGCCTCTTTATAACACAATTCCCAGCTATCTCTAAGGACTACAAAACTGTTCCTGTCGTGTATTGGAGAGGGGGAGGTTATTGTAGTCTTGCTCTAAGTCTAAGGTAACAACATTGCTTCTCCAGAAAACCAGTAGAATGAGTGAGTGTGGCCACCCTAGGACAGGAAATGTGTTACTGACGCCTTACCTGGTGAAAATAAAGGGGGGGAAAGCCTCGCAAAAAAGAATACTAATGCAGCCACCCCATCTGAGGACTAGTAAACAAAAAATATATTGCATTTTTGTTCTTGGGTTTACATCTACAATAGGTATTCATTTTTTTTATATTTGAAATGATTTTAAAATACAGCTAGTAGTAATCTAAAAGAATGACAGCCAGCATTATAAGCCAATCATTCATTTCCACAGTGCACAGTCATATGAGGAGGTGTATTCACTAAAGTCTAATTTTGAACCCAAACTGCAGATAGCAGCATTGCCAAAGCTGCCAAATTCACTATCTGCAAGAGGCCCAAGCTTTGTGTTTCTGGCACTGGCAAGGGTTTTTTCTGTATTACACACTTTGTGATTGCTAATTAATAAAGGCTGTATTTTTAGCAGGTTTCCTATATAGGATCAGCTTTAATCAATTATTTTCCCAGCAATGCTAAACAGTATAATCATATCAAAGCAGCTTGATTTATAGTTGTATAAAAGATTTCTAATCCTTACAAAAATATTGAGTATACATGTTCCAAACCCAGTTCACACAGGGGCGGCACGACTTTGGGGGCGACTCGGCAAGGCGATCTCAAGACGACTTGCAAAATGACTTCTGTATTGAAGTCAATGCAAGTCGCCCAGAGTCGCCCCCGAAGTCGTACAAGAACCTTTTTCTAAGTCAGAGCGTCTTAAGTCGCTCTTATTAGAGATCCATTGAACAGAACGGAGCGCGACTTGTCAGGCAGCTGAGTCGCCTGACGAGTCGCCCGCTGTGTGAACCGGCTCATGTCAGAGGTTTCTTAGGCCCCGTACACACGACCGAGTTTCTCGGCAGAATTCAGCCAGAAACTCGGTCGGAGCTGGATTCTGCCGAGAAACTCGGTCGTGTGTACACTTTTCAGCGAGGAAGCCGACGAGGAACTCGTCGAGCCGAAAAGAGAACATGTTCTCTATTTCCTCGTTGTTCAATGAGGAAAGTCGGCCCGCCGAGATCTCGGTGGCTTCCACACTGAACTCGACGAGGAAC
Organism: Rana temporaria; assembly: GCF_905171775.1. NCBI lineage: Eukaryota > Metazoa > Chordata > Amphibia > Anura > Ranidae > Rana > Rana temporaria. Next base: position 319,030,230 of record NC_053489.1, read on the forward strand.
TCAATGTGTTTGGCACGTCGAGTTCCTCGGACGTGTGTACGGGGCCTAAGAAGTATGAACCCATCATCCCTTATCCAACATATCTGATCATCCCTTATCTATTTTATACGTTAAAAGGAAGGGGTGCGGACAATCCATGAAATAAAAATACAAAGCACACTACTGTATTAAATATCTGGCCAGCTTTTTTATTTACTTTGGGAATACTAGTAAATATAAAAAAGACAATACTCGGAACCTCAGCTTAAACAAAGTGAAACAACTGTTTAGCTGGAACGCAGTTTTCTGAAAACCAGGATGTAAATATGACGGCATCAGCAAGCTGTATTAGCCTAATTCAAGCAAAGCATGAGGATGTTACTGGCTATGTGCTGTGCAGAAACATGCAGTACAGGAAGCCAATGGGAATTTTTTTCCTTACACGTCTTACATAAAAACACACCCACTGTCACACTTACCAACCACAACAAGTAGGGTCCATATTAAATATATGCCGCTGTTGAAGCAGGTGGCGTACTGACGGAACAGGCACATGCATATGGGTGGTAAAACAAAAAACAAAATGTTGCTGACCTATAAAATAAAATAAAATAAATCAAAATCATCCAATAAATGTACAAAAGATGTGAAAAGGTACATAGTGCAAAACAGGAAAATAAAAAAATAAAAAAACAGGAGAAATTTTGTTTGACTGTTAGAAAATGAATGCTAGTTTACACAAGCAATTAAGGTATACGTGACTACAGACTTTTCCCTATCATCCACTGGGGGATAAAGGAACCGATTTAATAACCATTGGTTTATAGTATTACCCTCAAGCACGTTGGACACTGGGCAACAAAACTGTAAAGCCACGTACACACGATCAGTCTGAAGGACCGTTGTCATCGGTTAACCGATGAAGCTGACTGATGGTCCGTCGCGCCCACACACCATCGGTTAAATAACTGATTGTGTCAGAACGCCGTGTCGTAAAACACAACGACGTGCTGAAAAAAATGAAGTTCAATGCTTCCAAGCATGCGTCGACTTCATTCTGAGCATGCGTGGATTTTTAACCGATGGTCGTGCCTACTAACGATCGGTTTTGACCTATCGGTTAGGAATCTATCGGTTAAATTTAAAGCAAGTTGGCTTTTTTTTAACCGATGGTTAAATAACCTATGAGGCCCACACACGATCGATTTTGACCGATGAAAACGGTCCATCAGACCGTTGTCCTCTGTTTAACCTATTGTGTGTACGAGGCCTAAGCCAGACCCAATTGCCTATATAACCCCTCCCATATCCAGCATGCCAGATATAGCATTGTGCCTCTGTGTTGGCCAATCTTTTTTGCTGGTCGCCTGGTTTGGGTTCAATTGAACAACGCCATGGTGGCTTATGTATTTCATCATCGGGGAACAAAGCGTTTTACAGCAGTGTGAGAGATCAAATTCATTCTGACCTGCTTACAGCATCATGCTCTGGCTTTCTCTGTAAAGTATATCGCAAATGTGGAAAACTGTCAGACGGACTTTGTAAACAGCTCTTGAATCCCAGGGAAGAGTCTCTTTACCAGGAGGCGATTTCAGGACCTGTCTCTAGAGGGGTACATTTGATAAGTCCTGGTCATAAGATTCTTCAACAGAGACAGAGGATGCCTTGATCGCCTCCATGCTATCATTACGCACAGTTGAATGCATTCCCTCATTTGCCTTGCAGAACTGAGGTAAAGGGGATTGCAGTCTTGTTCATAGCTCGAGACTGTTCAAGGAAAGTTTGTTACGCAGATCTCATTTGTTAGCTTGCTGACAGTCTATGCCCACTTCCAATCATGGTTTGATCGTCCAACCTGTTTCTTGGTCACTAGCTTTTTTTGGCATGGCTATTGAAGCCAAGATGCTAAGAGATTGGGAATTTTGAGATCCATCATACAAACTATGATACACATGTAGACTATTTACCGTAAAGGTTTAGCATGAGACCTTGATGGCTTTTTTCTGTAGCTGTGCGCATAGAAAGATTCCTCCATGCAGATCCACCCACTTCTGACCCTTTATTTGGTCAGAAGTGGGTCAGTATCTGCCCCAGAGTACATTAAAGTATCATCTGTCAGGTTTAGGCTTCCTTTTTCAGGGTTCAAGGGACTACTCACATGATGCTTCAGGCCATACCCCCTCTTTCCAGCCACAGGGTCTAAACTTGGTACTTGCGGCTTCTCAGCAGTCCCCTAGTGAATCGGACTAAATATATTTTTTTTATTAATCATCCTTGTTGCAAAAGATGGCTTTCCTGTGGCAATAACTTTGGCCAGGAAAGTTTCACATTCAACTATATTGTCCTGCAGGGGATCCCCCTTGTTTTGTCTCAACTTTGGAACAGGAAGGGGCCATCCCCGAACTGTTACCACAAAGTTGGGAGCATGAAATTGTCCAAAATGTCTTGGTATGATGACGCCTTAAGTGTTCCCTTCAGTGGAACTAAGGGGCCAAGCCCAACCCCAGAAAAACAACCCCACACCATAATACCCCCTCCATCAAATTATTTGGACTAGTGAACAAAGCAAGGTCCATAAAGACATGGATGAGCGCGTTTGGGGTGGATGGACTTGACTGGCCTGCACCTAGTCCTGACCTCAACCTGATAGAACTCCTTTGGGATAAATTAGAGTGGAGAATGCGAAAAAAATCAGTGGATTGACCTCACAATGGTGCTTCTGGAAGAATGGTCAAACGTTCCCATAGACAGCCTTCCCACAAGAGTTGAAGCTGGTATAGCTGCAAAGGGTGGGCAAACTCAATATTGAACCCTATTGACTAAGACTGGGGCACCATTAAATTTCATGTGTGTGTAAAGGCACATATCCCAATAATTTTGGTAATATAGTGTATATATAAGAAAGTAACAAGTCTCAACAATACTCTATATGTAGAGCTTGTGGTGCCTTGATGATGCCAACTTCTGTAGATGCTACAACTAGGAATACTTACCTTCTGTTGACTGCATGTCATTCAAGCTATAAGAGGTCTCCTACAGCTGTGAATTTAAAGGCCCAGATTCTCAAAGGGCTTACGACGGCGCAGCGCCATGTACGCCGTCGTAAGTCCTAATCTGGGCCGTCTTAGAATCAGTTACACATAGATATCCATTAGATCCGACAGGCGTAAGTCTCTTTTTTTGGCCCGCTAGGTGGCGCTTCCGTCGATTTCCCCATTGAGTATGCAAATTAGCTAGATACGCAAATTACCGAACGTACGCGCGGCCGACGCAGTAAAGTTACAACGTTTACGTTAGGCTTTTCCCGGCGTGAAGTTGCCCCTGGGTCTATGAGGCGCAACCAATGTTAAGTATGGCCGTCGTTCCCGCGTCGAAATTTGAAAAGTTATGTCGTTTGCGTAAGTCGTCCGTGAATGGGGCTGGACGGCATTTACGTTCACATCGAAACCAATGACGTCCTTGCGACGTCATTTGGAGCAATGCACCCTGGGACATTTTACGGGCGGCGCATGCGCAGTTCGTTCGGCGCGGGAATGCGCTTTATTTAAATGCTACACGCCCCCTACCCGCCGAATTTGAATTCCGCCGGGTGATTTACGTTACGCCGCCGCAACTTTACACGTAAGTGCTTTGTGAATAATGCACTTGCCTGAAAAACTTGCGGCGACGTAACATAAATCAGATACGTTACGCCCGCCCATTTTTACGCCGATCTACGAGAATCTGGGCCAAAGTCTTTGGAGATGCTGCTATTAGACATATTGGTACTGTTGGAAAGACATGTTTTAATGTGAATTGCTTTTATTTTGCACGTGTGCATTCTTTGTATGTATAACTTCAGTGCTTCTGTATTTGAATTATTGCTTTAATAAAAGATATTTACATTGTATGTATACTTTATGGTGGTTCTGGTATTTTTATATAGAGGGTGCATTTACTGTTTAGGTTGTGTGTGTGTGTTTATCTGTGTGGTTTGCACAGTTGTGTGAGTTTACTGTGGAAATATCACAGAAAGCATTCACAATGAATCACATCCACTAATTTGAATTGAAGGGCAGCTTCATGGCTACCATCCAATACACATTAAATTATGTGATCTCAGAGGCAAAGAAAATATACCTTTTATACAACACTGTGTGATTAACTACTGTACTGGCAAGAACATTAGTCTCAACTGGTGAAGTCACAAACATGCCTTACTGTGCCAGAACAACTGGTAAAGAGTCCTGACATTCATATCCATTGTTCTCCACAAGATACAGGTGCCAGAAGTCAGTACGAACAAGACGTGAAACCTGTGACTCAGGCGTCAGACTGAAGCTGCACACTATGTTCTCCACGCTTGTGTTTACCATATCATCCCTTCCGAGAAAATTGGCAATAAATGTTTGTTTTACCATGAGGACTGCCAGGATTTCAAGTCAGGCTCCCCTGAAGGGTTAAATTGCTCTACCACCCTAAGCGGTTCTAGAAGAACTGTGAGCTATACACATCTTTCAGGAAATCTGTCAATGGAAGTAACAAGGATGCCAATCCTGAGCTCTCCGTCTGAAAAAGTAACTTGCTTGGTTATCAAGTTGCCCCCTTGCTTCAATACTTTTAGCCATGGACCTGGAACAAGAAGGCAAATATTGATTTTTATGCAACTTTTATTTGCTGCATACTTCTTCCAGATCAGTGATGTAAAAGTGTAAAAGTTAGACACAGCCTGGCAACTAGCATTTCTAGGACAGCAATGCAAGGATGTAAAGCTGTGTGTAAAAAGGTTAAGACCCCTTTCACACTGGTTACCGCGTCGGCGGTAAAATGCCGCTATTTTACCATCGGATTTGCGGCGCGTTTTGGCCGAGAAAGGGTTAAAACTGCCCGCAATGCGCCACTACGGCGGCGTATTGCCGGCAGTACTGCCCATTGATATCAATGGGCAGGAGCGGATTAGCAGCGGTGAGTTCACCACTGCTAATGCGATCCAAAGAAGCTGCTAGCAGAACTTTCCCTGATGCCCTGCCAGCGCACCGCTCCAGTGTGAAAGCCCTGTTTTAGGGCGAATTGCAGGCGCTATTTCTAACGCTATAGCGCCTGCAAAACGCCCTCAGTGTGAAAGGGGTCTAAAGGCTAAGTTCACCGTTAACAAAAAAAATAAGAAATTCACGTATTTTTGCAGGTAAAACAATGCACATTTATTTAATTTTTTTCTACAGAAGCCTGCAAAGTATTGCACCCACGAACAGCAGATCTCAGGTGCAATATCAGGCTCCTACCACTCTCCCTCCAGCTTTCTGCCTGTACAGGCTTTCAGTTTGAAAGTTGGGGGGACTGTAAATGGACTACGACTGTGCTGATCGGCGTGCTTACAGTCCTCTGCAACTACAAGTCCATCTGGCGTGGTGGCAGACGTGTCTTGTAGTTTATGCATGCACAAATCTTTGTGAATGAATGACACAGCTGTGTGGGGGAAGCCTCACAAAGCCATGCCGATTTTAAAAGGTGACAGCAGCTGTGGGAGAAATTAACCCTGCCTGTTGTCACAGGGAAGGGGGTTGCTGAACATGTTACACCCTAAATACAATACATTAAAAAGTGAACTTATCCTTTACCTGATGTGATATTTTTTGACGCAATGCGCGGGTTCTCAGGCCAGCGGACATGTCCGATGAGTCGTACTAACCATCGGACATGTCCGGCGGACAGGCTTTCAGCGGACATGTTTCTTAGCATGCTAAGAAACAGTTGTCCGCTGGAAACCTGTCCGATCGGCCGCAAAATTGTCCCGTCGGCCCTACACACGACCGAACATGTCTGCTGAAACTGGTCCGACGGACCAGTTTCAGCGGACATGTTCGGTCGTGTGTACGAGGCCTAAGACCTTGGATTTCAAGCATAATTAGTTCCAGAAACATGCTTGTAATCCAAAGCACTTGTATATCAAAGCAAATTTCCCCATAAAAAAATAATGGAAACTCAAATGATTTGTTTCACAACCATTTATTCATAGGTCCTTCAGTTTATAGTCCATATAAAAAGATTATAGCAATGTGACCAGGTTGTGTAACCATAAAATGTCCATCCACAAATGGAAGCCTCCACAAGGGAATTAGACGCAAAATCCAGTAGGAGCTACGAGTATAAAAGAGAAGAGAGACTCCTCTAAGTGTAGAAATATGTTGCAAAATGTTGTACCTTCATTAAATGTAGCCATATTGCTACACTTAGGGCTCTTTCACACGGAGCGGATCCGTATTGATCCGCTCCGTTAGCCCGTTTGGCTCAGTGGGGATTCTTCCGTAAATCCCCGCTGATCTGTCGGCGGACAGGGCGGTCCCCGCACACAGTGCAGAGACCACCCTGTCTCTACTCCGCTCTCCCCTATGGGGAATCGGATGAATACGGACCGTGTGTCCGTATACATCCGATCCGTTCCGCCAGACGGAAGAAAAATAGGGTTTTCTTCCGTCCGCAAAAGCGGATCTTTGCGGACGCGGATGGTTGCATCATCCGCTAACGTCTGCAATCCCATAGGGATACATTACAAGTCCGTAAACGGACTTGTAATAAACGGACCGTTTGTCCGTAGGTGTGAAAGGGCCCTAAAGCTGCACCCCTCCGAGAAATTTGTGATTGGCACCAAATTCAAAAAAGTTAAAACATAATACACATACTGTACAGTATACTGTAATCTTTTAGATTACAGTACTGTATGAAATAAATACACACCCTCTTTGTACCTAGTGGTCTGCTCAGTGTCCTGCATGCACTTTTATATAATAAAAACTGTTTTTTAAAAAGAACATGGGAGGACAGCCCCTGCAGTGATTTTACCATGCAGAATATGAGGGAAAAGGCCATAGAAAAAAAAACACTATGAATGTACATTTGTTCAGCTCTCATTTGTGAGGAATGCTTGTTTGACTCGCATGTGCTGCTGATCTCTGAGGACAATAACTATGAAACACAGAGAAGTACAGTGTAAACGTATAATGTAGTCCTGTGAAAAGGTGCGCTGTGGGGCCATTCCTCACAGAGACTCATGGCATTTATTTTTAGAAAAGCTAGGCTGCTCTCTATAATCTGTACCCTCTTAGAATAAAAACGCTGAAAATGGCTTTTGTAAGTAGAAATTTGTGCAGCTTGAAATCAGGCTGAAAATGTTGTAGTGGTAAGCTGGATACACGCTATACAATTTTTTTTTTTTGATTTTTTTTTTTTCATTTAGGATTTACCAAAACCATAAAATATGGAGGTCAAACCTAAACACTTAAAATGTTTATGCAGTCAGGCATGCCTTTGTACTACATACAGTATCTGACAAAAGTGATTACACCCCTCCCATTTTTGTAAATATTTTATTATATCTTTTCATGTGACACAATGTAAAGTAGTGAGTGCACAGCTTGTACAACAGTCTAAATTTACTGTCCCCTCATAATAACTCAACATACAGTCTAATGTCTAAACCGCTGGCAACAAAAGTGAGTACACCTCTAAAGTGAAAATGTCCAAATTGGGCCCAAAGTGTCAATATTTTGTGTGGCCACCATTATTTTCCAGCAATGCCTTAACCCTCTTGGGCATGGAGTTCACCAGAGCTTTACAGGTTGCCACTGGAGTCCTCTTCCAGTCCTCCATTATGATATCATAGAGCTGGTGGATGTTAGAGACCTTGCACACCTCCACCTTCCATTTGAGGATGCCCCACAGATGCTCAATAGGGTTTGGGTCTGGAGACAAGCTTGGCCAGTCCATCACCTTTACCCTCAGCTTCTTTTTTTTTTATTTATATATATTTTTGGGGTATATTTATTATGGCAAAAAGTAAAAAAATATATATATATTTTTCCAAAATTGACGCTCTTTTTTTTGTTTATAGCGCAAAAAATAAAAATCGCAGAGGTGATCAAATACCACCAAAAGAAAGCTCTATTTGTGGGAAAAAAGGACGTTAATTTTGTTTGGGAGCCACGTCGCACGACCGTGCAATTGTCAGTTAAAGCGACGCAGTGCCAAATCGCAAAAAGTGGCCTGGTCTTTGACCACCAAAATGGTCCGGGGCTGAAGAGGTTAATGGCTGTGTGTTGAGTTATTTTGAGTGGGCAGCAAATTTACACTGTTATACAAGCTGTACACTCACTACTTTACATTGTAGCAAAGTGTCATTTCTTCAGTGTTGTCACATGAAAAGATGTAATAAAATATTTACTAACAACAAAAATTGTATATTCACTCCTAACTCTCTACTATCTGAAGGATAACTTACTGCTTACTTGAGCATATTGTATAACAAGATGTACTCGAAATTCCCAGCAGCCAATCAGAAATGAGCTTCAGTGTAATCAGGCTATTTTAAAATAATGTGGTAATGAGTTGATGTACTTATCCAAGTCTGTGTCCTCATCATCCTAATATATGGCAGCAACAAATGCTCGTCAACACAATTTTTAGAATCTCCAAAGACGTTTCAGCCTATCTTCTTCACAAAACCACCAAATGCTTTTACATAGATAAAACGTTTTAGAAATATGCTGCTATTTCTATTGGGACACTTGCACACAGGTAAATACAAATGCTGTATTTGTAGTGGTGTAGCATTTTTTTTTTGTGTTTGTTTTTACGGATCCCAACACAGGTGTGTTGCCTATGGGACAATGTACACAGCTGCGTAAATATCTATAAGGCCTGGTTCACACTGGTGCGTTTTGAAATGCGATTTGGCATGTCAAATCGCATGTCAAAACGGCGGTATTTGCCGCAAATTGCCGGCAATGGCACTGTCCTAATCGGTGCTACGCCGCATTTGTGGCGCTGCACCGAGTTCAAAAAGTAGTTTCTGTACTACTATTTGCGATTTTGGCCCACGATTTACATTGACATCTGTGCAGAAACTTGCACAGATGTCTCTATAATGGCGGCCGAAATCGGGACTGCCAGCGGGAGTAAAATCGTGCGAGTTAAGCTAAGGCCCGGTTCACACTGGTGCGACATACAGTAGGCTCCAACGTTGAGAGCTCATGTCGCATGACGTGTACAAATCAATGGTTCCCTATGAGAGCCGTCTTAACTGGTCTGACACACATCGGTCATACTTTAGAAAAGGTTCCTGCACTACTTTGGTTCAACTTTGGTCCGTTTTCAGCCCATTCAATATCATTAAAGTTGGATCAAAGTCGGATCCTCATCCTAACCTTCCGACTTGTAAAATCTAACACTGTGATTACAGCAGAAATGAAATGAATTTATGTCACACTGGCAGGGCTACTGTTAGAAATCACAGGGCCCCGTACAGCCTACCTGGCAGGGCCCCCCTTTAAATATATCAAAACAACATTTTCACAATAAATATACTAAAATCATTCTTAACGGACACAAAGATAACAGAGAAGCTGTGTGAATTAGCCCTTTTGTAAATAGTTTTTTACATTTTTGAACAAAAAACATTTTAGAATTTAAAAAAAAAAAAGTTTTAAAATTATTTTATTTTACATTTTTTTTACAAGGGATTAAAACAATACAGGGTTACAATTTGTTATGTCACGTCACAACCAAAAACGTAAACGTATTTTATTGGGACTTTATGTGATAGACCAACACAAAGTGGCACATAATTGTCAAGTGAAAGGAAAATGATAAATGTTTGTCAACAACATTTTTTTTACAAATAAATATCTCAAAAGTGTGTTGTGCATTTGTATTCAGCCCCCTTTACTTTGATACTCCTAACTAAAATCTAGTGCATGGGTGCTCAACCTGTGGCTCTCCAGCTGTTTCAGAACTACAATTCCCATGAGGCATTGCAAGCTACTGACTGTTACAAGCATGACTCCCAAAGGCAGAGGCATGATGGGACTTGAAGTTCTGCAACAGCTGGAGAGCCACAGGTTGAGCACCCATGATCTAGTGGAACCAATTGCCTTCAGAAGTCACCTAATTAGTAAATAGAGTCCACCTGTGTGTAATTTAATCTCAGTATAAATATAGCTGTTCTGTGAAGCCTTCAGGAGGTTTGTTAGTGAAAACTGCTGTTCACAGACTCTCACCATCCAATCTGACAGAGCTTGAGCTATTTTGAAAAGAAGAATGGGCAAATATGTAACTCTCTAGATGTGCAAAGCTTGTAGACACATCCCAAAAAGACTTGCAGCTGTAATTGCAGTGAAAGGTGGTTCTACAAAGTATTCACTCAGGGGGGCTGAATACAAACGCACGCCACACTTTTCACATATTTATTTCTAAAAAATTGAAAACCATTTATCATTTCCGTTCCACTTTACAAATACGTGCCACTTTATGTTGGTCTATCACATAAAATCCCAATAAAATACATTTACGTTTTTGGTTGTAACATAACAAAATGTCAAGGGGTATGAATACTTTTTCAAGGCAGTGTCCATGGAAATGAAAACACTGGCAGCTAGATGAGAAAGAAGAAGAATTTCATGCATGCATATGCACCTGTACATGAAGTCTTTATGGAACAGAACTTTTGTTATATATTTAGGATCTTTTTGGCGGCATAAAGATCAGTAGGTATTACGTCCATCTGCAAGAGGCCATATCATCCATTTCCAATATAAATCATGTTTATTAGACTGTAAATATTTCAAAGGAATTCATTCAAACACAAGAATGTCATGTATGACTCCTTAGAGTAAGAGGGAAAGTGAAGAAAATGCCAAACCGGCATAGTTCTGCACAATTTATTAAAGTAAAATACCATACAAAACAAATGGAACTCACAAGCGGGTGAGGGGGAGAGAGAGGATGAAAGTCTGCAGTGGATTGTAATGAGCTGGTAAATGTGTGGTAGTTCTTAGTGGAGAGGAAAGTTGGCTGTGGTGGGGAACAAGATGAGAATGGAGTCTGTGTAGGGAGACCGGCGCCAGGCTGCCCTGTGTAGCCGTGATGGTATATCCAGAAATGGGATGTCCGCCCAAAGACGATGTGTCCAGCTGGAGTAGTAAGAGGCGCTGTCAGTCCAACCGCTGTGTAAGCCAATCGGGGCGCGTTTCGGAAGCTTAACCATGGCTCCTTCATCAGCCTGATTGTTTTTAGACAATGTTTCAAACAATCAGGCTGATGAAGGAGCCGTGGTTAAGCTTCCGAAACGCGCCCCGATTGGCTTACACAGCGGTTGGACTGACAGCTCCTCTCACTACTCCAGCTGGACACATCGTCTTTGGGCAGACATCCCATTTTTGAATATACCATCATGGCCACACAGGGCAGCCTGGCGCCGGTCTCCCTACACGGACTCCATTCTCATCTTGTTACCCACCACAGCCAGCTTCTTCTTCTCCACCAAGGACTACCACACAGCTCCCAGCTCATTACAATCCACTGCAGACTTTCATCCTTTCTCTCCACCTCACCCGCTTGTGAGTTCCATTTGTTTTATATGCTATTTTACTTAAAGGGGTTTTCCACCCATTTTTTAAGTTTATTAAAAGTCAGCAGCTACAAAAAGTGTAGCTGCTGGCTTTTAATAAACTGACACTTACCTGCTCCACGGCTCCAGCGACTCGACGGCCGGGGCTCCGCTCCTCGCCCCCCCTCCCCGGCTGGCGTCTTCATTTCTAGTGTGGGCACCCGGCAGTGACAGCTTTCGGCTTCACGGCCGGGCACCCACTGCGCATGCGCGAGCGGCACTGCGCATGCGCGAGCGGCGCCGTCCGATTGGACAGGTGCTTGCCTACAGGGAGGGGCTGTAAAAAGGCGATTAAGATATTCGCCTTTCCAGCCCCTCGGCGGAAGGAGAAAGTGGGACAGGAAGTCCCCTTCTCCTGAAGCCCCCACTCCCCCCCCCCCCAAAAAAATTACATGCCAAATGTGGCATGTAAGGGGGCGAGGAGTGGGTTAAGAGGAAGTTCCATTTTTAGGTGGAACTCCTCTTTAAAGTGGAAGTAAACCCTCCCATCGTTTTCAGCCAAGGAAGCTGCCATCTTTGCCTCTGTTTAATCTACAACTGCCATGAGGCTGCACATGTGATCAGTTATGACACCAGCCATTGGATGCTTTGACAGTTTGAGAGCACAACCAATGGGAGTGTTACATTTCTGTAACTGTTTTATGGATGGGTTTACTTCCGCTTTAATAAATTGTGCTACACTATGCCAGTTTGGCGTTTTCTTCCCTTTCCTTCCTATTTTACAGATTCTGGATTTTCAGCCTATATATGAAAGCAGCCTTGCCAGCACCACAGTGTCAGCCATTTTCTACCAACTGACATTTTTATTCCTATACCTCTTGGAATAAATATCTTTCAATACTTCTTTTTTACCTGGTATATGACATTTTATAACTATAGGATGGGCACAGTGTCAGCACTGTAGTGTGTTTTGGTCATGTCTCTATATGACTCCTTAGAGTAACTGTCCCTAGCTGTAATTACACTGGAGCCTCTGATGATGATTAAGTAGCTATTATGCCTATATAATTATTTCCGGTTATCAAATAAAAGAAAATTGCTGTGCACACCTCATGTAATTGCTGTTAATTCCTATAGTGTGGTGCGATGTAAACACACAGCTATGTTATCTATTTCCTGTGTGAATGCCCTCTACCTTTATCACTGTGCTGGCACACCAAGGGCACTATACGTTTCCTGGTGAGACAGACTACTTATCCTAAAATCAAATACACTATAATTTAAAATAGAAGTATGAGAATTGAAAAAAAAAACATACATACTCACTTAGGTGAATGCAGCATCGGTCTGATACTGCAGCTGTCCCCTCACCACCTCTAAGATCGAGAACTGAGCGATCATATGACCGCTGATCGCTCAGATTTCTGGTCTGCATTGAGCACATTGTGATGACTGTCAGTCACTGGCTCACTGCCCTACCCCTCCAGCACTCCCTGGAGCACCGGGCTGTGGAGGACCGGTAGTGATTGGCTTAGGCGCTCAGTGGCTCACAGATGCTGAGATGGCTACTAGTCAGGCATCTGGGCCGATCCCGACTTTATTGTCAGGATCCCTGCAGAGTTTTGAGCGGCCCTGTGACGTCAGCTGACCAGGGCCGCCATCAGGGGGGTACAGGCAGTACACCTGTAAGGGGCACGGATGGCAACCCCCCCCCTTTTTTTATTTATTTTTTATAAAACAAAATATTTTTTTATTTTATTTTTTATTAAAGGGCCAATTTTTTTTTTTTTCTTTTAGAGGTCCGGAGGTCCCCAGGGGCCCGGATGACAATCCCCCTTTTTTTTTATAAAAAATAATCTTTTAATTTAAAGATTTTTTATTTCTTTTATTTTTATAAAATATATATTATTAATAAAGGGCCCCAGATGGCAACCCCCCTTTTAAAAAAAAAATTCTATATTTTTTATATAATATTTATTTATTTTATTTTTATTAAAGGGCCCAGAGGTCCCCAGGGCACGGATGGCTACCCCCTTTTTTTTTATATATATTTTTCGTAAAGGCCCCCCCCCCCCGCTTCTCAGCAGCCCCCCCCCCCCTTTTCTGCACCTCCCCCCCGCTTCTCTGTTCCAGGGGGCCCATGCCTGAAGCTGTGTAAGGGGCCCCATAATTCATGATGATGCGGCCCTGCAGCCGACAGCCGACTATAGCTAGCTGTCGGCTGAATCTTGGTCACAGGAATGCAGAACTAAGTGCACTCCTATGACCAGTATGGCCAAAAAAACTTTAGCTATACTTTTCCTTTAAAGAACAATTGTAATATGCAAGTAACATCTGGCAATAGCAACTAATTAACAAACAGAATCAAAGAATCAAAGAATTCAAGTATGGATATTTTATACATAGTTACATTGTTTGAGTTTAAACCAAAGTAACTATGTATATAACATACCTGGCTGATTCCCCTGGAAGCTGGAAATCATAATAGACACCACTACGGTACTGTAGTCATCTCCACTTACTTCCCAAGTCCCGTGCTGAATGACTGACTTTCTGCATTGTGAACACAGGAGGTTGGACACCCAGCACATTAATGCCCACTGTCTTGCCATTGTACATATGTGTTGGGCAGTTGTAAGGGGATTCATTTGCCTGTGCATGTAAAATCATGGTAGCTCATCTGCAAATATACTATCCAGCCTGACAAACCCTTTTAGTATTTCCTCCAGTTCATGCATCATAATACTGTATATGCCTGCAAACAACTGTAACAGCTGTCTATGGAAACCTACAAATCCCCCATACCACAAAAGGAAAAAGTGCTTTTCACATACTGCCCACCTTGCTTTGATAGATCACTATACAGAATCCCCCTTTGTCCTCTTGTAACAGCTGGCGGTAAAAACAGGCGTTTGAGCTGTAGTTATACCACACTCCCAACTGCCTACCTAAAACACAGCATACAGCAGGATGGAACAGTACACATGCTGCTGCAAATTTAAAGAGTAACAACACTTGTGGTGAGAAAAAAAAAACATTGCCCTCTGGGTGATCATTGATGTACATTGCAGGGATTTTAAAAAACTTAGATTCCTACCTTCTGCTATTCCAAAGAAATAGCTGCTTGTTTGTCTGTGTTTGTGTGGAAAATAAATCTAATGGGGGTGATTTTATAATTATCAATAAGATGCTGCACCTGCAGGGCTCTAATGAGGAAGGCTGCAGGAGCTGCATCCCCTTCGACATGATTTCCCTTTGGGAGTATGACACCAAAAATTACATTTTTGTTGCAGGGATGCCCAAAATCTGACTTGTATCTTTTGGGGTGACTTCTGGGAAAATCAGTAAGCCAATCACACAAGCAGGAAATTACTTTTCTGAGGGGGGGCTGGCATTCCATAAACCATCTGTGTACAGAATGCCTTCAGGTTGCTATATAGCAGGGACCTCCAAATTGTATAAACAAAGGGCCAGTTTACTCTTCTTTAAACTTTAGGGGGGGAGCTGTGGCCAGCAGGAGTAGAAAATGTCCTGGTGTCAGTGGGAGTAAACAGTGTCCACTCTTTGCTATTAGGGAGAGGAATAGTGCCCCATTGTTGTTGTCAGCGGGAGGAATAGTGCCCCATAATTGGTGTCAGCGGGAGAAATAGAGCCCCATCACTGGTGTCAGCGGGAGGAATAGTGCCCCATCATTGGTGTCAGCGGGTGGAATAGTGCCCCATCATTGGTGTCAGCGGGAGGAATAGTGTTCCATCATTGGTGTCAGCAGGAGGAATAGTGTTCCATCATTGGTGTCAGCGGGAGGAATAGTGTCCCATCATTGGTGTCAGCGGGAGGAATAGTGCCCCATCATTGGTGTCAGCGGGAGGAATAGTGCCCCATCATTGGTGTCAGCGGGAGGAATAGTGCCCCATCATTGGTGTCAGCGGGAGGAATAGTGTCCCATTATTGGTGTTAGCGGGAGGAATAGTGCCCCATCATTGGTGTCAGCGGGAGGAATAGTGCCCCATCATTGGTGTCAGCGGGAGGAATAGTGCCCCATTATTGGTGTTAGCGGCAGGAATAGTGCCCCATCATTGGTGTCAGCGGGAGGAATAGTGCCCCATCATTGGTGTCAGCGGGAGGAATAGTGCCCCATCACTGGTGTCAGCGAGAGGAATAGTGTTCCATCATTGGTGTCAGCGGGAGGAATAGTGTCCCATTATTGGTGTCAGCGGGAGGAATAGTGTCCCATCATTGGTGTCAATGTGAGGAATAGTGTCCCATGACTGGTAATAGGGGGAAGAAATTGTGTCCCATAATTGGTGTCAGTGGGAGGAAGTGTCCCACATCACTGGTATTAGGGGGAAGAAATTGTGTCCCATAATAGGTGTCAGTGGGAGGAATAGTGCCCTATCATTGGTGTCAGTGCAGGCAATAGTGTAGCACCTTTGGTGTCAGTGCGAGGAACAACATCCCATCACTGGTTATAGAGGGAGAAATAATAGGTGTCAGCCTAGGTTCACACTGCTGCGAATTCAAAATCGCGGTAAAATGCGCGATTTTACCGCGATTTCGCGGCCGCGATTTTGCCGCAATTTGGGCCGCAATTTAATGTAAATCGCGGCCCGAAATCGCAAAAAGTAGTACAGGAACTACTTTTTGAAATCGCAGATGCGTTGTCGCACTGATTAGGACAGTGCCATTGCCGCCGATTTGAGATGCGATTTGACATGTCAAATCGCATCTCAAATCGTTCCAAATCGTACCCAGTGTGAACCAGGGCTAAATGAGAGGAATAGTTCCCCAATGTCAGTGGCAGGAACTATGCCCCACAGTTACTGACAGTGGGAGTAATAATGCCCAAATGGCCAGATAAAAACAAGCAAAAGGCGGCACCCGGCTCCCAGTCTGCAGTTTGGAGACCACTGCTATATATTGCATTACAGAAAAGTACAGAGCTGCAGATTGAAATGGAAAGGTCATTTTAACACATTTATTTACAGTATGACTTGTGTAACAATTGTATACGCTACAAAAGTGGCATTACACTTTAACATAGACTGCTGAGACAACAGGTGGCACCACTTGCCATACTCACTTATTTAAGTCAATGGGACCACACTGACACCGCAAGTGGATGTACCGGGTTAGTTCCATAAAAAATAAAACAGGTATTTTGGTGACCGATTACCTCCTCAACACCTGTAAGACACTACAAGCGTCCACTATGGATCTCTTCTCAGAGAATAGCCTTATACAGGCCTCTACACAACAAAAAGTCATAGGATTTATGGATTATATGACAGCAAATATGAGTTTTAGAAATGGCTGCCTCACCGATGTAGTATATAGAGAGAACTTACCGTATTGTAAAACTCGGCGATAGAGGGGACGATTTTGTAGTTGTCTTCACACCAGTCCACCTCTGAGCTGCCAGCCTGCAGTTGGTCCCATATCTTCAAAGATGCCATCTCTGATCTGCTTCTGTGGAGACAAATCACCCCTTAGATCTGCCAGGAAGGGAATAAGAAATAGAATCCTAGAATCAATGCTTGTTCCTATTGAGTCATACAAGTCTGTAGTACCCATACACTATACAACTCTATCTAGAAGAATTCTCATAGGAGGAGCATCCTAAGCAAGGGTGAAATGAGGCAGGCCCTTACACTGTGATGAGAAGGAGATTGTACAATCAGATTGTATAGTGTATGGGCTTAGTGTCCGATCTCTGTGACAAGTCACGACTATCACATCCGAAGTGGTGGAGCTACCAACCTGCTGTAAGTGTGACGAGCTGCTGCAGATCTTCTTTCTCCTCTGGCTGCCACTTACAGAAAGTGACTTCTTATGTAAACAGCAGCAGGCGATATTCAGGCTCAGCTCTGAAAACAATGTTTAGTATGGGAAGTCGGGCACAGGTCAGATCCCATCCAGCGACTCCGACCATCTGCTCCTTTCTGCAACTGCACACAATAATAAAAGCCGTCCATTATCTGGATGAAGTCCCGCCCCGGGGGAGGGGCTATGCCGGCATATGAACCGTGCGGGCTCTGCCCCCTCCTTGTTTACATGATTAGAAGACAGCGGGGGTAACGGAGTGAGCCTGGATTATGGACTCAGCCAATCACAGGGCTCCTCCGCACAAAGATCCCCTCTTATCCCCTGCCACTCATTTCTTCTCATCGGAGACTGTCTGGTCTATTCCGTTTAATCAGGAATGGATAGCACTGAACCCTGCTGAATGTATTAGGAATAGATAAGGCGGATTGTTTTTATACACTCTGATTGAAGTGATATTAAAGTAGGACAAACCAAAGTCAGATCGCTGCTGCATTGATGGAACCAATGTTATTTCCTTTGTCATGTGATTCAATGCTATCCGATTCACATCTGAAATCGCATCAGTGTGAACCAGGGCTACAGACATAGCTCCCAACTGTCCCTGATCTCTAAGGATTGTCCCTGATTTCTAAGGACTGTCCCTGATCTCTAAGGATTGTCCCTGATTTCTAAGGATTGTCCCTGATTTCTAAGGATTGTCCCTGATCTCTAAGGACTGTCCCTGATCTCTAAGGATTGTCCCTGATTTCTAAGGATTGTCCCTGATTTCTAAGGATTGTCCCTGATCTCTAAAGGTCTGTCCCTGATCTCTAAGGATTGTCCCTGATCTCTAAGGACTGTCCCAGATCTCAAGGTCTGTCCCTGATCTCTAAGGATTGTCCCTGATCTCTAAGGACTGTCCCAGATCTTTAAAGGTCTGTCCCTGATCTCTAATGATTGTCCCTGATCTCTAAGGACTGTCCCTGATCTCTAAGGATTGTCCCTGATCTCTAAGGACTATCCCTGATCTCTAAGGATTGTCCTTTGTCCATGATCTCTAAGGACTGTACCTGATCTCTAAGGATTGTCCCTGATCTCTAGGGACTGTCCCAGATCTTTAAAGGTCTGTCCCTGATCTCTAATGATTGTCCCTGATCTCTAAGGACTATCCCTGATCTCTAAGGATTATCCTTTGTCCATGATCTCTAAGGACTGTCCCTGATCTCTAAGGATTGTCCCTGATCTCTAAGGTCTGTCCCTGATCTCTAAGGATTGTCCCTGATCTCTAAGGTCTGTCCCTGATCTCTAAGGATTGTCCCTGATCTCTAAGGACTATCCCTGATCTCTAAGGATTGTCCTTTGTCCATGATCTCTAAGGACTGTCCCTGATCTCTAAGGATTGTCCCTGATCTCTAAGGATTGTCCTTTGTCCATGATCTCTAAGGACTGACTGTACCTGATCTCTAAGGATTGTCCCTGATCTCTAGGGACTGTCCCTGATATCTAAGGATTGTCCCTGATCTCTAAGGATTGTCCCTGGTTTCGGCACATGGGAGGCGATGGGAATCCACTATATCACCCAGTTGTACTCTGGCACAGTATTTAAATCTTTTGCAGCCCTAAGAGAGGAATTTGACTTACATAAATCCCAATTTTACCAATACCTGCAACTAAGGCATGCTGTGCAATGCGAAGATAGACTCTCCCCATTTGTTTGGACAGCGCACCCTCTGTTGAGCGACGTGCTCACTACGGATGACAGGGCGGGCATGATATTGAGGGTCTATGCAAAACTACTCCAATCTACGCATGACGTAAGTAAACTCCCTTGTAGAAGAGGGTGGGAACGTGATCTGGGGTTTAGACGGGGAAACTTGGGAGTTGTGCCTGACGTCCGCCCCATTGGTTTCTGTATCTGCATCACAGAGGCTTTCCCACTTGTATCTATTACACAGGGTATACAGAACCCCGGCTAGGTTACACAGGTGGGGCCTCAGGGACACCCCCTTATGCCCAAAATGTAATGCACATGCTGGAGATCTCTTGCACATGTTGTGGAAATGTCCAAAGCTTTTCAGGTATTGGAAATTTGTCCTTGACACTATAGCCCAGGTATTTCAGATACCAGCGATTAATGACCCAGTGGTTTGCCTTCTTGGTGCCTTGGAGTTACCAGACTTGTCGCCGAACGGTCATACTGCGGTGCTACGTTAACTCTATCTTGCCCGCAAAGAGATTGCTAAATTATGGATCACTCCGAGAGTACCAACGGGCGAACAGTGGGTGAAGCAGGTTAATAATCTACTGATTCGTGAAAAACTAACATACCAACACCGCAACGTATTAAAGAAGTTCTACTCAATGTGGCAGCCTTGGTTGGACGTCTCGGGATTAGGTCCTCTCCAACTGGCGAGGGACAGATTACTACAGGGATAGAGTGCTTAAACAGAGGGTGGAAGACAAAGATGTGGAGTTGTGTTTGTGCTGGGAACGGGGTGCGGGGGACGGGGTGTGCTATAATACCTCCCTACGAAGTAGAGGGGGGATGGGACTATATTGGTGATCCACGGCTTAAAACAAAGATCCTTCTTTCTTCTTCATTTCTCCCTCTTTCTCTTCTTTTCATTTTCCTTCTCTTACTTTGCTATCTTGCCCTCTTCCCTTTTCTCTCTTTTTCTAGTTGGTTTAATCTCTCTATTTCCTGAGGTTACTGGTTAATATTATGGTATACAGTCAGATTCCATCTATGAGGCAATGCTTTATATAATGCAGTACTTTAAGGTATAACATCTTCTCCTTTATGCTTAAAACAAGTGACTGAAGATCCGTTTACCTACTATGTATGTATGTATTGTTTGGAAAATTGGTGTATACCGGTATGTGACTACACCCTGATTCTTTCCTCTGTAACTGCATTCATTGTTGATCTGTCTGTGTATGTTTATGTGATTGTATTTCTATTTTCCTACAATAAACTTATTTCTGATTTAAAAAAAAAAAAGGATTGTCCTTGATCCCTAATGCCGCATACACACCATCACTTTATGTGATGAAAAAAAACGACGTTTTTAAAAACGTCACTTTAAATGACCGTGTGTGGGGGAAAACGTCGTTTTATGTCTTGTGAAAAACGACCAAAAAAAAAATTGAAGCATGCTTCAATTTTATGTGTCGTTTTTCAAAATGTCGTTTTTTACTTCACAGAAACTGACCGTGTGTAGCAAAAAACGACGTTTAACCACTTAAGCCCCGGACCATATTGCTGCCTAAAGACCCAAGGTTTTTTTACAGTTCGGGACTGCGTCGCTTTAACAGAAAATTGCGCGGTCGTGCGATGTGGCTCCCAAAAAAATAGATCTTTCTTTTGGTGGTATTTGATCACCTCTGCGGTTTTAATTTTTTGCGCTATAAACAAAAATAGAGCGACAATTTTTAAAAAAATGCAATATTTTTTACTTTTTGCTATAATAAATATCCCCCCAAAACATATATAAATTTATTTTTTTCCTCAGTTTAGGCCGATACGTATTCTTCTACCTATTTTTGGTAAAAAAAAAACGCAATAATCGTTTATCGGTTGGTTTGCGCAAAATTTATAGCGTTTACAAAATAGGGGATAGTTTTTTTGCATTTTTATTTTTTTTATTTTTTTTTACTACTAATGGCGGCGATCAGCGATTTTTTTCGTGACTGCGACATTATGGCGGACACTTCGGACTGTCTCTGATCTCTAAGGACTGTCCCTGATCTCTAAGGACTATCCCTTATCTCTAAGGACTGTCCCTGATCTCTAAGGATTGTCCCTGATCTCTAAGGATTGTCCTTGATCTCTAGGGACTGTCTCTGATCTCTAAGGACTGTCCCTGAGTCCTTCTTGCCCTCCTGAGTCATGTCCTTGAGCTACGCACTTACTATATAAAATACAAATTAAAGTGGAGGTTCCATCAAAAAAAACTATTTTGCTTTAAACTGTAGCTTACGACTAAAAAAGAAAAACATTTTTTTTTTTTTTTTTTACTCATCTGGAAATGCCTGTTGCTATGCGGTCCCACGAAATCTGCCTTTGAAACCACCTAGGATTCTGACATCATCTCCCTCTAATGGTCCTGGGAAATGTGTGTCATCATTTCCCAGGATGCAGTGCGCTGTCCAATTATCACTCCCCATCCAAGACTTCCAGGAAGTAAGTGCTTGTAGGCTTCACAATGCCCACAAGCAAAATGACAACGGTGTAGATATAGTTTTATAAACTATCTTTTTTGAATATCTATGCGGATCGGCGGCGGATTGTAAAATAGTAAGTGACCAGATTTATATTATAAAAACGCAGGATGAAAGGACATACATTTAAAAAATGCTAATTGTGGTTGGAACTCCGCTTTAAGATATATGTTTTTTTGCCTTAGTGCCGGTTCACACTACAGCGACTTGGGATCCGACTTGTGTCGCCTTACGTCACCCCAAGTCGCGCAACATGAGAAATTCCATTGAAGTGAATGGAGCCGTCTTAATGTACACTATTGAAATCGATCCGACTTCAGAAAAGGTTCCTGTACTACTTCAAGGCGACTTCAAGGCAACTTGTACCCATTGATTTCAATGGAAGTTGCCTCCAAAGTCGGATCACTGTCTTAACTGAAGCAACTTTACAGGAAGAGAAAATAGTTTACTCAGGCAAACCCCTCCCTCCCACAGATCTGATTATTCTGTGATTGGCCACAGCCAAAGTCGCCTGTCCTGGAGGCAACTTTAAGTCGTGTTGTAATTTGCTCCAAGTCGTGCTGAAGTCGCCTTGCAAAGTCGTGCTGTAAGTCGGCTTGCCCCTGTGTGAACCGGCACTAAAAGTAAAGCTAAAGTCTAATTTTTTTTTTATTTAAAAATAACAAACATGTTATACTTAGCTGCCCAGATCCTCCTCTTCTTGGGCCTCTCACTGGCGCTCCTGGCCCCTCCCTTCTGCTGAGTGCCCCCACAGCAAACAGCCTGCTATGGGGGCACCCGAACCACTGTTTTGTGTGTCCATTTAGACACAAAGAGGGGGTTCACCTCAGCCCTCCTCTCTCCTCATTGGCTCACTGACTTTGATTGACAGCAGCGGGAGCCAATGGCAATGAGGAGGGAGAGTCCCGGGCAGGTGAGACTCTCATGCACAATTGCTGGATCAAGATGGGTCTTAGGTAAGTATTAGAGGGGCTGAGTGGGGATATTGCACACAGAAATGCATTAAGTTATAAAAAAAAACTTCTGACATTAGAACCTCTTTGGTATCGACCTTAAATCACATTGCTAATTGCATATTGTACTTGTCTGTAGCCTAAATACTGACATTTGCACTTTAACCAGTTCCCGACCCGCTCATGTACATATACGTCAGCAGAATGGCACGGACAGGCACATCAACGTACCTGTACGTCCTCTGCTTGACGGGGGTCGGGGGTCCGATCGGGACCCCCCCTGGTACATGGCGCGGGTCGGTAATCTTCAGGAGCGATCCGGGATGCGGGGGCGGCAGTTCGTTTTTGTCCGCCCCCTCCGGATCGCTCCCCAGCCAATCAGCTTCCTCCCCCGCCCTCCTCTGCCTGCATTGTAAACACAGGCAGAGGAGGAAGTGATGTCACCGCTCCTCCCGCCGGTATTTTCGTCCGGCGGAGGAGCGGAGACATCACACAGTGAGTACACAAGCACTACACTGACACACAGACACATAGGCTTACGATCCCCCCCCCGGTCACCCCCCGATCGCCATCACCAGCCCCCCCCCTGTCACACCGTCACTAAATTGCAGTGATCATTTACTGATCACTGCATTTAGTTTCAGTGTGACAGGCAGTTAGTGTCAGGCAGTTAGTGTTAGGTCCAGGATAGCCCCCCCCCCCCCAATAAAGGTTTTAACCCCTTGATCACCCCCTAGTTAACCCTTTCACCCCCCTTTTTCCAGCGTCACTAAGCGATCGTTTTTCTGATCGCTGTATTAGTGTCGCTCGTGCCGCTAGGTAGCTAGTTTTTTTTTGAGGTTCGCCG
The DNA here is from genome assembly GCF_905171775.1 of Rana temporaria. Classification (NCBI taxonomy): domain Eukaryota; kingdom Metazoa; phylum Chordata; class Amphibia; order Anura; family Ranidae; genus Rana; species Rana temporaria. The sequence goes on from NC_053489.1 coordinate 319,053,391, forward strand.
CCATGTTTTTATAGCGTTAGAAAATTTATGGGGGTACCTAACGCTATAAAAACATGGCGGCGAACCTCAAAAAAAACTAGCTACCTAGCGGCACGAGCGACACTAATACAGCGATCAGAAAAACGATCGCTTAGTGACGCTGGCAAAAGGGGGGTGAAAGGGTTAACTAGGGGGTGATCAAGGGGTTAAAACCTTTATTGGGGGGGGGGTAGGGGGCTACACTGGACCTAACACTTTTAACCCCTTGATCACCCCCTAGTTAACCCTTTCACCCCCCTTTTGCCAGCGTCACTAAGCGATCGTTTTTCTGATCGCTGTACTAGTGTCGCTCGTGCCACTAGGTAGCTAGTTTTTTTTTAGGTTCGCCGCCATGTTTTTATAGCGTTAGAAAATTTATGGGGGTACCTAACGCTATAAAAACATGGCGGCGAACCTCAAAAAAAAAACTAGCTACCTAGTGGCACGAGCGACACTAATACAGCGATCAGAAAAACGATCGCTTAGTGACGCTGGCAAAAGGGGGGTGAAAGGGTTAACTAGGGGGTGATCAAGGGGTTAAAACCTTTATTGGGGGGGGGGGGGTAGGGGGCTACACTGGACCTAACACTTTTAACCCCTTGATCACCCCCTAGTTAACCCTTTCACCCCCCTTTTGCCAGCGTCACTAAGCGATCGTTTTTCTGATCGCTGTATTAGTGTCGCTCGTGCCGCTAGGTAGCTAGTTATTTTTTGAGGTTCGCCCGCCAGGTTTTTATAGCGTTAGGTACCCCCATACATTTTCTAATAAAGGTTTTAACCCCTGATTGCCCCTAGAGTTAACCCTTTCACCCCCCTATTGCCAGCGTCACTAAGCGATCGTTTTTCTGATCGCTGTATTAGTGCCGCTGGTGCCGCTAGGTAGCTAGTTATTTTTTGAGGTTCGCCCGCCAGGTTTTTATAGCGTTAGGTACCCCCATACATTTTCTAATAAAGGTTTTAACCCCTGATTGCCCCTAGAGTTAACTCTTTCACCCCCTACTGCCAGCGTCACTAAGCGATCGTTTTTCTGATCGCTGTATTAGTGTCGCTGGTGCCGCTAGGTAGCTAGTTATTTTTTGAGGTTCGCCCGCCAGGTTTTTATAGCGTTAGGTACCCCCATACATTTTCTAATAAAGGTTTTAACCCCTGATTGCCCCTAGAGTTAACCCTTTCACCCCCCTATTGCCAGCGTCACTAAGCGATCGTTTTTCTGATCGCTGTATTAGTGCCGCTGGTGCCGCTAGGTAGCTAGTTATTTTTTGAGGTTCGCCCGCCAGGTTTTTATAGCGTTAGGTACCCCCATACATTTTCTAATAAAGGTTTTAACCCCTGATTGCCCCTAGAGTTAACTCTTTCACCCCCTACTGCCAGCGTCACTAAGCGATCGTTTTTCTGATCGCTGTATTAGTGTCGCTGGTGCCGCTAGGTAGCTAGTTATTTTTTGAGGTTCGCCCGCCAGGTTTTTATAGCGTTAGGTACCCCCATACATTTTCTAATAAAGGTTTTAACCCCTGATTGCCCCTAGAGTTAACCCTTTCACCCCTTATTGCCAGCGTCACTAAGCGATCATTTTTCTGATCGCTGTATTAGTGTCGCTGGTGCCGCTAGGTAGCTAGTTATTTTTTGAGGTTCGCCCGCCAGGTTTTTATAGCGTTAGGTACCCCCATACATTTTCTAATAAAGGTTTTAACCCCTGATTGCCCCTAGAGTTAACCCTTTCACCCCCTATTGCCAGCGTCACTAAGCGATCGTTTTTCTGATCGCTGTATTAGTGTCGCTGGTGCCGCTAGGTAGCTAGTTATTTTTTGAGGTTCGCCCGCCAGGTTTTTATAGCGTTAGGTACCCCCATACATTTTCTAATAAAGGTTTTAACCCCTGATTGCCCCTAGAGTTAACCCTTTCACCCCCTATTGCCAGCGCCACTAAGCGATCGTTTTTTTCTGATCGCTGTATTAGTGTCGCTGGTGCCGCTAGGTAGCTAGTTATTTTTTGAGGTTCGCCCGCCAGGTTTTTATAGCGTTAGGTACCCCCATACATTTTCTAATAAAGGTTTTAACCCCTGATTGCCCCTAGAGTTAACCCTTTTACCCCCTATTACCAGCGTCACTAAGCAATCATTTTTCTGATCGCTGTATTAGTGCCGCTAGGTAGCTAGTTATTTTTTGAGGTTCGCCCGCTAGGTTTTTATAGCGTTTGGTACCCCCATACATTTTCTAATAAAGGTTTTAACCCCTGATTGCCCCTAGAGTTAACCCTTTCACCCCCCTATTGCCAGCATCACTAAGCGATCATTTTTCTGATCGCTGTATTAGTGTCGCTGGTGCCGCTAGGTAGCTAGTTAGTGCCAGTAACGCTTACACCCACGCGCAAAACATACTCCCCCCATATGTGGAATTACACCCCAAAATACATTCTGCTGCTTCTCCTGAGTACGGGGCTACCACATGTGTGAGACTTTTTGGGAGCCTAGCCGCGTACGGGACCCCAAAAAACAATCACCGCCTTCAGGCTTTCTAAGGGTGTAAATTTTTGATTTCACTCCTCACTACCCATCACAGTTTCGAAGGCCATAAAATGCCAAAATAGCACAAAAACCCCCCAAATGACCCCATTTTGGAAAGTAGACACCCCAAGCTATTTTCTGAGAGGGATGTCGAGTCCATGGAATATTTTATATTTTGACACAAGTTGCGGGAATATGATAAACTGATTTTTTTTTGCACAAAGTTGTCACTAAATGATATATTTCTCACACATGCCATGGTTATATGTGGAATTGCACCCCAAAATACATTCTGCTGCTTCTCCTGAGTACGGAGATACCACATGTGTGGGACTTTTTGGGAGCTTAGCCGCGTACGGGACCCCGAAAACCAATCACCACCTTCAAGATTTGTGTGAGTGAAATCAAAAATGTATGTCCTTAGAAATCTTGAAGGTGGTGATTGGTTTTCGGGGTCCCGTACGCGGCTAAGCTCCCAAAAAGTCCCACACATGTGGTATCCCCGTACTCAGGAGAAGCAGCAGAATGTATTTTGGGGTGCAATACCACATATAACCATGGCATGTGTGAGAAATATATCATTTAGTGACAACGTTTTGTAATTTATTTTTTATTTATTTTTTTGGTCAATATTCAATCACTTGGGGCAAAAAAAATTAAATATTCCATGGACTCAACATGCCTCTCAGCAAATAGCTTGGGGTGTCTTCTTTCCAAAATGGGGTCATTTGGGGGGGTTGTGTGCCATCTTGGCATTGTATGGCCTTCAAAACTATGATAGGTAGTGAGGAGTGAAATCAAAAATTTATGCCCTTAGAAATCTTGAAGGTGGTGATTGGTTTTCGGGGTCCCGTACGCGGCTAGGCTCCCAAAAAGTCCCACACATGTGGTATCCCCGTACTCAGGAGAAGCAGCAGAATGTATTTTGGGGTGCAATTCCACATATAACCATGGCATGTGTGAGAAATATATCATTTAGTGACAACTTTGTGCAAAAAAAAATCAGTTTGTCATATTCCCGCAACTTGTGTCAAAATATAAAATATTCCATGGACTCGACATGCCTCTCAGCAAATAGCTTGGGGTGTCTACTTTCCAAAATGGGGTCATTTGGGGGGGTTTTGTGCTATTTTGGCATTTTATGGCCTTCGAAACTGTGATAGGTAGTGAGGAGTGAAATCAAAAATTTGCGCCCTTAGAAATGCTGAAGGCGGTGCTTGGTTTTCGGGGTCCCGTACGTGGCTAGGCTCCCAAAAAGTCCCACACATGTGGTATCCCCGTACTCAGAAGAAGCAGCAGAATGTATTTTGGGGTGCAATTCCACATATAACCATGGCATGTGTGAGCAATATATCATTTAGTGACAACTTTTTGTAATTTATTTTTTATTTTTATTTTTTTGTCATTATTCAATCACTTGGGACAAAAAAAAAAAAATATTCAATGGACTCAACATGCCTCTCAGCAGTTTCCCTGGGGTGTCTACTTTCCAAAATGGGGTCATTTGGGGGGGTTTTGTACTGCCTTGCCATTTTAGCACCTCAAGAAATGAGATAGGCAGTCATAAAATAAAAGTTGTGTAAATTCCAGAAAATGTACCCTAGTTTGTAGACGCTATAATTTTTGCGAAAACCAATAAATATACGCTTATTGCGATTTTTTTTACAAAAGACATGTGGCTGAATACATTTTGGCCTAAATGTTTGACTAAAATTTAGTTTATTCGATATTTTTTACTTTTTGTTATAAGAAAAATCTTTTGTTTTCCAAATTTTCGGTCTTTTTCCGTTTATATCGCAAAAAATAAAAATCGCATAGGCAATCAAATACCATCAAAAGAAAGCTCTATTTGTGGGAAGAAAAGGACGCAAATTTCGTTTCGGTACAACATTGCATGACCGCGCAATTACCAGTTAAAGCAGCGCAGTGACAAATTGTAAAAACACCTTGGGTCTTTAGACAGCGTATTGGTCCGGGGCTTAAGTGGTTAAACTGTAATTTTGTAACTTTTGGAAATGTCAGTAAAAACAATGGGTTTTATGATGAAAAAAAAACCTGGCTGTGCTAGTATATTTTGGGTGTTGTGTCAGTAAATTTTAGTCTGGTAGATTGGCAAAACTGTTCCCAATGTTGGACAAGCCCTGCCGTTTGATTGGGTAATGACACTGGGGTGCAGGATGCATGACACAGAGGACACGTAGGGTGGTGGTCACAAGGGATAAGAGAACTGAATAGCACAAGGGCTGGCATGGAAGGATCCTATATTAGAAGCAGGCTGTATGAGCAAGGATTTAGTTGTAGCAAGCTGTAGTAGTATGCTAGAACAGTCAAGGGGCAGATGGCTAGTTTCTTCATGACTTGATGCCAGATTTCCTTCTCCAGATTAGAGCAGTGGCCCGGTCATAAGCAATTATTACAACAGTTTTGGAGTCTGTGACATATAAAACAGAGATTTACATCTGTCACCTGCATTGACCTTGCCATGCAGTGGTCCTGCAGACACAACCGTGGGCACTGAGCAGCTGCATTGTCATATTGTAACATTGCCATCTCCTCAGTGGATTTAACTCTGCCTAAACCTCAACTGGATGACATTTAGTTTGCTAAAGCAACACATATTATATGAAAAGTTCATTATTAATATTTTTCATAAAATGCTTTTTTTGCGTGTATGTGGGGGATGCTGCTGATCTCCTCCAACCTTATTCAGCCACCTTCTGTCTACATCAGGGTTCTCAAACTAGTGGCCCTCCAGCTGTTGTAGAACTACAAGTCCCATCATGCCTCTGCCTGAGGAAGTCATGCTTGTGACGGCCAGCCTTGCAATGCCTCATGGGACTTGTAGTTTTGCAACAGCTGGAGGGCCACAAGTTTGAGACCCCTGATCTACATGCACTCACTTTAGCATCAGCTGCACAATATTACCTAAGAACAGTAGATGATGGGGGATTTTGACTGCACAATTTAGGGTTGATTTACTAAAACTGGAGAGTGAAAAATCTGGTGCAGCTCTACATAGAAGCCAATCAGCTTCCTGGTTTTATTGTTAAAGCTTAATTGAACAAGCAGAAGTTAGGAGCTGATTGGCTACCATGCATAGCTGCAGCAGCTTCTGAGTGCTCCAGACTTAGTAAATCTCCCCCAGTGTGTTGACTTGTAGTCTCCACCAGGGGGCCATGAGAGGGTGACAGTGCTGGAGCATAATTGGGAGACCCAGTTGTCACACCATAACATCAAGTTCTTGAACAATGACCTTCATGGCATGACCTTCCGTTCCCGAGTGTCTCAGAGCATCTCTGAGCGTCTCTCAGTGGTTTCTGAGCGTCTCTCAGGTTTCGTACACACGACCGAGAAACTCGACGGGCGAAACACATCGTTTTCCTCGTCGAGTTCCTTGTGAAGACGTCGAGAAACTCGACAAGCCAATTTTCTCCATTCCCGTCAAGGAAATAGAGAACATGGGCCAGATCCACAAAAGAGATACGACGGAGTAACTGCTGTTACTCCATCGTATCCCTTGTCCTAACTTTGGAACTGATCCACAGAAGCAGTTTTCCAAAGTTAGGCAGAAGATCCGGCATGTGTAATTGAATTACACTGCCGGATCTTAGGATGCAGTACCGCATCCGCCGCTGGGGGCATTTCGAGTCGAAATGCCGCTTCTGGTATGCAAATTAGCACTTAGGGCGATCCACAAAGCTTTTCAGCTTCGTTTTTTCGCCGTAAGTTTTAGTTTGCAAGTGTAAAATTAGGGCTGCTTTTACAAAGTGTAAAGTTAGTAACACCATGTAAAAGCACATTCAAGCGACGGCATTTGGTATGCATTCCTGAGGGAGAACTCCACGGCAATTTGTAAAATCTAAACTGGCATGGGTTCCCCCCCCAGGAGCATACCAGGCCCTTAGGTCTGGTATGGGTTGTAAGGAGACCCCCCCTACGCCGAAAAATCGACGTAGGGGGTCCCCCTACAATCCATACCAGACCCGTATCCAAAGCACGCTACCCGGCCGGCCAGGAATGGGAGTGGGGACGAGCGAGCGCCCCCCCCCTCCTGAGCCGTACCAGGCCGCATGCCCTCAACATGGGGGGGTTGGGTGCTCTGGGGCAGGGGGGCGCACTGCGGGCCCCCCCACCCCAGAGCACCCTGTCCCCATGTTGATGAGGACAGGACCTCTTCCCGACAACCCTGGCCGTTGGTTGTCGGGGTCTACGGGCGGGGGGCTTATCGGAATCTGGGAGTCCCCTCAAATAAGGGGGCCCCCAGATACCGGCCCCCCACCCTAAGTGAATGGATATGGGGTACATCGTACCCCTACCCATTCACCTGGAGGCAAAGTGATAGTTATTAAACACACAACACAAGGGTTTTTAAAATCATTTATTAGTCTGCTCCGGAGGCCCCCCCTGTCTTCTTTAGCTCTAATACCAGGGAGGGCTTCTTCTTCCGCTCTCCGGGGGTCTTCTCCGCTCTCCGGGGGGGGTTTCTTCTTCTGCTCTCCGGGGGGGTCTTCTCCGCTCTCCGGGGGTCTTCTTCTATCTTTGCCGCTCTCCGCTGTTGACTCGGCGCACCCCGGTTCTTCTGCAGCTGTCCGGTGCCTTCTCCTTCAGCACTGGCTGCCTGCTATCTTCGTGTGTTAGCTCAATTACTAGCAGGCAGCCAGCGCGGTCTTCTGTGACGTCATCTTCTTCTCTTCTCTTCTTTTCCCTTCTTCCGATGTTGACACAACGCCTCTTCTCACTGCAATGATGGAAGCGCGCCTTGCATCCCATTTATATAGGCCTCACCGTCCCATCATGCTCCGGTAGGTACCCACGTGGTGGGTGCCTACCCACGTGGGTACCTACCGGAGCATGATGGGACGGTGAGGCCTATATAAATGGGATGCAAGGTGCGCTTCCATCATTGCAGTGAGAAGAGGCGTCGTGTCAACATCGGAAGAAGGGAGAAGAAGAGAAGAGAAGAAGATGACATCACAGAAGACCGCGCTGGCTGCCTGCTAGTAATTGAGCTAACACATGAAGATAGCAGGCAGCCAGCGCTGAAGGAGAAGGCACCGGACAGCTGCAGAAGAACCGGGGTGCGCCGAGTCAGCGGAGAGCGCCGAGTCAGCGGAGAGCGGCGAAGATAGAAGAAGACCCCCGGAGAGCGGAGAAGACCCCCCCCCGGAGAGCGGAAGAAGAAACCCCCCCCGGAGAGCGGAGAAGACCCCCGGAGAGCGGAAGAAGAAGCCCTCCCTGATATTAGAGCTAAAGAAGACAGGGGGGGCCTCCGGAGCAGACTAATAAATGATTTTAAAAACCCTTGTGTTGTGTGTTTAATAACTATCACTTTGCCTCCAGGTGAATGGGTAGGGGTACGATGTACCCCATATCCATTCACTTAGGGTGGGGGGCCGGTATCTGGGGGCCCCCTTATTTGAGGGGACTCCCAGATTCCGATAAGCCCCCCGCCCGCAGACTCCGACAACCAACGGCCAGGGTTGTCGGGAAGAGGTCCTGTCCTCATCAACATGGGGACAGGGTGCTCTGGGGTGGGGGGGCCCGCAGTGCGCCCCCCTGCCCCAGAGCACCCAACCCCCCCATGTTGAGGGCATGCGGCCTGGTACGGCTCAGGAGGGGGGGGCGCTCGCTCGTCCCCACTACCATTCCTGGCCGGCCGGGTAGCGTGCTTTGGATACGGGTCTGGTATGGATTGTAGGGGGACCCCCTACGTCGATTTTACGGCGTAGGGGGGGTCTCCTTACAACCCATACCAGACCTAAGGGCCTGGTATGCTCCTGGGGGGGAACCCATGCCGGTTTTTTATTTGAAAATTGGCATGGAGTTCTCCCTCAGGAATGCATGCCGAGCGACGCTGTCAAATTTTTTTCATTTTTTTTTTTCCCCGACGCAACTTTTTTTAGCCGGCGATCCACAAAACTCGGCGTAACGTAACTTCGCGCATGCGCAGTACGGCCGGAGCAGGAGCGCGCCTCATTTAAATGGGACTCGCCCCATTTGAATAGGAACGCCTTGCGCCGGCCGGATTTAAAGGGGAGTTCCACCCACAATTTCACTTTTTAAATATAAATACCCCTGTAATACACAAGCTTAATGTATTCTAGTAAAGTTAGTCTGTAAACTAAGGTCCGTTTTGTTAGGTTGTTACAGCATTTAGATAGTTTATAATCTAGAAATAGACCGTGGCCATCTTAAGTGTGGGCATCATGAAGCCAGACTGTATGACTTCCTGGATTTCAGCTTTGCATATCTCGCACATGCTCAGTGCACAAGCAATGTAATAGGTTTCAGTCAGGTTTGCAAGGACTACTGGGAAACATGATGCCTATCCCAGAAACCCTTGCAAATAGCCTAGGCAAATAAGGAGGAGGAAGTAATGAAGGACTACAAAATAAAGGTATTTACAAGCAACAAATTAAATAAAAATTGTCCATTCTGAACACTATGAGATTAGAGCATGCAGCACAGACAAACATAAAAAAATGGGTGGAACTCCACTTTAAGTTACACAGCCTGAAATTTCTAGGTAAGTGCTTTGTGGATCGGGCACTTAGGTAGAAATTTTAAGGCAGTGTAACTTAAATGGGATTTTTTAAGTTGCGCCAGGTTTTTGTGGATCTGGCCCCATGTTCTCTTTTTGGCTCGTCGAGTTTCTCGACAGTTTCCTCGACGAAAATGTACACACGACCGGTTTCCTCTGCAAAAAATATCTCCCAACAAGTTTCGTGTGTACGAGGCCTTAGTGTTTTCGAGTGTCTCCGACACCCCTGCACCTCTGGCCACATGCGATACTGCATAGACAAGCAGTGGCTGTGGAACGGATTATCTGAGTTTCCATTATTTCCTATGGGGAAACTCGCTTTGATATACAAGTGCTTTGGATTACAAGCATTCCTTTAGAATGAATTATGCTCGTAATCCAGGGTATTACTATATATGTAAAAGAAGAATTCATTTGTTTTATTTTTTTATTTTTTTTCAGTTTTTCGGTTTATGATCACAATTCTTAAATTCTTAAATTCAAACATTCATAAATTTGTAAATTAGAAAATTAGAAAAATCGAAAATAAGAAAGAAAATCCTAAAAATTCTAAAGAACGAAAATCCGAAAATTCTAAATAATAACTAACAAACTAACTAATAATAACTAACTATTAAATTTTCCCCTTGATGAGTTTACGAATGTACAGGTTTTTGTTAATTCAGATGTTTCCGAAATAAACAAATTTGTCCGAATTCATTAAAAAACTAATTCGGAACGAAACTAATTGCAATGGGCCAGATTAACGTAGAGCGGCGCAAATTAAGTTACTCCAAACGTATGTCATTTAAGTTACGGCGCCATAATTTTGTGTCGTAAGTGCCGTATCCACAGCGCATTTGCACCCAAATTTGCGCCAGCGTAACTTAAATCCCGAGGCGTAAGGCGGGGTTATTGCAAGTGGGAAGGAAGTGGGCGTGCTCCATGGAAATGAGCCGTGACCCCATGCAAATGAAGGGCCGGCCGTACTGCGCATGCGCGCACGAATCTGCACCTCACTAAGCATGCTCAGAACTTGGCTCGGCGCAATCAGTGAGATGGGTAAAAGGCCAAGCGTACTTAGTTTGAGAATCGCCCTGAATGTCTCTGCCTACTTTATCCCAAATTAAATAAAATGTTTTGTCTAGAGTTTGGCTTTAGGTGATGGCCCATTAACACGTAAGTATTCCGTTGCAGTGCGTTAATGCATGCGTGTTACAACATGGGTTTACATACATTGCATCATGGCAGCTCATTCATTCTAAATAGAAAAATGTACATGTCTGTTTTTTGGCAATGTAGTGCTGCAGTGTGTTGTACTCTACTGTAATGCACAATGAATGCCCCCCAAACGCACCACACATAAAGAAGTGTGCTGAGGAAATGCACATTAACGGGCGTTTTAATGAGCATTGATGCAACAAACAAGTGTAGATGAGCCTTGAATGTGAGTTAAAATGGTAGATAGTCATTTCAAATGACAGAATACAGGGCTGTAATAAGATAAACACTAAAAACTGTTTTAGAAAGAAAGAAGGTAATCTTTTCAGGAAGTGAAATCAAAAATATGCTGTAAACTATGGAATTAGAGTGTGGAAGACTCCAAACTTCTGTTTTATAAACGCTTGTCAGCGTAAAATGTCTGTAAACAGCTGTGATGCCACACGTTTTGTGTCTTAGTCATGCTGGGCATCACGCATGAAAAGAAGTATACAGTGGTACATTCAAATATACCACTAAACCTGGAAATCAAGGGCACCTACATCCCAAAAGGACATATTTTTGAAATTAGGAATGAGGGGAATTTAAAGATGCCATAACACCTAAATCATTAAAAACATTTGTTTATTGTGCTTTAAATATTAGGAAACAGTATACAAATACTATTGAATCCTTAAAACCAACAGAGAATATCCAAAAATTCAAATACAAATCTTTGTAATGTTAACAAATGCTCTTCACTCGACATGTTTCCCCAATCGGCTTCTTCAGGCACCGCAAGCATTACAACATGGATATCCAACATGGATATCCAATCACAGCATCTGCGGGAGTTGAGGAGCATGAACTGGGGCACATTAGATGATCCTTGGATGTATGCTTTCCTCTTCCTTAGTCCCCCTGCAGTCCATTGGATATAGTGTCATATTCCAGAATGTATTTAAGTTTTCAGAAAGATCCCTGGCTCTATTTTGTTCTCCCTATGGCCTACTAATACCTGTGAGGTCAGTTTCTGAACTCAAGGGACTTCCTGTGAATGCTGTTAACTTATTTCTTGGATATCCATGTTGTGACAATAAATAATACTTTGCGGCTCCTGAAGAAGCCGATTGGCGAAACATGTCAAGCGAAGAGCATTTGAAAAGAAGAGAATCTTTTACAGTAGATGGTTTTGGCATCTAAAATAAAGCTTGTGTATTGCTATATTGTGTGAATGTACTATACTCACTGATGGACGTACTGTTGCATTTAAAGTTAAATGTATCAACAATTCTCAAATTGTTTAGTTGTACTTGGTTCAGCTTTATTCAAATGTGTTGAAACATTTTTATTTTTTACAAGTACTAAAAATACATTCTTAAAGCGGAGTTCCGCCTGGGATTTTTTTTTTTTTTTTAGGTCAGCAGCTACAAACACTGCAGCTGCTGACTTTTAATATAAGGGCACTTACCTGTCCAGGGAGCCCACAATGTCCTCACCTGTAGCCAACCCGTTCCTCAGCTCTGGGTGCAGGCACTGACATCCTTACTAAAGGAAACAGGAAGTGAAGCCTTGCGGCTTCACAGCCTCTTTCCGACTGCACATGCTCGAGTTGTGCTGCGCAATCTGAATGGTCGCTGCTGTCTTCTGTGACCTATGTGTCTCCCAGAAGACAGCAGGGAGGAGGAGGAGGGCTGGACATTGCAGTCTTTCCCTGGAAGTGGGAGTAGATACCTGGATTTGGCAGGTATCTGTTCCCCCCTCCCCCCTGCAAGGTGCCATATGTGGCAGTGGAGGGGGGGAGGAATCCGGTCAGCGGAAGTTTCATTTCTGGGTGGAACACATGAACACATGACAAGGGTACTTTTTATGTGTGCAATTTCATTCTCAATAAATTGGCTTTATGTATAATTAGGGCCAGATTCTCGTACAGCGGCGTAATTTTGTGCGGGCATAACGTATCCGCTTTATGTTACGCCTCCGCAACTTAGACGGGCAAAGCAATTTCTCTGTAAGTTGCGGCAGCGTATCGTAAATCGGCCGGCGTAAGCCCGCCTAATTCAAATTTGGATCAGGGGGACGTGTTTTATGTAAATGTACTGTGACCCGACGTGATTGACGTTTTTCTCAAACGGCGCATGCGCCGTCCGTGGAATTTCCCAGTGTGCATTGTTCCAAAGTACGCCGCAAGGACGTCATTGGTTTCTACGTGAACGTAAATGACGTCCAGCCCCATTCACGGACGACTTACGCAAACGACGTAACTTTTTCAAATTTTGACGCGGGAACGACGGCCATACTTAACATTGGTACGCCGCAGAGACTTACGCCAGTCGGATGTAATAGAAATCTATGCGTAACTGATTCTAAGAATCAGGCGCATAGATACAACGGCTCGGATTCGGACTTTCGACGGCGTACATGGCGCTACGCCGTCGTAAGTCCTCTGAGAATCCGGGCCTATATGTCTAAATACAGTTCAGTATCCCATTGTACAAGTTACAATTAAGCCAGTACATGCACATCAAATCATAAAACTTGGCATTTGGTGATAATAACTTTTTGTAGAATAAGTTAACATACCAGTATACCTTCAACAAACTATTTAGAAAAATAAAACTTTAAATGTAAATTTTCCCTTTAGCTATACCCAAGCTAAAACCTTGCTGTGCACTTTATGGCTCTATGTAATCTGGGTGGCAAAAAAGGCGGAAATGGCAATTTAGCTAGTTTTTCAAGGATTACATTTTTGTAAACATTTCCATCTTTAGTAACAAAAAAAATCTATTTTCGAAAACATATTTACCCACATGAACCTATTATTTAATTGCACATGATATTTACCGTAGTGTCCTTTGTGAGCAAGTGAATTTTTTGACAGTAGTGTGCGCTTATCCGGGCACGCGTACTCAGCTGCGTAAACATTATCTATGCTGAAAACTTGTAGGAACAGTCGTGCCAAGATAAGAACACTTCCTTAAAACTAGAAGAGTGACGCAAAACTTATAATCAAAGGATACATCCGGAGAAGTCAATGAGAAGCACACATGCACGTGTTGTTCTCTGGGAAGTCACTCGGGCATACAGTGACATTACACTCTGGTTTAAAGAAAATTGATTCTAGTCAAGTAGGTATTTCTAACGCAAAAAGTATCCTCTATTGCTTTCAGCCTCCTCCAAATCCCCAAATTCATTTTTTTTTATTTTTGCTGCTGTGATTTGACTTTCTGCTAGGGGGTGTCTATGTTTGTTCCCCACGGCCCCATTGTATGTAGGAATGTAACCACTTTCTCTGGTTTCCTCCCAAGATGGACTAGGGCAGTGATGGTGAGCCTTGGCACCCCAGATGTTTTGGAACTACATTTCCCATGATGCTCATGCACTCTGCAGTGTAGTGGAGCATCATGGGAAATGTAGTTCCAAAACATCTGGGGTGCCAAGATTCGCCATCACTGGACTAGGGTCTATGGGCAATGGGATTTGTAGTGTACATAGAGCATTGCACATGATCACAACTAACATGCGTTACTCATCCCAAACTGACGGAAGTGTGTGTAGGGGGGTAGAGGTTCAGGAATTTACAGAGGATGTTTCAGGGAGGGAGAAAAACACTGACCCAATCTATTTCATGCAAAAAGATAATGGAACCATTAAGGAGTATATATTATTAGTATTATATTAGTAATTACATTATTATTACATTAGTAATTATATTTTATTAGTAATATATTAGTGTATAGATAATTTTTGATAAATAAGGACATCTTTAATGTCACTTTAATGCCACTATTATATGCTGTAATGCAGGGATCTCAGCAGGGGGGCCAGCGGGGACACATAAGACATTGCTGTATCCTGGCCTAGGACGGCAAGGCCCAGGCCTAGGGCAGCACTTTGCATGGGAGCAGCACGGAAAGAGTCCCTGCCAGCTTGTGCTGCACTCTTAATGTTTTCTGCTAGACCATTGGCATGGTTATATCTATTTAATCCTCTCCATAAAATTATCAGAAATTTGTGCTTAAAGTAGAACTATAGACAACATTTTTTTTTATAAAGTCAGGGAGGGTTATAGCCCCTGTCAGCTTATTTTTTTACCATCCCTGACCCATTGCAGAGATTTACCTTCACCTCCTGCCCTTCACTTCCTGCCCCATAGCCAAACAGGAAGTGAGAGGAAGTCTATGCAAATTAAGGGAATCCATTAAGCCCCCCCCCCCCCCCCCAGGCCCTAAGAACTAGTGTCCTTGAAAGGAAGGCGTGGGTCATATTTAAATTAGGGGGTGCACGAGTTTAGTCAGGTCTAGGGCAGCACAAAACCTAAATACACTACTGACATGAGATTGAAACAATGGTTTTACTGTGCACTTCACAGATTATATGACAGGGTCACTTAAAGGTTCTATTCACTTTCTAGTGACAGGAGACACCAAGACAATAAAGTCAGAGTGACTCCCCCAAAAAGGGAAAACAGACGGCAATAAAGACCCAACAGGGGTTCTACTTTTTACCTCTAGAAGGGAGTTCTGGAGTTACACTTCAAGTTTCATCCTGAAATGAAAAAGCACAGTGGGTATCCTTCAGCATAGAACTGGGGCTTCTAAGTGGCTAACATACAGTAAATTGTTGTTCCCTACGTCTAAGCCTATTAGGGTGAAATGTGTCAAGGAGGGACAGTTCCTGCGTGGGGACATCCTATATGCCAGTGTTTTTCAACCCCAGTCTTAAAGGCGCCCAAACAGGCAGGGCTGTCTTAATGAGAGGGCACACCTGGGCACTGCCCAGGGGTCCCAGCTGCACAGGGGGCCCCTGCACTTTGCCCAAAGCAGATGGTCCTTGAGCCCACGCTGCCCCGAAATTGGGGGCCCCATGATGGCACTGAGAGTGATAGATACACAGGGGGGGCAGTCTGCCTTCTACCTACTTGATGTCTGTTTACCTGCACTGTCATCATTGTAGGGGCATTACTTTGCCCAGGGGCCCAAGATGCTATTAAGATGGCCCTGCCAACGGGTCATGTTTTCACTTCAGGATTGCCCTCAGATGAAACGGCTGTAGTAATTACCAAGGCAGGGAAACTGATCAAATCGCCTGTGCAAAATAATGGAAAGCCTGAAAACATGACCTGTTGGAGAGCCTTTAAGACTGGAGTTGAGAAACACTGCTGTATGCTGTCTGTGGCCAAAAATTTTTTTTTAGGAAGAGGTGTCATTAGTCTGTGGCTGGTGTTATATTGTTTCCTTGGGATCGGGAGCGTGGATGGGATCCTCAGCCAGCACCTGGAGCACCTGCAAAATAGGAGAGGAGTTGGTCTGTGAAACTGCTACTAGATCTGGAACATTTAACAATAATTTGTTGTTTTATTTTATTTTTTACTAATATTCTTACTAGTGTATGCTTATTGGAGGTATTCCCTGTTACAGTCTCATAGACACGATGTATATGTTTAAACATACATTCTGATATCCAGGATTTAAAATAAAAGCAAAACATCCTCTCAATTGTTACACTTTTCTGGGAAATTCCTTATAGATTGCTGACGAATCCATATATAGTGTACATGCATTCAGGTCACTGAACTAGAATAAGCCGTGGTTTCCTTTGTTTCCGTTTTTTGTTGGCAGCCTTCATTAACGCTATTGGCTTCTGGCACAGTGAAGGCATTTTAACAATTTCCTCTAAAAAATATACAATGTAATCTCTGATTTTTTATCACTACTGTTGTGAAAATAATGAGAAGGCAAGCACATTCCATTTCGTAAGAAATAGTAATGTTTGCATGTTTTTGCTTCTGTGCAGACTTTTATATCTTAAAATCAGGTTCACAGGGGCAATGAACCACGTCAGACACAGCTTCTCTCCCAACATTGATGTGTTTGATTGCCTCCATCCATTTCCGTGACGTATGGAGCTGCCATAAACTATGCCCCGGATTCTCGTACGAGTTACGCCGGCGTATCTCCAGATACGCCGTCGTAACTCTGAGTCCGAGCCGTCGTATCTATACGCCTGATTCTTAGAATCAGTAGAATCAGTTACGCATAGATTTGTATTAGATCCGACCGGCGTAAGTCTCTTACGCCGTCGTATCTTAACTGCATATTTACGCTGGTGTACGCTGATTTACGCCTAGAAATATGTAAATCAGCTAGATATGCCAATTTACGAACGTACGCCCGGCCGACGCAGTACAGATACGCCGTTTACGTTAGGCTTTTCCCGGCGTAAAGTTACCCCTGCTATATGAGGCGTACCAATGTTAAGTATGGACGTCGGGCCAGTGTCGAATTTTTCACGTTTTACGTCGTTTGCGTAAGTCGTTCGCGAATAGGGCTGGGCGTCATTTACGTTCACGTCGAAAGCATTGGCTTCTTGCGGGTTAATTTGGAGCACGCGCACTGGGATACTTTCACGGACGGCAAATGCGCCGTTCGTAAAAAGCGTCATTTACATGGGGTCACATTAAATTTACATAACACACGCCCACATCTACCACATTTGAATTAGGCGGGCTTACGCCGGCCTATTTACACTACGCCGCCGCAACTTTGGTTTGAGAATACGGCACTTGCCTGTCAAAGTTGCGGAGGCATAATGTAAATAGGATACGTTACGCCCGCACAAAGATAAGCGGTTCTACGTGAATCCGGGCCTTATAGTACAACTCTGTGCTGCAGTTGACTTGGTGCTGCAAAATATAACTTTTTAAGGCCGCTTTCACACTAGCAGTAGCAGGAGAATGCGAATGGCTTTCTATGGAGCCGGTTCACATATCTCCGATGCGGCTCTGGTGCGAATTTGCACAGGAGTCCTGTGCGTCTTTTGAACCGTTTTAGGTCCGAATATAGTCCAAAATTTGGTCTGAAATCGGACTTGAAACAGTGAACCCGGAGGCGCAGGACCCCTGCTGGGAGCCGAATCGGCATCCAGTGTGAATGGAGCCTAACAAGGTCATGGAACAAGTGGAACAGTTTGCCTGGCTGACACCATGATAGATAATAGCATTCAAGTGTTAAATCCTGAAAGAGAGTAGGTCAAATAGGAGACCAAACCACAAAATGCTGCAGGAGACCTTCCAGGTATAAAACCAAGCAAGCATAACACTTGGGTGCAGGACAGTTACTTTATAAAACCAAGGACAGTAAAGTCACCTAAAAGAAAATTCAGGATCAGTATTCCAAAAGATAAAGTTGCCCCGTTCTCTTTCCCCATTACTAGGTTTGACTTTTTTGTTGGGTTATCTAAGCAAGGTGTAATGTGTATACTATGCTTATTGCTATCATTTGCTTTAAAAGTGTCTGGAATATACCTCAGTGTAGCAATGCCAAGATCTCAACAGTTTGTAGAAGATGTTTTTAACCCAACAAGGCTAGAGAAGAACTTCAGTCCCTTTTATTTTGCTCTGCCCTTCCTCTGGCACTGCCATTTTCATTACAGCATGTGTTCAGATGTGTCATAGGGCTCTGCCTGGCCTTTGGGTTGTGGCATATCTGCATACGTAATATGATACCAAAAGGTTTAAAGTTAAAGTATAACTATATTTATATAAAATATAAACACTAAAATATATTTGGATTCAGTGGTATGGGAATACAATCACTGTCTGGATTGTATTGCTGTCTGTGTTCTCATTAGGAAGATTCCCTCTTTCTAACTGTCCTGATCATCAATGTCATTGGGAATAAAAAGTAAAGTTAAATCCACCATTTTAGGTTTCCACCATAATAGAAACAGTGGATAAATCTTCCATTGGGGACCCTTGTTTCCATAAAATGGTTCCAAGAGGAGATTTCTCTTACTTTGGAAAGATAACTCCTCACTTCCTGTTGAGTCTACAGGACAGAACGAGTATGTAAGTCTCCCTAATATGACACAGGGAAAAAACTAACAGCAGTTTTTACTCTCCTCTACTCTATTGAAACTGAAAAAAAAACCCCACACATTTAGGCCCAGATTCTCAAAGGACTTACGACGGCGTAGTGCCATGTACGCCGTCATAAGTCCGAAGTATGAGCCGTTGTATCTATGCGGCTGATTCTTAGAATCAGTTACGCATAAATTTGGCTAAGATACGAGCGGCGTAAATCTCTTACAAAGTCGTATCTTAGGGTGTATATTTACGCTGGCCGCTAGGTGGAGCTTCCGTATATTTCCGCATCGAATATGCTAATGAGCTAGATACGCCGATTCACAAACGTACGTGCGCCTGGCGTAGCAAGATACGTTGTTTACGTAAGACATACGCCGCCATAAAGTTACCCCTCATAAAGCAGGGGTAAGTCATGTTAGGTATGGACGTCGGAAACGTCGGAAAAGCGTCGTGTTTTACGTCATTTGCGTAAGTCGTCCGTGAATGGGGCTGGACGTAAGTTACGTTCACGTTGACTAGGCATTGAGCGGGCGTAATTTAATTTGAAAATTCGACGTGATACTGAGCACGCGCGCGCATGCGCCATTCGAAAAAAGCGTCATTTACGTGGGGTCATGATTAGTTTACATAAAACACGATCCCTGCTCCTCATTTGATTTAGGCGCGCTTACGCCGGCAAAATTACGCTACGCTGCCGTAACTTTAGACGCAAGTGCTTTGTGAATACAGCATTTGCCTCTCTAAGTTGCGGCGGCGTAGCGTTACTACAATACGCTGCGCCCGCCTACATTTACGCCGCTGACTGTGAATCTGGCCCTTAGGCTTTAAAGATACGAACTACTAGAACTGGGGTCTTGGTGATGAAACCCACTATACCATCCTGAAAAGTATCTGTTCGAATCAGGAATAATACATTATTCAGTACCTAAAGTAATCATATTCAGTAAAATATCCCCAATGCACTCGTTCCTGGAAATTGCCCATGAGAGGCTTACTCAAGGGTGTATTCTTCTGGGCTATGTTAGTCACTTTGGATAGGGTCAGTGTCTTACACAGGGGGGGTACCTTTACTGGAACAGCCGACTGATCTCAAATAAGCTCTTTCAATGTTACTGTACATCACCATGGTCACTTGTGCATTTAGGAGGGACATGCAGAGCCAATGCCCTGCCCAGCATATGACAGCTATCTTACTCCCAGTAACGGTATGGAGTCCCGCCATGCACCTAGCGCTCGCTTCATGCGTGCACTTTATATAAGTTCCGATAACGAAATTCTGCAAATGCATATACACGTAAATACGCGCAAATACATAAACAAAAAAAGTCTGAAAAAGTGCTCAAACAGGAGTATCATGTGCAAGAGACCTAAGAGACATCAAATGATAAAATATCAGAATTTGTGGAGGACATTTTAATATTATTTATTTTTTATAATATTATTTCGAGAATAGATAAAACTAGGAAAGGCTTTAATTAAAATAAAAAAAAACTGCAAGTTCTGCTGGACTCTAAACAACCCTTTAGGTATGTACATCCTGTACAAGCATTCACAGTAAGGCCCCGTACAGACGACCGAACATGTCTGCTGAAACTGGTCCGCGGACCAGTTTCAGCATACATGTTCGGTCGTGTGTAGGCCCGAGCGGGCAGGATTCCAGCAAACATTTGCCCGCCGGGCCTTTTCCCAGCGGGCAAATATTTCCGGGCTTGTTTTAAAACAGCCCGCTGGAATCCTGTCCCCTCGGACATGTTCGGTCGTCTGTACAGACCTACCGTACATGTCCGAACGCCCGCCATCCCTCGCATGCGTCGAATGACTTAGACGCATGTGTGGAAGCATTTAACTGGCAGGCCCGCACCGTCGCCGCGTCATCGTCGCGGCGACGGTGCGGACACGCCCCGCGTATTGTTTACACGCAGATTTCTGTATGATGGTGAGTACAGCCACCATACAGAAATCCCCGGGCAGACATGTACGGTGAAAACGGTCCGACAGACCGGTTTCATCGTACATGTTTGCTCGTCACTACCCGGCATTACAGAATTGAGGTTTATTTATGCTCAAATGGTAACTGCCAGGAAGGGCATGCCAGCAGGCAAAATGGCTCCTCAAGAGTTGTGCAGGAGGAAGGAAGAGGAATTGTCTGCAAGCAAGGAAAAGGGCTGGAGAAGACTGAAGTAGTAACGTGTACAGAGAAGTGTACATAGTTGTCCCAATTGATTACAATCCACCAATTGATTGATATACAATCTGCAATCTTGAAGAAGCCTCAAGACTGGGCACCCTGGTTGAATAAGGCTGCTCTAATCAACCATCCAGCAGACTCAGTCAACTTGAGTCTATTAGATGGATTCAGGTAGGCGTGCGCATCCTTGCGGCGACGTAGCCTATCGTATTTACACTACGCCGCCGTAAGTTATCTAGGCAAGTACTGTATTCACAAAGTACTTGCCTGCTAAGTTACGGCGGCGTAGCGTAAATGGGGCCGGCGTAAGCACGCCTAATTCAAATGAGAATGTGGAGGGTGTGTTGTATGTAAATTAACTGTGACCTGATGTGATTGACGTTTTATACGAAAGGGCGAAAGCGCCGTCCGTGTACATATCCCAGTGTTCATTGTGGAAAAGTACGCCGCACGGACGTATTGGTTTCAACGTGGACGTAAACAACGTAAAATTTTCAAATTTCGACGCGGGTACGACGGCCATACTTAACATTACTAGTCCAGCTATTTGATGGAATAACTTTACGTCTGAAAATGCCTTACGTAAACGGCGTATCTGTACTGCGTCGGCCGGGCGTACGTTCGTGAATAGGCGTATCTAGTGATTTACATATTCTACGCCGAACGCAATGGAAGCGCCACCTAGCGTCCAGCCTAAAAATTACACTTTAAGATACGACGGTGTAAGACACTTACGCCGCTCGTTTCTTAGCCTAATTTAAGCGTATCTGGTTACCAGAATACGCTTAAATTTGCGTCGGCGGAGATTCAGACTTAGGCTGGCGTATCTACTGATACACCAGCCTTAGGCCCCATACACACCATAGAATCCATCCGCAGATAAATCCCAGCAAATGGGTTTCAGCGGATAGATCCTATGGTGTGTACACGCCAGCGGATATTTATCCGCAGATATATCTCCCCTGGGATGGATTTCCAGCAGATGGATATTCGCTGACATGCAGAACAAATCCATCTGCTGGAATCCATCCCAACGGATGGATCCGCTCGTCTGTACAGACTCACCAAATCCATCCGTCCGAAGGGATCCCCCGCATGCGTCGCAATGATTCAACGCATGCGTGGACTTCCTTATATGACAGCGTCGTGCACGTCGCCGCGTCATAATCGCGGCGACGGCGCGACACGTCATCGCCAGAGGATTTCGACGCGGATTTCAATGCGATGGTGAGTACACTCCATCGCATTAAAATCTGCTGAAATCCTCGAGAGGATTTATCCGCGGAAACGGTCCGCTGGACCGTATCCGCGGATAAATACTCCCGTGTGTATGGGGCCTAAGTCTTTCTGAATCTGCCTATATATCTGAAAACAACACCCTGTGGCCAGGAGAAGCTGTGCAGCTTGTAACAAAGTATTTAGAGCTCCACCTGCTGGCTGAATAAAATACTATAAGAAATAATATTTATATGCAATATTTTATATTTACCTAGGGTAAAACATATTTTTAAAAATTTCTATTTTCTAGTCCTAATCATAATTATTGGAAATTATTATAATAAGTACTATAAATTCCCTGAAACAAGAAAAGCCGCTCCAGGTGAGTGAGTCTCTGGTTAATCCCCACACACACTAGTCAGGTGCTAGCCCAGCTCACATGCTGTGTAACATAAGGAAATGATTCAGGACAGCTGCACTTCCAAAAATCCTTTTATTGAAGCTTCATATGACAAGTGGTTGACAGATGGAGCAGGGGACAAAAAGGTAGATGCGTTTCGCGCAAATGTTAGCGCTTAGTCATTATCTCAACTACAAATTCCCTTTAAGGCCTTTCTTAGAGGTGAACAAGAACCCCTTCTTTATAGCCTATGCTCTAAGGCAGATGCTGATTATATTTCAGATGGTTTCAGAACAGAATGGACATATGATACTTCATAGCTCCCAACTGTCCCTGATTTCGAGGGACGGTCCCTGATTTGGAGCAATGTCCCTCTGTCCCTCATTCCTCCTTATTTGTCCCTCTTTTTTGTCTGATCTCTATAGTTGTATATAAAATGCACTTTTTATCTATCAAAAAGTGTTTTCCAGCACTAAAAAAAGGGTGGGGTTGCCATTCGGGGCCCTGGGGACCTCTGGGCCCTTTAATAATAATAAAAAAATATATACCGGTATATAAAAAAATTAAAAATACATTTCTAAAAAAAAAAAAAAAAGGGGGGGTTGCCATCCGGGGCCCTGGGGACCTCTGGGCCATTTAATAATATATATATATATATATATATATATATATATATATATATATGTAAAAAAAAAAAAAGAGGCCCCTGGGGACCTCTGGACCCTTTAATTAAAAAAAATATAAAAAATAATAAAAAAATTATAATAAAAAAAAAAAAAGAGGGGTTGCCATCCGGGGCCCTGGGCACCTTCGGGCCCCTGGGCCCTTTAATAAAAAATAAAAATAAATATATGAAAAATATAAATACATTTTATAAAAAATAAATAATGTACCCCTGATGGCGGCCCTGGGGACACACACAGTGATAAAATCCAAACCGTTCTGGCTGGGGGTTAGTCAGCGTGCTTGCCCCCTCCCTTGGGACTACATCCCTGCGGGTAGACACTGTGTTCACATCGTCTCCCCGCAGGGATGTAGTCCCAAGGGAGGGGGCGAGCACGCTGCCTAACCCCCAGCCAGAACGGCTCGGATGATGGGGGCAAGCTTACTGAGGAGGAACAGGAAGTGAGAAATTCAGACAAAGAAAAAAAACATTTAGAAGGGAAATTGAAGGAAAAGGTAAGTGAACCAACAATGCACTAGCTTAAAGAAACCTATTTAGAAAATAAAAAACGAACCTTTACAACCCCTTTAGTACGCTCCTTTTGACAATTGTTGTCCAATTTTCTGACAAACAAGCATGCTTGGAACCGATGTTCACCAAACACGAAATTAGCAGAAGGGGCCCAAAGGGTGATGCTCAAGAGCTGAAATTCCTCGTAGTACGTCACTACGTTTGTGTTTGTGGCACGACAAATTGTGTAACGTTAGTGTGCAAGACAAGATCCTGGTACATGCCCTTTTGACAAAAATCGGTTGTCCAACAATCGTACCGTGTGTACGAGGCTCAAGGAACACACCAAACAGGTCAGGGTTAAAGTTATGGAAAAGTTAAAGCTAGGTTAGGTTTTAAAAAAATATCCCAAGCTTTGAACATCTCACGGCGCACTGTTCAATCCATCCTCCGAAAATGGAAAGAGTATGGCATAACTGAAAACCTACCAAGACATGGCCGTCCACCTAAACTGACAGGCTGGGCAAGGAGAGCATTAATAAGAGGAGCAGCCAAGAGGCCCATGGTAACTCTGGAGGAGCTGCAGAGATCCTCAGCTCAAGTGGGAGAATCTGTCCACAGGACAACGATTAGTCATGCACTCCACAAATTTGGACTTTATGGAAGAGTGGCAAGAAGAGAGACATTGTTAAAAGAAAGCCATAAGAAGTCCTGTTTGCAGTTTGCGAGAAGCCATGTGGGGGACACAACAAACATGTGGAAGAAGGTGCTCTGGTTAGATGAGACCAAAATTGAACTTTTTGGCCTAAAAGCAAAACCCTATGTGTGGCAAAAAACTAACACTGCACATCACCTTGAACATCTTCGGTAGGCACAGGGAAGCTGGTCAAGGTTGATGGGAAGGTGGATAGAGCCAAATACAGGGCAATCTTAGAAGAAAACCTGTTATGCCGCGTACACACGACCGTTTTTTGGGTTCCAAATAATTTTTTTTTAATGTCATTAAAAACGATCATTTGTGGGCTCCAGAGCATTTTTCACGATCTAAAAAATGGGCATTAAAAATTTCGAACATGCTCTATTTTTTCACAACGTTTTTAACGTTGTCGTTTTTTAAGGTTGTAAAAAATGGTCGTGTGTGGGCTTTAACGACGTGAAAAACCTGCGCATGCTCAGAAGCAAGTTATGAGATGGGAGCGCTCGTTCTGGTAAAACTACCGTTCGTAATGGAGTAAGCACATTCATCACGCTGTAACAGACAGAAAAGCGCGAATCGTCTTTTACTAACACAAAATCAGCTAAAGCAGCCCAAAGGGTGGCGCCATCCGCATGGAACTTCCCCTTTATAGTGCCGTCGTACGTGTTGTATGTCACCGCGCTTTGCTAGAGTATTTTTTTTCCTCGGTCGTGTGTAGGCAAGGCCGTTTTAATGATTGGGTTGAAAAAAAACGTTTTTTTCTAGACCCTTAAAAACGTCATGTTTTACAACCCGAAAAACGGTCGTGTGTGCGCGGCATCAGAGTCTGCAAAGGACTTGAGACTGGGGGGGAGGTTCGACTTCCAGCAGAACAAGGACCCTAAACATACAGCCAGAGCTACAATGGAATTAGATCAAAGCATATGTATGTGTTAGAATGGTCCAGTCAAAGTCCAGACCTAAACCCAATTCCAAATCTTTGGCAAAACTTCAAAATTGCTGATGCTCTCCATCCAATCTAAAAGAGCTTGAGATATTTTGCCAAGAAGAATAGGCAAAAATGTCACTCTCCAGGTGTGCAAAGAGACATACCCAAAAATACTTGCAGCTGTAGTTGCAGCAAAAGGTGGTTCTACAAAGTATTGCCTCAGGGGGGCTGAATACAAATGCACGCCACACTTTTCACATATGTATTTGTAAAAAAAAATTATAATCATTTATAATTTTCCTTCCACTTCACAATTATGTGCCACTTTGTGTTGGTCTATCACATAAAATCCCAATAAAATACATTCATGTTTTTTGGTTGTAACATGACAAAATGTTGAGAATTTCAAGGGGTATGAATACTTTTTCAAGGCACTGTAGTCTTTAAAGCGGAGCTCCACCCAAAAATTGAACTTCCGCTGTTCGGAAACCCCCCCCCCCCCCTCCGGTGTCACCTTTGGCACCTTTCAGGGGGGAGGGGGGTGCACCCACTTCCGGGAATACGGAAATGCGGCAGCCACGCCCCTATCCGCACTGTTCCCAGGAGAGAGCGGGGACCACTGACGGCACGGCGCACTACATGCGCATGCGCAGTAGGGAACCGGGCAGTGAAGCCGCAACTCTTCACTTCCCGGTTCCCTAACCGAGGATGGCAGCGGGTGCAGCGGAGGGACGAGCAATTGCTCGTCCTTGGCTGCCGACATCGTGGGCGCGCTGGACAGGTAAGTGTCCATTTTTTAAAAGTCAGCAGCTGCAGTATTTAAGGTCAAACGTCAACACTAAAAATATTTTATGCGTGTTACTGTATGTATGTGTAAAAGCTTCCCTAGGGTGAACATCCAAAAGCCTTGACCCCCGGCAGCTACATGATGCAAATCTGTCTGACCCTTACTTAGTGAAGCCTCTGTGAAAGATCTATTGCTGCTGGAGGGGATATATTCTTGCAGGGGGAGGTCTATTGTTGCTGGGGAGGTCTATTGTTGCTGGTAAGGGATCTACTGTTGAGGGAGCAGTGTATTGTAGCTGGCTGCTAGAGGGTCTATTGATGCTGTCTGTGGGAGATATGTTGTTGCTGCTGGGGGTCTATGGTTTCTGGGGGTTATTTTGTTGCAGTTGGTCCATTGTTGCTGGGGGATTTATTTTTTCTATCTATTATATTATGGCTTTTCTTGCTATGATCAACAAGTTCCATACAGATTACTTAGTACCACAAATGTTACTTGGTTCTGTATTCTGTAAAAAGGGAAGTACTGGGAGGTGGGTAGGGGATGGAACCAAGGAATGGTACTTGGAGGGAGGTATGGGCGGAGACAAGGGGTAACTCTGAAAGGGGAGTTCCTGCACCTATTTTCTGTGAAAAAAGCTCTGGTCAGGGTCAAGTCTAATCAGGGCCAGCCCAAGACATTGTGCTGCCTGGGCCCAGGAATGACGTGCTACCCCCCCTCCAAAAAAAATTTAAATTTAAATTTAAAATTAAAATTAAAACCCAAATTAAATGTATCAGGAAGTCAGATTTACATGCAAGGGAGTGGGTTAGACAAAGGCAGGGGTGGTACGGAGGGGGGTTAGACACAGGCAGGGGTGGTAGACACAGGCAGGGGTGGTAGGGAGGGTGTTAGGCACAGGCAGGGGTGGTAGGGAGGGGGTTACACTTACTTTCTCTCAGTGTCAGCTGTGCCAATAGTGATCCCTCTTTCATCATGGGGTGGAATAAGCAAAGGAGAGGGGCGGAGAGGGGCGGAGAGGGGCGGAGAGGAGCGGGGCGGAGCGGGGATGGCAGAGCGGGGCGGTTATGTGGAGCGGAGTGGAGTGATCGGGTGGGACCACTGTCTTCCTGGGCATCAATGTGCCGCCCTTCAGAACCTGCCGCCCGGGACCATTGGTCCCATTTTGGAGCAGCCAAATGGAGGCATTTATAACTTAAAACGGAGTTCCAGCTTGTATTCAAAAAATTAACAGTCAGTAGCTACAAATACTGTGGATTTTGACTTTCAATATATGGACACATACCTATCCAGGCAGGGCCGCCATCAGGGGGGTACAGGCAGTACACCTGTACGGGGGGCCGACAGTCCCCAGGGGCCCGCCCACCCCCCTGTATGGGCCCCGCCCACCCCCCTGTATGGGCCCGGGCAGAAAGAGGAAGAGAGAGAGCTTGCTGCAGCATGGGAGAATGATAGAGGAAGACCCATGAAGTTGTGGAGGAAGAGTTAAGAAGCCAGCTACCCCCCCTCCCCCTGTTATCAAGTATAACAGCACTTAACAGCGTCCGGCGGCAGCAGCTAAACCCCCCTCCCCGCTCAACAACTATGATGGCAGAATGGCAGAAGAAATTTTCGGGGTCCGTCGGCAGCAAATTGTCCCAGCCCCCTCAACAACTCAAATGGCAGGTGATGCTCTCCAAGGGGCCCCCTCATCAAAGCTGTAAGGGGCCTCAAAATTCCTGATGGCGGCCCTGTATCCAGGTATTCTGCGATGTCAGCACCCTTAGCCGATCCATCCATCAGCTTCGGGTGCAGGCGCCGGCATCCTTACTTAGGGAAACAAAAAATTTAAGCCTTGCAGCTTCACAGCCTGTTTCCTACTGCGCATGCATGAGTCACGCTGTACTTTCTGAATTGTCCCGTCGTCTTCTGGGACCTCTGTGTGTGTCCCAAAAGGTAGAGGGGGGAAAGGAGGAGGGACCATAACCCCGGTATCTTTTTGAAAAGTGGGCATTTGGCCTTCAGCTAAAAATTGTCTCTGTGGCAGATTCGCCGCAAGATCACTTTTATTGGGGATTAATAGTGGTCTCCACCGCTTACTGGAGCCGTCAGTAGTGGCAGAGACGATGGGTTCCTTTCCTCTGAGAGACATGAAGTTGAGTGGGGAAAAGATGGCCCTCACTCTGCCCCATACCATTGGATGATGTCAAACGTCACTTTCGCCCAATGGTCCTAAAGGGGAATTTTTTTTTATTGAAAAAAAAAGAAAGAAATGTTTTATTTTTTTATTGCTTTTAAAGAGGGGGTTCACCCAAAAAAAAAATTTTAACATTACATTCAGCCGAGTTGTTTTTTTTATTTCATTGCCGTACATACCGTTTTATATATATATATGTTTACCGTGGCTTCTGGGTATAATCTGCGGGACTGGGCGTTCCTAATTGATTGACATGCTTCCGACCGGTGCATACAGCGCGTCACGAGTTGCTGAAAGAAGCCGAACGTCGGTGCGCAGGCGCCGTATAGAGCCGACTCGCAGTCCGGCTTCTTTCGGCAACTCGTGACGCGCTGTATGCGCCGGTCGGAAGCATGTCAATCAATTAGGAACGCCCAGTCCCGCAGATTATACCCGGAAGCCGCGGTGAACATATATATATAAAACGGTATGTACGGCAATGAAATAAAAAAAAAACACCCTAATGTCATTCTAACAACTCCGCTGAATGTAATGTTAAACATTTTTTTTGGGTGAACCCCCGCTTTAAGTATAAATGTGAGATATGAGGTCTATTTGACCACAGATCTCATATTTAAGAGGACCTGTCATGCTTTTTTTCTATTACAAGGGATAATTACATTCCTTGTAATAGGAATAAAAGTGACCCAATTTTTTTTTAAATGGAAAGTGTAAGAATAATAATAAAAAAAAAAAAAAAAAAGTAAAATAAATAAGAAAAACAAAAGGCATATGTAAGTTGCGCACGCATATGAAAACGGTGTTCAAACCACACATGTTAGGTATCACCGTGATCGGTAGAGCGAGAGCAACAATTCATGTAAAAAGACCTCCTCTGTAACTCAAAAACTGGTAACCTGTAGAAATTTTTAAACGTCACCTATGGAGATTTTTAAGTGTCAACGTTTGTCCCCATTCCATGAGCGGGCGCAAGCATGAAGCGTGACATGTTGGGTATCAATTTACTTGGTGTAACAGTGCGCCAGATTTACAGAGCAAGTACTTTTAAATTTCCCGTAAGTCGTCCGTAAATATGGATGGACGTAACTCACGTCTAAGTTCAAAAAATGACGTCATTTCGCGCAAAGCACGGCGGGAAATTTCTGGACGACACATGCGCAGTTCATTCGGCGCTGGGACGCGCTTCATTTAAATGAAACCCGCCCCTTGATCGCCGATTTGAATTCCGCCGCCAGAAATACACTACGCCGCCGTAACTTACGGCGCAAAATCGTTGAGGATTCGAAATTCCGCCAGGTAAGGTACGGCGGCGTAGCGTATCTCTGATACGCTGCGCAGATCCAATTCTCTCTGGATCTGGCCCATTATCTTTTACAATATTAAAAAAAAAATTGGGCTAACTACTGTTTACTTTTTTTTTATTCAAAAAAGTGTAATTTCCCCCCCAAAAAATTGCTTGTAAGACTGCTGCACAAATACAGTGTGACATAAAGTATTGCAACAACCGCCATTTTATTCTCTAGGGTGTCTGTATATACAGTATTTAGTGTTTGGGCGTTCTAAGTAATTTTCTACCAAGATGCTATCAAACTGACAGCTCAGTCCTGCAGATTACTCTGGGAGAGCACACTTCTACCTGAATAACCAGCAGCATTCCACTGTCAGCCGCCTGCTTTGTATACAGCTGTCATTTAGATTTTTCCGATGGACTTGTGTACACACGATCGGACAATTCGACAAGACACATTTGTTGTCGGAAAATTTGAAAGCATGGTTTAAAACATTTGTTGTCGGAAATTCCGATTTTGTTTTATGCTTTCTTTTCTTTATTTTCACCTGGTGATCCTGCCAGTAAGCCTGTTATCTTTAAACAGAGCAAGCTGTTCGGCAGACGTAGCAGTTAGAGGGATGAGAGAAACCATTTAACATTGACAGGGGGGCTTACAGTGGGAGTTTTTATTTATTTATGTAAAACCTTTATCTAAAAGGAAAACAAAATGTTTGCTGTAACTGCTTATAAAGTGTGAGCTTGACTCTGGCTACATTTGTTAGTGTATTTTTTAAAGGAACTACAATTCCCATCATGCCTCGTCATGTCTGTGAATGTCAGAGTGTTACAATGCCTCATGGGATGTGTAGTTCCGCAACAGCTGGAGGGCCGTAGTTTGAGGATCCCTGTGCTAGTACATCTAACACGCCCTCTCCCAATCTGACAATGCTGCTGTCAAAAGGTATTTCTGTTACTCCTTCATCCAGAGTAGAGGCACTCTAATACAGGGGATGTGTTATTGCCTAGATCCCCAGATGAAAAAAGAGGGAGAAAAGCATAAAAAAAGAAAATTTAAACTTTAAAAATGTGCATTTTTTTTTAATTTATTTTTTTGTAGTGCCAAATCAAAAAAAGCTTTGTACACAAAAATTTTTTTTTTTGAGGTTAACGCTAATCTTTACTTACATCTAAATATTTTTTATACTTTAAAATTTTTACTTAAAGCCTAAGTTTAGTTAAAAGTAAAATGCGAAAAAACAGCACAAGGGACTACTTACTTACTACTTATAAGGAAAGTTAGAATTAATTAAAAAAACTTTTTTCTGCCTTGTACCTTGTTAAAGCGTATTGATGGTAAAAAAGTAAACTCATATTAATTTCCACAATTTTTTCTAATCTACTAATCTGAATGATCTTAAAGCGGATGTGCCATGGGAAAAAAATATTAAAAGCCAGCAGCTACAAATACTGCAGCTGCTGACTTTTAATATTAGGACACTTACCTGTCCTGGAGTCCAGCGCCGATCGCAGCAGAGGACGAGCGATCGCTCGTCTCTCTGCTGCTCCCCCCGCCATCCACGCTGAGGGAACCAGGAAGTGAAGCGCTGCGGCTTCACTGCCCGGTTCCCTACGGCGCATGCGCGAGTCGCGCCGCGCCCGCCGATTGGCTCCCGCTGTGTGCTGGGAGCCGAGTGTTCCCAGCACACAACGGGGGGGGTGACGGGATGTGACGGAATGCCCGTCTTATGCCGGGCCGGAAGTGGGTGCAAATACCTGTCTTTAGACAGGTATCTGCACCCCCCTCCCCCCTGAAAGGTGTCAAATGTGACACCGGAGGGGGGGAGGGTTCCGATCAGCGGGACTCCACTTTAGGGTGGAGAACCGCTTTAAAGTTTATAAACTTACTTTGCAAGTGAAGTTCTCCACACACTTACTTCTTGAATTATGTGACATGTAATCACTATGTCCTGTGAGTATGCACTGCTGTGTCACACATTTCATAGATACAAAAACAAATCTCCTGCGCTCCGGTATTCTTTGGAAAGATGTTTGAAGAGAAAGGTGATACTCAATAGCAACTCAATTAAAAGGTATCTTCCAAAGTCTTGCAGCCCTCCTCTGAATCGTTGGAATTCATAAAACTAAAGGAAACAAAAGAGGAAAAACGGAGGGCGCACCGACCTAGTGTGATACTGTTTGGTGGATTTTATTAAATCAATAAAAACAAATCATAATACTCACAAAAGGAGTGTTAAAAACAGGCCTTGAATCACAATGCAGCAAAGAACCAACACCATCGGCATAGCACGATATTGTTTCGATCCGTGACCGTGGCTAGGGCTGACGCGTTTCAGGGGAGAACCCCTTTCCTCAGAGCTAAAAGGTCTGCAGTGCTTCCTCACCAAGGGACTTGTCTCAATAAATACTAGCTTTCAGTAGGTGGTAAGGACGCCCCTCCCATAAAGTAGGAGGTGCATGGCCGGACACCCACCCACATGTCTGTCACCTTTTCCTTATTCCTCTCTCCATATCTATATCAAGCCATTCTTAGTATGAATGCATAGTCCAAAATTGCACTATACCCAGCAATAAAAATGTACATACAAAATGACTACCACAATAAGGCATCAATATATATACACATGCATACACACACCACAATATGGAAAGCCTTTTCAGTCAAAGCACTCAGCAGATTGCTGCCTCCAAGTGTATAGTTATAGCAAATCAAATCAATAAAGTGCCAGAGTGTAATAAGGCTCTCCTAATCACACTTCCAATAAGGGGCTGTGTAGTTGCTCATATGTGCCACACAAGCCCCACTTGCAGTGCTGTGCCTACCTTCCTTGGACGAGGAGGCTGCTGGAACGCACGCCCAACGTGGAGGAAGTTGTTTGCGCTCCAGCCGAGTCTGCGTTCCACTGCGCATGCGCGTGACGTCATTGACGCCGCGCGCGGCGCATATACAGTGACGATGCGCTCCAGCTTGTAGAACCAGCAGGCTGGAGCGTCTCCTTCCCTACTAGGTGGCACGTTCCCAAAGGGGAGAGTTACACCGTTGCCATCTAGTGGTGAAAGATGAATATTGCCTCTCAGTGTCGCCTCTATATAGCAGGACAGCATCACTGAATGACAAAACACCAAAGGGAAGGAAGAATGGAGGGGAGAGGAGGAAATTTTTAGGGGGAAGTAAATTACATGGAGCGAGCCATCAACCTTGTGCAGGTGAAAGATTATTACTAATAATATTACACACCCTTTACATAAAAGACATATATTATAAATGTTTAAAAATCTAACTTTCACAAATGGACACATAATGCATTTAAAAGGAGTATTAGAGGAGTTGATAATTAATTAATATTAATAGATTCCAGATAAAAGTGTCCCACCTTTTAATCCAATTAAAAACCACATAATTTCAAATGGTAGTAAAAATGAAATAATAATAACAATAATAATAATAATGTTGTCTATGGTCATATGCCCAGCTTTTATGGATGCACACTCACAGAG
Source organism: Rana temporaria (assembly GCF_905171775.1). Classification (NCBI taxonomy): domain Eukaryota; kingdom Metazoa; phylum Chordata; class Amphibia; order Anura; family Ranidae; genus Rana; species Rana temporaria. Next base: position 319,085,850 of record NC_053489.1, read on the forward strand.
GTCCCAGGTGATAGTATCTAGAAGGACTGCAGACCCTCCAGATATCTACATAACTAACCGTGCGATCATACTGTTACAACCTCCCACAGTGCCCTTAGGGGCACTTACAAAAAGGTGCCCCCAGTGGTATTACCTATGATTTTATGAATCGACTGGACTAAGTATTAAAAAGCGAAAAAACAAAGAAAAATAAAAAGTGATGATAAAAAGTCAGTTAATTACATAAATCCAGTCCACAATGGACAGGTGGCATGGACGTCTCTTTGGGCCATTTAAATTACTATCTATTTTGCATTACTAGATGATTAGTGCATGGATAACTATTGTACTGACTATATTACTCATCTATTTGTATTGGGAAGAGAAAGGAAGGGGAGGGGGGGGGGGGGGTGTTTTGTGGGGGGGGGGGTTTTTTGCCTTGGAATTTGATAGATGACTAGTTTTAGATGATTTTGAGGGAGAAAGGGATAAAAGAGGGGATGCGGGCATGAAGCAGAGGGGGGGACATACTGGAACAGGACAAGAACATTATTATTTCTCTTTCTGCTCATGTTATAGTGTGCAGTTCTATTTCTTCGTTCAGTCCATTCGGCACCATTGTACCCAAAGTAAAAATCCAATATGCTTCTCTTTTACAGAGAATTTGATGTTTCTTCCCCCTGTCAAGGTCATTTTGAATGGCCTCTATGCCAAAGACTTTGAGGCCCTCCACTTCACCATCATGAACTTCTCTAAAATGTTTGGGTATGGAGCCTTTATCTTTTTTTGTAGAGATGCTGCTCCTATGTTCGTTCATTCTGGTTCTTAGTTGTCGTGAAGTGCGCCCTACATAAAGCAGGCCACATGGGCACATAATGCCATAGATCACAAACTCAATTCCACAATTAATAAATTGTTTGATCTTATGGCGTCTTCCATCCACCCCAAAAACTTCTTTTTTCCTATGATGCATGTGCATACAATTACCACATGTATTCACCCCACATTTATAGCTTCCTTTCTGGTCGAAGATCGTGGACCAGGGGCTTTCAAGTCCTTTATTTCTGCTGTTTTTCTTGACCCTGCTAGGAGCTACAATACTTCTCAGATCCTTTGGTCTTCTAAAGACCAGATTGGGATGCGATGGAATGCAAGTCTTGAGGAAAGGGTCAGCTGTCAGAATCTTCCAATTTCTTTTAAAGATTTTTTGTATAGTGGAAGCTTTACTATTGAATCTAGTACAAAAACGTGTTGTCGATATTGCACCCTCTTTAGGTTTCACGATTTTTTCGCTTGCTGACCCATCGTTCTCATAGAGTTGGAGATATTTCTGAAAGGCTTCCTCTATGTGTGCTTCTCCATATCCCTTTTCTCTGAATTTTTCTCTCAGAATCAGACTCTGTGTTTCATAGTCGTTCTTCTGGGTACAGGTTCGTTTTAGGCGACAAAACTGGCCAAAGGGGATATTTCTTATTTCTTATTTAAACTAAGTGCAGGAAACTCCTATTTACATGCCTCAAGCCAACACCACCCAAGGTGGATAAGAAATATCCCCTTTGGCCAGTTTTGTCGCCTAAAACGAACCTGTACCCAGAAGAACGACTATGAAACACAGAGTCTGATTCTGAGAGAAAAATTCAGAGAAAAGGGATATGGAGAAGCACACATAGAGGAAGCCTTTCAGAAATATCTCCAACTCTATGAGAACGATGGGTCAGCAAGCGAAAAAATCGTGAAACCTAAAGAGGGTGCAATATCGACAACACGTTTTTGTACTAGATTCAATAGTAAAGCTTCCACTATACAAAAAATCTTTAAAAGAAATTGGAAGATTCTGACAGCTGACCCTTTCCTCAAGACTTGCATTCCATCGCATCCCAATCTGGTCTTTAGAAGACCAAAGGATCTGAGAAGTATTGTAGCTCCTAGCAGGGTCAAGAAAAACAGCAGAAATAAAGGACTTGAAAGCCCCTGGTCCACGATCTTCGACCAGAAAGGAAGCTATAAATGTGGGGTGAATACATGTGGTAATTGTATGCACATGCATCATAGGAAAAAAGAAGTTTTTGGGGTGGATGGAAGACGCCATAAGATCAAACAATTTATTAATTGTGGAATTGAGTTTGTGATCTATGGCATTATGTGCCCATGTGGCCTGCTTTATGTAGGGCGCACTTCACGACAACTAAGAACCAGAATGAACGAACATAGGAGCAGCATCTCTACAAAAAAAGATAAAGGCTCCATACCCAAACATTTTAGAGAAGTTCATGATGGTGAAGTGGAGGGCCTCAAAGTCTTTGGCATAGAGGCCATTCAAAATGACCTTGACAGGGGGAAGAAACATCAAATTCTCTGTAAAAGAGAAGCATATTGGATTTTTACTTTGGGTACAATGGTGCCGAATGGACTGAACGAAGAAATAGAACTGCACACTATAACATGAGCAGAAAGAGAAATAATAATGTTCTTGTCCTGTTCCAGTATGTCCCCCCCTCTGCTTCATGCCCGCATCCCCTCTTTTATCCCTTTCTCCCTCAAAATCATCTAAAACTAGTCATCTATCAAATTCCAAGGCAAAAAACCCCCCCCCCACAAAACCCCCCCCCCCCCCCTCCCCTTCCTTTCTCTTCCCAATACAAATAGATGAGTAATATAGTCAGTACAATAGTTATCCATGCACTAATCATCTAGTAATGCAAAATAGATAGTAATTTAAATGGCCCAAAGAGACGTCCATGCCACCTGTCCATTGTGGACTGGATTTATGTAATTAACTGACTTTTTATCATCACTTTTTATTTTTCTTTGTTTTTTCGCTTTTTAATACTTAGTCCAGTCGATTCATAAAATCATAGGTAATACCACTGGGGGCACCTTTTTGTAAGTGCCCCTAAGGGCACTGTGGGAGGTTGTAACAGTATGATCGCACGGTTAGTTATGTAGATATCTGGAGGGTCTGCAGTCCTTCTAGATACTATCACCTGGGACCTCTGTGAGTGTGCATCCATAAAAGCTGGGCATATGACCATAGACAACATTATTATTATTATTGTTATTATTATTTCATTTTTACTACCATTTGAAATTATGTGGTTTTTAATTGGATTAAAAGGTGGGACACTTTTATCTGGAATCTATTAATATTAATTAATTATCAACTCCTCTAATACTCCTTTTAAATGCATTATGTGTCCATTTGTGAAAGTTAGATTTTTAAACATTTATAATATATGTCTTTTATGTAAAGGGTGTGTAATATTATTAGTAATAATCTTTCACCTGCACAAGGTTGATGGCTCGCTCCATGTAATTTACTTCCCCCTAAAAATTTCCTCCTCTCCCCTCCATTCTTCCTTCCCTTTGGTGTTTTGTCATTCAGTGATGCTGTCCTGCTATATAGAGGCGACACTGAGAGGCAATATTCATCTTTCACCACTAGATGGCAACGGTGTAACTCTCCCCTTTGGGAACGTGCCACCTAGTAGGGAAGGAGACGCTCCAGCCTGCTGGTTCTACAAGCTGGAGCGCATCGTCACTGTATATGCGCCGCGCGCGGCGTCAATGACGTCACGCGCATGCGCAGTGGAACGTAGACTCGGCTGGAGCGCAAACAACTTCCTCCACGTTGGGCGTGCGTTCCAGCAGCCTCCTCGTCCAAGGAAGGTAGGCACAGCACTGCAAGTGGGGCTTGTGTGGCACATATGAGCAACTACACAGCCCCTTATTGGAAGTGTGATTAGGAGAGCCTTATTACACTCTGGCACTTTATTGATTTGATTTGCTATAACTATACACTTGGAGGCAGCAATCTGCTGAGTGCTTTGACTGAAAAGGCTTTCCATATTGTGGTGTGTGTATGCATGTGTATATATATTGATGCCTTATTGTGGTAGTCATTTTGTATGTACATTTTTATTGCTGGGTATAGTGCAATTTTGGACTATGCATTCATACTAAGAATGGCTTGATATAGATATGGAGAGAGGAATAAGGAAAAGGTGACAGACATGTGGGTGGGTGTCCGGCCATGCACCTCCTACTTTATGGGAGGGGCGTCCTTACCACCTACTGAAAGCTAGTATTTATTGAGACAAGTCCCTTGGTGAGGAAGCACTGCAGACCTTTTAGCTCTGAGGAAAGGGGTTCTCCCCTGAAACGCGTCAGCCCTAGCCACGGTCACGGATCGAAACAATATCGTGCTATGCCGATGGTGTTGGTTCTTTGCTGCATTGTGATTCAAGGCCTGTTTTTAACACTCCTTTTGTGAGTATTATGATTTGTTTTTATTGATTTAATAAAATCCACCAAACAGTATCACACTAGGTCGGTGCGCCCTCCGTTTTTCCTCTTTTGTTTCCTTTACACATTTCATAGAGCCTGCTTTCTGGTCTACAGAAGTGCTGAGAGGAGGAGTTTCAGGAGGTGGAGTCAGTACAGGAATCACTGCTTGCAGGCAGCAGGGTACCATGGGATATGTAGTGTTTAGAAATGTAAAGGTAAACAGCAGAGGAGAAGCCACATAGCATGCAGGGAATCCAGGAAGTTGTGGAAAGAGATGGCCAGCAGACAGGCAGAACTCATAACACTGCTTCATTCACACTTTCACGTTCCTGTTGGTGAATTTGGTTGAATGATTTGCACATGATTTTGTGTGTCACATAGAGCCAGCCAGTTTCACTTGAATGTGCTGCCCTATGCACATTTGTTTCCTGAAAAGGAGCTCCTGCTCCTTTTTTTGGGTGACAAGCTTTGTGCGTTTTTCGAAGGCGCGCTTTGCAGAACGATCCTGTCATGCGACATTTGTGCCAGAATCGCATTATGTTTGAGGTGCCATTAAAGCAGGGATCGGCAATGTGTCCGTGAGTGGTCCTTGCAGGGTCTGTGGCCCATACGCCGCTTTTGGGCAGGACTTTTTTTGTACTAAGACTGTCAGACCCTCTCTCCCTCACCCAATGGCAATGCAATGGCTGGCTCGGACTCCTCCTCTGTAGATCCAGCCAATGCAGTGCGGTGGAGTGATATGCTGGAGGGACCGAGGGAGTGAAGCGGCTGCCCCGCAGTGTAAATAATGCAGCAGAGGGGGCGGTGCTTTTCAGGCAGCGTGAGTGGGAGAACAACTGAGGAAGGTCAATATCAAAGGACAGGTGCTGGCCTGGAGTTGGATGGATTGTTCTGTGGCGACCCGGCTCCAGCATAATAACATCATATTGGCTAAATATATATATATTCTTTGCAGGGAGAGTCCCTGGACTAGAGTATTATGTGGTGGTGCTGGTGCAGGAAAACGGCCAGGGAATATAGGTGAAAAGACTAAGTAGGATCTATGGGGACCTGGCCTGGCCTCCTCTAAAGGGAATCTATGGAGACCATGCTCTAAAGGGGGGATCTATGGGGACCCTGGCCTGCTCTAAATGGGATCTATGGGGGACCGTGCTCTAAAGGGGGTCTATGGGGACCCTGGTCTGCTCTAAATGGGATCTATGGGGGTCTGTGCTCTAAAGGGGGTCTATGGGGACCCTGGCCTCCTCTAAAGGGGATCTATGGGGACCATGCTCTAAAGGGGTGTCTATGGGGACCCTGGCCTGCTCTAAAGGAGAACTATGGGGGACCATGCTCCAAAGGGGGGATCTATGGGGACCCTGGCCTGCTCTAAAGGGGGATCATGGGGAGCCTGCTCTAAAGAGGATCTATGGGGACCCTGCTCTAAAGGGGGTTCTTAAGGGGGTTCTAATTTAAAATGTACCTTGGTGTCCTTCACTAAGGTCTGTACTTTGGAAAATGTCCACCATAGCCTTGGTCTGTGCCTATTCCTGCATTACAGAATAATGGCACCCAAAAGCGCGTCGGTCATTCTGCCATGATTTGGGATAGATTCTGCCCATGATCCCAACTTGCGAAATGTGAATGGGGCCTAAAAGAGATTTTACAAAAAAAAAGCTTATTATAGATCATCAAAAATACCTACCATTTGTATTGATATTACAACGATGATGTTATAAAATGAAAGAGCATGCTGCGATCATAGACCTCCTTTAATTATTTGTATTAGCATGATTATAATGATATTATTATTTTTTTATATCTAAACATGTATACTTTCTAGGATAACTGTTGCCAAAAAAAAAATATATACCATGTTAGCTACAAATAAAAGATATCTGCCTCTCTTACCTGAATAACAGGACTCTAATAAATGTATTTATCATACAACATGATAAGTCTGTTTCATTGCCAGTGCACACATCCTTTGGTGAGATCCATAGAGCCATAAACCATTTGAGTAGGGCTCTTTATGTGCCCGTTGGTGTGTTTTCTTGTTTTTGTTTTTTGCTTTCTATCTACATATTGTATTTTTGATGTTCACCTGTATATTATGATTTTGTATTAAATTGTTGTTCATGTTTGATATCTTATATTTCTTTTTTTCTGTCCCCTTGTAGCCAATATACGCCTTACAGCTCCTGAAGAAGCAATATGGTGAAACATGTAGAGCCAAACAGGCAGTACAGCGCGGTTTCTCTATTGACCATTTCATTGATTTGCACAGCATTTAACTTGTCACTATTATTTATTTATTTATTTATTTTTTTCTGTTCCTTGGCACTTTGAATATTTACCTTTTAATTCATCACAGCTACATATCGCCTTATATGCATATTATTGTTCCTTATCTTATTATCTATCTATCTATCTTATTATCTGTCTGTCTGTTTATCTATTTGTCTAACTATCTATCTGATTATCTATTTATCTCTCTATCTATCTCTGTCCTATCCAATCTATCCCTCTGCAGATTTCATTGTCTGCGAGTGACGTTGGGGGGGGGGGTTGGGATTTTGTTTGCGCCCCCCCAAAAAAATGGAGCCCCAGCCGCCTTTGCTTACCATGTGGTGATAATTGTATTTGTTTTTCTTTATTTTTGAGCTTTAACATTGTTCACTCTTTTTAACATTTGGTTATAAACAAAAATAATGTTTTATTAAAAAATATATTGACCTGTGGCATCATTAAAACCCCCCTTTCCAGTAGTTCCCTACAATATTTTCTAGTTTTGAATGTGGGTGCCTCGATCTCCTGAATTAGTGTGGTAGTTTCAATATGTATACTTTCCAGGATAACTGTTGCCAAAAAAAATAAAATCTAGCTACAACTAAAAGGCGAGAGCCCTCCCTCCAGCAGAGGGCGCGTATGCTCGGGCTCCCCGTTCTCGTGTGACGTCACGTAGGCCGCTCTCCTCTTCCCTATGTGAGCTCGCTGCACGGAAGTTCGGCCTCTTTCCGGCGGGGGACCTGAGATAGGCTGTGCAGACATGAAGGTGAGCCTGGGAACGAGGGACTGAAATGTTGGCTTGTACCGTTTTGTCGTGGGTGATATAGTGTGGGCACTGTGCGGCTGAGTGTATGGAAGGCAGCGGTTGGCTGCTGGGGCGACTCGGTGACTGTTTAGAGGTCGGATGGCAGCGGATTGTGTGGGGACCGGAGCCGGCAGAAGTTAGACGGAAACATGGCGGCGGTGTGGGCTATGTACACGTCCTGCCAGCGTGTACTGTGGGTTGTTCAGTGTGCTGGAGAGTGAATGGCAAGGCGTGTGTGTGAGAGTAGACCCGGAATACGCTGTATACAGGCCTCGTATAGAGGTCTATGTCGGTGCAGGAGACTGCTGAGTGCCATTCATTCCTCCGTGTATACTGAAGGGAAAACCTGCCTAACTTTCTGTCATATTGCTGTCTCTGGGAGCCACACACCCAAGGCTTCCTATTGGGAATAACCTGCCTTGTTTACTAGAGGTAAACTCATAACTGGATAATGTTTGAAGCACTGGGCATCATGAACAGTTACCATGAATTAAATAAAATATTCCTTTTCATCTTTAAATATGCCTTTACTGCACTTTTATTGATGGTTGCATGGCATTCCTCAGGGTGGGCTTACTGATGGCACGAACAGCGGACCAAGCCTGGTTAACAAACTGCTTGTAGCTTCTATTGGGTGACAGGATAACACAGGAGCACTGGGGACAAAACATTGTCACACTATACCACGAATTGGCTGAGCAAGGATCTTAGATGACCCCCCCCTGACTTTTTTTTTTACTATAAGGACACCTACCTGACCAGGGTCCTCACCTGAGCCAATTCTTCAATTGGGTGACAGCATCTTAAGTAATGGAAACCTGTGAATGGTCCTCCAGTCCAGAATGCGGAGTGGGGCAAACTTTGGCTCAAATCACTGAGTTGTATCTGAACGGAAGTGGGTACGGGAGGTTGGGTAGTTTACAACTAGCAGAACTTTCCCTTGTTCTTTTTGGATGAAGTTCTGCTTTAAGGTAGGAGGAGTTTACTACAGGTACATATGCCGATCAGCCATAACATTTATGACCACCTGATATTGAGAAGGTTTCCCCTTTTGATACCAACACAGCCCTAGTCTGTCGAGACATGCATGCCACTAGATCTTGTGGTGTCTGGCTCCAAGCCATTAGTAACAGGTTGTTTTGGTCCTGTTTGTTGAGAGGTAGGGCATCTATTGATTGGGCTTGTTTTTCCAGTGCATCCCATAGATCAGGGGTGTCAAACTCAATTTCATTGTGGGCCGCATCAGCATTATGATTGTCCTCAAAAGGGCCGGTTGTATCTGTAAGATTAGATGTCCAGCGCATCCCCTCCCCTTTACATTAGATGTCAAGAGTTGAGTCCCCCACTCTCCCTTACATCACAGTGCACCCCGTTTCCTTATGCTGCTGTTGGGAAGAAGCTGGATGCATTGCTTGAAAGCAGAAAGTAAGGGTCTAGAGTAGGACCAGAGGAGGGCTGGAGCTATCTTGCAGCTGTAGGAGAGGTGCGAGGGCCACATTAAATGGCCTGGAGGGCTGGATTTGGCCCGCGGGCCTCGTGTTTGCCACCTAGGTCATAGATGCTCGATTGGATTAAGATCTGGCAAATTTGGAGGCCAAGTCAACACCTCACACTTGTGTTCAAGCCATTTTTGAACCATGTTTATGTCGGGGTGCATTATCCTGCCGAAAGAGGCCATTGCTATCTGGAAATACTGTTTCCATAAAGGGGTGCTCTTGGCCAGCAATACTGTTTTTAGGTAGGTTCTATGTGTCAAGTAGCATCCAGATAAATGACAGGACCCAAGGGGTTGTCCAACGTATCACTCTGCTGGGTTGCCTTCTTCCCGTATTGCATTCTGGTGCCATCTTTCTTATGTAAGCAATGTGCACACACCTAGCCATCCACAAGATGTAAAATAAAATTGGATTCATTAGACCAGATGTCCTTCCATTGCTCTATGGTTCAGTTCTGCACCTTTTGGTTGTGGACACGGGTCTTGCCATTCTAATTTGGTCCTTGTCAGTCACTCAAATCCTTACACTTGTACACTTTTTTTTTCTGCTTTTAAAGCGGGGGTTCACCCTATAGCATAAAATTAGGCATAGTAGCGCGAGCTACAGTATGCCTGTATTTATTTTTTTAGCCCCGTACTCACTGTGCAATCGTATATTGAAGATTCCGACTCCCCGCGGGGAATGGGCGTTTCTATCCAGAGGGAAGGTGATTGACGGCCGGCTCTGGCACGTCACGCTCCCCGAAGACAGCCTGGGACAGCTTCTGCACCCGCCAGCAGAACACAATGGCTCTGCAGGAGGGATTCCGTCATCAACACTGACTGTTGGGGGAACTTGTCACTTTTTACTTTCCTTTAACCCGTGGTAAAGGATTTACCCCCTTAATGACCAGGCCAATTTTTGCAATATGGCACCGCAACACTTTCACTAACAATTGCGCGGTCGTGCGACATACCAAAATAAAATCTCCCCCCCCCCACACACACAAATAGATAGAGCTTTCTTTTGGTGGTATTTGATCACCTCTGTGGTTCCTGAGCACTAGGCACAGCAGATCTCAGTGTTGTCTCCTGCCTTGTTTACCTTGATTACCCCCCCCCCCCCGTTCTGCCTCTGTGTAGCGATTGCGGGTGGCTGGCAGACATCGAGTCCGCAAGACCCACTCATGGGCCCACAGTATCTATTGCATGAAACGAAGTACAGGTTCATCGTTTCGCGCAATAGAGCTGCCCTGCCGTAGTATGAGGATGGTCTTTAAAGCGGGAGTTCACCCATTTCTAAAAAAAAATTTTTTCTTCCCCTAGATTCCTGCTCGTTCGGTCTAGGGGAATCGGCTATTTGTATTAAAATAGGTGCAGTACTTACCCGTTTTCGAGCTGCATCTTCTTCCGTCGCTTGACAGTGATTGACAGTCTTCCGAGAGGCTTCCGACGGTCGCATCCGTCGCGTCACTCGTAGCCGAAAGAAGCCGAACGTCGGTGCGGCTCTATACTGCGCCTGCGCACCGACGTTCGGCTTCTTTCGGAAAATCGTGACGCGATGGATGCGACCGTCGGAAGCCTCTCGGAAACCTGTCAATCAAGAAGGAACGCCCATACCCGGAAGCGACGGAGAGGATGCGTCTCGTAAACGGGTAAGTACTGCACCTATTTTTAAATAAATAGCCGATTCCCCTAGTAATAACGAGCAGGAATCTAAGGGGGAAAAGTGCCCTCTAAGGGTGAACCCCCGCTTTAAGAGGCTAATCTACAAGCGTGTCTTTGGAGTGTGAGAGGAAACCCATGCCAGCACAGGAAGTGCATGCAGGTAGTCCGTATTCACACCATGAAGACCCCAGGGCTGCAAGGCAGAATTGCTAAGCCTCTGTGTTGCCCCAAAGGGTCACCAGTACTATTTTTTTAACAAAAGCTGTAGATTCATAGATATTAAAACTGGTGTTTAAATGAACATGTTAATACCTGTGAGACTTTTCGTAGTGGGTTTTTGTAGACCTAGTGCACATAAAATTCTGTAGCTGTGATTTTATTTATTTTTCATACACTGGGCCTTACCACTTCTTTGTTTTTGTTTTTTTAGCTTAATATCTCTTTCCCAGCCACTGGCTGCCAGAAGCTGATTGAAGTTGACGATGAACGCAAGCTGCGTACTTTTTATGAGAAACGCATGGCCACAGAAGTTTCAGCTGATCCTTTGGGTGAGGAATGGAAGGTAAGGAATTGTGTTTTTTTTTTTTTTTTTTGCTTTGCAGGTTGTGTGATGTCTAATAAGTTTAGTATTTGGATTTATGTATGCGTTTGGCACACAAACTGTGCATTGTCTGATTAACATTGCAGAATGATAATCTAAACTTTGGTTTTTGTTATAGGGATATGTAGTGCGCATCAGTGGAGGCAACGATAAGCAAGGTTTCCCCATGAAACAGGGAGTTCTCACCCATGGCCGTGTTCGTCTGCTATTGAGTAAGGGTCACTCCTGTTACCGCCCCAGGAGGACTGGCGAGCGCAAACGCAAGTCTGTGCGTGGCTGTATTGTAGATGCCAACTTAAGTGTGTTGAACTTGGTGATTGTCAGGAAAGGTGAGTAATATGTTTATCCACAGGCATTTTTCTGTCAGTATGTCAAGCATTACACGATTAACACTTATGGTATACATTTGGTTTGATTATACTGGTTTTTACTTTGTAGGTGAGAAGGACATCCCTGGCCTCACAGACAACACTGTTCCACGTCGTTTGGGTCCTAAAAGGGCAAGCAGAATCCGCAAGCTCTTCAACCTGTCTAAAGAAGATGATGTGCGCCAATATGTGGTTAGAAAGCCTCTTGCTAAGGAAGGTATGTTTAATAGCCTGCTTAATATTATATACACAATTTCTCTGCTGGTCGAATGGTGTTGGCATTTAGACCAAGGAGTGGTAGGGGACCTGAGACCAAATATCCTTAAAGTGGTTGAAAAGTTTTTTTTTTTTGTGTGCAGCTCCCTTAATACTTGCCCAATCCATGTATTGTTTTCCTCGCCATTTCAGCACATCCTTCTGTGGGTGTCCTCTAGGTTATTACTAATGATTTCTGTAGCATTTGAGCAAATCTGCGCTGGCGAGCTTGTTTAGTTGAGGAGCATACAGATGCAACCTGCAACACTTATGATTTGTCATTGTAGAACACCACTGGATAGTGGAGTCGACATGAACTGTGGAATGGCTCCTCCCCTTCAGCATCAAACTTCAGCTATGGAGCAGTTAATATACCCCTCTGGGCTCATCTAATTTTTGTTAAAACTGTGATCTGGCAATTTTTTTTTCTTTTCTCTGGATTGGATGGGTTTTGGTTGTTTTTTTTTTTTTTTTTTGTTTCAATTTGCATAGTTCAAATAACTGGTTGCCATATAATACACTTGATTTTATGTGCAAACGTTCTGGGATGTATGAAACATTTAGCTAAAGGCGTTGTTTTTTAGGTTTTTTTTTTTGCTTTTTTATTCCACGGAGTTTCATGGTTTAAGAAATGCACAAAAAGCGTACAAGGATTGCTTTTAGTAACAAAAAAAAGCAAACTTTTAACCACTTCCCACCCGGTCAATTGCATATTGACGTCTGGGAAGTGGTTCAGTTATCTATCCTGACTGGGCGTCATATGACATGGCGGTGCGTGTCCGTGGGGGTGCGCGGCGATTATGGTGTATCAGTCTGACAGCCCGCATCACCGATCGTGATATGGAGGCTCCTTACCACGTGTCACAGCTGATCATCGCGTGAACCAGGAAGTGTCGGTAAACAGCATTTCTCGGTTCACGCTGACAGAGCCAATTGGCAGCTCTCCCTGTCAGAGGGGGGGTCTGTGCTGATAATTGGCACATTGATTATCAGCACAGCCCCCTCTAATGTAAACATCCCCTGCAAACAAGTCCCCAAATAATAAACTATGCAAGTGCCAATCGCTGCCCACCACAGTGCCAATAACTGCCCAGCAGTATCACCTGTCTATACCTCATCTTCAGTGCTGCATATCATTGCTGCCCATCAATTCTACATATCAGTGCTTGTTGGTGAAAGGGGGAAAACAAGATTTTATGACCAAAACGAAAAAAATAAAACAATTTTGGTCCTTTTTTTTTAGTTTAGCAAAAAAAAAAAGCAGAGGTGAAAAAATCCAAAAAATAGAGCTTTCTTTTGGTGGTAAGAAAATTAAAGCAATTTTAGTTTGGATACAATGTTGCATGACTGCGCAATTGTCATTCAAAGTAAGACGGCTCTAAAAGCTAAAAATTGTCCTGGGCAGGAAGAGGCGTAAGTGCTTTGTATTGAAGTGGTTAACCGCATAAGGACCGCCTCACGCTGATATACATTGGCTGGGCATAAGCGATCCGGGTCACAGAGCTGAAGAATGGGGAGAGGTAAGTGTAAACCTCTCCCGTGCTTCCTAGTGAGCCCTGTCACTGATCGTCTGTTCCCTCTCATAGGGAACGACAATCGGTGACATCACACGCCAAGCCACGCCCCCTATAGTAAGAAACACACATTAGGTCACACTTACACACCCCCCCCTTTACAGGTTAACCCCTTCACTGCCAGTGTAATTTTCACAGTAATCGGTGCATTTTTATAGCACGGATTACTGTGAACATGACATGGTCCCAAAATAGTGTCGAATGTGTCAGCCATAACGTCGCAGTCACGGTAAAAAATCGCTGATCGCCACCATTACTAGTAAAAAAAAAAAAAAATTAATAAACATGCCATAAAACTATCCCCTATTTTGTAGACGCTATAAATGTTGGGGATGATTATAGTCAAAAATATTGCAATTTTTTTTTCAAAATGGTTGCTCTATTTTTGTTGGCGCAAAAAATAAAAACCGCAGAGGTGATCAAATACCCCCCAAAAGAAAGCCATTTGTGGGGGAAAAAAGGACGCCATATTTGTTTGGGAGCCACATCGCACGACCGCGCAATTGTCAGTTAAATCAACGCAGTGTCGAATCGCAAAAAAAGGGCCTGGTCCTTTGGCTGCAAAATGGTCCGGAGCTTAAGTGGTTAAAGAACCAAAACTCACACAGGAGTTTTGGACAATGTAAAGATATATTAGTCTAGTCCGGGGATGTCCAAAGTCCAGCCCGCAGTCCGGCTTTGAATGGCCCGCCTGGTTTTTGAGTGTGCTGCAGGATCCGAGGAGAGAAGGGCTGTCGGATGAGCCACATCTGCCGATCCCCCTGCTAAACTATACATCGGCACTGTGAGAAGCTCCGTCAGCCCAAGTGAAAGTGCAGGGTAGTGTGCTGTGCTCTCTGCTTCCACCTAGAGTGCAGTACCCGGCTGAATGAGGAAACTGGAAAGGTAATTCGTTTTAAAAGGGCTTTGTGCGCGTGTCTGTTACTTTTAATCCGGACCCCCAATTCATGTAACATCAGAACTGCTTTTGTAGGGCTTGTTTGTGATGGCTGCCAGGACTGCTGCTCCTCTGAAAAGCAATCATGCACAGATCACTTTTCAGAGGCATTTGACAGGCAGTAAAGAGGCATTATGTTGCCTCCTCGACACCTGTTTAAAGCCTGTAAATGCAGCATCACTATACCGCAACAGTGCAATGCACACAGTTGCAGGGCAGTGCAGCCCCATTCAGTCTGGTTATACCTTCAGCTACGGCATGTTTACACCCCCAGCTGCTGCCTCTGCAGCGAAGGGGGGAAGTTGGGGGTGGTAAACAGCTGAACCATGTGGCTTTACTGCCCCTCCAACATGACATGTGAACAAGCCCTTGGTTTCACATCTGTGTGGCTGCGCGTAGGACAGCCCATTAATTTCATTGGGCTTCCCACAAAAATGCAGGGAAAGAAGTCCCTGACTTTTTTTTTTTTTTTTTTTTTTTTCCTGCACCAAAAGCACCCCAGGTTTTCCAATGTGTGGGGGTACCCCTAAAAAGCCGAGCATTCGTCGGACGAGCGCTACAAAGGCAAGAGAATTCTTGTTGAGCAGTGTATTAATGCTCGAACGGACACACTTGGACCGAATTCTAATGGTTCTAAGAATGTCAGGCAAATGGTAACCTCACGCATGTTCACTTCATCAAATCTGTCCCTCTTTGAAAAAAATTTGGACACCCCTTTGTTAACCCCTTTGAAAGCAATATGGTTAAATTAAAAACATTGTGGAATATGTTATTAAAATGTATATTAAAAAAAAAAAGTAAATTTAACTCCCTGCTGCCCTGCACACACCTGCAAATGCAAACTCTACCCAGGGTGCACATGTGTATATAAATTATGATTGCATCACTCGTCGGGTATCGCTGTGAAAGTCTGTGAGGGAAATCTAGCACCAGAGCTCACAGGTAACTCTAAACAGCTGAGCTGTAAAGGCTTTTAAAGCATAGCCAAAATATTTTTTAGGTTCCATTGTTTTGTGCAATATTACTGCGCATGCAGTTTTAAAGTTCCACTGTTTTGTAAGTTATTAACCGGCAGCTACAAAAAGTGTAACTGCTGAATGTTTTGATAAAATCACTTGTCCAGCGATGCGGCTGCCTGACCGAAGCCTTGCACCTCTCCCTCCTCCGGCACAGTTGCTACTGTGGGCACGCATGCACTCTCCTAATAGCTAGGCAATCTTTTGTGACGTGTCGCAGAAGATTGCAGAGAGGCAGGGGTTGCCTAGGCGGCTACGCGATGGAAGGAGGAAGTGGGACAGGAAGTACCTATCGAAACCTCTGTCTACGGGACTGGAAAACTAGTCTTGCCTACCTGATCCTCTGTGCCCATTGTGTAGGCACTTTTGGTTATGGAGACAGAGCTGTTGGGTTGCCCCTGCTGACCTGATATGCAGCAACCTGCGATGCACTGTGTTCTAACAAAACTTTTCCAGAAATTTGAGCTACAGTAGCTCTTCTGTTTAAAAGGGGTGGTAAAAAGGGATGGCAGAACCACAGGGTGTCAGCCTAACATAAAAACACCATAAAATCAGTAATTTTAAAAGTCCATATAAAAGAAAAAAAACAAACGGTTCAGGCAGATTGTTCTGTAGAGGTAGAAGCATAACTGTTTTTTATGAATGACAAAAAGGAACACACAAGTGTCATCCAAGTGTAGTGGTTCAATCGCTCTGTATTGCGCCAAAATCAAGCAACTCGCAAAAACAATAAGAAGGTAACGCTCATCTGTCCTTCGTCTGGTTTGTTTGCTTCCGTTATGGTGGTGGGGAAAAAGACACCATAGGTACCCATGGGGTGTTCCCTGCCGGGGGACTAGAGGCTTTTGGGTACAGCAAGCGAGGCGTATGCGGTAGCACCGATGTGGCTACGTGTATGCGGAGCATGCAATCTCCTTACTCCAGACCATCTTTTTTTTATATATATATATATATATATATATATATATATATATATATATATATATATATATATATATATATATATATATATATATATATATATATATATATATATATATAATATTTTTTTAATACCATATGTCCAGTTTGAGCTCCCCTGGTGCACAAATGAGTCTTGGCTGACCATGGTAGCGTTTCTGTAGGTACTGACAACCGCAGATTGGGAAAATCCCACAAGAATTTGTTTTGTAGTTGCTCTGAATCAGTCTAGCCATCACTGTTTGGATTGCTTTTTGGGGGGGGGGGGGGGGGTTATTTTTCTTCCAACCTGAAAGTTAACGTGCTTGTATGCATCGCATTCCTTCCAGTGCCGAGCTGTCACCGCTGCAGGCGCTTCCATCTTCACCTTGTCTTACTTGCTGGTCTGTAGACTTCGGCTGTGTGACTGGCCAGAGCTGCGATGACTTCACTCCCGCGCATGAACGTGGGGGCCGCAGTTTGTGGCACAGGACTCTAAAGCAAGGGTAGGCAATTTCGGCACTCCAGCTGTGGTGAAACTACATATCCCATCATGCCTCTGCCTCTAGGAGTCATGTCTGTGATGGGGTCTTGCCATGTCTCATTGTACCCTTACTATACCCTTGTTTTAAGTGGCCATTCCTTCAAATTGCATGCGCTGGTTACGTCGCACACTGTGTGTACAGTAAATGTCTCCTAAACAGGGCACATTTAGGAGATATTTACAGTACCTATATAGGTAAGCCTTATTATATTATAGACAGTGCTGCTCCCTGGCAGTATATTTAACAAATCATTTTGTCTTTCTAACAGCATTGTCGGGAAAGGGAACTATCTGACCTCGCTGCTTAGCAATGAAAGGACAGATTGTACATGTGGTCCCCTAAAGCAGGGTTTGAAAAATTTGTATAGAATCTAGTAGCCAGCTAAAAGTTTTTTTTTTTTCCCCATCTTCTGCTCGACACCAAGAACTGCCATGTCCAGGGCGTCGGGCAAGAAGAATTGTTCACGCCTGATGCCAAGCGAAAGACTAATATAAAAAAATAAAATTAAGGTTTTGCCAATAGGATATTTTTCTCCTTCACTGATGTGCGCTGATAGGCAGCACTGATAAACGGCACGTGCCAGCTGCTGCAGTGTAGCCCAAGCGCCAGGACGCAACTTTCGGTCGCTGTTGCAACCTGGCGCCTGGGCTTTGTCAAGCCCTAAAGGAATAATAAACATTTAAAAAGACTAGTGAGAATTCATGAAGTCCCTGTCCTGGCAGTTTTCTTAAAGCGAATCTTCGCCCTTAAAAGTTTGCTTTAATGCCTTTCCAAAAAGTGGGAGGAGGGAAGGAAGTGGGTATCCACTTTGACTGCCTAGGGAATTTGAGTGAAAGTTCTCTCCTCCCCGCAGCCTTCTGGGACACATCACAGGTTCCAGAAGGCTGCAGGGTCCACTCGCAAAGCTGCAAGTAGCCACTTCCCTTAGTAAACCCGTTGGTGCCAGGTACCTGACGTAGCACAGGCCTGGGTGAGGATGGCGCTGGATCCTTGGACAGGCGAGTGTCCTATTCCTTATTTTTAAACGGAAGAACCTGTTTAACGCTGTGATGCTGCTCCTTTTGAGATTTGAGTTTTTATACCTATGGAGATAGTCTTTAGAAGTCAACTGGGGACTCAAAAGTAGCTGGTTATTGGCATTAAAAAAAAAAGAGCTAAAAGTAGGGGTACAACGGATCGTCACCGATCCGTGATCCGAACGGGTCACCCCGTTCGGATCGGCACACCACGCGGAGCGCTCACGGATTGGCCACCATCGTGTGTCACCTCCAGCTCAGAATGTATACCCGAGAGACAAACCCAGCGCTCACTGGGCGGAAAACCAATCACAGAGCGGGGCTGGAAGTGTCCCTCCCTGCGCCATGTTGTGATTGGCGGAGCCGGCTGGAGGAGGGCGTGGGCGGGGTTGTTGCCGAAAGTAGCCGAGTGTGGAGTTGTAGTTACTCGGCGCTCTCTGTGTGTAGCTGGTGGCTTGGGGGGGGGGGGGGGCCCAGACGGGCAGCTCACCTCCATAGAACGCTCTCCTTTTACCCGGTCCTCAGTGTAGTTCGGTGGCCGCTCAGACTGGCATAGCTCCGTGTCACACGCCCTGCCCAGAGCCTCTTCTTACCGCTGAGGTGGAAGAGTGCTCCCCTCATCTGCAGTAATGCATTCCTCCATTAGTGGGCACCTCACACTCTCAGACTTATCTACAGGTGAGTAGTGACTTTGTATAGGAGTCCTCCAGTCATCCTGTCCTGTGATATGAGAGTCCCATGTAGTGACCCCTCTCCCTATATGTCTGTTACTGTTATTGGAGTTCTCCTTTTAACCTGTTGCTGATAATGTGACACACGTGTGGTGGTGGGGATGGCGAATCGTAGCGCACACATGACAGCCGAGGTTTCTGTAATGAGAGCGTGCTCACTATCACCCAGGTGACCGCACTGTCACAGACACTATGATTTCTAGGATGAGCTCCTGATCATGTGATGGCCAATCCCAGCAACTATGTGATCGAGAAGTCCATCCCAGCTCTGGGTCTAAGATAGGGGTGCAACGGATCGTCACCGATCCGTGATCCGAACGGGTCATCTTGCCCCACCCCTGTGTGCTTGTCAGAGCCCAGAGCACAGCGTGACACGCCTCCCCGCCTCAGCGTGCTCACTACAGTCCCGGGACTGCCTGCAGACATGTGGAGACATCATCTGTGAGCTCTGCCGGTAGGAGCTACACCATCACCCGGGGAGCATGGCTGTCTTTACACCAGAGGAGGGGGGTGGGGGTGACACCGGAGTAATAGTGAATGTGATTAGGGGGCAAGTGGACATCTTTTATTACACCCAACAGAGTTTTAGATTCAGTTATTTTCATCACAAAACAGAGCTTATACACTTAAATACAATATTTGTAAATCCGACGGACTGTTTAAATGTTAAATTTAATGTGAAAATCAGAGGTGTTCTGTCACATTAGCAATAAACAGTCCGTCGGATTTCCAAGCACTGTATTTAAGCACATAAGCTCCGTTTTGTGTTGAGAATAACTGTGAAATCTAAAACTCTGGTGGGTGTAACAAGATTTGTCTTTTTTTTTTTTTTTTTTTTTTTTTTTTTGCCGAACCGAAAATGATCCGATCCGTGACCACTGATCCGAGGATCGATCCGATCCGTGAGTTTTCTGATCCGTTGCACCCCTAGCTAAAAGTGATCTTTTCTACTACCAGGGAAGATAAAACGGAGTATGTGGTGTGGGCTTTGTTGGCAACAGCTCCATTCTATCCAATTTGATTTCTTTCCATGTTTTTACAAATGATCTTAGATTTATCAAACTGCTATATATTTTGTGACTGCATGCTTGTGTATACAACTTTTAATCATTCAGGCTGGCTATTCCTAGAAGTCTGGGTTATAGGCTGGTACCTTCGGGTGATTAAACATGGGGAATAATCCTTTGAAGACAGGCCCCCTGAGCAAAGTATGGCATCAATGTATGACAGAATACCCCCCCCCCCCCTCAAAATATCAACAAATATTGAATGGCAAAAACCTGTTTGCAATGAACAAAGTGCTCTATTTCATCCAATTTAAACAATGTAGGTGGCAGATTATTGATTATAACTTTCATTGTCCCTAGGGAAGAAGGCCAGGACTAAGGCCCCCAAGATCCAGCGTCTTGTAACGCCTAGAGTTCTTCAACACAAGCGCAGACGTATCGCCCTGAAGAAGCAGCGCACTCAGAAGAATAAGGAGGAAGCATCAGAGTATGCCAAGCTCCTTGCTAAGAGAACAAAGGTACGTTCAATAATTCCACTTCTCTGAAACCAAATCTCCCAGGGTCTTTGTAAAGTGTGCATTTTTTTCCATGAGTCATAATTTAGCTGTCTTAAAGTCATGTTTTTGCTCTCAAGTTGCTAAAAATCAACTTGGTTTTCCCATTATGGCTTTGCTACATAAACTGTTGGCGCTATGTAAATCCTGTATAATAATCTTGGTTAAAGCGGAAGTAAACCCATCGATTTGATAGTTTAAAAAACAGTCAACATTCCCGGCATGCTGGAAATGCTAGATGTCACATTTGCTTGTGCTCTCAACCAAACTGTCAAACCATCCAATGGCTGGTTTCATAACTGATCACATGTGCAGCATCATGGCAGTTGCAGATTAAACAGAGGCAAAGATGGCAGCTTCCTTGGCTGAAAACAATAGGAGGGTTTACTTCCACTTTAAGGAGTCTATCCCACGTTTAGCTTAGTGTTGTACTATCCATTAAATTTTCTAGCAGGCCTCATTTCAGCTGAATGCCAACTGATTTATTTATTTATTTATTTATTTTTATCCTCCCTTTAGGAAGCAAAGGAGAAGCGCCAGGAACAGATTGCCAAGAGGCGTAGACTTTCATCACTGAGAGCCTCCACATCTAAATCTGAATCCAGCCAGAAATAAAGCCTCATGGTTTAAATAAATTTGTTGTAAATGATCAACTTGTGCAAATTTTTCTTTTTTAAAGGCTTTGGTGTCTACAAAATCTTAGTGCATACGCTATTGACTTAATCTGGGTGTTGGGGGGGGGGGGGGGGGGGGGGATTTGGTATGCGCAGATTTAATTTGGTTTATATGACTTGATGGTATTTAGAAATTTGCTTAGTAATATAATGTGGGGTTATTTAAGATTCATTGGCAAACGTTGCTGCCGCCTTTTTGTTTAGCCAGCAGCCACATATTTTGAGGTGGCTCTTTCCTGCTGTCTTTGAATTCTGACTGACTTCCCTGCTGTCAGAATACACTGATCAGTGCTGCTATTGGCAGCATGCTCTGATCCTAGTGCTTGTTTTCTAACAGGGCCCCTTTAACAGAAGTTGGTCTAACGACCAGCTTCCGTTGCACAGGAAAGTGGTGCATGCAGATCTAAATTCAGTCAAGTTTCAATTCGTTCATGTATGGCCAAATTCAATCTTGTTAAATTACACAATATGTAAATTTAGGCAATTGTGTGGAATGTGCAAGCAAATGGCTAAGCCAGAAATGTGGATATTTTGGTTGCAGCGTGCATTTTATTGCACACACATTTTGAAAATGCAGCCGTGTTTAACTTTTCTAGCTGCTTTTGGTGCTATAAGGCTCGCTAAACATTTGCAAACCTTTTAGAAAATTGAGTGACTTTGATGCCAAATATTTTATTAAAATTTTTGAATAAGAGCAAAAATGAATATAACAAATTCACATTGTGTAACCAACGATAATGGATGCAATAAATACCATAGATAGCATTGAATAATCAAATTAATAACTTTGCTATATATAGTAAGTTGTACAGCAAAGGGGGGGTAGGGAAAAAGAGGGGAAGAGAAGTGGGATAGAAATCATGCAATACATTGTGAAATAAAAGTAGAACATACAAGATAGCAATCAACATACAAGATAGCAATCAATCTGAGAATGTTATGAAGAAGCATTAGATAAGCGACTAAATTCAGCCAACACGCCCATTTATCATAACATTTAGTGGGAGTGTCTTTCGTCTGACAGATTAGATTTTCCATGTCGGCAATATGTTCAATTTTTCTCAGCCATTCAGATACGGAAGGGGGAGTTCGATTTTTTCCAATGAATAGGAATGCATAGCTTAGCGGCATTAATAAGATGTGGTAGGATTGATTTTTTTTTTTATAGGCAGATTGCGATAGAGAACTATGGTGTAATAAATATTGAGCAGCTGTAAAATTAGGGACAAAAGTTGTAATGTGAGAGATTAAATCATGAACGTCTTTCCAGAATGGTTGTATGTAGCTACAGTCCCACCAAATGTGTAATAGTGTAGAAAATTTAGTGACTTTGAAGCAACCGTCAGCTAGTGTTTAACCTCCTTGATGGCCGCCAGCAGTACATTTTTACCTGTAAAAATCACTGTTGACCTGTACTGTGATTTTTGCACAAGTTTGTCAGCAGGTTACAGCCAATCATTTTGGCTGTCTACAGTGAGGGGGGAATTTGACCCCCCTGCTGATTTTGTACATTGCCCACTGACAAAAAAATGATCAACATTTTAAAAGTTTTAAATTAGCATTTTTAATGAGTGAACTAAGTATTTGATCACTGTCGGTGAGCCCTCTGGCTCCCAGGTGTCTTCTATACAGGTAACATGCTGAGATTGGAACACTTTTTTTTTTTTTTTGCTTCTATTAAAAAAAAAAAAAAAAATTCACAAATGGTGTATACTTGGGGGGGAAATGTCAGATATATAACAACCGGTCTCTTGGTAAGCATTTTGTGTACTTTCGTGTTACAGAACATTGGCAGATACGCATTTTACAACAGAACTGGCCCTCACCCACTGTCTTGCCAGGACCTTCCGTGCATAGAAGAGGGGTTGATTTAAAAATAACTCTGGGTATATCCCCAGTAGGCAAGGTTTGGATATAGTGTAAGTGGGGAGCCCATGGTATCGTGTAGGAACTGTACAACATGTGCCCAGCATAACTATTCTGGGGTAGCTCCAGATTAAATGTTAGAATGTGCCTGTGTCCAGGTTACACATCGGGCACAGCGCAGTACGGGTCTCGTTTAGTATTTAGATATTAGGAGGGGAGTGCGATAAGAATGGTGGAGTATGTAAAGCTGTGTGAGGCGATCAGTTTGGGGGGGAACTAGTTTTACATGTATCTAGGGCCTCGCTCCACACCTCATCCTCTGTTCCAATGTCTCTTTCCCACCTAGTTTTCAGCTCATAAGCTGATGTGGAGGATAGGTGTAGTAGCAACATGCTATAGGTGAAGATTAGTTTTTTTGGGTCCGTGCTTCTAATCGTGTCCTTTATGGGATTATTGTCCAGTTGGGGGATGTCGGACTTGTAAGTACCTGAAGAGCATAGGAGTTGGCAGCTCGAACCCAGCTCTAAGTCAAAGGATTTTATTGCACCCATATCTGTGTTTAAGCAGTGAAATCAGAGGCTGTATAATATAGTCAGCAGGGACCCAGATCTTTATTCAAAGATATTTGATCTACTCTTTGTAAGGGTAAGGCAGACTGATCCAGAGTTACTGGGAAATTGTCTTGGAGTATTTGGGACTTGTCCCAGTTAATTCTGAGGCCTGAGAAGGAGCAAAAGCATTGTATCAAAGTCAGGGCGTTGGGCAAGGCGTGTCGGTTGAGCCATCTAGATATAGTAGGGTGTCATCAGCGTAAGTGCTAACCTTTTCGGTTATATGTCCAACTCGTAAGCCGACTATGTTGGGGTAAAAGCATAGTGCTATTGCTAACGGTTCCGCAGCTAGTGGGGAAAGTGGACAACCGTGTCATGTGCCTCTAGTGAGGGGGCATTTGTCTGAGCTCCACCCATTTGGCAGTACTTTGGCCTCAGGGGCCTGGTATAGTAGTTGCACCTATTTAATGAAACTAGGTCCTAACCCAAACCTTGCCAGGCAGACCCAAAGGTATCGCCACTCCGAGTAATGCCTTAGAGGTGTCCAAGGCAACAATCATTCTGGAGCCTGCGTTGTCATGAGGGGATTGCAAATTGAGCAACCGCCTGAGGTTGAAGGATGTGTTTCTACCTGGCATAAATCCAGATTGGTCCTCATGTACAAGGCATAAGATGACTGTTGAGGTGGATGGCAAGGATCTTGGCATCCACCTGCAGCAGGGAGATGGGTGGTATGATTCCCGGGAGTTCAGGGTCTTTACCGGTTTTGGGAATTGGCACTATCAGTGCTTCTCGCATGGAAGGAGGTAGGCGAAAGTCCTCGAAGATGCAGTTATATAGTTTAGGAAGTTTTGAGTATTGAGAATATAGCTCGATGGGCAATACCATAAGAGCCTGGTAGTTTTTAAATCTAGGGAATTGGGCAATAGCTTTGGTTATCTTTTTTTACTGTCTGTGGCTTTTCAAGCTCTGTCATTTGGTCGGTTAGTCGCTGAATTTGCACCTCATTGAGGAATGTTTCCATATTTGTATCGTAGACGTGTTCAGTGTGCCAAAAAAGGTCTTGAAGATTGCAGTGACTTGGCTAGGATCAGTTACTAGCACGTTGTCTCTAGTTCAGAGCGAGATGACAACTGGAGGTCTCTCCTCGCAGTCCCCATGCTCAAACATCTTTTAGTTTCTGGAAAAAATGCTTGTTTTTAGACTTCTCATAATGCAGTTGTGCAACAATACTGGATTGTAATTTTTTGCCTAGTCTACAGTGGGGTCATCAAGGAATGCCCTCTCTGCGGATGTTAAATCAGCAGTCGCCCATTGCACATCCAGCTCCGAGGTACATTTTAATCTGTTTTTATGCGCATAGTCAGTGTGGATCTAATATGTAACTTAAAGGTATCCCAGACTATATGTAGAGGGGCTGTCCTTCATTAGCCAACAAATTGTCCCCCTGTCTTCAGTGACATCTTTGTCCTCTGGTAGCAGTGTAAGCCAGAATGGGTTTAACCACCACATAGCTGGAGGACAGTCATGATGCTGTTTAAGGGTGGTCCAGCAGGGACTGTGTTCTGATACTTTTGGGGCGAGGCCTGCAGTCTGGGGAGGAGGGAACTGGAAATGAGGATTAGGTCTATTCTGGACATGAGCGGTGTGTTAAGGAAAAATAGGAGAAGGCTTATGCATTGGGATGTACAGTCCTTAAAATGTGTGAGATTGAAGTCCTCCCTGCAACAGCCAGGGGGGGGGGGGGTTGGCTTGCAAGCACGCTCCTGTGATAGTGGGCGGCCATAGCCGCCGACTTACTCGGGCCCGGCGTGCCGCGTCATTGATTTGATAGCTTGGCCATTGGCTCCTGCTGCTGTCAATCTCCAAAGTGCCGCCTCAAGCTAAGGGAAACTATCGCGGGATCACACCCATGGAGTTTCGTGGATCAGGTAAGTAAAAAGAGGGAGCTGGGGGCCCGAGAGTGCAAGGTGTTTTTTCACCTTAATGCATTAATGCAAAACCCTGGAGCTCAAAATGGGTAGATTTTGCTACGAAGCTGGACACCTTGTGAATGGGTGGTGTAGGCAGAATGGTATTCCCAGCCTATCCAAGGGCGTTTGAGAGCTAGCTGTAGCCTGCCTTCAGTATGCGTTTCCACAAGTACTATAATATCAGCTTTGTTTTTTAAGGACAAAGAACACAGCCGTCTGTTTGATTTTATTCCTAGTAAGGAACTTTAGAGTGACCATAGGAAAAAAGGGGAGCATTTTGGGGCTCTGGGGTGCTCAGAACCCCCACCGATACATTGCCTTGTATGGCTTTTGACCAGTACCATTGATTTCTGCTTTGCGTATCTGCATAATTCTTAACAATTTAAAATGCATAACCCCCCCGCCCTGTCCCCAACTTGTGCAGGCATAGTTCCCAACATTTGTACAGCATTGTCCAACGGCAGAAAAAAAACTAAGGAGGCCTCAATAACGCTAAAGTGTTCCGCACCCAATAGGCCCATACATTTAAAGAGTTGATAGGCTGTGAAAACCGACATATGTAGCAATGTGTTCCAACTCAGGTTGAAGGGGTGAAACTTTGCTGTTCAGCGTAACATGGCATATGACAGGGCTCGACAAAATCTGGTCGCAATTGCGACAAATTGTGACCTGGCGCCCGCCGGTAATTGAGACCGTGGCCTACAAGGCCGCAAAACCACGGCCTCAATTACCGGCGGTCGCGGGAGGTGGGGGCGCACGGAGGCACAGGATCCTGTGTCTCTCTGCGACCACGGCGGGCCCACGATGGCCGGTAATTGAGGCTGCGGCTTTGCAGCCTTGTGAAGGCCCAGGGTTCCTTCTGTGACCTGGCCCCATCTGGTGGTTTCCATTGGCATTACAAGTAAAACGGCATTTCTTAAATTGTTTTTTCACTGCCATCTCCTTCCCTCTAATTGGAACCCCAAACATTATATATATTTATTCTAACGCCCTAGAGAATAAAATGGCGATCATTGCAATACTTTCTGTCACGCCGTATTTGCGCTGCGGTCTTGCAAGCGCACTTTTTTGGGGAAAAAATACACTTTTTTTTTTTTTTTTTTTTTTTAATTAAAAAATAAGACCGTAAAGTTATCCCAATTTTTTTTTATATTTATATATTGTGAAAGATAATGTTACGCCAAGTAAATTGATACCCAACATGTCACGCTTCAAAATTGCGTCCGCTCGTGGAATGCCGACAAACTTTTACCCTTTATCTCCATAGGCGACGTTTAAAACAAATTCTACAGGTTGCATGTTTTGAGTTGAGGAGGTCTAGGGCTAGAATTATTGCTCTAACGATCACGGCGATGCCTTACATGTGTGGTTTGAATACCATTTACATATGCGGGCGCTACTCAGGTATGTGTTCGCTTCAGCGCGCGACGAGGCACGTTTTCTGGCTCCTAACTTTTTTTAGCTGACTCCTAGATTCCAAGTAAATTTGTCAAACCCTGGCATATGACTGCTCACCAGGGGGAGTGAGCTTCTTCGTAAGCAGGTGAGGTTTCTTCCGCCAGGAAGAGCTTCAAAAAGAAAAATAGTGAATATAGGATAAAGGGAATATTGGGCTGACCTTAAAGGCTATAGGGTTTCCTTGGCCTCCATATGTCAGTTGAGGCTGTATGGATTGTGACTCCTCACAAATGCAATGGAATGTGGCTAGTGATCAAGTTTATGGTATGGACCTCTCTTCCCCACTGTACTTAGCTGTTGGTCTCCTGTCGCTCAAGCCAGGTAAAAGCCGTGAACCCTGTTTTCTTCCACTCTCAAGCATGCCAAGAAGAGCATAGCGTATTTAATGTTTGACGCGGAGTCGCCGCTTGGCTTCTGTAAAACGTCTGCGCTGCACGTCTGCCAAGAAGTCAGGGAAGATGGCGATCATTTTGTTACCGAATGGGATGTTCCCCCTTCTCCCTACTTAGACGGAGGATGGTATTTCTGTTTCTATAGTTGAGGCTGTATCTGGACTTTGCTGGACTGTATGTGCTTGGAATGTGACCTCCAGGCACTGGGCATTGTACACTTTCCAGACGTACACGTTGGCTGTGACAGCCTCAGGAGTGACTGTGTCAATGATTAAGGTGGGTCAGGTTGAAGCGCTGGGTGCTACCTCATAGCATAATTGTGAGCCTTTTGAAATTTCCCATTACCACTGCTTTACAGCTCTATAGGGTAAGGCTGAGGAATTCAGCACTGATGTAAACTGTTGGGTGGAGTGCTGTTCTTTGTGCTCTCTTCCACTATTGAGCTTGAAGAAAGCATCATCCTGCTGCCACATAAGAGCACCACAGGGATATCCAGTCTGCTTACACTGCCTGCCTACTGT
Source organism: Rana temporaria (assembly GCF_905171775.1). Taxonomy (NCBI): domain Eukaryota; kingdom Metazoa; phylum Chordata; class Amphibia; order Anura; family Ranidae; genus Rana; species Rana temporaria. Next base: position 319,113,306 of record NC_053489.1, read on the forward strand.
GACTTGGTCACCTTTTGGCTGTCTGCAAACCTCAGCACCATCTGCCCAGGTTTGTGAGTAAGGCCTTCCCTCACATTATGAACCATAGTGGTTCTGGGAGCATTTTGTATCCCTAAAAAGAACCAACTCCTAGGACCACTGTTATAGGATTATCTTTATTGAAGACCGTGACAGCTCAAACAGTTACCTGTGGATACCTGATGTGTTTTAATGTTCCACACACCTTCTTTTTTTTTTTTTTTTTTTAATGATATTTAGAGGCCGACATGGGGACACTGTGCCCTCACACAGGGGAGAGCTCCTCCCCCTTCACTCGACTGGCCCATCAGCTGATCAGCAGACTTTCTTCATTCCAGTTTCCTCCTCCTGACATGGCGCTGCTTGGAGGAATGAGTGGAGCGCTGTGCCAGTGGGTAACAGTTTTTATTAGTCAGAGGTTCAAGTGCACACAACTTAGTCATTCAGTGCTTTAAGCATGTAAAGACAAAATAAAGGGAAACTACATTAACAGTAAAGCAAGGAATATGCATTTTCTCTGCTTGGCGTTTGCTACTATGCCAGCATGCTTATCAAAACCGGTGGCGCCAACGTGGCGGAATTCGAGCTGGCCATCGTCCTTACGGATCAACTGCATGTTGTGGCTATTCTGAGTAGTAATCTTGGCCTCTAAATCTAACAGTGGGAGACGCTAGGGGTCTCCAGAGGAAAGAGAAGAGGGGGGAAAAGAGAAAAAAATAAGGGAGAGAGGGAGTGTCACCAATTTGGCCTGCGTACCTCTTCAGGGTGGGTCCTCCTGCCGGTGCCACAGCTCCCAGACCTCGTTGTGTGCCTCAATCGATCCCGCAATCTGGCGGTCATCTTCTCCATGGTCTCCAGATTTTTTACCCTGGCGTACGGGGCTTTTAGGGGGAGATCGGCGTTTCCAGTGCAACGCCACCAGGCATCGCGCTGCCGTGAGAATGTGTCGGGCCAGTTTCTTATATGGGGGCGGGAGCGCTGTCGGAGGGAGACCTAGGATGAAGTATTTTGGGGAGGAAGGGATCTGCCTCTAGGAGTCGCTCCAGAAAGGGGAGATCAGTGGGCAGCTCCAGTAAACATGGAGGGTGCCCTTTGCCCCCAGACATCGCCAGCAGCGGTCCAAACTAGTGGGGTAGATGGTGTGGAGGACGTCTGGGGTCATATACCAGAAACATAACATTTTATAGATGTTTTCCTTATAATAGCGTACAAATTGAGCTTTTTGCCATTGTTCCATGGGGATCTCCTCGCCAAGAGTGTTTTCCCATTTAGTCATATATGCATGCTTGCCTTTCACCTCCATGGGCCAGGTGTTTAGTATAGTGTACATCCCTGAGATCAATCCCCTCTGGGTCGAGCCCACCAGAACCAATCGTTCAAATGGGGTCGGGGGAGAAAACTGCAATTTCGGGGCTATCGTTAAGGCATAGTGGCGTATTTGGAGATACCCGTAGACTTCCCGGCTCGGGAGATCATGTTGGGTCTGTATTTCAGCAAAGGAGTGTAATTTACGGGTCAGGGGGTCCACCAGATTGCCAAAGTGGAAGAGGTTCCGAGAGGTCCACGGGAATGACATGCGGTGGGTGAGACTGTCTGGCACTTTGGGGTTACAGGCAAAGGAGGTCAGGAGCGAGCTGTCAGAGGTCAGCTTATGAAGGGGTATCAACTTGCGCCAAACCCGTCGGAGCACCGACATTGGGCCCAGCATACAGCCAGGATCTACCTCTGCATTTGCACTCCACAGGAGATTATTAGGGTGAACCGGGGCCAGCCACAGCTTCTCAATCTCCGTCCACTTGTATAATCGCAGTGGAAACCAGGATGCTATGGCTCGCAGCTGGGCTGCCTGGTAGAACCTAACTAGGTCCGGGAAAGCCAGACCCCCATCTAAACACGCTGCCATCAGGACCGAGCGCGGTATCCTATGACGTTTGTAATTCCAGGTGAACTGTAAGAGGTCTGTCTGGAGTTTTCTCAGGTGGGCATACGGGACTGGGATGGGTAGTGTTTGGAACAGGTACAGGATCTTCGGGAGGATAGTCATTTTCACCGACGCGACCCTCCCTAGGAGAGATATGTTTTTTCCACTGTTGCAGGAGGGCTCTGATGGAGCGGAAGAGGGGGGGGGGGGAATGTTCCTGATAGAGTGCCGAAGCTGGGAGTAATATATGCTCCTAGGTACTTCAGAGCGGTAGTCTTCCACGTGTAGGGGAAGTACGTTTGCAGGTGGGCCGTCTCGCCTATCCGCATGTTAAGCGGGAGAGCTTCCGATTTGGATGCATTCATTTTATATCCCGAAAGAGCGCTGTATCGATCGAGCTTCGCATGTAGATTCGGAAGGGATGTTCTAGGCTGAGTCAGGGTTAGAATTACGTCATCCGCAAACAGCGAGATTTTGAACTCCTGGTCTCTGACCTTGATGCCCTTGATGTTGGTTTTCCCTCGGATAGTGGTGGCCAGGGGTTCTACGCAAAGGGGAAAGTGGACAGCCCTGCCTGGTGCCATTTGTCACTGTGAACGGAGAGGAAAGAGCAAAGGGAGTTTTAACCTGGGAGCATGGGATTGCGTACAGGTGCTGAATCGCCTGCAGAAAGGGTCCCCGGAATCCCACGTGTTGTAACGTTGCGAACCGGGAGGGCCACCCCAGGCGATCAAAGGCCTTCTCTGTATCCAAGCTAAGTAGTAGGGACTGCAGGCCCTTCCTGTTCGCCACCTCCACCAGGTCTATGATCTTCCTGGTATTATCTCCTGCTTGGCGGAGAGGGACAAAGCCCACCTCCCTTATCTATCTTTATGGATAAGGGAGGGGAGGACTGCGTTAAGACGAACACAAAGTAGTTTAGTGAAGATTTTAAGGTCAGAGTTTAGGAGGGCGATAGGCCTGCAGAGGAAGGGATCCTTAACTGGTTTGGGTATCACCGTGATGAAAGACCGCTGCATGTCTATTGGGACAGGGGTATTACAAAGGAATGTATTGAATAATTTGCACACATAGGGGAGCAGTAAGGGGTGAAACGCTTTACAATATTCATAGAGGAAGCCGTCCAGCCCCAGGGCCTTGCTAGAGGGCAGGGATTTAATGGTGAACTCTAGTTCTTCTGTGATCGGGGCATTAAGGGAGGACAAGTCCTCAGGCCTTAGCTGGGAGACCCCACTGTTCTCCAGATATTGGGCCACATCGGGAGGGAGAGGGCAGCTTGGGATATCCAGGTTATTAGAGGTGCGTGTAAAACTCTGCAAGTGAGCTATATCTCTTGGGTGCGTGAGCAGGGTTCCCGCGTCAGATTTAATTTGGTGAGGTGTCGCAGCTTGGGTGCTGTCCCGCAGCTTCCGAGCCAGGAGCAAGTGGGCATTGTTCCCCTTATCATAGAACAGCTGCCTAAGTCTGATTAAGGACTTTTCCACCAGGCCTGTGGTGTTAACAAAAAAAATTGTCTATTCGGGAATGGGTGCGGTGGGGGGCTGAAGAGAAAGTGTATTGTCTGTCACCAGGATGTAGGACCTGCCAGGCGTCAAAAAGAGTGTAGCGTCTAGAGAGCTGGCAAAACTGCCTCGGGGCGAGGTGGCCTTGGGGTTCAGAATATGGCGGTCCGACGCTGCTGACTGAGTCATATTAAAGTCCCCCCCCACCAATTGTAGCATAGAGTGTATGTTTTCAGGGCCCTAAGACTCCTGTATCCCCCGTACCCGGATGTTGTTCCTGCGTCCCCTGTTGTCCAGGTCTTCCATGTGCCGCTGCATGTCCCTGAGGAGGGAGCGGTGGTCTGTACCTTGGAGTTGGGTCCGATGGACCTCTAGCTTGGTTTCCTGGAGTTCCTCTTCCACTATTTCCACCCTGTCCGATAGGTGTTTAAAGGATCACTAAAGGAAAATATTTTTTTTTAGCTAAATAGCTTCCTTTACCTTACTGCAGTCCTGGTTTCATGTCCTCATTGTTCGTTTTTGCTTTGAAGTAGCTGTAATTCTGCTCTGATCTCCACACTTCCTGCTTGTCTGGCTCCTTAAGAAAAATCTCATGGCAGCTTTTCACTGTAGTCCAAGCTGTGTGTCTAAAACTCCTCGGAATCACACAGATTCATTTTAAAAACAAAACACTGCCCTGGATTTGTGTGTTTTTGTTCTGTCTCTCTCTACTTCACAGAAACATGAAACCAGTTTAAAAGTGAAAGTGAAACTACAGGTACATTATATGATTGATTTTTATCTATTTTTAATCATTTTAAAAAGGAATCAGTTAACTTTTATGTCTCTATACCCTGTAAACAGTCATTTCAGCAAAACATTTTTTTCCTTTAGTGACCCTTTAAGGCCTGATTGTGGACTTCACGTCTGCAATAAGTTGTTTGGAATCTTCTTTGGTGGGCATAGCTTGAATGTAGGAGTACCACTGGTTGGGCAGAGGAGAAGGGGCCAGGTTATGGGGTGTAAGCGGGGGAGGATACAAGGTGGGCTGCTGCAGGGCTTGCTTGGGGGGCCCCAGGTTGAGGAAGCAGGCGACTGACCCCGTGTCAGGCCAGGTCACGGCCTTGCGCGGGTGTCCCCATCTGATTCCGGGGTCAAAGAGAGGGAAGGGAAGCCGGTCATTCTGGCATAAGGGGCCGATATAGACCCTGAGGGGCCAGGTTCTCTAGTGGGAGAGGCACTGCTGTTTGGGTGAGGGGGGGCGCCACCGCCATGTGCTCCGATGCAGGCCTGGGCCCCTCCAGGCCTGATGTTGCTAGGGGTGGGCAGGGCTGGAAAGTCCTCCTCTTGGTCCCCCAAGCAGGCGGGGGATCCGGCCTCAGACCCCCCCGATGCACTGATCCGACGCCGTCTGCAGGAATGCCTCCGTGCATGGGGGTACAGCTCTGTGGGAGTCCCAAGATGGCGGCCTGCTCTCCGGTGTACAAGGCCGCGGATGATGGAGGTGGCCGGGGCAGGTTACTCACCGGACCAGGGGAGTGTGGCGAGTCCTCCAAATGGTGCTGTGTGGGCTGGTGCTGGTCTCTCTCCCGGAGCAGCGCCAAGACCAATGCCGATAGATGCAGGGGAGACCTCCTGGTGTCCATGAATGCGGCCGGCGCCATCTTGCTCGTCTCAGCTGGCGGTCCCTCCGGCGGATTGAAGTATGCCCTGAGGATTCCGGAGGGGCTTGGGATGATCCCCTGGCAGCTGCCGAGCGGGTCGTTCTGGATTTGCCCATGATTGTGGGGTGGAAAGGTCCCGAAATTGCCTTTGTGCTGTGGGCTGAGAGAGAGCTAAAGATTCAGGCAGCCATCCAGGTCCTCGTCCGGCCAAGCCCCTCCACACATTCTTAAAGGGTCACTAAAGGATTTTTTTTTTAGCTAAATAGCTTCCTTTACCTTACTGCAGTCCTGGTTTCATGTCCATATTGTTCGTCTTTGCTCTGATGTTGCTGTAATCCTTCTCTGTTCTGAACACTTCCTGGTTGTCTGTTTCCTGATGATAAAAGTCATGGGAGCTTTCTCTCTGTGGTCACTAATCAAGGAGGTGTGATTACTGTGTGTCTAAAACCCCTCAACACCAATCAGTTTCGTTTTACAAACCATCACTGCCCTGTATTGGCTCTGAGTCTCTGTACATCACAGGAGCAGGAAACAGCAAGCAAAAACAAAACTGAAGGTACATTATATGATCATTTTTAAAAGGAATCAGTTAACTATTATGTCTCTATACCCTGTAAACAGTCATTTCATAAAAAAAAAGTTTTCCTTTACAACTCCTTTAAGCATGTATAAGGCATCCATAGAGGCCTAGGGCCGATCAATAATCACCAGCTTGTTTGACATAATAAAGAGTAAAGGCAATAGCTGCCGTTAAAAGGACCGCTTGTATTTCACACAGAAATGCTGCAAGTAGCAGAGAAAGTAAAAGGAAAAAAGAGATGCTAAGGGAGACAGAAAAGGAGGCGAGGTAGGGAATTGGTAGGTGGGGGAAATGGGGCTTCAGTCAGAGCTTGCATTCACAATTAACCACTAAGACAGTTTATGTAGGTCGAGACATAATTTCCACATAGGCGGATGAGAATTTGAAGGCAAACCAGCAGGACCATATTTTTTTTTTTGGCAGATCAGCCTTATTTAATTCTAAGACTGGGTGAGAACCTCCATATGATCTACTTCAAGCAGCCATTGGGTGTAAAGTAGGAACAAGTGGTTGCTTCAAGTACCTAAGGATAGGTGCTTTTGCTGCATTGAGCAGATGGGGCATTACCGATTTCTCAAATCTCCTTTCAGGACAACCTTGGAGAGAGCATAGCTCCACCCATTTTCCAGGAAACACAGCCTTTACATTCCCCCTCTTCCACCATGGCTTCAGTTATTGTGTTTCCTCCGCCAAGGTGGAAGCGCATGCTGGAACCAGGGAGCTGTGCTGTCCAAGGTGGAGAGAGAGAGAGAGAAGGCCTACCTTCAGGTGTTTTTTATGCAGGACCATCCCAGCACCCCCTATACAGGCAGGGGGTGTTCCAGAGCCCCTGGTCTCTCCAGCTCAGGGGATGCAGGGACCTGCTGGAGGCAGCGGCGTCTATGTGCCCAGAGTCCGCTAGCATAGCTCTGGTGGCCGGGCGGGTGCCGAATGTCGATTCCTGGTCCTGGCAGGTGACGTCGTGCACAGTGACGTGGCTTCCTGCGGGGGTGTGGCGCAAGTGGTTCCAAGCACCTGGAATGCAGAGGCTAGGGGGCACATCTGGCTTTCTTGGCTGACGCCGGGACCAGGTAATTCAAAAGCCAGATAGCTTTTCCAGCACCCCGCTGCGCTCTGCTAAGATGGAAGAGAGACCGACAGCTATGGTGGAAGCAGGCGTCTCAGGCCCAGGTAAGAGGGATACAGTGGTGCGTTTTATTCTTCTCCATATGGGCTTGTTTTCGACTTTTTCCTCCCTTTGGGAGCCTGTGGCTGCACGGTCTGAGGTTACTTCACTCGGACCCTGCAGTTTTAGATTAGGTGGTTGCTGGGGGGTTTTCACAACTGGTGCACCGTTACCTTTCTGTCTGGTGGTGGTCAGCTGTTCGCTAGGGGTTGAGAGACTGTGTTAGAGACCCCTTGTCTCATTTCAGGAAGTAGGGGGAAGACAAAGCTTTGGAAAAGTCCAAGCATTTAAACCCACCAAGCCAGAGGAAATGTCCTTCCTGCAAGACCCCTCTTAGAGATACATGGCAGAAGGCAATGTGCAGGTCCTGTATTAAAGACCTGGTTGAAGAAGAATCTTCCTAGCAGTACAAATACTTTTTTTCCCTCAGTATGGGAACTTACGAACTCGCTGGTTTCAGTTAAATCCTTGCTGGTACAGAGTCCGGCAGTTCAGGTTGAACCCCAGCATCCACCATCCAGCCCGAGGGCATCCACCTCTAGAGCAATAGAGCTCGCGGATTCGGGAGATGAGGGGGCAAGTACTCTTCCCTCCCTCAGGGACTCAGATGATAGCCGAGCCGCTAGGTACAAGATATCTTTGGAGGAAGTGGATGACCTTTTGAGAGCAATCTATACTACCCTCAAAGTGTCCCACTCTAATCAGCTAATTAAGCCATAACACCTGCAAAAGATTCCTGAGCCTTTAAATGGTCTCTCAGTCTGGTTCAGTAGGAATCACAATCATTCGAAAGACTGCTAACCTGACAGTTGTGCAACAAAAAAAAACATAATTGGCACCCTCCATAAAGAAGGGAAAGCCTCAAAAGGTAATTGCAAAAGAAGTTGGATGTTCCTAAAGTGCTGTATCTAAGCACATTAGTAGAAAGTTATGTGGAAGGGAAAAGTGTAAAAGAAAAAGGTGCATAAGCAGCAGGGATGACCGCAGTTTGGAGAGGATTGTCAGGAAAAGGCAATTTAAAAGTGTTGGGGACTTTCACAAGGAGTGGGCTGGAGTCAGTGCATCAAGAGCCACCACACACAGACAGATCCTGGACACAGGCTTCAAGTGTCGCATTGCTCTTGTCAAGCCACTCCTGAACAACAAACTGTCAGAAGCGTCTTACCTGGGCTAAAGAAAAACAGACCTGGTCTATTGCTCAGTGATCCAAAGTCCTCTTTTCTGATGAGAGCAAACTTTGCATCTCATTTAAAATCCAAGGACCCAGAGTATGGAGGAAGAACAGAGAGGCACACACTGCAAGATGCTTTAAGTCCAGTGTGAAGTTTCCACAGTCTGTTGATTTGGGGAGCCATGTCATCTGCTGGTGTTGGTCCACTGTGCTTCATTAATTCCAGGGTCAATGCAGCCCTTTACCATAGATTTTTAGAGCACTTCATGCTTCCTTCCGCAGACAAGTTCTATGGGAATGCTGGCTTAATTTTCCAGCAGGACTTGGCACCTGCTAACTGACAAAAGCACCAAAACCAGGTTCAATAACCGTGGGATTACTGTGCTTGATTGGCCAGCAAACTTGCCTGACCTGAACCCCATAGACAATCTATGATGCATTGCCAAGTGAGATATGAGACCAAACAATGCAGAACAGCTGAATGCCGCTATTGAAGCATCCTGGTCTTCCATAAGAACTAAGCAGTGCCAAAGGCTGATAGCTTCCATGCCACGCCGGATTGAGGCAGTAATTACTGCAAAAGGGGCCCAAACCAAATACGGAGTAGATGTGCATGCTTATACTTTTCAGAGGTCTGATATTGTTCTATTTACAATCCTTGTTTTATTAATTGCATGTAATATTCTAATTTTCTGAGATTGTGTATTTGGGGGTTTCATGAGCTGTAAACCATAATCATCACAAGTATGACAAATCACAGCTTGAACTATCTCATATATTAGTTTCACCTTTTAAGTTGCATTAGTGAAATAAATGAACTTTTGCACGATATTCAAATTTTTCGAGTATCACCTGTAGAGGCAGGCACGTCACGGAAAGATCTTTTAGAATCCTTCCCACTGATATTGAAGGCAGTAAAGTACATGGCTGATGCTTCTGCCGAATCGGGTTAAGATGTCTGCAAGGTCATCAGCATTGGTGAATTCAGCCAGACGTGCGGTCTGGCTAAAAACTTGGTCTGGTGACACAGCTTCCTAGATTAAGCTGTGTGGCCTACCTTTTTGGTCCAGACCTTAAAACAATCTTGGCCAGAACAGCTGACAAGAAAAAGGCTTTCCCTTTCAAGAAGGAGCAACCAATCAAAAACATTTTTTCGTGCTGTTCAACAACAATAGGGAACAAGACCACAAAAGCAGCTGGTGCTCCCAATGGGGTAAGGGTAGAGGAGGAGTTCTCTTCACATCTTCCCCAGACCAGCCTCCTAAAAACAAATTAGTCTTACCCCAGTAAAGGGAAGATTATCTGCCTTTTTCCTACAATGGAACAAGACAACTACAAGCCTGTTTGTGAGAAATGTAATTTCCCAGGGATACAGTCTGAAATTTTCAGAGCGACCCCGAGCAGATTCTACGTTACGGCCCTGCCAAGAGATCAGGAAAAAGCTTCTGCAATGATGAGCCTGCTGCAGGATCTGATTCAATAAGAAATGATTCTCCAGGTCTCAAAAAATCAGGAAGGTCAGGGCTTCTATTCCCATATCTTCCTGGTGAAAAAGCCTTCGGGGAAGTACCGGTTGATTTTGAACTTAAAGATTCTGAACAAATCAATCCGCTACAAACATTTCAGGATCAACACTATCCATTCAATCACAAAATTACTGACTCCAGACTGCTTCATGTCATCCATAGATCTAAGGGATGCCTATTTACATGTCCTGATAAATCAGACTTTCCAATGCTTTCTACGTCTGGCCCTCAACTTTGGGACCTCAGTCTGGCATCTCCATGGCAGAGCTCTGCCTTTTGGACTTTCATCCTCCCCCAGAACAAAAATAATGGCAGAAGCCCTGGAACCTCTGAAGCTGAGGGGGGATTTCTATCATCCCATATCTGGACGACCTGTTGTTTTTTTTGCAGACTCCAAAGAACAAGTCTTGATAAATCTCCAGGTGTCTCAGGCTCACATCAAGGACCTAGGGTGGCTCCTGAATATAGAAAAATCAAATCTAGAACTCACGCAAGCAATTAAGTTCCTGGGCTATACGGTAAATTCTATGCTTCAAAGGGTATTTCTGCCACAGGAAAAGATGGAGAAAATCCAATCTGCGGTGAAACAAGTTCAGACCAATCTCCTAGTGTCAGTCAGATCAACCATGGCAGTCTTGGGCCTTCTCACAACATCATTTCCAGCTATTCAGTGGGCCTGATTGCATTCCAGACCCCTCCAGATGAATATCTTCCAAAGATGGTCACACCAGGAGTCGCTAGAGAAACAGATCAAACTGGCGGAGGACAGTTCATCATTAGTGATAAAGGGTGAGGCGGCAGCATTGACTGTAGGCACTACACCAGATAGGCGCAGTGGCTCAGATTGCCCGGAAGCCTCTGGTCTTTCAGGGGATACAACACTAGGGATACGACTAGGTTCATCAGGAACTATTGATGACATGGTGTGCCCTTCCCTGTAGTGTTAGTCCCGCTCCTCTTTTTTTAAGACATTTACTAGCCACAATAAGAGAGTACTTGGGTGTAGATTTAACACACCCCAGAAGGGACACCCTTTAATAGGGCTCACCAAGCCCCTATGTAACAATCCTGCTAAGCACCTTAGCCTGCCAAGCAACACTTGGTGACTCACGTGACCCGGGTAATGAGAAATGAAAGTGTCTGGTTTAAAACCTGCTGTGTGTCCCACAGCCGTCTCCTGGAAGCACTGCATGTTTGGTATACACAGCTTAAATAAGCTGGCTGTGGGCCGGGACGTTCTGCGCACGCACGCACGAATGGGTGTGGTCACATTCGCGCATTGGTGCAAATGTTCGTGTGCCAAATAAGGCTACTACACCAGTGCGGCAAAGCCTTGTGCGCCGTGGCTGCCAGCAAGCAAACATTAGTGAGTATAGCGTCACTCTTACGAGTGCACATGCGCCATGGCTGCCAAACAACTGGTGAGTATAGCAGCACTCTGGCAAATGCACATGAGCCCTGGTAAAACCAAGGTGAAATGGCGCAGCGTTGTGCGCCATCATTAGGTAAAAAACAGCCAGATACAAGTAACAAGGTACACTTTGCAAACACCCACAGCTAGCCCAAAAACTCTCCCGTATGGTCACCGCACACAGGTGTCCAGCCTCTAACTAGCTTGACTGATAGTTACAATATATAAAGGGGTTTCACATACTCATACAGGCGCAGGGCAGCTTAGAAACTAAGAGCCCAATCTTCACCCATCACAGTGGGCTCCTGTTACTTAAGGACCATAAAGGACTGGGTAACCTTTTCATGTTTAGGGTCCACTCTGACCTGTACAGCACCTAGCAGGTGCATTTCTTAGCGCTGTAGTGTCCAGGATTCCACTTTGCAGGGTCTAGCACCCAGAGGCCACATTACAGGCAAAACCTTGCAGGATCTTGAGTCTGCTTTGCGAGGCTCGGGTACCATTTATGTAAGCTGTAAAGCCTGTGTCAAATGGGTCAATCGGTCAATCCCTTGATTCATTTTGGAACCATTTGTGGAAATAGAGACCTGGAGCTCAGCGAGCTCAAACAAATGTGCCATCCACCTTGTAGACACTGGTGAAAAACTGAGTAACTTCCTGTATGGGAGGGGTTATAGAGGGGATCACTTCCTGTCTAAAGACCTTGGTCTACACCAGTGTCCATTCACCTGATGATTGAGTATAACCAAGCACGTAATGAATATTAGCTTGACTCTGTGTCCCATGATGTTTGGAAAAAAAAAAATATGATATGCAGAGGCCTAGGAATTGTATTATTTTTAACCCCAATAGTTCTGATGAGTTCATTGAGGAAACCATGAATGACAACCTGTACTGTGACATTCTGAAGCAGAGCATGATCCCCTCCATTCAGAGGCTGGGCCGCAGGGCATTATTCCAACACAACGACCCCAAACACACCTCCAAGATGATCACTGCCTTGCTAAAGAAGCTGAAGGTAAAGGTGATGTACAGGCCAAGCAAGTCTCCAAACCTAAACCCTATTGAGCATCTCTGTGGGGCAGCCTCAAATAAAAAAAGTGGAGGAGTGCAAGGTCTCCAACATCCACCAGCTCCCCGATGTCATCATGGAGGAGCGGAAGAGGACTCCAGTGACAACCTGTGAAGCTCTGGTGAACTCCATGCTCAAGAGGGTTAAGGCTGTGCTGGAAAATATTGGTAGCAAAGTGTAATTTCTTCAGTGTTGTCACAGGAAAAGATATAATAAAATATTTACAAAAATGTGAGGGGTGTAATTTTGTGAGATACTGTATACAATATATATATATATATATATACACATATATACACACACACACACACTGCTCAAAAAAATTAAAGGAACATATTGAAAACATCAGATCTTCTTCGGGCAAAAATCTCATGCTGGATATCGATACTGATATGGAATGTGTTAGGAATGAAAGGATGGCACATCATTTGATGGAAATGAAAATTATCCACCTACAGAGGGCTGAATTCAAAGACACCCCAAAAATCAAAGTCAAAAAATTATGCAGCAAGCTAGTCCATTTTGCTGAAATTTCATTGCAACAACTCAAAATGGTCCTTGGTAGTTTGTATGGCCCCCAAGTGCTTGTATGCATGCCTGACAACATTAGGGCATGCACCTAATGAGACGACGGATGGTGTTCTGGGGTATTTCTTTCCAGATCTGGACCAGAACATCACTGAGCTCCTGAACAGACTGAGGCGCAACCTGGCGACACCGGATGGACCGAAACATAATGTCCCAGAGGTGTTCTTTTGGATTTAGGGCAGGTGAGCGTGGGAGCCATTCAAATGTATCAATTTCTTCATCCTCCAGGAACTGGCTGCATGCTTTCGCCACACGAGGCCGGGCATTGTCATGCACTAGGATGAACCCAGGACCCACTGCACCAGCGTAGGGTCTGACAATGGGTCTAAGTATTTCATCCCAATGCCTAATGGCAGTCAGGGTGCCATTGTGTAGCCTGTAGAGGTTTGTGCGTCCCTCCATGAATATGCCTCCCCAGACCATCACTGACCCACCACCAAACTGGTCATGCTGAATGATGTTACAAGCAAAATGTAATTCTTCCGTGAGCTCCACAGTGTCTGGCAGTGAGCACAGAGCACACTATAGGACGTCGGGCCATCAGGCCACCCCCATGAAGTCTGTTTCTTTGGTCAGAGACATTCACACCAGTGGCCTGATGGAGGTAATTTTGTAGGGCTCTGGCAGTGCTCATCCTGTTCCTCCTTGCACAAAGGAGCAGTTATCGGTCCTGCTGATGGGTTAAGGACCTTCTATGGCTCTGTCCAGCTCTCTTAGAGTAACTGCCTGTCTCCTGGAATCTCCTCCATGCTCTTCTGGCAATGACATGTATTGATGTGCCATCCTGGAGAAATTGGACTGCCTGTGCAATCTTTATAGGGTCCAAGTATCGCCTCGTGCTACCAGTAGTGACACTGACCCTAGCCAAATGCAAAACTAGTGAAAAACAGTCAGAAAAGATGAGTAGGGAGAGAAGGTCACTTCTAGGGTACTATACCATTATTGGTTACCTGTGTGTTTTTAATGCCTTTTATGCTCTATTTTCTGATATTTAATAAAATGTAGTAATAACTCTTAAGGGTGTGCAGCAGTCATTTTTCTTTTTTTCTCTCTTGGTACATTATATTTTTGATTGCACCCCCCGACAATATCGGTGAGTACTACATATTTGATAAATAGGTGGGATTCCCATATCCTTCTCTCCTTTGTTTAGGCAAAAAAATGTCTGACAACTCCACCTGAAAAACCATTCCCTGGTTTGGAGGTCGTCTCATTGTTGCCCATCTAGTGCACCTGTTAATTCAACTAACAGCAAAGCAAATGAAACTGATTAACAACCCCCTCTGCTACTTAACTCACCAGATCAATATCCCATGGGTTCTGATTCAAAAGTGTTCCCTTAATTGTAAAAAATGTTGAGCAGTGTGTATATATATATATATATATATATATATATATATATATATATATATATATATATATATATATATATATATATACACAGTGATGAAAATAAGTATTTGAACACCCTGCTATTTTGCAAGTTCTCCCACTTGGAAATCATTGAGGGGTCTGAAATTGTTATCGTAGGTGCATGTCCACTGTGAGAGACATAATCAAAAAAAAAAAGCTGCATAAGTATTTGAACACCTGAGAAAATCAATGTTAATATTTGGTACAGTAGCCTTTGTTTGCAATTACAGAGGTCAAACGTTTCTTGTAGTTTTTCACCAGGTTTGCACACACTGGAGGAGGGATTTTGGCCCACTCCTCCACACAGATCTTCTCTAGATCAGTCAGGTTTCTGGGCTGTCGCTGAGAAACACAGAGTTTGAGCTCCCTCCAAAGATTCTCTATTGGGTTTAGGTCTGGAGACTGGCTAGGCCATGCCAGAACCTTGATATGCTTCTTACAGAGCCACTCCTTGGTTATCCTGGCAGTGTGCTTCGGGTCATTGTCATGTTGGAAGACCCAGCCTCGACCCATCTTCAAAGCTCTAACTGAGGGAAGGAGGTTGTTGCCCAAAATCTCGCAATACATGGCCCCGGTCATCCTCTCCTTAATACAGTGCAGTCGCCCTGTCCCATGTGCAGAAAAACACCCCCAAAGCATGATGCTACCACCCCCATGCTTCACAGTAGGGATGGTGTTCTTGGGATGGTACTCATCATTCTTCTTCCTCCAAACACGGTTAGTGGAATTATGACCAAAAAGTTCTATTTTGGTCTCATCTGACCACATGACTTTCTCCCATGACTCCTCTGGATCATCCAAATGGTCATTGGCAAACTTAAGACGGGCCTTGACATGTGCTGGTTTAAGCAGGGGAACCTTCCGTGCCATGCATGATTTCAAACCATGACGTCTTAGTGTATTACCAACAATAACCTTGGAAACGGTGGTCCCAGCTCTTTTCAGGTCATTAACCAGCTCCTCCCGTGTAGTCCTGGGCTGATTTCTCACCTTTCTTAGGATCATTGAGACCCCACGAGGTGAGATTTTGCATGGAGCCCCAGTCCGAGGGAGATTGACAGTCATGTTTAGCTTCTTCCATTTTCTAATGATTGCTCCAACAGTGGACCTTTTTTCACCAAGCTGCTTGGCAATTTCCCCGTAGCCCTTTCCAGCCTTGTGGAGGTGTACAATTTTGTCTCTAGTGTCTTTGGACAGCTCTTTGGTCTTGGCCATGTTACTAGTTCGATTCTTACCGATTGTATGGGGTGGACAGGTGTCTTTATGCAGCTAATGACCTCAAACAGGTGCATCTAATTTAGGATAATAAATGGAGTGGAGGTGGACATTTTAAAGGCAGACTAACAGGTCTTTGAGGGTCAGAATTCTAGCTGATAGACAGGTGTTCAAATACTTATTTGCAGCAGTATCATACAAATAAATAGTTAAAAAATCATAATTTGTGATTTCTGGAATTTTTTTTTTTTGATTATGTCTCTCACAGTGGACATGCACCTACGATGACAATTTCAGACCCCTCCATGATTTCCAAGTGGGAGAACTTGCAAAATAGCAGGGTGTTCAAATACTTATTTTCCCCACTGTATATATATTATATATATATATATATATATATATATATATATATATATATATATATATATTAGGGCTGTGCGTTAAACGCGATATTAACGGCGTTAACGCAAACTCATGTTAACGCCGTCAATATTTTTGTCGCGCGATTAACGCAGGAGCCCTCGGGTGGACATGCAGAGTGTGCAGCGGCGCGGCGCGGCTTACCTTTTCGCTGGATTCACAGACAAGTTACTCACCTTGTCCCTGGATCCAGCGATGCCACCCCGCTGTGTGATCGAGCGGGTCCTCCTTGCTTGGCGGGTCCTCCTTGCTTGGCGGGTCCTCCTCGCTCGATTCACAGTGCCTGTGTGCCGCCGAGCTCCGTTCCCTGCGACGTTACGACGCACGGGAGCGGAGAACGGCGCCAAATTTAAAAAAGTAAACAAACACAATACACACAGTATACTGTAATCTTATAGATTACAGTACTGTATGTAAAAAATACACACCCCCCTTGTCCCTAGTGGTCTGCCCAGTGCCCTACATGTTCTTTTATAAAATAAAAACTATTCTTTCTGCCTGAAAAACTGTAGATTGTCCAAAAGTGTCCCTTTATGTCAAAAATGGGTTTAGATCAGCTAGAAAACAGCGATAATAAATTATAATCACTTGCAGAATTGTGCGATATTTGTGGGGAAATTCGTCATAAATTAGAGCGATTAATCGTGAGTTAACTATGACATTAATGCGATTAATCGCGATTAAAAATTTTAATCGTTTGACAGCACTAATATATATATATATATATATATATATATATATATATATATATATATATATATATACACACACACACATATTTATATGCAACACAGTATTTTCTTAAAGTGTTATTAAACCCTAAGTTTTTACGCAGTAATTTAAATCGCTTACAGAGAATGCAGCTTCTGTATCTTAAATCATTGCTTCTGTTCCTGTTCAGCTGGAGCCAGAGGCATAACTAAAACCTTCAGGGCCCCCCTGACCTCTGGTCCCAGGGCCCTTTCCAAAGATCCTGGGGTCCCTTTCTCCCATCACGGGTCCCTTAATTGTGATGCTGCAGATGGACCCTGGATGGACCACCTTTTCTTCAAGCCAAACACGAAGACTTTAACAGCGCACGGCCAATTTTTTTTGTAGTATACACTATACATATATTTTGTGATTGAATAACAATTGTATACATTTAATCACAAGCGTCCACCCTGACATCAGAGTGCAGAGTTCCGCTTTACATCTGAATACGCAGAGTTCCCTTACACTGTAAGTGGGGACTAGGGATGAGCCGAACATACCCGCGTTCGGTTCGCACCAGAACGTTCGAACAGACCGCGGGTTCACGCGAACATTTAGAACCCTATTGAAGTCTATGGGACTTGAACGTTCAAATTCAAAAACGCTAATTTTAAAGACCAATATTCAATTTAATGTTGGAAAACGTCTTTCAGAACCCGGGTCTTGCCACAGGGAACATGTATCAATGGAAAAAAAAGTTTTAAAAACGGCCGTTTTTTCCGGAGCAACGATTTTAATGATGCTTAAAGTGAAAAAAAAAATGAAAAATTCCTTTAAATATCACACCCGCTGTGTGTCTATAGTAGTGGCACATGTTTATAAATGTCCCTGCACAACATGAGATTATTATAAGAAAAAAGTAATTTAATACTGCTTGCGCACGTGCTGTGTGGCAACAATAGGTCGATTATTTTAGGGGTGGTGGGGGCCATTATTCTTTTGTGAAAGAAAAATTGTAGAAAAAAGGGAACCCCTCAAACATACTGTAATTGGAGCACAACAAAGAGCCACGTGCAAAGTATTGCATCAAAAATTGTTATTAGGCGCCCCTGTTAAACAGGGGCAGAAAAATGTGTACTTAGGCACAACACAACACTGCAACCCCTCCCAATAACTGTAATTGGAGCACAACAAGGAGCCACATGCAAAGTATTGCATAACATTTTTTTATTAGACGCCCCTGTTTAACAGAGGCACAAAAATTAGGCCTTAGGCACTGGTGGCGGAGCCCAGAAACACAACATTTCTTACTAGCTATCAGCAAGAAAAGTGAGAAGAATATTCCATCAGCAGCATAACAGGACAGTCACTCAGCATCAGCATACGCAGTCTCAAAGGGATCTGACATTTCAACAAAAAATTATTATTCAGTAACATCAGCATCAGGTGCTTGGTAGCTGGTGTTGATCCAAGCCTGATTCATTTTGATGAAGGTCAGTCGATCAACAGAGTCGGTGGAGAGGCGCACCCTGTGATCGGTCACAAAGCCTCCAGCAGCACTGAATGTGCGTTCTGAAAGAACACTGGATGCAGGGCAAGCCAGTAGCTCAATTGCGTACTGTGCAAGCTCTGGCCAGTGATCCATCCTCAAGTCCCAGTAAGCCAGAGGATTTTCGGTGGGGAAGGTGTCCAAGTCAGATCTTGCCCCTAGGCATTCCCGGACCATGTAAACCAGACGCTGGCGATGGTTGCTGGAACCGGTCAGACCTTGGGGCTGCGGACTAAAAAATTGTCTGAACGCATCGGTCAGACGGCCACCTTCTCCACCGCTCCTTCTGTGACTCACTGAAGCCTCAGCAACACGTTGTCCAAGGCCAGGTTTTGGTAATCCCCCCGGTTCTGGGAACGCATTGCACAGACCCTTCTGCAAGGCCTCCCGCAGAAGTTTCACCTTCTGCTCCCTCTGCGATGGCAACATAAGGTCCGCAACCTTACTCTTGTAACGTGGATCAAGGAGAGTTGCCAGCCAGTAATGATCCCTCTCCTTGATAGCACGTACACAAGGATCCTTACGCAGGCTTTGCAGGATCAGGGAGGCCATGCAGCGTAGGTTTGCAGAGGCATTCGGGGCACAGTCCTCTGGGTCACTGAGGACGACAGGATCCGCAGCCACCTCATCCCAGCCACGTAAAAGTCCACATGTTCCTTGGGACTGTAAATGATCCCTTGAAGACTGCTGCTGCTGAGTGCTAGGCTCCACCTCCATGCTGCTGATACAATCATCCTCCTCCTCCTCCTCCTCCTCTTCCTGTGTGCTAGGTGGGCAAGCAGGACCACTGTCTTGATAAAGGGGGCCTTGAGAGGTAAGGAAGTCCTCCTCTTCCTCCCTCTGTTCTGCCTCAAGGGCCCTGTCCATTATTCCACGTAGCGTGTGCTCCAACATGTGAATAAGAGGGACAGTCTCACTGATGCATGCACTGTCACTGCTCACCATCCTCGTGGCCTCCTCAAATGGTGACAGGACAGTGCATGCATCCCTGATCAAGGCCCACTGGCGTGGTGAAAAAAAACCAAGCTCCCCTGACCCAGTTCTGCTGCCATATTGGCACAGGTACTCATTGATGGCCCTCTGCTGCGTGTGCAGCCGCTGCAGCATGGCCAACGTAGAGCTCCATCTGGTGGGCATGTCGCAGATTAGGCGGTTCTTGGGCAGGTTGTATTCCCTTTGGAGGTCTGTCAGCCGAGCAGTGGCATTATATGACCTCCGGAAATGCACACAGACTTTCCTGGCCTGCTTCAGGACATCCTGTAAGCCCGGGTACCTGCCCAAGAACCGCTGCACCACCAAATTCAGGACATGCACAAAACAGGGCACATGGGTGAGTTTTCCCTGTCGCAGGGCAGAGAGGAGGTTGGTGCCATTATTGCTGACCACCATATAGGGCCGTCTGGTACTATCAGTAGATTGCCCGCATGTACTACCACTACTAGGTTGTGACACACCTATTTCTACACCTTCAGTGCAGGCTTCAGAGAGGACTGGGGGTCTAGTGGGGTTGGAGGTCACAGAAGGGCAAGGGGAGGTCCATGCAGCTCGACATATGTCTGGACAAACATGTGGTGCCCAAGCGGGTGATGTTTTGGCCACGCGAGATACGCTTGTGACATATGTTGCAAATAGCAAAGGTACGATCTGATGGACATGTTTCAAAAAAGGCCCACACCAAAGAACTTTTGCTGTACCGTTCAGACACAGCAGCGCCATGCACAAGCGTAGATGTGCGATGTAATGCAGTTGGTGTGCCCTTAACCTGACCCCTGGAGGGCATCCTGCCTCTTTGGAGATGTGCCTCGTCCTCCTCCTCTCTCCTATCAGGCACCCAGGTAGAGTCAGTGACATCATCCCCTCCCTCCTCATCACTGGGGGAACATCACTGCCAGATTGCTGTCCCTCTCGGCCACCCCCTCTTCCTGGGCTCACATCAATGCCTTCCTCTATCTGTGTTCCATCATCGGAGCCTTCAAAACGCTGCGCATCTTCATTCAGCATGTACCCAAAACTGTGTTGAAACAGTTCGGGGGACTCCTCAGGAGGACACGGTGGGACTAGGGAAGGATTGTGTGATGCCATTGTGCAGAGGGAAGAGGAAGCCTTGGCAGCTGCTTTGCCAGACAAACTAAGATCAGTCTGTGTGAGAGAGGATGAGGAGGATGAGGACGGCTTGGACATCCACTCTACTAATTTCTCTGCATGTTTAGGCTCAACAAGGCCAGCTCCCGAAAAGAAGGACGAGCGGCCACGGCCACGTGCTGAAGAGGATGCACTACATCCACCACCAGCGTTGCCTCTACATGCAGAGCCTGCTTGCCCTCGTGACTCTCTGCCTCTGTTTGTTGTCCTTCCAGACATTTTAATGCATTCAGGTGTAAATAAACAACACACGTGCACTTACAGTAAATGCGTTTACGTGCTATTAAAGAGCAAACTTGCACTTATAGTAAATGCGCTTACGTGCAATTAAAGAGCAAACTTGCACTTACAGTAAATGCGCTTACGTGCGATTAATGCGCAAACTTGCAGTAAATGCGCTTAGTTGCAAATAAACAGGACACATGCACTTAAAGTAAATGCGCTTACGTGCTATTAAAGAGCAAAATTGCACTTGCAGTAAATGCGCTTACGTGCGATTAAAGAGCAAACTTGCACTTACACTTAATGCGCTTAGTTGCAAATAAACAGGACACATGCACTTACAGTAAATGCGCTTACGTGCGATTAAAGAGAAAACTTGCACTTGCAGTAAATGCGCTTACGTGCGATTAAAGAGCAAAATTGCACTTGCAGTAAATGCGCTTACGTGCGATTAAAGAGCAAACTTGCACTTGCAGTAAATGCGCTTAGTTGCAAATAAACAGGACACATGCACTTACAGTAAATGCGCTTACGTGCGATTAAAGAGAAAACTTGCACTTGCAGTAAATGCGCTTACGTGCGATTAAAGAGCAAAATTGCACTTACACTTAATGCGCTTAGTTGCAAATAAACAGGACACATGCACTTACAGTAAATGCGCTTACGTGCGATTAAAGAGAAAACTTGCACTTGCAGTAAATGCGCTTACGTGCGATTAAAGAGCAAAATTGCACTTGCAGTAAATGCGCTTACGTGCGATTAAAGAGCAAAATTGCACTTGCAGTAAATGCGCTTACGTGCGATTAAAGAGCAAAATTGCACTTGCAGTAAATGCGCTTACGTGCGATTAAAGAGCAAACTTGCACTTGCAGTAAATGCGCTTAGTTGCAAATAAACAGGACACATGCACTTAAAGTAAATGCGCTTACGTGCTATTAAAGAGCAAAATTGCACTTGCAGTAAATGCGCTTACGTGCGATTAAAGAGCAAACTTGCACTTACACTTAATGCGCTTAGTTGCAAATAAACAGGACACATGCACTTACAGTAAATGCGCTTACGTGCGATTAAAGAGAAAACTTGCACTTGCAGTAAATGCGCTTACGTGCGATTAAAGAGCAAAATTGCACTTGCAGTAAATGCGCTTACGTGCGATTAAAGAGCAAACTTGCACTTGCAGTAAATGCGCTTAGTTGCAAATAAACAGGACACATGCACTTACAGTAAATGCGCTTACGTGCGATTAAAGAGAAAACTTGCACTTGCAGTAAATGCGCTTACGTGCGATTAAAGAGCAAAATTGCACTTGCAGTAAATGCGCTTACGTGCGATTAAAGAGCAAACTTGCACTTGCAGTAAATGCGCTTAGTTGCAAATAAACAGGACACATGCACTTACAGTAAATGCGCTTACGTGCTATTAAAGAGCAAAATTGCACTTGCAGTAAATGCGCTTACGTGCGATTAAAGAGCAAACTTGCAGTAAATGCGCTTACGTGCTATTAAAGAGCAAAATTGCACTTGCAGTAAATGCGCTTACGTGCTATTAAAGAGCAAACTTGCACTTACACTAAATGCGCTTAGTTGCAAATAAACAGGACACATGCACTTACAGTAAATGCGCTTACGTGCGATTAAAGAGAAAACTTGCACTTGCAGAAAATGCGCTTACGTGCGATTAAAGAGCAAAATCGCACTTGCAGTAAATGCGCTTACGTGCGATTAAAGAGCAAAATTGCACTTGCAGTAAATGCGATTACGTGCGATTAAAGAGCAAAATTGCACTTGCAGGAAATGCGATTACGTGCGATTAAAGAGCAAAATTGCACTTGCAGGAAATGCGATTACGTGCGATTAAAGAGCAAAATCGCACTTACAGTAAATGCTTTGACGTGCTATTAAAGAGCAAACTTGCACTTACACAAAATGCGCTTAGTTGCAAATAAACAGGACACGTGCACTTGCAGTAAATGCGCTTACGTGCGATTAAAGAGCAAAATTGCACTTGCAGTAAATGCGCTTACGTGTGATTAAAGAGCAAAATTACACTTGCAGTAAACGCTCTTACGTGCGATTAAAGAGCAAAATTGCACTTGCAGTAAATGCTCTTACGTGCGATTAAAGAGCAAAATTGCACTTGCAGTAAATGCGCTTACGTGCGATTAAAGAGCAAAATTGCCATTGCAGTAAATGCGTTTACGTGCAATTAAAGAGCAAAATTGCACTTGCAGTAAATGTGCTTAGTTGCAAATAAACAGGACACGTGCAGTAACACCCAGTACGTTTAGGTGTAAACTACACAGCACTGAGGCAGGCAATACAACACATTAGAGCACTGCAGCTATGCACAATCTCCTGCCTGACAAATACTAAGAGCAGATCTAGCTAAGCTATACAGTGTATAAATATATGTACAACTCCTAGGGATGTATATATATTCTCTACACACTGTATTTCAAGCTAAACTGACTACCCTGCTCTATCTACTGTAAAAAGATAATCTCTCTGTCTCTCTAACAAGCCGGAACACACTACACGAGGCCGTCCGGAAGGCGGCCTTTTATTGTGTGGGGCGTGTGCTAAAGCCCTGAGCCATAATTGGCCAAAGCAACCCAGGCTTTGGCCAATTATGGCTCTTTGTTTTTTGCGTGCTGTGATTGGCCAAGCATGCGGGACATACAGCATGCTTGGCCAATCATCAGCGCTCAACGCCACAGTGAATTATGGGCCATTTGGCATCACTCGAATTTGTCGCGAACGACCCGTTTTGTTCGAATTTCGACGAACGATCGAACGGCCGATGTTCGAGTCGAACATACGTTCGTATCGAACGCAAAGCTCATCCCTAGTGGGGACTTTGATTAAAGGAAGAACGGTGAGAACTCTGATGTTAGGGTGTCCCTGGTAACTGGAGCTGCCCCTTACATCATCGTTCATAGAATTCCCCTTTAATCAGGGTTCCCAGAGCCCCTGTTACTTCAGAGTCTGCATAATTTACACTTGCACTGTAAGGGCCCTTTCACACATGCAAAGCGATCAGACCACCCATTGTTCTGTATGGGGAGGTGGATGTAAATAGACGTGTTTATTTATACCTGCCAGCATTTGATCAAATGAAAACAGACGGATGGGGATCCATTCCAGTGTCCCCTCTGCACAAGTGGAACAGAGACAGACCTGTCATCCGCCTGCTCAGTGGGGATCAGCAGAGAGATCCCCCACTGAGCAGGCAAATACGTTTGGAAGAAGATTCTGCTCACTATCTCTTTCTGTGCGAGGAGGGGGGGCGTGGGCTGTCAGTGCGGGGTCCGGGCAGTGTTAACCACTTAAGGACCCCTTCACGCCGATATACGTCGGCAAAATGGCACGGCTGGGCACATCCATGGCTCTTTAAGCCCAGCTGTGGGGTCCGGCGCGCTCCCGCGACCCGGTCCGATGCTGCGGGACTCGCGGACCCGGTCGCCGCTGGAGTCTCGCGAACGGTCCCCGGAGCTGAAGAACGGGGAGAGCTGTATGTAAACACAGCTTCCCCGTTCTTCACTGTGGCGGCATCATCGATCGTGTGATCCCTTTTATAGGGATACACAATTGATGACGTCACACCTACAGCCACACCCCCCTACAGTTGTAAACACACTTGGTCACACATAACCCCATCAGCGCCCCCTGTGGTTAACTTTCAAACTGCAACTGTCATTTTCACAGTAAACAATGAATTTTAAATGCATTTTTTGCTGTGAAAATGACAATGGTCCCAAAAATGTGTCAAAATTGTCCGAAGTGTCCGCCATAATGTCGCAGTCACAAAAAAAAAAAAATAACTGATCTCCGCCATTAGTAGTAAAACATTTTTTTTTTTTATAAAAATGCAATAAAACTATCCCCTATTTTGTAAACGCTATACATTTTGTGCAAATCAACCAATAAATGCTTATTGTGATTTTTTTTTACCAAAAATAGGTAGAATACGTATCGGCCTAAACTGAGGGAAAAAAATAATGTTTTATATATTTTTGGGGGATATTTATTATAGAAAAAAGTAAAAAAATATTGAATTTTTTTCAAAATTGTCGCTCTATTTTTGTTTATAGCACAAAAAATAAAAACAGCAGAGGTGATCAAACACCACCAAAAGAAAGCTCTATTTGTGGGAATAAAAGGAGGCCAATTTTGTTTGGGAGCCATGTCGCACGACCGCGCAATCGTCAGTTAAAGCGACGCAGTGCCGAATCGCAAAAAGGGGCAAGGTCTTTTAGCTGCATTTTGGTCCGGGTCTTAAGTGGTTAAAGAGTGTAATACCTGCACCTCAATCTTCACTTCTTCCTCAGGATTCCTGCAGGTATCGTTGGATGCTGTCCCCCAGGTGGGTATGGCTGGTGGCTGCTGCTGCTGGCTGTCCTCCAGGGCCAGTAATGCTGGCTTGTTCCCAACCTACCAACCCCGAGCATCAGTTTGACAGCAGTCGGCACTAGAGGAAGCAAGCGGCTGCAGTAGAGAACAGAGCCGATGCTTTGTGTATTGCTCCCGTCACAGGCGGAGTACATTTGGTATCACTTTGCCTGTGATAGGAGCCGCCGCTATACAGGAAGCATTGGCTCTGCATCCACTGGCTCTGTTCTTCACAATGATGCTTGGGGATGGCGGGTCGCGAGGCCATCATATGAGCTTGCAGACCCCACCATCCCAGAGCAGGTGGTGTCGGGCCGCATTAGAGGGTGCTGCGGGCACCCCTGCTCTAAAGCTTTGCCAGGGTCCAGTCATCTGAAGGTATATGCTTATAACCCAAGGTGTATAAAAAGTCTGCTTGTGTCCTGCACTGTACGCCAACATCTGGACTTTACAGGCAAGTCAAAATTCCTCTTTTGATGGTTTGGAGTACACATGTGTAGCGTACGTGTGTGTGCATGGTCACATGCACCATTTGTTGCAACTAAGCTGTTACTAACCACAATAATGACAGTGAAGGGTCAGGGAGATGAAACATTGGATCCTGACTGATCACTTAGAGACAGCATTTCTAATTACGAGTTGTAATTTCATACCCTGTTTGTGTTGTATAGATGTAGAGCTACACCTAGTAAGCACAAAATGGAGCTACCCAAACCACCCAAAACCAAGAATGTGCATTAAATGAAGTCTGAACATAGTTTACCAAATGTTACTCACATTTTAATTTTATTTTTCAAAAGAACACAATTTTCATTTCTATATATTTTATCTCTATACAAAACTGATGAGGAAAGTTAAGCTTAGAAATGTAGAACAGTTTTCTCTCCAATGTACAAAAACAAATACATTCCCACATTCTAAAACACAGACAGGAGTATACATTAAGGCATGCAGTGTAATGCACACCACATTTACACATATCAAATGGGCAAATTATTTACAGGTTAAAAAACATGTAAAATATTTTGGGTTTCCTGAATTAACTTTTACATTTCTGAACATAAAACACCGTGTTTGATTATCGGTTCCCATACCCTATGTACAACCCCTTACCCATGGGTACAAATTTTACGAATAGAAAAAATAAAAATAAGGATGCCTTTCTGTGTATGCCAGGATGTCGTATTACAAAACTATTGTAAATAAAGAAAATAGAGACCATTGTCGGGCTCAGTAGAGGAAAGGTTTTGGTGTTTACAAGGCACTAGAGAATAAAACAGGTCTTTAAATGACAAAACTGCTCACAACAAACAGAAAACACTAGAATTGATAACATTATCGCATTAACATCCAATTCAGATGCCTAATATGCCTTTGTGATGACTACCCTAAAGCAGTGTTTCCTATTCTGGGCCTCAGTGACCATTACCAAGTCATATTTTCTGGACATCTAAATACAATTTTACTTTTATTAACAGCAGTTAAACCTAAATTAAGCAAAATTGTTTGTTTTTTGAGATATAGCAGGGGGAGGACAAGTACTTTTCAGGTTTCTATGGCTTCCCAATTGGGGAGACTTCCAATACGTTTCAGTCTTTGTCACAGGGTCAGGAAGTGATAAAATGTGTCCGAGACAGCAACAAAATAAGACCCGGTTCACACTGGGGCGACACGACAGGTGGCTCAGCCGCCTGACGGGTCGCGTCCCATTCAATGCAATGGAACCGTTCTAATAGGAGCGACGCAAGTCGCTCCGACTTAGAAAAAGGTTCCTGTACGACTTCGGGGGCGGCTCGAGGCGACCTGCATTGACTTCTATACAGAAGTCGTTTAGCAAATCGCCTCTGAAGTCGTCCTCAGGACGACTTGCAGAGTCGCCCCCGAAGTCGTGCCGCTGCTGTGTGAACCGACTCTGAAGGTTTTCCCTTAGAACACAGAAAGGCTGGAAACTGAGGTTTTTATTGTCCTCTCTACCTACCTTTGCTGTCACAAGGGGAGAAGTCAGAAAAATATCCCCAATCGAAAAAAAAATAAAGCAATAAATTCATGTTAAAATGTATAAACCTTCCGTACTGCATTCATAAAAAAGTTGGGCTTTAAAGCAGACCTGTGTTCAAAGCACCATCCCACTATTCTCAAAATGATGCTGCATTAGAGATACATTCACAATAAGACTGACGCTTGGCCATGGTTGAAAACACAACCAATTCCCTTTTACATCTGTGTGAATGGAAACCAAGTAACCCCTATTGGTCAATTTTAAAAGCAGATCATACACTTGTGTGTTTTTAAGGTGTGGCTTTGCAAAATTTTACATCTGGAGTCTCTCTGGTAGTTGGTGGTCTCTGCCAGAGAAGTTTGGAGAATCACACCCAGGCATAACTAGTCTAAACATTCATCCTCCATTTGACAGATTCAACATTTCAAAGTTGAATGCAGCAAAATTGTAACACCTAAGGGAGTGGTACATAAGTTAAAGGTCTACTTAAATTATGAAAACTATAATGCAGTAAATTTGGAACTACTTGGCTTGGGAAGTCACTATTGCATGTTAAACACTTGCTCTGGAAATAGAGAGTGGAAACATTTGTAAACGATCACTGGCAAATTCTGAACTGTACTCTTCCATAGTAAATGTCATTTTTTAAAGTTGAAACTATTTATAATGTAGAATGCAGCACTCTATGTTTTGAGTTAAATAAAAAGCAGAATGGGAAGGTCTTTATTTTTAAAGAAAAGAAGCCCATTTTTATATCTACTCTAGTTTTACTACGCTTCCTTACTGTCATAGTCATCTAATTTTTGTACAATGTACAAAATAAAGTTATGTTCTCCAATCTTTGGACGGTAAAAGGACACAATTGAGTGTCATGCAGAGAAAACAATGGACATTTAGTTTATGAGGACATGTATTTTCTGGTGTTTTACGTAAAAAAACAAAAATACAATTTAGTGCATAAGGAGCACTAAAAACAGTACCACATACTGTGTGCAATTAGCCTATTCAAACGCTGCATATAATAATAATAATAAAAAAAAAAAACACGTTTGCTTGGAGTCCATTGAGGTACACAGGAGAACTTCCAATGTAGGGTTAACACTACCACCTACTAGTGGAACAGACTATAGCAAACAAACTGTAGGCCAGCCCAGGATAACCCCTCCCACTACCAGCATGTCTTGGTTTCACAGCCAAGCAGTCCTGAGACCATGATTAAAAGTATGAGCTGGCATCAGAGGAGGGTGCAACCTCCACCTGGTAGCATACTTATTGAGAACAGAAGATCAGGTGAGAAACTAATTGAGAAACTAATGTCAGGATATGCAGGGATCGAGGAAAACTCACATAGCGAGTGAATTTTTGATAGGGCAAAAGAGAACCAAACCTTAAGACTACACTTGAAAGGCAGTCTACCTGAACAATCCAGAAGGCCTGAATTGTAGTCAAAGAAGGAAGAGAAGCTCTTCTCAGTGAACTAGGGCATCAGAGAATGAATTCCTGGTTGAGGGACGGTTTAGAAACTATCTTGGTCAGAAGAACGTCCTAGGCCTCAATGCACCTGATCCCATTGCAGGCTCAAGATGGCATTCCCATGCATGGAAAGGCTGTCAATTCACAGAGGTGAGGACTGACAGGAATGAACCCTTTTGAGGGCGAGATGGATATGAATTACCTACAAGGAGAAAATATGGCGGTTCCTAAAAATTCAGAGTGAAAGGTTAAAGGATAAGTTTGCCTTTAAAAAAAAAAAAGTAATAATAAATGCAATTTTTTGGCAGGAAAAAAAAATGTGTATTATTTTTTCTTCTTCTATGGAGCCTGCAGAGTATTGCATCCGCAATCTCAGGCTCCTACAGACTCTCAGTATAGCAATTACCTGAGAGAAGGAAGATCAATGGACTGCGAGAGCTCTCACCAGTGCACTTGCAGCTCATTAAGAATTACAAGCCGCCAGCCGCAATGGCTGGGTGGTACCTGTAGGCATTCATTCACCAGAAACTTTAAATGAATGAATTGCCCATCTGGGCATAGCCCTGCACAGCAGTGCCATTTTTGAATTGTGACAGCGGAAGTGGGGAGAAAACACTTTCACGCCCCCAGCAAAGAATAGCAGGTTATACCCAAGCATGGCTGTCAGCACTGTCAGGTCTAGATTCTTCCTCGCTATTTATATTTCAGAAGAATAACCAATTTGCTACAAGGAGAAGTCACTCCTAGGACAAAGCGCCATAATAAACCTTGTTGGAATATCCTTTCCATCATCAAGCATCATATGATCACAGATTTAGAGATGCCCCTGAGCAGCAGTCAGAAGCCTTTCATACATTTGTCTGGATTAATCTGGTGCAAGGAAGATCTCTAGAAAGCACTCTATCCTGTCTGTGAAACAGCCCAAATAGTATATAGATGCCACATGGTCACCAGAGCATTCACTAGTACCGTTAGAGGATTCCTGCAGCTGGAAACAAACTTGCATGCAGTGGAAGCAGGATACCTCTGGTGTCCTCCATCCGCAATGCAGGTCCTGGAATGCACTTAGGTCTATAAATTGTTCACCCACACCCCCCAGGATCCATACTACCTCCCTAACAGCTGCGTTAGGCCAGCATTGTGGTGTTGTCTATAAGGATCCAGATTAGATGACCTGCCAAGGGTATGTTTTCAGTGATGTAGCATGAACCACATTTCTTGAAACTTCTACATCAGAACTCTAAGGACCAGGGCCCCTTCACTAGCAGAAAGCCCATGCCTCCTCCTCAGCTTTGACTTCTGATGATAGGATTTTCCAGAATGTGGGAAGAATTTGGCAACTCCAGAGCTAGAAGACTAATCTACCAGACCAGAGACTACCTGATCCTCAGGGGGCAGACAATTTGGTCTCAACGCCTAAACTCAAAGACCAGGACATGCATTTGGATAAACTAAAGATTTTTCTGTTTAAGAAACATTCTGGTCTGATCTACCTGCAGACTATATGTGGATTCTAGCATAGATTACTTAAAATTCGGGCCCCAAAAAGAAAGACTATTTCTGTGGGAAAAAGAACAGTGACCAAATAGGAGCACAACTCCTGAAATGGATTTGACACAGGAGCTGGGGCAATGACACCTTGGTCCAGGGGACCCCAACAGGGCAGAGGTAAGTCTGCTAACCTGTGCGGGAAGACAAGGTGGTTAATGTTAAAGGAGCCAAAGAGGGAGCTGGAAATGAAGATTCAGTTTGGATGCCTGTAATGTCACACTCAATGCCTAAAATGCAAAATATACAACAGTCCACATTAAAAAACAAACATCCCCCCATTTGCAAATGTGGAGGGTGCTTTTCCATGCTGATGAAGGCTTTTTTGAGGGTATGGCAGGATTTTTATTACAGACCTTACAGGTGACCAGAGAACCAAGTTTGGGAATAGTAGATATTCATATTCTAGGAGTAAAGAAACAAAAAGGAAAGAGACTTGGTAAACCTTTCCCCAAGCTTCTTTCACTGGGGCAGGAAGTGATCTTGCTTCCATACTTCCTTGATCAAGATTTGGTCTTAAGAAATGCCTTTTGAAGACCATGCAGATCAGGTGCTCCTTGGGCGCAGAGTGTGCAGGCCAGCACTCTAACTTCCTTTGTGCATGTGTATTGACCAAAAAAAATCAGTATGGGAGATCAGCTGAGACGCTTCCAGCAGGCCAGTGCAAAGCTCAAGCCATCTCCCCACAGATCAGTAAAAATCCACTGATGCAGTGGAGAGATCTCTTAAGAGATTCTTACCACTCCCTCCTTGTTTAATAAATGAATGTCAGAGCCAAATTAGGGAAAAGTACAGGGCCCACCAGCAAGCACCTATAAAGAGTGTTTAATTGGAAAACTGGTAGGATCCTTAAATCTGGGAACAGCCTCCACTACCCTATTGATTTCACTGCTCAGGTGGGCCACGGACAGTCTAGTAAGTGTTTCAGAGATGTTCAAGGTTTTTTCCAATGCACATAGAGGAAGACTTCAAAGAGCAAGTGTAAAGGGATGGTCTTTGCAGCGTCAGAGGCTGTGAAAGACTGGAGAATGGGTATAGTCTAAACTCAAAGTTTCAGATTAGTGCACACAGCATCAATAAGAACCAAATCAGTCCCTTAATTCTGGAGTTAAAAATATAGCACTTAGGCTGGCCAAACATGAATAATTT
This sequence comes from Rana temporaria, assembly GCF_905171775.1. Lineage (NCBI taxonomy): Eukaryota > Metazoa > Chordata > Amphibia > Anura > Ranidae > Rana > Rana temporaria. Next base: position 319,144,114 of record NC_053489.1, read on the forward strand.
TTTTCGTTCAACCAGTAGTGAAAGACTTCTCTTGTTCCTCAATGGACAAAGAAACAAAAGGATTAATCAGAGGTTACCTTTTAACAAATAGAAATAAAGGCAACTATGGTCATGTAAAGCTCAGCCTTTTTGTAAAATCTGAGCTTGGTTCCACCGTAAAAGTTGATGTTTGTATATTATGTCTCAGCTGCTTATCTTTGGAGCTATTGATCGCTTTGACATGAGGTTGTGGTATGGTTGCTTATGCATAATATTTTCTGTTCAAGAACAAATTCAGAACTTGAAAATCAACAGTTCTCGAAAAAGGCAACATGTAAATAATGCTTCTCTGAGTAACAGAGAGCCCTTTTGTTAACTTTACATAGTTTGCCAAATTAAATAGAATCGACACACAATCGGGGTCATTTGATAAGTTAGCAAAAAAAAAAAGAAAAAAAAAAAAAAAAGAAGAACAAACACACAACACACAGTATTCTACAACAAAGAAATCTGACTTCATGGGCCTGCCTATTCTGTGCTGAAAAATAAAATGATTTCTGATTGGTTACTATGAAGTCCTATAGTTTATATGAAATGAACACGTAAATTTCCTTTCTTAAAAATGGAGACACAAATTCTACAACTTTTCTGTCCTCAGTTCACACATACCTGAGGAAATGTATATGAGAAAAACAAGCTGAAACTTTAAAAACAAATATCTTTTGGTAGGGAATAATAATGAGCAGTATAGGAAAGAAGTATAGACATACCAAAAATGAAAGCCATCGCCTCTCAGCAGTGGATGGCACTCAAAGCCAAAAGTGATATTGTCTTCAACTACAATATAACTACACTTGTATGCATTGTATGACAAAAATGAGAATGAAAAGGCAAAAGTGATTACGGTAATGAATTATAAATCTGGAAAAAGTAAAGCTAAACTGTATTTTCCCATACTACCCAGTATGCATGATTTTTATCTGCTACATTGCTTATACTCTGCTACTAACTCAACCTCCAGAACAAACCGTCCCATCAATGGCTAAGTTTTACACGTAGGCAGTCAGGTAGAAAAATGTAACACTGAACATGGCTTAAAAGCAAAGGCTTTACCATGCAGTATTAGAAGGGATATACCCTGATCTTCTGTAGTGTCTAAAGAAACATGCCTTCAAATAGCAATATTGTGCTGTAAATCACACCAACTAGATAACACGTTTCAGCATTTTAGTGTAAACTAAAATAAGCCGATCTCTCATTGGTTGTTGTGCGTTACCCACACACCACTATCTGCAGCATATTGGTGTACTAACCACATTATGTAGTGCAGACTTTCTCAACTCCCAGTCCTCAAGGCGCCCCAACAGGTCATGTTTTCAGGATTTCCATTAGATGAAACAGCTGTGGTAATTACGAAGGCAGTGAAACTGATCAAATCACCCATGCAAAATAATAGAAAGCCTGAAAACATGACCCATTGGGGCACCTTAAGGACTGGAGTTGAGAAACACTGATGTAGTGCATGTTTGATAGAGCTTAAACCAGTCTTAAAGTGAACATGTCTTAACAGAAATACAGCAGCTGCCACTGCTGGCTTTTGGTTGAGGTCATGCCATGCTCAACCAATGGTAGGAGCCAATGTCTTAGAACAAGCATTGCAGGCTGGTAATTATCACTTCACATGCCACATATCAGTTCTGGGCCAAACACTAGCTAAATCACAAAGCCACAGCCAGGGAACCAATAACTAACAAAGTCAGCAATGGCATGGCAGCATCTACATTTCTTTTAATATAGGTCTAGTTTAATTATAGGTGATGCCATTGAAAATCACACAGGCCTAAGGATGAACGTTTCTGAATTGATTTACGAGAGGCACACAATATCTAGGGGAGAGTTTCAGATAAGGAAAAATCACATTAAGTGTAGGAAGTTTTGGTGCATATTGGGATTGGCTTTTGTTTTACAAAGTGAATTTCTCTAGGGAAACATGGAGGAAGGGAAATATATTACCCATCTCCTTCTGAAGATGAGATTCCTGGCTTTTACACTAAAGCTGGCCACACATTGATCGAAATTCGGCTGTCAACTAGGGCCTGGCCAAATTTCAATCTATATATGGGCACTGTGCTTGAACAGAAGTCGATCTACCAATCAACTTCTGTACACCTGCCCTGTTTGATTTTTAGCTGCTCAGTCAGAATTGCAGGCTATAGCCTGTGGTGCTGAACAGTTTATTCTGACACAGGGAAGTCTCCCCGCTGTCACAATACAATAGCTCCGCAGGGAGGGTTCAAATCTGTGGATGGGAGGATCGGGTCAGTGTTATTTTCATTCAACCCGCTGGTTGAACGAAAAAAACTAATGTACAGGCAGCTTTATTCTCAGTCTTCAGCACTTTGTAAGTTACTGATGAAGAAAATCAGAGTAAACACAGAACTTTGTATTTGCTTCTTCCAGGTCAGTGGCACAAAGTACTGAAGACAAAGGCTCAGCATGACAACCATCAACTAAATTTGCAGATGAAGGACTAGCAATGACGACAGTGTTCATTTTAGAGTTTTTCTTTAAGGCACTTAAATGCAGCATTTATAGTAAAACCTCCTATTTCTAAGATACCATTACAGGAAGGTGATCCTAATTTGTAATAAGTAATGGCTATAGTACACCACAAAGCTCATGTCTGGCTGGTCCGGATTTAAAAAAGAATTGTTGTGGTTTAAGCCTTAAGACTTGCTACATGCCCAATGACAGTAAAATATACAAACTGTACAGTACTGTACTGACAAAAAAGTCATAGCTATTCTTATGCCGCGTACACACCATCACTTTATGTGATGAAAAAAAACGACACTTTCTGTGAAGTAAAAAATGACATTTTTGAAACTTCAATTTTCAAAGACGAAGTTGCCTACACACCATCGTTTTCTCACAATAATCTTGCAAAGTGAGGTTACGTTCCACCACGTTTTACCATTGAAGCTTGCTTCATAAGTAGCTTCTGGGCATGCGTGGATGAAAAAACGTCTTAGAAAACGACGTTTTTTGCTACACACGGTCAATTTCTGTGAAGTAAAAAGTGCACTTTTGAAAAACGACACATAAAATTGAAGCATGCTTCAATTTTTTTTGGTCGTTTTTTACAAGACATAAAACGACGTTTTCCCCCACACACAGTCAATTAAAGTGACGTTTTTAAAAACGTCATTTTTTTTCATCACATAAAGTGATGGTGTGTACGCGGCATTAGTCTGAAAGTGGATAGGGCTGGTATTGGGCAACACCACCCATAAGGCACTAGGTTACCTGGCCCATAAGGGTGCCATGGATATAGTCAAGTGTCTGGATGGACGATTGTCAAAGGCAGACCAAGTTTTGCTGGTTAAGAACATTGAAAAGTATTACAAGGTGAGCCTACCAGAATGGCATAACTGTCGGTGCTACCTGTCAATTTTAAATTGTAAATAATAATTAAAAAAAATGTAATAACTTAAATGTTAGGTCAGAAAATGCTTGTACTTTAAAGTGCTGTATATCTTCAATTCAGCATTAATTTTTCATCTGAAGGTGGGCAAATGTGGCAGTGTGATGGAAATCTCATTATACTTGCACCTTGATCATTCTTGTTTCAAGCCTTCCATATTAAAATAGGAGTACAAGTAGCAGTTTCTTATATTGCCTTGCACAGTAGATGAACCTATGTCATGTGTAGGAAATGCTACCATTCTACTTGGGTCCATTCTCTGGGAGATTGAGCAGAAATTAGGCATTCTGTCTTTTTACATTTGTGTTGAACGTATAACAAGGAATGAAAAAAATTAATTCAAAAGAGATTCTTCAAATCAAAGGGGCCCCAAAAACAGCTCGACAGTACTCTACGTTCTTGCTTGGAGGCGCATCAATCTTCTGCATTTTCTTGAGAAACTCAGATGAAAGTTTTTCATAAGCAAGTCTGTATTCATTGTCGAATGCCTCTAAAATTAGAAGAAAAGATCAGAGTATATGAGCCGAGATTTTAGGGGTATCTCCACTGAGTTTGGTTAATAAAGGCTTTAGCGTAACAAAAGCATGTAACCATAGCAACATGATAATCCACAGATATGAAGTTCCTCCATGCATCTCCTCGCTTTGCTGCTTTTAGGATTACCCTGACTTCGTACTATAGACTTTAACAAGTAATTATCCAATTCACTGAGGCACAAAACAGCAGAAAAAAAAGCACATTCCACATTTTACAGGCTTAGGCTGCATTAACACCTGAGCATTTTTGTAGCTTGAAACGTAAAGCTCGTAGACCCTCAACAATAAAAATCCCATTCATTTCAATGGCTCCTGTTCACATCTGAGCACGAACAGGGGCCACTGAAATGAATGGGATTTTGCTTGTTAAGCACCTTTGAGCTTTGAGACTGAAAACGTTTAGGTGTGAATTCTGGAGACAGGTGCAGACACAGCCTGCCCAAGTGACATTTGCAGTAACGAAATGTGAAAGTCTGTGTAGCTACTTGAGGGGTTCACACTGGTGCGCTGTGTGAGATTGCATGTGATTCGCACCACTGTGCAAATCACATGCGGTTTCAGCCATACAGATTGTATGGTTAAATGTGCATCGCATTCGGACCAAACTCGGCAAAAGGACCCTTTTTTTGGTGCACACCAAAATCTGATTGCATGGGTGTTCACTCCCATGTGATCCGATTCCTGTCCAAACTGTTTGCACTGCGATATGCAAAATGAAATGGGGGTGTCATTAACATTGTATCGACGATCCCAGCAGTTTGCAAATGGCAGTGTGAACGGCCTTGTAAATAAGGTGCGATGTGGGAATCCAACACGAGAGAGAGCTGGGAACACACCACTCAAAGCCACCTGTGAGGATCTGATGAGTTGCTGAAGAGATCCCGGTTCCCGCCTGGTCCGCAGCCAAGAAAATCCAATGGAAAAAAATAAAGAATGGAGTCACATCCGGAAGTAAAATCAATAGAATTTATTGAAAGTCCATAAAATCAAACGAACATGGCAAACATCAATCCAAAAAAGGTGCTCAGTGGACGCGTTTCACACAGACGTGCTTACTTATCACTGTACCATTCTTCTTGGTTTCCATTGGATTTAGCTGGATGCGGGAACCTGCAGTGGATTTGCAATGTTCCCGCATCACACCTATGGGACTGAAGGGTTTAATGAACTGCATGGGGGTGTCACAGTCACTATGTATACAGGAAATGGAGAACAAGGGCTACCACATTAATTCAATACATTCAGTTCATGAAGATGGCAGGTAGGTTGCTTTACTCAACTTAAAGGGGTTGTAAAGGTACAATTTTTTTTCCTAAATAGCTTCCTTTACCTTAGTACAGTCCTCCTTCGCTTACCTCATCCTTCGATTTTGCTTTTAAATGTCCTTATTTCTTCTGAGAAATCCTCACTTCCTGTTCTTCTGTCTGTTACTCCACACAGTAATGCAAGGCTTTCTCCCTGGTATGGAGTGTCGTGCTCGCCCCCCTCCCTTGGACTACAGGAGAGTCAGGACACTCTCTACGTTGCAAATAGAGAAAGGAGCTGTGTGTTAGTGGGCATCCTGACTCTCCTGTTGTCCAAGGGAGGGGGTGAGCACGACACTCCACACCAGGGAGAAAGCCTTGCATTACTGTGTGGAGTTACAGACAGAAGAACAGGAAGTGAGGATTTCTCAGAAGAAATAAGGACATTTAAAAGCAAAATGGAAGGATGAGGTAAGTGAAGGAGGACTGCACTAAGGTAAAGGAAGCTATTTATAAAAAAAAAAAAAAAAAATTGTACCTTTACAACCCCCTTTAAAGGGCCATTTGGGTAAAACATCCTTGGAGTAGGCAAATCTTAGATGTACTAAAAATTGCTGTCTAAACATAAATAATGTAAGCTGATGCACAAATGATTTGTAACAAATGAAGACCTACTCAGGTCATAAGTTCTTAAATTTCTCTGATCATCAAACATCAACACAAAGCTGAACCAAGAACATTCAAATGATACCATTAAAAAAATACTTTTTCACTTACCAATATCAATATTTTCTCTCCCCAGGGAAACCAGAGACAGGTACAGTATTTCTCTGTAAATGCTTCTATGTAATTACAAAAAATAAACATGTTTGTAGTAGGATTTATAACTTGATAGCTCATTAAAATATAAATCACAGTAAAAACCAACAAGGCTTACCTTTGCCGTTTAGCCCCTGAGCCACACTTCTGCCGGACAAGGTCGATAGGCCTCAGAACATCATTGTGCTGTATACTGAGAGTGACGCTCTCTAATAAATGATTGATTTCATGAAGTTCCTTTGGGATAGGAGCTCCCGTCTTCTTAATGGATTCTGGTAAATAAATATATTAATATTTGTTTAGTCAAAAATCACATTTTGAAAATCATACAGCAATTACCCAGGCCGAGACACTTGTGGACATTGCTGGACAGAGAGGGGGCTCAGGAAAGCATCAGGGGGACTGCTGCACACAGAGGTTTTTTATCTTAATGCATTTTATGAATTAAGATAAAAAAACACGACTTTACAACCCCTTTAAAACTAGAATTTACAAGCTGTTTGTCTCTGTTTACACTGAAGAGGGTAATGGCCTAGGGTTTCTGGACTTTTTTTTTAAATGAGTTTTTATTTATTGTAAACTCAGAGCACATCTCCTGGAAACCAATAACAGGTTTGAACACCATTTCATTTTATATCTACAAACACATTATTCATAGTTGCAACTAAAAAAAGGGATTTTTAATACAGCTTACCTGTAAAATCCTTTTCTTGGAGTACATCACGGGACACAGAGCGGCATATTCATTACTATGTGGGTTATATGGAGTACCTTCAGGTGATGGACACTGGCAATCTCAAACAGGAAGTGCCCCTCCCTATATAACCCCCTCCCATAGGAGGAGTACCTCAGTTTTGTAGCAAGCAGTATGCCTCCCAAAATGGTCCCCATAAGAGGGGTGGGAGCTCTGTGTCCCGTGATGTACTCCAAGAAAAGGATTTTTACAGGTAAGCTGTATTAAAAATCCCTTTTTCTTTCTCGTACATCACGGGACACAGAGCGGCATATTCATTACTATGTGGGATGTCCCAAAGCAATGCTTACAATGAGGGGAGGGAGACATCTTCCCAAGACAAAAGGATTTAATTTAGAGATATACTTAAATCATATTAAATCCAACTTAGTTGAGAAAAAAATAATTTTTAAATTTTACTCAAAAGGGAGCCCCCGGAACCCGAGGGTCTCAAACTGCAGCCCGCAGCATTGCCTGCCCAAAGGCTGTATCAGTATTCCTTCTTACGTCCAACTGGTAGAACTTTGTAAACGTGTGGACAGAAGACCAGGTTGCCGCCTTGCAAACTTGAGCCATAGAGATCTGGTGGTGTGCTGCCCAGGAGGCGCCCATGGCCCTAGTAGAATGAGCCTTTAATGATAACGGAGGAGGCAACCCCTTCAAGCCGTAGGCCTGAGTGATTAACTGTTTAATCCACCTCGAGATGGTGGATTTTGCAGCTGCCTGCCCCTTTTTGGGCCCATCCGGTAAAATGAACAACACATCTGTTCTCCGGATCTTCTCTGTAGCTTTAAGATAGGCCTTCATGGCCCTGACAATATCCAAGGTATGCAGCAACCCTTCCTTTTTGGAAGTAGGTTTAGGAAAGAAGGATGGTAATACCAAATCCTGGTTTAGATGAAAACTGGATATAACCTTTGGTAGGAAGGAAGGATGAGGGCGGAGAACGACCTTGTCCTTATGTAAAATAAGATATGGTTCCTTACAGGATAAGGCTGCCAGTTCCGATACTCTTCTGGCGGAAACTATGGCGACCAAAAATACTAACTTCCTTGTCAGTAAAACCAAAGGAATTTCAGCCAACGGCTCAAAAGGTTGTTTCTGTAAACTTGACAGAACAAGATTTAAATCCCACGGACAAAGCGGGGATTTAACTGGAGGATTAATACGCAAGACCCCTTGAATGAAGGTCTTAACCAGCGAGTGGGTGGCCAGCGGCCGCTGAAACCACACTGACAAAGCTGAAATCTGTCCCTTGATTGTGCTTAATGCCAGTCCTTTATCCACTCCTAGCTGGAGAAAACGTAATACTCTATCGATGGTAAATTTGCGAGAAAGCCATCGCTTGGACTCACACCAGCCTACATAGGCCTTCCAGACCCTGTAATAAATCACCCTAGAGACCGGTTTCCTGGCTCTGATTAGGGTAGAGATTACTTTCTGAGACAGACCTCTACCCCTGAGAATCAGGGATTCAGCTTCCAGGCCGTCAAATTTAGATGCCGTAAGGCAGGGTGGAGGATCGGACCTTGCGATAGCAGGTCTGGCCGTAGAGGAAGAGTCCAAGGGTCTCCCACTACCATCTTCAGGATTAGTGAATACCATGCCCTTCTGGGCCATGCTGGAGCTACCAGGATAACTGGTATGTGCTCCACCCTGATCCTGCGCAGCAGGCAGGGTAGTAACTGGAGCGGGGGAAATGCATAAAGAAGTTTGAACTGATGCCAAGGGCAAACTAACACATCGGTTCCGCAGGCCCTGGGATCCCTTGTGCGGGACATGAACCTGTCTAGCTTCTTGTTCAGTCTCGATGCCATGATATCCACGTCCGGCACTCCCCATTTCTGGCAGAGTGTCTGAAAGACCTGTGGATGCAGAGACCACTCCCCCGGCAACAGAGTCTGGCGACTTAAGAAGTCCGCCTGTAGGTTGTCCACTCCGGGAATGAATATAGCCGATATGCAGGGCACATGGGCTTCTGCCCACAAGAAAATCAAGCTCACTTCTTTCTGAGCGGCTTGACTCTTGGTTCCCCCTTGGTGATTTATATATGCCACCGCCGTGGCATTGTCCGATTGTATTCTCACCGGGAACCCTTGTAGTTTGGACGTCCAAGCCCTGAGGGCTAGTCGAGCAGCTCTGAGCTCCAAGATATTGATGGGCAACTGCTTCTCTGCCGCTGCCCAAGTGCCCTGGCGAGTGCAACCATCCAAAATTGCTCCCCAGCCTATCAGGCTGGCGTCTGTGGTTACTATCTTCCAGGTCACAGGACTGAAAGTCTTTCCCTTCAGGAGATTCTGAGGGTTTAACCACCAAGATAGACTTTGCCGCGCTCTTGGTGAGAGTGGCAAAGGAATTTCTAAGGCCTGAGGCCTCTTGCTCCATGCTGACAGGATGGCTGCCTGCAGGATGCGAGTGTGGCTCTGAGCGTACGGAACCGCCTCGAATGTGGCCACCATCTTGCCTAGTAGTCGCATACATAGGCGAACAGTTGGCCTTTTCTTTCTTAGAACTATTTGTATTAGCTCTTTGATGGCCTTGACCTTTAATAGGGGTAGGAACACCTTTTGTTGTTCTGTATCCAATCTCATGCCGAGATATTCCAGCTGCCTTGTGGGCAGGAATGCTGACTTGTCTCGATTTAGGACCCAGCCGAACCTCTCGAGGTTCTGAACCGTGAGGGCCACTGCTCGTTCCAGGCCAGGAGACGAGTGGTCTACGACCAAGAGGTCGTCCAGGTAAGCCAGGACCGTGACCCCTTGGGTCCTTAGATTGGCTAGGATTGGGGCTAGGACCTTCGTGAATACCCGGGGGGCCGTAGCCAACCCGAAGGGGAGCGCCACAAATTGGAAATGACGCTGAGCCACCGCGAAGTGTAGAAATACTTGATGTGGCTGAAAAATTGGCACATGAAGGTAAGCATCCTTTATGTCTATGGACGCCATGAAGTCGTCCTTCTGGAGCACGGCGACAGCTGACCGAATAGTTTCCATCCGGAATGAGCGGACCCTTAGGTACGCATTTACTCCCTTTAAGTCCAAGATTGGCCTGACATCGCCGTTGGGCTTTGAGATGATAAACAGGTTGGAGTAGAACCCCAATCCCTGTTCCCGGACTGGTACTTCTACTATCACCTTCTGGCATAGCAGATGATTCAATGCCGCCATCAATGCGGCTCTTTTCACAGGGTCGCCTGGTACTCTTGACTCCTGGTAATGAGGAGGAGGGAATTTTAGAAATTCTAGTTTGTAGCCCGTGGTCACGGAAGACCGTACCCAGCAGTCGGGAATGCTGGCCTCCCAAACCTCTGCAAAGAGACGCAGCCTTCCCCCCACCATCGTGGGTGGGGGCGCCCCTTCATAAGGCCGACTTGGGGGCTGGCTTCGCAGGCTTGCGGTACCACTGCTTCTTGCCCCCCGTGGCTTGGCCCTGCGGCTTATTGTTAAATCCTGATCTTGCAGGAGGCCGTCGATACTGTTTGGTATTAGAGGGCCCCTGCCCCGGGGAGGGCTGGCGCTTAAATGTGGGCCCTCGGGCCTTCTTCTTGACTGGCAAGAGAGTGCTTTTGCCGCTTGATATAGTCTGAATATATCTATCCAGATCTTCTCCGAAGAGACGTCCTCCATGGAAGGGAAACCCTACCAGGAGTTTTTTGCACGGGGGCTCAGCCTCCCAATTCTTCAACCATAAGAGCCTTCTCATATGGATTAGAAATAAGGATAAACGTGACGCCTGCTGGATGGAGTCCTTGATAGCATCCACCGTAAAGCGTATAGCCCTGGGTATATCCGAAAATTCCTCTGCCTGTTGGGCAGGGATAAGTTTAAGCATTTGCTTAGTCTTATCTGATAATGCTTGGGCAACTCCAATAGCAGCCACAGCGGGCTGAACTATCGCCCCTGCTGAAGTAAAGGAGGCCTTAAGTAATGTTTCCAAGCGTTTATCAACCGGATCCTTAAACACCTGTAAGTTTTCCACAGGGCAAGTTAAAGATCTGTTCACACAGGAGATGGCTGCGTCCACCGCCGGGGGCGCCCACCTTTTGGAGAATTTCTCCTCTATAGGATATAAAACAGAGAATTTTTTAGGTGGTAAAAAGACTATCTGGCTTGATCCAATCCTGAAATATGACATCCTCGAGTAGAGGATGGACCGGAAAAAAAGCGTTGCTTTGAGGCGCTCTTAATGAGCCTAAAGCTGAAAACCGCCGATACTTGAGGTTCTGGTATGGGTAACTTAAATGCCACATGGACCATGTCCGTTAAAGCTTGCACCCACAAACTTTCCCCTTGGGAGGTTGAACTAGACTCCTCAGTATCCGGATCCTCGATCTCTGAACCACCCTGGTCCAAAACGTCAGGATTATCCAATTCCCCTAGGGAAAGGATCTCTGAGTCTGAGGGTTCCTGCTCGGGTGACGGAGACCTAGTCCGCTTTCTACCCGGTATAGCCTTAGCTATTCTTTTTGGCATTCTTTTCTCTAGTTCTCCTAAAGAAACAGCAAGCACCCTCTCAGTGACAAAGCCGGGGTTGGACTGAACTGGACCAGCCCCAGCACCAGATCCCCCAGGTCCCATCAGGGCGTGCCCTGATATGTCCTGTGGGGAGAGCAGCGGCATAGCCGTGTCTGAGCCCTCGGATTTTGCGGGGGAATCCCCACCCTTTGTACCCTCTGACCCAGAAGCCATGGTACAACACCGAGGTACACCTGCTATCACCCAGCCACAGACGTAGCTAAGGGGATCTGCCGGTTTGGGAACGATAGAGACTAACGCCCAAACTGAGAAGGGAGATCAGAAGTACTTTCCCTATTTCTTCTTCTTTTCTCTTTTTTTTTTTTTTTTTTTATATATCTTTTTTTTTTTTTTTTTGAAGAGGAAAAGAAAAATACTCTGTCTCCTAATAAGTATTGCCAATAGCCATCTGCTGAAAAAAAGGAAAAAGAAACCTATCTGTAGGTTTGACAGTCTATTCTTTAGAAAAAGACTGTAATCTTTCCTTCCGCCACTGGGTGTCCTCAGCGAGCTCCGCTCTGCGTCCTCCTCCTCTCTAACTCAGGAAGACACTGAGCTTCTGGCAGCTACTGGAAGGGCCTCCCCTTCCTATATGTAAATCGCCGCCCACAGGGATGCGCCCCCACCCCAGCCAATGGCGCGAAAAAACGTTCATATCTCGGGCACGCGCGCGCCCGTCGGCGGGGGCCATCGCACATGGAGGAGGACGGAGCGGCGTAGCACCCAGGCAGGTAAGCCCTCAGGTAGGTCACAGACCTCCTCTTAGCATGGGAAACACGGCTCCTGTATTTCACAGAGATCCCACACCTAGCGCAGCAGACCCAGCTAAACAACACTTACCAGGGAGGACACCTATCACTGGGGGAAAAAGATTTGAATCATCCTGTCTCTGACCATATACATAGTGATTCCTTGCCAATGCAGAGCATACCCAGGCATGACCCCCTGTGCACCTCCCTCCAGGGAATCTGCTAAGAACCAAGTTCCGCAGGCTCCCCAATACTTACCTGCTCCATGCCGCAGGACTTTTGCACAGCAAGAGGTCCAATCTTCCCCCATCTCCGTGGGTGGCGTCTAGACCTTCAGGCCCTGGGTTCCTATGAAGGAGCCACTGGCAAACAGGAGCTTTAGATACCCAAGGTTCTTAAGTCCTGGGCCCAGGGTCCAGCTCTCTAAAAAAGAGAAGCGTTATGGGCAAACCCCATGGCTTTGGGGTCCGGATACTGTCCACTTTAGCACTGAGGCCGTTGGACAGATCCGGTTAGCCTGCCTTGATCCCAAGGATGTGGAGGCAAAGCTAAACCATGACCAACACCTAAGACACTGGCGAAAAAACGGAGGTACTCCTCCTATGGGAGGGGGTTATATAGGGAGGGGCACTTCCTGTTTGAGATTGCCAGTGTCCATCACCTGAAGGTACTCCATATAACCCACATAGTAATGAATATGCCGCTCTGTGTCCCGTGATGTACGAGAAAGAAATACTACTTTGGATAAATACTCAGAACAATAACTTAAACTAACTAGCAGAACAACTAAAGTACCTATAAAGCTGGACTGATTCAAACCAGCCTCTGCCATCATCTGAAAGCCTGGTAAAAAAGTGATCCAAGACCACTGATCACTCAGTTCTCGGTTTTCAGCCTTCAGAAAGGTGGTGACCGTCAGTCACTGCTCTCGGCTCTGCCCCCTCCAGCACTCACTGAAGCGCTGGGCTGTGGAGGGGGCCGCTGGCTCAGTCTCTCAGCAGACAGACAATGATGAGAGAGCAGTACTGCTCCTGGTGAAACAACCCCCTCTCTGAAAGACAAGGTGCCGGTTCAGTCCTAGTAGAAGAATGTGGCATGATAGACCGCACTCCAGACTTGGCGAAAATGGGCCTTATTGAATAAACTAAAAAAAAACACATCACATCCCCACAATACTTAGAGAGCAGCATGCCAAGAGGCTGAGCCAGCTGTCAGTCCCAGCAGCAGGATGGATCCTGAATGTAAAGTCAGTAACTTTCCCAAGCCTGGACTGACTGATTGACCTTTAGCCTGTTGGCTGAAAACAGGTCACAGGAGTGCAGAACGAACTGCAATCCTGTCTTATTTAACCACTTGAGCCCCGGACCATAGTCAAAAGACAGCCTCACGGTGGCTCTGTAAATCCAGGAGGACGTCATATGACGTCCTCGGGTCCTCCGGCCGCTGGGGGGCGCGCACCCGAAATGCCCGTGCCTGGCGGCCGCGATGTCCGCCAGGTACCGGCGATCGCCAATGACAGAGCCAGGGACGTGGAGCTCTGTGTGTAAACACAGAGCTCCACGTCCTGTCAGGGAGAGGAGACAGATGTTATGCCCCTTGTACATAGGGACACAGCATCGTCACCTCCCCCAGTCACCCCCCTCCACACACAGTTAGAACACACCCAGTAATCAATGCATTTTTTAGCACTGATCGCTGTATAAATGTCAATGGTCCCAAAAATGTGTCAAAAGTGTCCGATGTGTACGCTACAATATCGCAGTCCTGACAAAATTCGCAGATCGCCGTATTACTAGTAAAAAAAAAATAATAAAAAAATGTCAGAATTCTATCCCCTATTTTGTAGTCACTATAACTTTTGCGCAAACCAATCACTATACGCGTATTGCAATTTTTTTTTTATACCAAAAATATGTAGAATACGTATCGACCTAAACTGAGAACATTTTTTTTTTTTTTAAATGGGATATTTATTATACCAAAAAGTAAAAAATTGTGTTTTTCAAAATTTACGCTCTTTTTTTGTTTATAGCGCAAAAAATAAAAAAACGGCAGAGGTGATCAAATACCACAAAAAGAAAGCTCTATTTGTGGGAAAAAAAGGACCTCAATTTTGTTTGGGAGGCACGTCGCACGACCGCGCAATTTTAATTTAAAGCGTCGCAGTGCTGAAAGCTGAAATTTCGCCTGGGCAGGAAGGGGATATATGTGCCCAGTAAGCAAGTGGTTAAGTAAAGCAATCACATGAAGCCATTTATTATCACATAGTTTTTTTGATGATAACAGAAATCACCCAAAGGGCCCATATAAAAAGCTTACATACCCTGGAATGTTTGGCCTTGGTACAGACACAGAAGGTGGTGCAATTAAAGGTTAATTTCCCACATTTGTGGCTTTTTAAATCACAATTAGTGTCCGTGTATAGTCAATGAGTTTGTTAGCTCTAACATGGATGCACTAAGCAGGTTAGACACTGAGCCACGAGGGGGTAGAAAAGAACAGTCAAAAGACCTGCGTAACAAGGTAATGAAATTTTACAAAGATGGAAAAGGATAAAAAGATATCCAAAAGCTTGAATATGCCAGTCAGTACTGTATAATCGCTCATTAAGAAGTGGGAAATTAGGGGCTCTTGATGCCAAGGTCAGGTAGACCAAGAAAGATTGCAGCCACAACTGGTGGAAGAAGCTCAGGATACAAAGAAAAACCCACAGGTAACCGCAGGAGAAATACAGGCTGCTCTCCAAAAAGACGGTGTGGTTTTTAAGGAGCACAATTTAACGATACTGGAAGAAAAAAGAGCTGCATGGTTGAGGTAGCACTTCCATTAAAGACCTCTGTTTAATTCTCACTCTTTAGAGTGGAAGTGAAGAGTGCTTTAAGGGCTTCAAGAAAGCTGCTCAAAGCTTGCTGTGCATACTGTTCTTTTGAGTAGAATTAGCAAGTTCAATCCTGTGTGAATTAGGAAAAAAACTGTTATTATGATCACTGCAGAACTTATTACCCAGGTTTCGCCACTTTATATAGAGGGCCTCCCCGGGATCCTGGTGTAGGTTAACATTGTCCCATAACAACTGAATGTAAACCAACTTGCTGTCTTGTGACAAGGATGACTGGGAGATCTGTTAACAAAAAGAAAAAATATTTAGCAAATTTCTCAGTAAGGCACAATACTTTTAGTATGAATACCAAATAACATGCCTTGTATCAGGCCAATATCCAATTCAGTTTCCAGAGTTGTCATTACTTTAAATATACCCAGAATAATAAATTGTATACCCAGAAGTTGTATATCCAGGAAAAAAAAAAAAACTATAAAAAGGTAAAGGCATAATGAGCTAGTATGCACCATATGCTTACCTTAGAACCAAGCACCAGTGCAGTTTCCTGGTCACCCATGAGCTAGCTGACATTTTGCCTCAGAGATTCTTCCATGTTCGCAGCTCCGGCGAAGTGAGTGGCTGGAGCCGCAATGACGTCACTCCTGCACATGCGCACAGGAGCACTCCGTTCCGGCACGATACACAAACCTTTGCCAGACCTTCACTACGCATGCGCCACCGACGTCAGCGTCTGCATGCAAGGTGAAAATCTCCTAAAACGTACAGGTTTAGAATATATTATTTTTACCTACAGGTAAGCCTTATTATAGGCTTACTTGTAGGTACAAATGTGCTAAAGGGGTATACAACCACTTTAATGTGACTTGTTTTAAAAAAGGTACATGTTCTGGGGCTGTATTTCTGCTCCAGGCCTTGCTGGCGTGAAACCAAACTGAGATAAAAGTGACACTTATTTTAACACTGTATACTTGATAAATGGCAACATCCAAAGCAAGTCCAAATTGGTACCTCTATAAATTTTATTCAATTTATCCCTGTGCAGTCTGTAAAAATCAAAAAACAAAAAACATAAAAAAACTAAACTAAAAACACAAAATACATTTTTGTTAATTTTTTCTGTGCACTCACACAACTGCCAACACTCCCTGCTTGTCCTTTCCCTAGTAAGCTGCAGACAACGCACCAAATACCAAAAAGTGAGGGAAGGAAGAACTGTACTTTCATCTGGACTGAACATTGTCAGAGCAAGACACAAACCACGCATACAAACTGGGGAAAGCCTTCACAGAAATATGTTAATAGGACAGTGCAGCTTCTGACCATGCTTGGTGATTAGATTTTGGTGGACGCTAATCAGCACTGTCAACCCTACATCAAAAAACAGATAATGAGGGGAAATGGAAAAAAACAATCTGATTAATTAATAAAGGTTTAAAAAAATGGGCATTATGGGAAAGTGAAAAGATTGGGATAACTTGCAGTTCCGTTATTCTTTATGTTAGCCTGGAGAGACACTTCTTTCAATCCAAACATTATTCAAGACCTGAAGCTGTATCAGAGCTGAAAAGGGGAGTAAAGATTAACATTTCCTCTTCATTAGACATTCAACAGAGTCACATTGAGAGACACAAGCAGTCTAACCTTCAGGTTATACAGCAGCCTATGGGGGATTTGGACACTGGCAAACAAACCTCTTCCACTGCCAATATGCCTCAGTTTTGTAGCAAAGCAGTACTGAAAGCTTGATAATAAACACAATGGTGTGGAACCATTGTCCCTCAATGGACTCCAAAAAAGCATTTTACAGTGAGCACAAAAATCCTATTTACTTTTTTGCTCATTGAGGGACTCAGGAAGCCAAAAAGCTTCCTGTGCCCCTCAAAGCAGGCCAACCGAGGGGTAGGGAAAAACACAAACCCCTTGATGAGTGGGACTTTAAAAGTGACCAGAATCAAATGATTTAAAAATTAGTCATAAAAGACAATGAATGTGGATTACGATACATATACAGACACACGTGAGCTCTCAGGATGAACCCAGGGGGTATGCAACACAGCAAACAAATACTAACAGGTTTAAGAAAACAGAGAACCAAAACCTGGCTAAAAATTAAATAGCTGCCTCAAAGACCATACACCTGAAGCTGGCATCAGATGAGGCCATAATGTCTGAAAAGAAAATCGGTTTGCACTCAAAATGCCAAAAAGCCCCAGAAGCATTTACTAACCTAGTAGAGTGTGCCATGATAGCATAACGCACCGCCTGATCCTTGGGGCCATACGCTTACATGACAGCCTGCCTAAGCCACCAAATGATGGTGGAATGATAATGTGGTGTACCAATACATGTTTTTTCCAGGATGACAACAAATGTACCACCGTTCATGAAAGAAGCAGTGGCTGAGAGAGACTCTTTTTTTAAGCAACAACCAGCCAGACAAGACTGTAAATAAATAAGCCCTACCCTGAAAATAAGCCCTAGTGTGTTTTTTGTGACCATAATTAATATAAGACCTGGGCTTATTTTCGGGGGAAACACGGTAGAGACACATCTATCCAATTAGTTGTTAAATCTGGAAGCCAGGAAGTCCACATCCAGCATCTCTCATCCTTGACACAGGTTCTTGAACATGTATGAGTGCAAGGAACACTCTCCCAGGTCCAGGCCCTGTTGGCTAAAAAAGCCTGCCTGCAAGTTGTCTACACCTGGAATGTACACGGCTGAAAAGGCTGGAACTTGAAGTTCTGTCAAGGACAGGATCTAATCTACTCCTCTTCCCTCATTTATGTACCTCACTGCTGTGGTGTTCAATTGGATCTGGATGAACAACTAGTCCAAAGCTGTAGAGACTTGCAAATTGGCAGGTCAAATGCCCAGGACTCCCCTACCGAACAAGCGCAGGTCTACCATGGGGATTTTCCAAAAGATGGAAAGGAAGGACTTCCTTGACACACAAGGACAACCTGGTCCTCAGAGACTGGATCAACTTAACCCATGTCAACAGAATATTGCATTGTAGAGATCTGGAATAAAACAGGTCACATCGAAATGCCTTGAAAGAGGCTACCTTTAGACCTGGAATTCTCATGTAAAAGCAGAGAGTCAGACAGATATTAGAAAGAATGGTTCGAATCTAAGACCAAACTGTTTGAATATACTATTCTGAATAGAATGCTTTTGACTGAACTGTGCCCAGGACTAAACCCAGAAACAATTTGTCAGTTTGAATCAATTTTTGAAGTTTAGGATCCATCCTATTTGGTGCAACTCCACATTGAACTTTAAGGTTATCCAGAAGAGTTCACGTCAACTTTTCTATCAAAGGTAAGTCATCCAAACATTCTAAAATGCAGTTGCAATGATACTGCAGAAGGTCTAGTACAGGGGTTAGCACCTTGGTAAAAACCCGAATGAATATTTAAGGGGCCCCATGAGACAGTGTT
Source organism: Rana temporaria (assembly GCF_905171775.1). Lineage (NCBI taxonomy): Eukaryota > Metazoa > Chordata > Amphibia > Anura > Ranidae > Rana > Rana temporaria. The sequence goes on from NC_053489.1 coordinate 319,162,457, forward strand.
AGAAGCTGCAAGGGGGAGATGATCCAGCCAACTTTATGGAGTCCTAGAAGATTGAGGATGGAACAGATTAAAAAAAAAATCAGAGGACACAATGATTCCAGACTGCAGACACAGGTACCCAGAAGGGCTCACTGCAAACAGTCCCAGAATTATTGATAGCATGTGAGCTGGGGGCACCTGGTACAGTGAGACTGTGTCCCAATGTCTACAATCAGACATATTACAACTGCGTGGCAGTAAAGCAACATTGGAGCTCAAGGTAAGGTATTGACGAAACACAGACAGCTGGTAGCAGCTGAGGGTCGGATGGCCAGAGGTGGCCAAACTCGCTTACGGCAGGCAACAGGAACAGAGCAGCAGCAGGGAGATGCTTCCTTAATGTTGCATGACATGAAATAGTGCAGAGCACCCAGGTACACTTCATCCAACAGATAAAGTCAGCAATCAGTCCTACAGAGTTTAGCCTTTCCACAGTAACACCGACTAGAATGGTGACTAAAGGTGTCCAGAAACTCAAATAAATGAGGTAGCTCTTGGTGTTTGACCCAACTTGCCTACTCACTTACTTAGCCTTCAGATACAGGGCAAATGCTGAAGCATTACCAGTGAGTCAGGAAGGCATGCTACGTGGCACTCACTGTTGAAAGGACACTTCAAGGGTTTCATTCTAAGCTGAGGAAGACTGCACTGGAAAGCTGCAATCAAATAGATAAAGCTTCAGCAGCATTAAGAAAAGTCTTGAGTAAAGGAAAAAGGAAAAAATATAGTTTACCAATTTACAACTAAAATAAAGCAATGTCATATACATTGTAGAACTTGGCTACATATAAAAAAAAAAAATTACCCAAGTAGCCTGTTTACACTATAAAATATTATACCATTCAAAACCTTTCCAAGCTTTTATAAAGCATAACTGGCAATGACTTACTGTACCTGGACTCCTCCATTGCAATGCTCCGATGTCAGTATCAGCCCTGGCAGATTGCTTGGCAAGTCTAAACGCCTAAAATACCACACCAAATTCCAGTAGATGATGGGATGCTGATTGATAAAAGTAGCTGTGTGGATGACTTGGTCGCCATCATTCTCAAGCAATGACTCCAATTCTTTCCGCAGCACAAGTGGACTAAGATAAGGAACAGAAACAGGTGGAGGATTGTGCCTCTTTTCTAAAGGATCCTGAAAAAAAAAAAAATCAGAAACCCAGACAAGATACAGTCAGTCAATCTATACATAAAATACAGTACAATTGGGACATCTAGTGGTTGTTCATGTTTAGGACAGGGAGCTTGGAGAAATCTGCTACTACGATTATGGTTGATAAAAGGCAAAAGGTTTTTGAAGGAGCAGTTAGCCAGAAACAAAAAGTCAGCAGGAAATTAATATCTAAGGGGAAAAGTGGAAGGAGGAGTTAATTGGGGCTTATTATGGTAAACTAAGGATTACAAAGAGGAACACATTTTATTAAAAAAATCTTGTCAGGTTGCATTACCCGACATCATATGCAGATCGAAGCTCATCCCTTTGACTGCAGATGAATGAAACAGAGTAAATACAAAAGTAACAATGTTACTCTGCATCTCTGAATCATCTAAACAGTATTTATAAACACTGTGTGAGAAGGTCTGTTTTGACAGCAGCTGCTGTAACTGCTGCATTTACACAGCAACTGCTGGTCATCATTTTGACAGCCGGCATCTTAGGCAAATAGTAAAAGGGGAGGGGTAGAGCGACAAAGGTAAAAAAAAAAAAAAAAAAGAAGGACAGGGCATGCTACACACCCCCTTTATAAACCAATGGCATTTTTTCTTTTTAACACACAGATCAACTAGACAGGTTTCCCAATCCTTTCAGTGTCTAGGCAACAATCTACCGTAGTTATGACATTTATCAGGAATAGCATGCTATAAATTTTCTCCATTTATATTTTCTTTAATCGCTTGTGGATAGGGTTGCCACCTCATCCCTTTAAAACAGAACACATATGAATTACACAGGTTCTGTGGCTGATTTAAATTAGATAAGGCTCCACTTGAGTTCAATTACCACCTTAATCAGCCACAGAACTGTGTAATTCATATGTGTTCTGTTTTAAAGGGATGAGGTGGCAACCCTACTTGTGGACCAGCAGCCGCAGTTATACGGCAGCAGGTTGGCTCCGTTGTGCGAACAGTCATAGCTGTATGTCGGTTGCTTTAAGCGCTGTTAGCAGGCACGCGCGAGCCCGCTGCATTGCGGGAGTGCCGTACTCGTGGCCATGAGCGATCTATTTTGTAGACGCTATAACTTTTGCACTAACCGTTATTGTGATTTTTATTACCAAAAATATGTAGAAGAATACATATCGGCCAAGACTGAGAAAAAAAATCTATTTTTTAAAAAAAATTGAGGATATTTATTATAACAAAAAGTACAAAATATTGTGTTTTTTTTATAGCGCAATAAAAAATAAAAAAAAAAATCGCATAGATGATCAAATACCACTAAAAGAAAGCTCTATTTGTGGGAAAAAAAGGACGTAAATTTTGTTTGGGTACAGCGTCACACGACTGCGCAATTGTCAGTTAAAGCGATGCAGTGCCCAATCGCAAAAAAAAATGTCCCGGTCACTGGGGAGCCAAATCTTTTGAGGCTGAAGTGGTTAACCACTTAACAACCGCCGCACGACGATATACGTCGGCAGAATGGCACAGCTGGGCAGATCGTTTACATCTAAACAGCCGTGACCCGGTCTGGAGTCCCGCGATCGGTCCTCGGAACTGAAGAACGGGGAGAGCCATGTGTAAACACGGCTTCCCTGTGCTTCACTGTGGCGGCTGCATCGATCGTGTCATCCCCTTTATAGGGAGACGCAACCGATGACGTCACTCCTACAGCCACAGCCCCCTACAGTTGTAAACACACACTAGGTGAAACATAACCCCTTCAGCGCCCCCTGTGGTTAACTCCCAAACTGCAACTGTAATTTTCACAATAAACAATGCAATTTAAATGCATTTTTTGCTGTGAAAATGACAATGATCCCAAAAATTTGTCAAAATTGTCCAAAGTGTCCGCCATAATGTCGCAGTCACGAAAAAAATCGCTGATCGCTGCCATTAGTAGTAAAAAAAAAAAAAAATTAATAAAAATGCAGAAAAACTATCCCCTATTTTGTAAACGATATAAATTTTGCGCAAACCAACCGATAAACGCTTATTGCGATTTTTTTTACCAAAAATAGGTAGAAGAATACGTATCGGAGGGAAAAAAATGTTTTTTTTTTTATATATTTTTGGGTGATATTTATTATAGAAAAAAGTAAAACATTTTGCATTTTTTTCAAAACTGTCGCTCTATTTTTGTTTATAGCGCAAAAACAAACAAACGCAGAGGTGATCAAATACCACCAAAAGAAAGCTCTATTTGTGGGGAAAAAAGGACGCCAATTTTGTTTGGGAGCCACATCGCACGACCGCGCAATTATCTGTTAAAGCGACGCAGTGCCGAATTGCAAAACCTGGCCTGGGCGTTTAGCTGCCTAAAGGTCTGGGGCTTAAGTGGTTAAAGAACAAGTGATTAAAGTGCTCTATTTGCTCTGATTAACCAGTGTGCATTTTCCCTGTAGAAAAGGTAACAAGCTTTCTTCCACACATACTTGTGAATGAATTAGTGCCAGGAGAAAGGTATACATCAGAAATTGGATGAGTAGTGTATAGGTAATCTGCCAAAAGACATTCTGCATTGAAAATACCTAAAAATTATCAAATTCTCAAAGCATTACCTATAACTTGGCAATTAACCATAAGGTCACAGGCCTTCAGAAAGTTCAAAAATGAAATTTGCTTTACCAAACTAACAAGCAAAAATACATACCACAACTTCCTGAAGGCTGTTAGGTAGGCTAACAGTGGACACCCCATGAGAAGGTCTCTGTGAAAGGTCTATATTCTGAAGAGGTCCACCCACACTGTGGCTTCTTGTAAGAGAAGCAGCTCGTTTTGGAGTACCATTTTTGTCTGAAGGCTTTGTATCTGCATCTTGGATGTCACTGGAGCTAGAAAAAATGGTTCAAATTAAACAGGGCTAAACAATTACCAAATACAAAAACACGGTCTACTTTTAAAAAGTCTAACAACCAAAATCTTTACCTTGCCAATAGAGATGGGCTTGGGTGTGTTTTTTTTAAACCCCACATGCCTGATCTGGACAGGAAGCCGGCACTGCACATGGCTAATCACAGACAGTGAGACATTCGGGAAATGTCTCACTGCCTGTGATCAGCCCTGTGCAGTGTTGGCTTCCTGTCCAGATCAGGCATGTGGGGTTTCGAACACGACCAAGCCCATCTCTACTTGACAATAACAATAGTTTGCTTTCAGGCATCATCTCGTCTGTTAGAGACATTGTCACCATGACCACCAAGGGCAAAAAAAATTATGCAAAATGGTCCCGATTGCTTGTACTAACTTTGCTTGAGCTCCTTCACAGCTCTTTCCTCCGGAAATCAGAGGTGGAGAAGGTGGTACTGCCTGGGCAAGGCGACAGAACCTTAATGTAAAATGATCAAAAACCTAATGCTTTACTGGCTTAGGTTATTAAGCGGTATTTACTATTTATTTATTTTTTGCATAATTATTATTTGCAGCAAAGGAAAAGCCCCCAAATAAATTATGTGGCTGAAAAAGACAATGAGTTGACACATATCTTCGTGGATGTTGCCTTGTGGTTGTCTGCACGCTACTAATGAAAGTTTAAAACAATATACAAACACACAAACTGCACACAGGCTCCTGTTTGGCAATTCCCACACTAACAATTCACTATGTGGAGTACAAAAACTGGCACTTTTAAATGGGTCCCAAATCCCACCTTTGAGATGTGGTCAGGAATGGCGTTATTTACTAGAAAAAGGACAGGTAATGCTGGCCATAAAACGGCTTGAATTTTATCAGATTCTTGCTTCACTGGCCTATCGACACCCTAAAAATCGAAGGACCAAGGTGAAAAATTTGTGGCCAAACAGCAACTGCAACCAATTAGATTCAGTCACTGTACAGGTATTCTGACAGCCATGGGAGCAGTGGCTGTTAAAATGCAATCACACTCTAAAGACGTGATGGTAGGTTAATCGGATCCTGTCTAAAATTGGCCCTAGGTTTGTTAGCTCTTTGAGGGCAGGGACTGATGTGAATGTACAATGTATATGTAAAATGCTGGGTAAATTGACGGCGCTATAAAAGTACCTGAAAAAAATAAAATATATTCGGCAGGGGAGTATCCTCCATCCATCACAAACAAAAGATCTCCCAGCAGACTAACCAGCCACCCTGCAAAACAACCAAATAGTGATGTGTGTTTCCCTTATATGTGCAACTTTATTGCAAAGGCTGGTTATAGGTTGGAGTGGTTGCCACTTTTTTGTACACCTGGTTGAATTGGGTGCGGAGACATTCGCTGCCAGTGTGTTCTTGCTGGGCGTCTGGTGCATCCCTGTGCCTTTAATAAGGGGTGGGCTCCCTCCAGGTACACTTGCCCTTAACCACTTGCCGACCGCGGCACTACTGTGTACGTCGACAACAAGGCACGGGCAGGCATACAAAAATATGTAGAAGACGACGTATCTGCCTAAACCGTGAAAAGAAAAGAATTTTATACATTTTTTGGGGGATATTTATTATAGCAAAAAGTAAAAGATAAAGAGATTTTTAATACAGCTTACCTGTAAAATCTTTTTCTTGGAGTACATCACGGGACACAGAGCGGCATTCATTACTATATGGGTTATATGGAGTACCTTCAGGTGTAGACACTGGCAATCTCAAACAGGAAATGCCCCTCCCTATATAACCCCCTCCCACAGGAGGAGTACCTCAGTTTTGTAGCAAGCAGTATGCCTCCCAAAATGGTCCTCAAAAAAAGAGGGGTGGGAGCTCTGTGTCCCGTGATGTACTCCAAGAAAAAGATTTTACAGGTAAGCTGTATTAAAAATCTCTTTTTCTTTATCGTACATCACGGGACACAGAGCGGCATTCATTACTATATGGGATGTCCCAAAGCAATGCTTACAATGAGGGGAGGGAGAACATCTCCAAGACAAAAGGATTTAATTTAGAGATATACTCAAATCATAATAAATCCAACTTAGTTGAGAAAAATAAATTTTAAATTTAACTCGAACAAGAGGAGCCCCCGGAATCCGAGGGTCTCAAACTGCAGCCTGCAGCACTGCCTGCCCGAAGGCAGTATCAGTATTCCTTCTTACGTCCAACTTGTAGAATTTTGTAAACGTGTGGACAGAAGACCAGGTTGCCGCCTTGCAAACTTGAGCCATAGAGATCTGGTGGTGTGCTGCCCAGGAGGCGCCCATGGCTCTAGTAGAATGAGCCTTTAATGATACTGGAGGAGGCAACCTTTTCAAGCCGTAGGCCTGAGTGATTAATTGCTTAATCCACCTAGAAATGGTGGACTTTGCAGCTGCCTGCCCCTTCTTGGGCCCATCCGGTAGAATGAACAGCACATCTGTCTTCCGGATCTTCTTTGTAGCTTTAAGATAGGCCTTCATGGCCCTGACAATATCCAAGGTATGCAGCAACCCTTCCTTTCTGGAAGTAGGTTTAGGGAAGAAGGATGGTAATACCAAATCCTGGTTCAAATGAAAACTGGATATGACCTTCGGAAGGAAGGAAGGATGAGGGCGGAGAACGACCCTGTCCTTATGAAAAACAAGATATGGTTCCTTACAGGATAAGGCTGCCAGCTCCGAAACTCTTCTTGCGGAAACTATGGCAACCAAAAATACTAACTTCCTTGTCAGTAGAACCAAAGGAATATCAGCCAACGGCTCAAACGGTTGTTTCTGTAAACTTTGACAGAACAAGATTTAAATCCCACGGACAAAGCGGGGATTTAACTGGAGGTCTAATACGTAAGACCCCTTGAAGGAAGGTCTTAACCAGCGAGTGGGTGGCCAGCGGCCGCTGAAACCACACTGACAGAGCAGAAATCTGTCCTTTGATTGTGCTTAATGCCAATCCTTTATCCACTCCTAGCTGGAGAAAACTTAATACTCTATCGATGGTAAATTTGCGAGAAAGCCATCGCTTGGACTCACACCAGCCTACATAGGCCTTCCAGACCCTGTAATAAATCACCCTAGAGACCGGTTTCCTGGCTCTGATTAGGGTAGAGATTACTTTCTGAGACAGACCTCTACCCCTGAGAATCAGGGATTCAGCTTCCAGGCCGTCAAATTTAGATGCCGTAAGGCAGGGTGGAGGATCGGACCTTGCGATAGCAGGTCTGGCCGTAGAGGAAGAGTCCAAGGGTCTCCCACTACCATCCTTAAGATTAGTGAGTACCATGCCCTTCTGGGCCATGCTGGAGCTACCAGGATGACTGGTATGTGCTCCACCCGGATCCTGCGCAGCAGGCGGGGTAGTAACTGGAGCGGGGGAAACGCATAAAGAAGTTTGAACTGATGCCAAGGGCAAACCAACGCATCGGTTCCGCAGGCCATCGGATCCCTTGAGCGGGACATGAACCTGTCTAGTTTCTTGTTGAGTCTCGATGCCATGATATCCACGTCCGGCACTCCCCATCTTTGGCAGAGTGCTTGAAAGACTAGTGGATGCAGAGACCATTCCCCCGGCCATAGAGTCTGGCGGCTTAAGAAGTCCGCCTGAAAGTTGTCCACTCCTGGAATGAATATTGCCGATATGCAGGGCACATGAGCCTCTGCCCATAGAAGAATCAAGCTCACCTCTCTCTGAGCGGTTTGACTCCTGGTTCCCCCTTGGTGATTTATGTGTGCCACGGCCGTGGCATTGTCTGATTGAATTCTCACCGGGAACCCCTGCAATTTTGACGTCCAAGCCCTGAGGGCTAGTCGAGCAGCTCTGAGCTCCAAGATGTTGATGGGCAACTGCTTCTCTGGCTTTGCCCAAGTACCTTGGCGAGTGCAACCATCCAAAATTGCTCCCCAGCCCGTCAGGCTGGCGTCTGTGGTCACTATCTTCCAAGCCACTGGGCTGAAAGACCTCCCCTTCAGTAGATTCTGAGGGTCTAACCACCAACACAGACTTTGTCGGACTCTTGATGAGAGCGGCAACGGGATATCCAAGACCTGTGGCCTTCTGCTCCATGCTGACAGGATGGCTGCCTGTAGGATGCGAGTGTGGCTCTGGGCGTATGGTACCGCCTCGAATGTGGCCACCATCTTGCCTAGTAACCTCATACATAGGCGAATAGTCGGTTCTTTCTTGCTTAGAACCAGTAGGATTAATTCCTTGATGGCTTTTACCTTCCTCAGAGGTAGGAACACTCCTTGTTGTTCTGTGTCTAATCTCATGCCGAGATATTCCAACTGCTTTGTGGGCTGGAAAGCTGACTTTTCTCGATTTAGGACCCAGCCGAACCTCTCGAGGTATTGGACCGTGAGGGCCACTGCTCGCTCCAAGCCGGGAGACGAGTGATCTATGACTAGGAGGTCGTCCAGGTATGCTAGGATCGTGACCCCTTGGATCCTTAGTTTGGCTAGGATTGGAGCTAGGACCTTCGTGAACACCCGGGGGGCCGTAGCCAACCCGAAGGGAAGCGCCACGAATTGGAAGTGACGCGAAGCCACCATGAAGCGTAGATATCTTTGATGTGGCTGATAAATTGGAACATGAAGGTAGGCATCCTTTATGTCTATGGACGCCATGAAGTCGTCCTTCTGGAGTGTGGCAGCTGCTGACCGCACGGATTCCATCCGAAATGAGCGGATCTTTAGATATGCATTTACCATCTTTAGGTCCAAAATTGGCCTGACATCTCCATTGGATTTTGGGATGATGAATAGGTTGGAGTAGAAACCCAGCCCCTGTTCCAGGACTGGTACCTCTACTATTACTTCCTGGGAAAGTAGATGATCTAATGCCGATCTTAATGCGGCTCCCTTTTCCGGATCGTTTGGAATCCTCGACTTCTGGAAATGAGGAGGAGGAAACCTTAGGAAATCTAATTTGTAGCCTGTGGCCACGGAAGACCGTACCCACTCGTCGGGAATGCTGGCTTCCCAAATCTCTGAAAAGAGTCGCAGCCTTCCCCCCACCTTCGTGGGTGGGGGCGCCCCTTCATAAGGTTGGCTTGGGGGCTGGTTTTGCTGGTTTGCGAAACCACTGCCTTTTGCCTCTAACAGCCTGTCCTTGTGATCTGCTGTTGAAGCCGAAGTTTGCTTTTGCAGGAGGCCGTCGATACTGCTTGGCATTAGAGGGCCCCTGCCCAGGGGAATACTGTCGTTTAAACGCAGGTCCCTGAACCTTCTTCTTAGTTGGCAAGAGAGTACTCTTGCCGTTTGAAATGGTCTGAATGTATTTATCTAGGTCTTCTCCGAAGAGGGGCTCAGCCTCCCAGCTTTTTAACCATAAGAGTCTTCTCATATGGATAAGGGATAACGATAAACGTGACGCTTGCTGGATAGAATCCTTGATTGCGTCTACCGTAAAACATATGGCCTTAGGGACATCCGAAAATGTTTCTGCCTGCTGGGCCGGAATAAGTTTAAGCATCTGCTTAAATTGATCCGATAATGCTTGAGCGACCCCAATCGCAGCCACAGCTGGCTGTACTACTGCCCCTGCAGTAGTGAAGGAGTTCTTAAGTAGTGCTTCCAAGCGCTTATCAACTGGATCCTTGAACACCTGTATGTTTTCTACAGGGCATGTTAACGATCTGTTAACACATGAGATGGCTGCGTCCACTGCAGGAGTAGCCCATCTTTTGGAAAATTTTTCTTCCATAGGATATAGGACAGAGAACCTTTTAGGTGGTAAGAAGATCTTATCTGGCTTGTTCCAATCTTGGAACAAAATTCCCTCTAATAGAGGATGGATCGGAAACACAGCATTGCTTTGAGGCGCCCTCAGTGAGCCCAAAGCTGAAACCGTCGATACCTGGAGATCTGGTACTGGCAAGTTGAATGTCCTATGGACCAAGTCCGACAATCCTTGAATCCACCAGCTCTCCCTCAGGGAGACTGCCCCAGACTCCTCTGTATCCGGGTCTTCGATCCCTGAACCTACTTGGTCCGTGTCCAAGAGGTCGTCCAATTCCCCTGAGGAAAGGACCTCCTCTTCTGAGGGTCCGCGCTCGGGCGACGGAGATCTATTCCGCTTACTGCCCCGCATAGCTGCGGATATCATTTTTTTTTTTTTTCCCCTGCTTTTCTCATCTCTTTTAAAGAGGTGAGTAATACCTCCTCCGTGACCATCTTAGGGCTGGACTGACCCGCGTCAGCTCCAGCCCCAGATCCCGATGGCCCCAAGGCTCCCTGTAGGGAAAACAGCGGCATACCATGGTACAATACCGAGGTACACCTGCTACCTATTGGTATTTGGAACTATAAAAGTTAATTGTCCAAACACCTGTTTGGGGGATAAAAAAATGCTTCCTCTCCCCTAGATGACTTTTTTTTTTTTTTTTTTTTTTCGTTTTTGTTTCAAATCCAGGAAAGAAAAAACATTCTGTCCCCCTGAGTAGTATTGCAAAGAAAAACTATGAGATGGAAAAGAAACAGCCTATTTCTAGGCTTGACAAAACAGTCCTCTGAAGACTGCAATATCCTTTCTGGCCACTGTGTGTCCTCGGCGCCCCGTGCTGCCACTCTGGTCTATGTCCTCAGTTCCAAAGTATTGATGGAACAAACAAGGAAGGGCCGCCCCTTCCTTTAAGCCACTGACCCGCCCTTCCCCCCCAGCAACCTCAAACAGGAAATGCCCCTCCCGACAGGGGGAGGGGGGGGGGGATTTTGGGAGGAAGGGACCTCTCTGTTCCAGCAAACTGCGGCCTGCAGCCTGGAACCATGAGGAGGCCAGCGTTTTGCCTGCTTGCAGGCTCTGAGGAGGAAGACTGAATGGAGCATCGCCTGGAGGCCTGCAGGTAAGCAAAGCTCTCTGACACACACATACTTCCAGGCCGTCCACAGGCCCCACTCAATGCTTTTCCAACACTACAAGGGAGGTCACATCTTATGGGGAATAATACATAGAGAGCCATCCTATCTTTATGATATGTGACTAGTTTGCCAGATGCAGTGCATAACTTTAGGCATGTCCCCTGTGACCCCCCAGAAAAAAACCTGCTAAGAACCAAGTTCCGCAAGTTTTCCCCTCACTTACCTGCTCCATGCCGCAGGACTTTGCCAAGCAAGAGGCCCAATCTTCCCCCATCTCCGTGGGGATGTCTAGACCTTCAGGCCCTGGGTTCCTATGAAGGATCCACTGTCCTGGGCCCATATAGCACCCTGGCAACAGAAAACTTTAGGTACCCAAAGGTTTCTAAGTTCTGGGCCCAGGGTCCAGCTCTCTAAAAAGAAAAGCATTATGGGCTATACCCCAAGGGTTTGGGGTCCGGTTACTGACCACTTTAGCGCTGAGGCTTTTTTGGACAGAACCGGTAGCTCACCTAATCCCAAGGATGCGGAGGCAAGCTAAACCATGACTAACACCTAAGACACTGGCGTAAAAACTGAGGTACTCCTCCTGTGGGAGGGGGTTATATAGGGAGGGGCATTTCCTGTTTGAGATTGCCAGTGTCTACACCTGAAGGTACTCCATATAACCCATATAGTAATGAATGCCGCTCTGTGTCCCGTGATGTACGATAAAGAAATAGGATTTTTTTCAAAATTGTTGCTTTTTTTTTTGTTTATAGCGCAAAAAATAAAAGCCGCAGAGGTGATCAAATACCACCAAAAGAAAGCTCTATTTGTAGGAAAAAAAAAAAAGGACATCAATTTTGTTTGAGAGCCACGTCGCACAATTGTCAGTAAAAGTGATGCAGCGCCGAATAGCAAAAAGTGGCCTGGTCTTTGACCACCAAAATAGTCCGTGGCTGAAGCAGTTAATCTATTTATTGCCATATTGGCTCTTATTTAGGAGACTCTGAAAATTAGAGTTTGGACTGCAGTATACAGAAGAACCTTAACGTGGCCACTGCAGCTTACACATATATTTTCAAATGCGTGCAAACAAAAGCCTGTTTTTTTTAACATTGTTAGACAAGGTCAATTTGGTTGATTTAAAGGCTTGCTAGTGTGCTGGGAAATCTTTGTTAGTGATGTGCGTTGCCCTTCCATGTGCACCTTACTGCAAAGGTTTGTTATAAATTGGGATGGCTGCCACATATACACATATATTTTCAAATGCGTGCAAACAAAAGCCTGTTTTTTTTAACATTGTTAGACAAGGTCAATTTGGTTGATTTAAAGGCTTGCTAGTGTGCTGGGAAATCTTTGTTAGTGATGTGCGTTGCCCTTCCATGTGCACCTTACTGCAAAGGTTTGTTATAAATTGGGATGGCTGCCACTTTTTCGTAGAGTCTGCTCTGTACACTTTCTTGAACGTGGATAAGGAAATCTATTACGCTCTATCGTTCAGCCTGCAAACGCGAGAAGAGTCTTGTGTATGGCTTAGTCACATGCAGAACCAAATGTCTCATGTATGTTCCCCTCCAACCATCGAAAACATATAAATGAGACCAGTAGTATACTAACAGTATGAACGCACTGAAAAAAGCAGATTACCTATGCGCAGTGTTTTCTGCTGTTGCAAGTGGAGGCAGAGAATCTGTCACATGGTTTGTGTCAGTGGTGGACGGTGACTCCTTTTTATGAGTGGTGTCTGTTGTTGACGGATGGTTACGGCCATGCAGACTGTCCCCCGAGTTGCCTGGCTTGAGAAAAAAACTGAAACAAAAAACAAAACATAATAATTGAGCTGGTGAAAGAACATCTTTGTGCTTTTAACAAGCACTGAAAAATTGGATTTCTACGATTACCATAAAATTATTTTCTTACAGCCCATTGAGGGTAGGGTTGTCCAGATACCGATATCGGTATCGGGACCGATACCGAGTATTTGCGCTAGTACGCGTACTCGCGCAAATACTCCCGATACCAAAATAGAATACTTTTTTTTTTTTTTTTGTGACATCGAACACAAATTGGATGGCACCATTGGATGGCACTGATAGGTGGCACTGGCATTGATTGAATGGCACTCATAAATGGATGGCACTGATAGGTGGCACTGGCATTGATTGGGTGGCACTGATGAGATGCACTAATAAGCTGCCTCCCTGCACTGATGCACTAATGGGCACTGATCTGCACTGATAGGTGGCACTGGCTAGCTGCACTTTTGGGCACTGGCACCGATGAGCTGCACTGGCAGTGATCACTCCTTCAATGATATGTAGTTTTCCAGTACCGTATGCTAAAAAACAGCCCCACACCATGATGTACCAGTTCTTCATAATTCTAAAGAAAATATCTTTGGTCTGTATTGTGGTTTGAAAACGGTCACATGACATTAAAAAAAAGTATCGGTATTCGGTATCGGCGACTACTTGAAAAAAAGTATCGGTACTTGTACTCGGTCCTAAAAAAGTGGTATCGGGACAACCCTAATTGAGGGATACATGAATTTAGGTACTGTTCAATTAAAAACTGCTGCCTACAGAAGGATTGGACACTGACAAACAAAAATAGTCATTAAACTATAATACAGGATTTAAGAGCACCAACAATTTGTGCAGCGTTTTACTATATGAAGGAAGACAATACAGTTACAATACAATAAAAACACAAGATGGTTAAGCGGGCCCTGCTCATAAGAGCCTACATTATAATAGGGTGGAGCAAGTGGTACAAATTGTAATAGCTGCGAATAGTGAGCCGACAGAAGAATAAAAAGTTCAGTTGTTAGGTGGAGGCGAGATAGGCTTCCCTGAAGTTTTCAGGGATCTCCTAAAAGTGACCAAAGTAAGAGACAGTCAGATAGATTGAGGCAGAGCGTTTCCCGAAAATCACAAGTCCTGGAGACAGGCATGAGAGGAGGAGAAAGGACAGTTAGAGAGGAGGTGGTCTTGGGAGGAGCAGAGAGCACAGTTTGGATGATAGTTTGAGACGAGATTGGAAATGTAACTCAGGGCAGAATTGTGAATACCTTTGTATACTCATACTTTACTTAGTATGCCTTAGTCTGTAGCAAGCAGTACCACGAGCAAGAAAATAAAAACACAAAACAGGTGGGAACTATGTCCCTCAATGGCCTCCAAGAATTTTTTTCTTATGGCAAGTACAAATTACTGTTTTCTTTCTAGTCCATTGAGGGACACAAGAAATCAGACACTGTCAGGATGTCCAACAGCAATGCAAATTGAGGGTTGGACAACAGAGCAACAACTTCTAACAGGTCCAACAAAACATTCCAATCCCAAACAACCCAATACTCTGAAAATTATCAACGAACCTGGCAGAGCCACGCAAATCCTTGAATTCAATGTAAAGGAGAGGCAAGAAGGTGGTTTTACAAAACGGGCATACAGTGTTCAGATTGGAATCATCAGCAGTCCATCCTGCCATAATCTCTTCATCATAAACCAGAGCATCACAAGCTGTGCATTGGGAACAACTAGACATCAGGACCTGCAAAAAAAAAAAGACATTTAAAAAAAAAAAAAAAAAAATTTCTTTAAGAGTACATTTCCAGGAATTTTAAATCATCATCTAAGGCTCATGATCGTTTTTCACAGGCTCAAAAAAATAAAAAAAGGCTAGAAAAAATGCTGAATGAAAAATGGTGATAACATTTTTGTACCAGCTTCTAGTAGCTTTTAGAAGCATTTAGGAGCATTAGCATTTTTGCAGTACTGTACATGAAGACCAAAAAAAAAAAAAACACGAAAAAAAGCCGTTGACATTTTACTAGCTACCAACAACTTCCAGGAGCTCAAAAAAAAAAAAAAAAACGCTAGTGTACATGGAGCCCGAAACAAACCTCTCTAAATGTTTACATTTTATCTGCAACAATTTAAAACCTTATACAGGTACTCCTCACTTAACGACCAGGTTCCGTTCCAACAACCAGGTCGTTAAACGAATTGGTTGTTGAATGAGGAGCCACAAGTAATCAATATTTTAAAAGGAGTTGTAAAGGAAAACATTTTTTTTGCTAAAATCACTGTTTACAGGGTATAGAGACATAATAGTTAACTGATTCCTTTTAAAAATGATTAAAAATAGATAAAAATCAATCATATAATGTACCTGTAGTTTCAGTTTCGTTTATGCATCTAGTTTCATGCTTCTGTGAAGTACAGAGCCCATAGAGGGCAGTGATGGTTTGTAAAATGAAAGTGATTGGTTCTGAGGGGGTTTAAGACACAGAGTAATCACACCTCCTTGATTAGTGCCACAGAGAGAAAGCTCCCATTACTTTTTTCATCAGGAAACAGACTGTTCAGAACAGAGAAGGATTACAGCAACATCATAGCAAAAACAAACAATGAGGACATGAAAACACTAGATGTCAGAAACCTCAAGAGGCACCATTGCCCTAGTCCAGTGTTTCTCAATTCCAGTCCTCAGGCCCCCCCAACAGGTCAGGTTTTCAGGATTTCCATTATTTTGCACAGGTGATTTTATCAGTTTCACTGCCTTAGTAATCACCACAGCCTTTTCATCTGAGGGAAATCCTGAAAACCTGACCTGTTGGGGGGGCCTGAGGACTGGAATTGAGAAACACTGCCCTAGTCGAATGCATCGTGATAGGGAGTCGCCCGACCCTTTATGGCGTAAGCCTGATCAGGATCTGTCGGGTCCACCTCGAAATGGTGGCCAATGAGACCTTCTTAGGACCAGCCACCGAAACAAACAGTGAGTCTGAACTGTAACAGTTACAGACAAGTACCTTCTCGGAGCTCGGACAGCGTCCGAGAAATGCCACATCGTCCCTTAGGATTCAACGGATGAGGACACAAGTATGGCAGTACAATGTCTTCCTTGAGATGGAAGGTCGAAATGACCTTGGGAAGAAAAAAGGCTGCGGATGCAGCACCACCTTATCCTTGTGGAAGATCAATAGAGAGCCTTTCATGACAAGGCTGCCAGCTCAGAACCCATCTGAACTGACCTAACAGCCACCAAAAGGACCACTTTCTGAGAAAGTGTCAACAAGGGAACTTCCCTAATGTTCTCAAAAGGTCATGGCGTTAAAGACATTGACTGTAAACAGGATGACCTATGGGACCTTGAGACAGTAGGTCCTCTCGTAGTGGTAGACGCCAAGGTGCATCTGCTATTCAAATGCCCACGGAGGTAGTGGAGGACGGACCGGAGGGGCAACATGCCGAACCCCCTGCACAAATCGCCAGGGGTTGCTGAAAGAAAACAGCCAGGGCAGATATCTTCCCCTTAGGCCCCTTTCACACTGGGGTGGGAGGCGCGGTGGCGGCATAGCGCCGCTAAAAATAGCGGCGCTATACCGTCGGATTTGCCGCGGGATTCGGCCGATAGCGGTGCGGTAATAACCCCCGCTAGCGGCCGATAAAGGGTTAATACCGCCCGCAATGCCCCTTTTGCCGCGGTTTCCCATTGTTTTAAATGGGAAGGAGCGGTATACACGCCGCTCCTCTCACCGCTCCAAAGATGCTGCTGGCAGGAGATTTTTTTTCTCTCCCGCCAGCGCATCGCCTCAGTGTGAAAGCCCTCAGGCTTTCACATTGAGTATGCAGTGCAGGAGTTTTTCAGGCGGTATAGCAGCGCTATTTTTAGCGCTGTGCCGCCTGAAAAACTCCTTAGTGTGAAAGGGGTCTTAATCGTGCTTAAAGCGGGAGTTCACCCGAAAATTTTTTTTTAACATTAGATTGAGGCTCATTTTGTCAAGGGGAATCGGGTGTTTTTAAAAAAATCAAAGCAGTACTCCTATTTGATTGACAGGCTTCCGACGGTCGCATACATCGCGTCACTAGTACCTGAAAGAAGCCGAACGTCAGTGCGGCTCTATACGGCGCCTGCGCACCGACGTTCGGCTACCTTCGGAAAATCGTGACGTGATGTATGCGACCGTCGGAAGCCTGTCAATCAAATAGGAACGCCCAGTCCCTGCAGCCCATACCCGGAAGCGGCGGAGAAGATCGCTCTCTAAAACGGTAAGTACTGCTTCGATTTTAAAAAACCACCCGATTCCCCTTGACAAAATGAGCCTCAATCTAATGTTAAAAATTAAGTTTTTGGGTGAACCTCGACTTTAAGCAAGCTTCTTGGTCCACCCCGTGCTGTAAGAACAGCAGGACTCTGGACACTATATAAGTCCGAGGATTCCACCTAATTTCCTCGCAAAGGGCTAAGTAAGCTCTCCAAGTGCGATAATAAATCCTCCTAGAGGATAACTTCCTAGCCTTCCTCATGGTAGGAATCACAAAATCCGACAGGCCCCGGTCTCTTATTACCTGGCTTTCAATAGCCATGCCGTTAAGCCAGCGACTGTAAATCAGGATGCAGTATGGGACCTTGTGACAACCGGTCCTCTCTCAGCGGTAGATGCCCAGGGGAGGTCTGCTACTAGCCACACTAGATCGGCGTACCAAGGACGCAGAGGCCAATCCGGAGCAATTAGGATCATAGGAATCCCCTCTGCCTCCACTCTGCGAAGCAGAAGAGGCAGGAGCTTAGAGAAGGGAAGGCATAGATTAGCCGGTACTGACTCCACCAACGCATCTGTCGTGTCGAGCCATGGGTCTCTTGACCTGGTCACAAACCTCAATACCTTCCGACTGAGTCGAGACGCCAGGAGATCTACGTCTGGCGTGCCCTATCTTGGGCAAATGAGCTAAAACACCTCCGGGTGCAGAGACCATTCTCCTTGGTCCAGCATCTGGCGACACAGGTAGTCCGCCTGCCAGTTTTCCACACCCGGAATGTATATGGCCGACAGTGCCGGTATGCTCCTTTCTGCCCACCTTAGGATGTGAGCGACTTCTGATGCTGCAGCCGAGCTACTTGTTCCTCCTTGATGGTTGACATATGCCACCGCCGTGGCGTTGTCCGACTGGATGCCCTTGTAGCCTCTGAGACCATGTGGAGAGGCACAGCCTGATCACCCGAAGTACCAGGACCTTGATCTGCAAATGGGAATCCTCTGTAGACCAGCGACCCTGGGTCGACTGAACCCCCCAGACTCCCCCACTGGTAAGGCTGGCGTCAGTCGTGATGACTATCCAGTGAAAGGAAGGAACGACCTCCCGGACAGAAGTGCCGGTGAGGTCAGCCACCAACAAGGGAGGCCCTGACCAAGTGGTTCACCCCGATTAGATAATCCAGGGATGATGGGTGCTTGTCCCATCTAGACAGAATTTCCTTCTGTAGCACTCGCGTGTGAGATTGCGCCTATGGTACCGCCTTGAAGAAGGCCACCATGAGGCCCGGGACTTGCATGCAAAGCGGATTGACGACCCTTCTGGGATGTCAACTACCGCACCGCAGCCTGAAGGGTCTGCAACTTTTCCACAGGAAAGAAAACCTTTGCCTCTGAGGAGTCCAGAATCAATCCCAGATATACTAGGCATTGAGTCGGTATCATTACTGACTTCTGAGTGTTCAGTAGCCCCCCAAGTGTCTGAGGGTCTGATGTTATAGACACGCACACCTATATTTCCGAGGCTGAAGCGGCCCTCAGAAGCAGGTAGTCCAAGTAGCCCACGACAGCGATGCCACGTTGTCTTAGTAGGGCGAGAATTGGGGCAATCACCTTGGTGAACACCCTTGGTGCCGATGCCAGGCCAAAGGGGAGAGCCACAACTTGATAGTGGTCTTCCCCGACCGCAAAGCGCAGAAGTCTGATGCTTTGTGCATATGGGGACATGTAAATAGGCATCCCTGATGTCCAAGCATGCCAGAAAGTCCCCCGGCTGGAGGGCAGTGACGACAGAGCGAACCGATTCCATCCGGAATCTTGTACCTTCATGAAGCAATTGAGGGCCCTGAGGTCCAGAATTGGACGAAAGCCCTCCTTCTTTGGTACTTATGTACAGATTGGAGTAAAAACTCCTGAAACCGATCCTGTACTGGGACAGGAATAACCACCCCGCGTTTCAGCAGGTCTTGAACTGCCCCAAACAGGGCTTCCTGACGAGTCGGTTGTAGCTGGCGGTTGGAGGGAAAAAACAATCTGTTTGGTGGGCAGGATAGAAGCTCTATCTTGTACCCTGAGACACTACTTTGCAAACCCACCGGTCGGGGACCTGAGATGTCCACCGGGTCGCGATTTTGCAAAGGCGTCCCCCCACCTGAGAGATGGGTGGGGGCAAACCTTCATGCGGACGAAGCTTTGTCTGCAGGTTTGTTGAGTTTGCGAAACCAGGGACGTCTGAGTCCCTGAGCAGGCACTTTATCGGCCTGTGGTCTTTTACCCGCCGTACTGGGCAGACAAAAAAAATGCTTGTGTGCGGTAAAGAAGGGCCCTTGCCTACGGCGTGGCAACTTCCCCTTTTTGGACTATGGGAGCAGTGTGCTCTACCTCCTGTAGCATCTTTAATTATGTCATCCAGGGAATTCCAAAAAGTCTGTCGCCCTTAAAGGGCAAGTCCATCAGGGTTTTCTTGGAAGATTGGTTGGCGGACCAAATCTTAACCAAAGTAGACGGCGTAACGACACCGCCTGACCTGAGCTCTGGCCAGCAGAGGAATAGGGACCAAGGCTGATTCAGAAATGCATTTTTGGCCTTGTACTAGGAGGTCAGCTAGGGCTACCTCGTTCGAGGAAGCCTGACGGTTGTAACCCATTGAGCAGAATCTTTGCCCCTTCCGTGCGTGTCCAAGACACCAGGGCCCCAACTATGGTTGGGCATACCGTCAACACACTATCGTGTACAGGTTGTGGGTGATCGCCTCGGCCTTCTCATCCGCAGGGTCTTTGAAGGCGGGAGCCCCCTCCACTGGTATGGTGGAGCTTGTTTAATCTGGACACAGGAGGGTCCACTATCGGGGGCGAGGTCCATCTTTTCAAGAAACTCTCTTCAAGAGGGTTCTTGGTCCGCATCTTCAGATACCTCAGGGCCAGGGTCATGAGTGCTAGCTGGACCCGGAAACGCATCTGAGTTGTCCCCAGCAGATGGTGGAGGGAGGGGGCTCTTTCTAGCCCCTATTCACCCACGCGCTGCTTCCACCTTGGCTATGAAGGCATCTAGGATTGCCACCTAGCGTCCACCGATAAATCGGGTGCAGGGGCCTCAATTGCCAGCTCAGGTGTCTCGGGGGGGAAAAAGCGTCTGCTTCTAACGCCATACTGTCCACACACCTGACACAGGGACCCCCAAACAAGTAACCCACCACTCCTGGCTGCCGCAGAGACGAGGGGTTCCCCCCCAGAGGACTCACCACCCAGGAACCGTAATAGATAGTTTAGCTAGCAGAGCTGCTGCCTGCAGAGTGTCTGTCGATCTGTGCTCTCCAAAGCTGGGATCGAAGGCCGTTTGTGGGGCTGCGATTTTTGTCAGTCGCAGCGTGTATATGTTCATCTGCCGTTTTTTTTCTTTTCTAAATGGTCTGAACCCTGGTACAATGGCCGCTGATCTGACACTAGAGGCCAACAGGGTAGAAAACCAAGGTGCAGCAAAGTAAAGCAGCAGTCAGTACACCTCAGCAGAAATCGCCAGAAAAATGCGGCTTACAGAAGATGGCCGCCAGTGAGAAAAGAAATACAGCATGGACACCAACCTGGGCATCGACAGCATGGAGCAAGACACACAGGAAAGCAGAATCTCTTATGCAGCTTTATACATTGTGCAAGTAAAGAAATACAGCATGGATAAACCAAACATGGCTGCCGACAGCATGGAGCAGGACACACAGGTAAACAGAATCTCTTATGCAGCTTAAACACTGATTTAGTGACTTATGGATCCCCAAGTAAAGCTCCCCAGAGGAACCCCTGCCCAGCAGCTAGCTCAGAGAGCCTAGGAGGAGGAGGGGGGGGGGGGGAGGGAAGAAGGGGGATAAGGCCCTTTACTCACTTCTCCAAGGATGCCCAGCTCTGTCTTCTTGCTAAAGCAAGGTAGTAACTACTTTCCCTTCCTGTGGGTTTATGCTGGAAGCATCCTGGACAGTGCATCTTGTGCATGGTAACGGAGATGACTGTCGGCCAGGATACTGCGACTCAGCCCTGTAGACCGGTCCTTATGCAAGCCCTGGAGCGTATAGCTCACCGGCCAACCGTAGAGCAGCGGGCATGTCGTGAACGACCCAGCGCGCAGCTATGGTCGTCACACGCTCGATGGCCGAAACTGGGAAGAATACAAGGATCTGGGATCCAGGCTGTCGCCCAGTCGGCAGTTGTTTCGAAGCACATCTACCGCATGGTAACGGAGGTGGCTGTCGGCCAGGCAACTGCGACTCGGCCCTGTAGACCGATCCGATGCAAGCCCTGCAGCGTATAGCTCTCCGGTCACCCGTAGAGCTACGGGTATGTCGTGGGCGACCCAGCGCGCAGCTATGGTCGGCACACGCTCGATGGCCGAAACTGGGAATACAAGAATCTGGGATCCAGCCTGTCGCCCAGTCGGCAGTTGATTGAAGATCGCAGGAAAAACCTAAATAAATAAATGAATAAAAAATCCAAAAAATTAATCCAAACTAAAAGCCTCCAAGCCATGGGCCTGAAGGGAGCCATGTCTTCTTAGACTAGGCAGAAAAAACTAAATTGCTTGGTGCAGGCTGAGGGGATATAGTCAGTGGGACCGCACTCTGGGCGGGGCGGTTCTGCTTTGAAGTTAACACTTCTGCCTAGTCACTCCTAAAGATAGATAGGCTAATCCCACTATGTCAAGACTAAGGCTGTGTCCATCCATGAACGAAAGAGAAATTTGTACTGTTCTGTACAATACAATGATGTATAGCATGTCGTAAGCAGTGGGAAGGTCCCACCACTTCCTGTTTAAGACCCACTCTGTCATTTAAACACTCCTTCCTCTTTAGGCTCCACCTTTTCCTCTCTGTACACTAAAAGTAAATACCAAGTGCCTACTTGTGTCTTTTGTTGTTTTGTATACCATTTCAAATGTTGTATCGTATTTATCGGCGTATAACGCGCACTTTTTTCGCCTTAAAATCAGGGGAAAATCCTGGGTGCGCGTTATACGCCGATTTGCGCTGTCTGAGCGCCGCCGCCGACATATACCGAGCGCGGTACACTCGGCTAAGCTTGGCCACGCTAGTTTCCGCTCGCGGTCACGCCCTGTCCCGCCTCCTAGCCTTTATGCGAGAGGAGCCGAGTGTACCGCACTCGGTATATGTGGGCGGCGGCACTCAGACAGCGCAGGAGAAGCGGGGAGGACACCACCAAGGCCGCAGACGGACGCCGGACCGGACAAGGCTGCCGGGCAGACACTGACGAGGGGCATTCAAACTGTAAGTATTTATTTTTTTCCTTAAAATTCACTTCTAGGTTTGGGGTGCGCGCTATACGGCGGTGCACGCTTTACCCCAATAAATACGGTACTCATCAGGGTCGACCAGTGCAGCCCCATCAGTGGCCACCACCAATGCAGCCTCATCAGTGCAGCCCCATCAGGGTCCACCCATACAGCCCCATCAGTGCGGCCTCATTAGTGCAGCTTAAGAGTGCCGCTTCAACAGTGGCAATCAGTGCAGCCTCCTCAGTTTAATATCACAGCTTATTAGTGTATATGACTTATGCATGGAATTTTAGCACGGAGCAATTTGCAGTACGTGTATTTTCACTGAATCCAGACTGTTTAATGAGTTTGCATTGATTTCAGCATGGAGCACTTTTCACATGCTGAAATCAATGCCAATAGTCCACATTAAGTAAAAGTTCATGTAATGTAAAGTGTTCCATGGATGCTGAAATAAATGAAAACTCATTAAAGGAACACTAAAGGCAGATTTTTATTTTTTTTTTAAATAACAAACATGTTATACTTACCTCCGCTGTGCAGTTCATTTTGCACGGAGTGGCCCCGAATCCTGTCTTTTGGGGTCCCTCGGCGGCTGTCTCGGCTCCTCCTCGCAAAAGCTTTCCACGTTCATGCGAGCTCCCTCGCATGGTGGAAAGCTTTTGCGAGCGCGCTCCCGTGATACAGCGGCGGGCATAGCCGCCGACTGTATCACTCGGCCCCGCCCCCCGGCACGCCGCGTCATCCGCTGTGATTGACAGCAGCGCCAGCCAATGGCTGCGCTGCTATCAATCCTCCCAGCCTAGCCAATCAACGGCCAGGCTGGGAACCGAACAAGATGATAAGCACGCGCCCGGGACTTTAGAACGGTGATGCAAGTAAAAATGGGGGCTCTGGGGGGGGGTGGGGGGCGGTGCTGTCAGATGTTTTTTTACCTTAATGCATAGAATGTTCAACCATAAAAAACAAACAAAAAAAACAACATTCAAATCCTATACCCAATAGCTGATCCAGAGAAAGGCAACAAAACACAGCAAAGCATGATCCAATTTGCTACAGCAGGAGAATAAAGTCCTTCCTGATCCCCCTGAGAGGCAATCCAATATTTCCTGTGCAGGCAAGACCTTGGCGCGTCTGTGTGCGCCGTCAGTCTTTTCCATGGATTGGCAGACGCTTGCTACGTCCTGCGTGGCGACGTCCCTCCCTCACTTTGAGTGGGGGGCACTGACCATGCCATCCTTATCTGACTTTTAGCCAAGGCATACGTGTGTTTATCATCTTGTGGGTAAGCTTGCCTTTGTACTCTTATAATAGGAATTGGGGGATTTTTCATTACCTCCGTTCTAGGAGGGTAAATGCCCTTGCAATAGTGTGTATTTATCTGGTCACGCTTTAAATTCACAGCTTACTACATTTTCCCCATTAGACCTACCTGAAAGTCAGCAGACTTTACCATCTAGTCAAACATCTGCAGACTGTTCCTCTCATGTACTTATCAATATAGGTAAGAATGGATATATTTAGTACTCCCTCTTCCAATACTATAATGTCACTTGGATGAAATATATCTCTGCCTCTTGACTTATGCTCCTTTTGGCCCCTGGGCCCTCTCCCCTTTCCCTCTTCTCCCCCATTCCCCCGATCGGGCTTCTGAGCACCTTTTTCAGACCAATGACCCTCCCTTACTCTCCTGCCTTTGAAAAACTCTAGATATGCCTCGATGTTTATACTGTAGGGTGGTAATTAGTCAGGAGTTGGATACTTTTCTGGTATATATGCTCTATCTCGATAGTGGACCACGCATTTGTGCATGCCAGCTTGGTGCGTCAATCCATTCACACCTTTAGAGGTATGTTTTTTGCACCTATGCCGCCCTTTGTGTCAGTATCCTCAGCCATACGTTTTGCGACATCACGCTCTTAGTGGTCTCTCCGTCTCATTTCTCAGGTTGTATTAACAGTTGAGTTGAGGATTAACCCCTTTGTTCAACATTCTTTGAACCTGGATGCCTCTTTTTAAGAAATCGGCAATTTATTTCCTCCTGAGAATATGTTTAAGCACGCAATATGGTTAGTATTTTCCACCCATTGGATACTATATACCTTTATGTACACTGAATGCCTGCTGGGGACTTTCGTCATATATATATTATATATATATATATATATATTATATATATATATTATATATATATATTATATATATATATATATATATATATATATATATATATATATTTTTTTTTTTTCTTTTATTGTACTTTTTATATACAGTACAGACCAAAAGTTTGGACACACCTTCTCATTCAAAGAGTTTTATTTATTTTCATGACTATGAAAATTGTAGATTCACACTGAAGGCATCACAACTATGAATTAACACATGTGGAATTATACATAACAAAAAAGTGTGAAACTGAAAATATATTTCATATTCTAGATTCTTCAAAGTAGCCACCTTTTGCAGCAGACACATCTCTAGAACTGTTAAGAGGAGACTGTGTGAATCAGGCCTTCATGGTAGAATATCTGCTAGGAAACCACTGCTAAAGAAAGGCAACAAGCAGAAGAGACTTGTTTGGGTTAAAGAACAAAAGGAATGGACATTAGACCAGTGGAAATCTGTGCTTTGGTCGGATGAGTCCAAACTTGAGATCTTTGGTTCCAACCCCCCGTGTCTTTGTGCG
Organism: Rana temporaria; assembly: GCF_905171775.1. NCBI lineage: Eukaryota > Metazoa > Chordata > Amphibia > Anura > Ranidae > Rana > Rana temporaria. The sequence continues at coordinate 319,187,357 of NC_053489.1, forward strand.
ACGCAGAAAAGGTGAACGGATGGACTCTACATGCCTGGTTCCCACCGTGAAGCATGAAGGAGGAGGTGTGATGGTGCTTTGCTGGTGACACTGTTAGGGATTTATTCAAAATTGAAGGCATACTGAACCAGCATGGCTACCACAGCATCTTGCAGCGGCATGCCATTCCATCCGGTTTGCGTTTAGTTGGACCATCATTTATTTTTCAACAGGACAATGACCCCAAGCACACCTCCAGGCTGTGTAAGGGCTATTTGACCAAGAAGGAGAGTGATGGGGTGCGGCGCCAGGTGACTACCTCTTGAAGCTCATCAAGAGAATGCCAAGAGTGTGCAAAGCAGTAATCAAAGCAAAAGGTGGCTACTTTGAAGAATCTAGAATATGAAATATATTTTCAGTTGTTTCACACTTTTTTGTTATGTATAATTCCACATGTGTTAATTCATAGTTCTGATGCCTTCAGTGTGAATCTACAATTTTCATAGTCATGAAAATAAAGAAAAGTCTTTGAATGAGAAGGTGTGTCCAAACTTTTGGTCTGTACTGTATAAGGTGCAATATGTTTGGTATTAATTTATTATGTACGTATTTTTACAATCATTTTCTTTGTGTCTATATCTTCTTTTTTTATATATTTTTATATACAGATTTTGCTGCCATCAGAAACTGCAACACCCCTTCCCTGATGAAGAGGTCCTATAAAGAAGCGTTGGGTTATCTGTCTCTATTCCACAGACAGTATTGGGCCTTGCATCTTCCTTTGTTGTTTTTGTTGTTTATTATTCTCATTTCAATAATTTTGTCTCCGACCTTGTGATGTTTCCCATGTTGCCATCTTCAATCTCTTGGATGCGTTCCAAATGACAAACTTGGCCACAATATACTACTAATGTTAAAATATTTTTTGTCAATAAACATTAATATTTTTTCTACATCTTGTGACCTACTTTTGTCACCTAGTAACCTAGTCTTCCCAATTGAAAGTCCCAGTGAGGAAATTTACCCCTCGGGGTGCATATAGATAGTCTATTTTCAGGGATGTGGTAAGACTTGGGTGTTTTTTCTTACAATATTGGACACCTTTATCATATTTTCTCAGCAGTTTGGTTGCCCTTCTCTGCACTTTCTCCAGTTCTCCAATATCCTTTTTGAGAACTGGTAACCAAAACTGAACTGCATATTCCAGGTTGAGGTCTTACTTAATGATTTGTACAGGGGCAAAATTATATATCTCTATTTGGAGTCCATATCTCTCTTAATACAAGAAAGGACTGGCTTTCCAAGCTCGCTTTGGAAACCGCAGTTTGGTATTGCATACTATTAAGCTTATAATCTACCAAAACTCCCAGATGCTTCTCCACTATGGATTTCCCCTAGTATGTATGATGCATGCATATTCTTTGCCCCAAGTGCATAACTTTATAATTATTACCATTAAACCTCGCTTGGCACATTGTTTCCCAATGAAACAGTGCATTGAGTTTGGCTTGTAAGTTGGAGACATATTGTAAGGATATTATTCCACTGCATAACTTGGTGTCATTTGCAAAGACTGAAATTATACTTTTAATCGCAGACCCTATATCATTTATAAAGATATTAACAAGTAAGAATTCCAACACTAAACCTTGGGGTACACCACTGATAACCTTAGACCATTCAGGGGAAGGGGTCACTGCTTTAGGTGGATGTGTGGAAATGGCACGCTCCTCAAGGTGGATGCATCAGGTGCAGGCTAAGCATATAGCAATTAGAAGAGGGAAGGTCTGGAAAGCCGCACTCCAATAAAAACACCTTTATTGTGAAAAATTACAAAGAAACAAACCAAAGCAGGGTAACAGGATACAAAAGCTGACACGTTTCACACTCTCAACAGTGCTTAGTCATAGCTATACAACCACAAAGCTTTGCTACAGATATATACTAGTGCATATTAAACATGTGATCAATTATTTGTAGCAAAGCTTTGTGGTTGTATAGCTATGACTAAGCACTGTTGAGAGTGCGAAACGCATCAGTTTTTATCCTGTACCCTGCTGTGGTTTGTACTTTTGTAATTTTTCACAATAAAGGTGTTTTTATTGGAGTGCAGCTGTCCAGACCTTCCCTCTTCCAATTTTGCAAAATCCAAGTCTACAGCCAACACTTTGTCCAAGGTTTTCCTTTCCTCCCAATAAAAAGAAATCGGGTTTGACAACTTCTGTCTTTCATAAATCCACGCGGTCTGTTGCTGAAAATATTTTTTTCCAGCAAGAACTCATCTATGTGGTCTTTTAATAAACGCTCTAGTATCTTACAGACTATAGAATTTAAAACAACATGTCACTTGGTAAAGACTTTGATCTCTTTTTAAATATAGGCACCACATTGGCCCTACGCCAATCCAGTGATACTATTCTAGTCATTAAAGCGTCCCTAAAAATGAGAAATAATCACTTTGAAATTACAGAGCTCAATTCTTTTAGGATCTGTGGGTGGATTCCATCTGGTACTGTTGTTTTATCCACCTTTATTATGTCTAAATATTTCTGGACCATATCACTTTTGAGCCATTGTGGATCATTTGGGGCTGTGTCAATACCATCCCCATTATGGACATGAGATCCCCTCTCTTTTGTATACAAAGAGCTGAAGAAAGTATTTAATAGATTTTCCTTCTCTTTGTCCCCAGTCATCCACTCCATATTATTTTGTACAGGACCTACATGCTCAGACCTGACCTTTTTACTATTATTATATTTGAAACATTTTTGGGGGTTTGTCCAATCTTTTGCAATCCGTCGTTCGTTTAGAATTTTTGTTTCCTTAATTTCCTTTTTACATATTCTGTTATATTCTTTGATTATTATATTCTTTGTAACATTTAAAACAATGACAGTGTTCCCTAATTTTTATATTTTTTAAAGGTTCTTTTCTTGGTATTTAGGTTTTATTTTTAGCCTTTTAAACGTATTGCCCATGGGAATATACTTTGCAGGGAGTTTGCATGCAGTCTTTTGGAAGAATTCCCATTTCTGAATTGTGAGAGAAATATAATCGAAAAAGAAATGAGCATGATGAGCTCCGACCTGAAAAGAAAAGAAGATTCCTGACCACAAAATGTCTTCTCTGTAGCGACACGAGATGAAATTGAAGGCTTGGTTGATCGAATTTCGAAATCAATGGTGGCACCATCGGATTACAAATAACATGAAATATCCGATTTTTAAAAGATAAATCATTTAGAATTTGACCCATGTATACATTGCATAAGTATAACCAAATATGCAATACATACTAAGCTGAATTCTGCCATGGGCCCAGTGTGGAAGAATTTTACAAGAGGCTTTGCAATCTAGTAAGAATTGCATCGCTGGAATAGGGACAGGCGAGTTTAAGACTAGGAGGGGGCTGGGGGGCCTACCATGTGTGTATCCAAAAACCCATATCATATATATATATAATATACTGTATATCAACTTTAAAAGCATACTAATGCAAATGCTTGCTGCCCACTATTGACGTTTGCAGTATATTCTTAAGAACAGCTACAAAATTATGGTTTGTACAGAAAGGGTTTCTTTATGGCTGATCCATCAATGACATCACACTCACCTCCATAGCGCAGTTCTGAAACATACTTGATAAGCTGGTATTTTGAGAATGTTCTGATCTTTCTGAATCCAAGCCTCTCATACCTCTTCCGGGTGTTGAATCACCTTTAGACAGTAACACAGGAGTACATTTTATACACATATCACTTACTATATCTATTAAGTTTGTCATCATATGATGTGATTCTTACTAAAAATATTCAACTCAAAAGTTAAGACTTTTTTTTTTTTTAAATGCAATGTGACAAGATTCAGGCTCCAGTCATGCGATTGCCATTGCGACAGTGATGCAACTTTGGATGGGTGTGACTTGGATGCAAATTTGGCTGTTGACTTTGACTGCTGCATGACGGTCGCGTTGATAACATTTGGATGTGACTTTCATGTGACATTTGAAAGTTTACATTGCAGTCTATGGCACGCAAGTTGCATTTTAAAGTCGCGGTGACTTTAAATTGCATATATTTAATCAGCTTCTAGTGAATACATGGGCTACAACTCATCATGCGACAAGTTATACAAGTGTGAATGGGGCCTCATTCAAATCTTGTACCAGGGCTCCAACTGACATCTCTTTAAAGTGATTGTGAAGTCTCGTTTTTTAAAAACAAAACATTTCTTTAAATAAGAAATGCCAGGAAAGACCTACTAGAACAGCTAAACTTTTTTTGGGGTTAATCAGAGGCACTTTAAAATAATGGCAGGTGTGTACTGACTCCTATTTAACATGAGTTGGAATGTGATTGCTTAATTCCTAACACAGCTACATCCTCAGTTATAAGAACCACATTATTTTATTTTTTTTTGTTTTTACTTCCCTCCCCTAAACGATTTCAGTTTGTTTTTCAATTGAGTTGTAAATTTTATAGTTCACATTAAAAGGTGGAAAAAGTTCTGAAATGATTTATCTTTCTTTGTTTAATTTTTTTACATCAAAGAATCCTGACATTTTATTAGGTGCGTGTAGACTTTTTATATCCACGGTATGTCATTTGGAAAAAGTATATTTATGTATTTACCATTAGTTAAAATCTATGAAATTAGAAACCAGTTTTCGAGATTAAGCACCAATGATTAGAACCTCCTTAGTGAGTATACGTGTTAAAAACTCTTATATGTTCTGTTTTTTTTGCCATTTACATTGGTGGTGTCATCATGCCAAGGTCAACAAACTACTCTGAGGCCCTCAGAAAGTTGTGGGTGCCTAAAAGCCTAGCAAGGGATTTAAAACGATTGGCAAATTATCTGGATCAATTATTCCACTGCAAGAAAAATAACCTATAAGTGGAGTAGGGCTGCACCAGACCACATATAATATTCTCATTGCACATGGTTCTGGAAATGGCAAAGAGTATGTGGTCGCTGTTACAACTAGCAGCTGGAGACTGGTAACACAATAAATCAAAAAATATATATAGTCAGCACACCATGGATCTTCAAAATGTTGTTCAGATGTTTATTTAGGCGATCACAGTACAGTAATTAAGGTGCAACGTTTCAGGGCCATGCAGGACCCCATTGCCAGGCATGTCACATGCAAGACAAAAGGGGTCCTCAAAATATTGCACCTTTACCACAGATTTGATCAACACTCACAACTTGCAGGCATGTAAGAAACCTTGTCCCCAATACCTTCAGTCATTACACTCTACTCTCAAAAAAAATGGCACATAGGCTTTCACAGCCCACACACGCTGCTCTCACTAGCAGTTACAGGCCAGCTAAACCAGTCAGTACCAACAACAGAGTTAGCCCAAACACACGCTCACATTCTCCTACTACCAGTCACCACTAGGGAAGACCATACCAAAAGCTAGACAGCTAGACAGTGAATCTCAAAAACATCTGGTGCACTGGAATGGTTGTGTAGCAGCTAGGTGGTTCCCACACTGTTTTGATGTTACCGAAGTTATTCTGTGAGCTGCAATCAGGGCTGCTGATAAGGGGGTACCACTGGTCCTCCTGTACAGGGCCCAGGCCCCATCAGTTCAGCAAGGGGGCCCAGGCAGCAGGATTGGATCATGGACAGAAGGGGGTGACCGGTGGAGGGGGGGGGGGAGGGGAAACTACGGGAACCCGATTCCCTATAAGGCTCTCCATGCAGCAGCTAAAAGCTGGCTTCATCTCCTCTCCCCTCCCCTCCAGCCTCAGATGCTGCAGGGGAGAACTACAGGGGATATCTTCTAGTAAATGCCCCCCCCCCCCCACCACATCGATCACCCCTCCTGTAGACAATCTCCTTCCTCCTGCTGCTGGCCCTGTGTGACCCTCCAGCAACACTGACAGTTTCTTCTCCTCTCCTGCCTACCAACTGCTGCAGGGTACGGAGTATCGCTTTAGGACAGGATGCAGGTCAGGTAGGCTGTACTGGGCACCTTGATTTCTAACAGCAGCCCTTGCTGCAATCCTTATGCAGTCATCTTTCCCATTGCTCATACAAACCAAACATACCCGCTGCTGGCAATGAGATTTGTCCTTGCCTATGGCTTCCACATATTACACACTACAATCAAATTGGCTGTCTCAATCACGGAAGTACAGAAAATACAAGGGTACAGGAACAATGCAATCTCACACAGATTAGTCGAGATTTACAATCTAGTTTATAGGCACCGATGATACAGTACAATTACACATCAGACTGCTCGTTCTTTAGAATATATTCAATAAAAATCCCTAGGCAGGAAAGTGCATAGACAGTTACAAAAAGTTACAAGACAGAAGGGAGACACACATTAGTGAACGGTAGTGAAAATAGGGTGGGGATAAAACTTCCAAAAAAGCATTTCTTCTGCTCCTTTGCTGAATGAAATACAAGTATCATACCCCTAATATAAATCGGACTGCTCGGGTATGAATCGGATTTGATTTCAGAACTCGGATTCATACTTTAGAGATAAGCTTTAAAATTCTGCAATTAAAAGGTGGAATTAGAAGTTTCTACATTCTTCAGAATGTCTCAGAGGCTAGGCGAGAACCAGTCTGTTCTAAAATGGAATACAGATGCATTGTATGGTGTCCAGTGAGGAACACACAGCAGCTAAACAATCCCCCCTTGTGAAGGTATAAGGAATAAACATTTGGACTCCCTTTGACACTCTAATGTAAGGGTCCCCAAACTTTCTAAACAATGGGCCAGTTTACTGTCCTAGAGACTTTAGGAGGGCTGGACTGTGGCCAAAATGTCCCAGCATCAGTGGAGTAAATAATCCCACATCACTGGTGACATTGGGAGGAATTGTGCCTCATCACTGGTATCAATGGACCCCATTGTTGGTGTCATTGGTAGGAATTGTACCCAAGCATTGGTGTCATTGGGTGGAATGGTGCCCTTCATTGCTGTCAGTGAAAAGCAAGCAAAGGGCCGCATCCAGCCCCCAGTTTGGAGACCGCTGCTCTATTGTTATTATACTGATCTGCAATATTTCTTAAAAGAAGTGAAAATATGATCCAGACCTATGCATTCTTGGATGGATCATGACAAACAGTAAAGACAAATATTAACCTTTTAAAAAAATGATCATAACTATTACAGTTTCCCTTTGAATGAACACCAAAACTAATCCTTCATAGGATTTAAAACAGCAGCAAATTCAAATGAAAACCCATACATACTGTTTGTGTAGCTATGTTTGCTATAATCTCCGCTGCTGCTGCTGCCCAGGCTGGTAGTGCTGTGATTCAGGTTGTTCACAGACAATCCCTGCAAGGTCGTCTTGATGCTGTCACCATGAATGTGTTCCTCAACATTTGAAGGAAAGGGAGCTTCCCGTTGATGTCCATCATCCTGTAAGACAAAGTGAATAGGGTGGCAATACAATATCTTGCTCCCAGATATACCACTGAAACCCAAACCAATCTCTTCCCTTAAAGAAAATGCATTAGTACTGGCTGTGAGTTGTGAATGCTAGCCATGTAGTGTATTGGCAAAGTAGTGGTATTGTTATTCCTTACAAAATGTTACAACTCATAATTTCTCTGCCTGATTAGAATGATAGCAGCTTTCTTTCAACAAGTAAATATAAAATATACTCTACAAACCTCATCATCAGAATAGCTATAAGCAGACGATACCGCTTCCCACATCTTGCTGGCGGCTTGCTTCACGCTGGATTTTAACACATCCATTTTGGGTCCCGCCAATAGATGGTCAAATTTAAGTCCGGGCAGTGAATTTACCACTGAACCAAAAGATCCATGTGGTGAGTTGCGCACAAGAGCAGTTAGTGATAGAGAGCGCTCTTTTTGATTTTTTAGGTGATGCTTTGGACTGTTCGCAAAGGTTTTCGACCTAGAGACCGTGTTTTTTTGATTTTCAATCTGCACATCAGCAGAAGGCACCGAATCTACAGGCAGACTTGATCTCCTCTCAAGGCTACCTGGGCCATCTGCCTTAGCAGTCTCCTGGCTTCTAAGTTCCATGCTTGACGACTTGCTGCCAAGTGGACTTTTTAAATTCATATAACTTTCTATTTCATCTGCTAGGTTACGCGCAACAACTGGGGATATTGTTTTCTCCTCAACTGGGGATGGTTTTGCCTCCACGGTTTCTGATGCCAGAAGAGATAAAGGATCAAGGCCTGTCTTTACTCCTTCCCTCTCTACTGCTTTAGGAACACCATAGAAACTATTTCTCTTACTTGGCTCCTCAAGAGGATCAGGCTTGTTGTCTTCTACAAGTTGTAGAGCCTCAAAAGAGTCCACTGTGCTTTCCTCTTTGACAGTATCTAAGGAGTCAAACATGTCCTGTGATCTATGTACTGAAGTCTGTTCTGCAGTCGGTTCAGCAGTTTCTCTTTGATGACCTGTTTGGTCTTCTGTTATCGAAGAGGCAGTATGGCTCTCTACAGTTTCAAAATTGAACTGCTTGCTTGTCTGTGGATGTGGTGGTGTCTTTGAAAGTGCAGCTGTAAGGATCTTGGCATCTGCTCCCATCTTCATAGCCATCTCATTGGTTGTAATGTCTAGACTGCCTTTCTTCATCATTCCTGCCCTGCTCTCTGCACTGAAACTGCAGCTTCTCTCTGAAAACATCTTCTGCCTCTTCTGGGCCTTCTCTTCAGACTTTTTACTCTGGCCTTCACTTAAAAAAACAGAGTCATCGGCAGAATCTTGAACTGTGGGTATCTGGGCTGGCAGGGCACCTGTAACCAAAATACACACAAAACGCCTACTTTAGCAACGCAAGCATAAATTAATTGGGCCAATCCATTTAAAGTATTATGAGAATGACACATTAAAGTGCAACTAAAAAACAAACAGAGGGTGAATCTCCCTAATGGGGGCACAGAGAGAAATACAAACTTATAGGTGTTCTAATTTCTCTCTACTCTATCCAAAACAGAAAAAAAAAAAAAGGGTTTGAGAAGTTTAAAGTTGTCTTTCCAAGCTCAGGAACAGAAATATAAACTTTTAAATCAGATGGTATCATTACCCGGCCATACTACATAAGATTAGTCCGTCTCTACTGGATCAATGTAGGAGATGTGGAGAGCAGGGTGGTACACATCTCCACATATGGGGATCCTGCCCAGGAAAAAAAAAAAAAAAAAAACACATTTTGGTCCGCTATATTTCAGGTTAGCCATCTTATTACAAGCAAAGCATGGCCAGGGACCCGGAAGTTTCAATTCTTTCTAAGATTCCTGGATCAATTTAATCTATTAAAAAGGCAAGATTTATATTCCTGCTGATGGCAGGCAGAGCTCCGATTCCCAGGTAATGTAAATCTCCCACAATCCCTACAACACAGGGATGGATTGCAGAAATTAGCTATATTATGCGTATGGAGGATAGCTAATAAAAACCAGTCTAAGTTTAGGGATTTTGGATATATGGTGTATGACTGTAGCCGCTGACTTTATAAAAAAAACAGCCACTCAACTGTCTCATGATCCAGCGAGGTGCTCACCCCCTGCTCACCCCGTTAGTGTCCCAGAAGACTGCAGGGGGAGAGAATTGAGGTCTTACACAGATCTTTCAGTACAGTACAACTTTAAATCCCACAAATTCAAAAACGAGATATTACATAAATGTACAAACTGAAATTCAAGTTAGTTTGTGAAACATATACCACACTGATTATAGACCATGTTAATTCATGTGTACTGACAATATGGGATTGTTTCCCATAAGCTCTTACATAAGGTTTATTGTGTATATATATGGAACTCACCGCTACTGCTTTTTCTACCCGTTGCATCAAAGATGCCAGAAGGCACTTTAACAATACTATTTCCACAGGGTGGGGATTCAGATGAACTGCATGCCTCAGAGACAGTCATTGACTTTTCAGGCGATGCATCAAAGCCAGATTCTAGTGAGAGAAAACCAAACACAGTTAATGGCATTTTTTTTTCAATATTAAAGTAAAACCCCAGTCAAAAAATAGAATATTTATTACTTGCTGAAAATTCTTTTTAAGATCCACACAGGATGTATTTTATCTTTGAGACAAACTGCTAAGGAGAAGTGGACACTGGGAAAACAAAAAAAAAAGCCCAAGAAGCTGTTTACCAGATTAGCTGGGATGATGGTCTGCCTTGCCACCTAGAGATGGTGGAACAAGAGGCTAGTGCACCTTTACTAAGACTGAGCTCCAGCGTGTTCGCATGGTACACGTGCAGAGCCCGCCAGGAAGTCTGCACGGCGCTGTGCTAATCACAACCAGGGAGACATTTCCCGATGCTCGGCTGCAGAGATAAGGAAATGTCTCCCTGGCTGTGATTAGCGCATCGCCGTGCAGACTTCCTGGCTGGCCCTGCACGTGTACTCTGCGAACACGCTGGAGCTCATCCTTAAACTTTACATGACCCATCTGTAAAACAAAATCGAAATCTACCTTCCCGAAAGAAGCAGTAGCTGAGAGGTAGACTAGCAACCCAAAACAATGTAGCGGTATTTTCTTCTGGTGAATCTGAGCTAGACAGAGTGATGGAAAAACAATGTACTAGTAAAAGGTCAAAGGCAAAAAAATTGTTTAGGCTAGAAGAAGTCCTGGGTTTTAATACCACTTTGTTTCTATGCAGAATCAAAATGGGTTCTCCTTGCAGAATAAGACCACCATTTAAGACAGAGCGAGATGTATGTCACCAGAACACCAAGAATCTCCAGAATGGGTCCTAAGCTTTATTCAACGATCACATCATGGTCACAAAAGTGGCGTTTTGGAGCCTCGCAGGACCCCTTCATCAGGCATCATCAAATGCCTGATGAAGGGGTCCTGTGAGGCTGCAAAAAACAAAACAGAGAAATGTTTCTAAAAGATTTTTAATGGCAGTTCCCGAAGGGCAGAGAGAACCATATCAATATCCCACAAAGTCACAGGAGAACAGATGGGGGGGAAAGGGGGATTACACAGGACAACCTTTAAAGATCTGACAATAGACCTTACAAGAAGCAGACTTCCTAGCTTTAAAGCATCATAGGCATCACAGACTAGGAGATACCCCTGTCTCTTAGAACCTGGGCTGCAAAAGACACGTTGTTAAAGCAAGCAAGAAGATCCTGACGATCCAGAAGAGCTCACCGAAGGTGTACCTTGAGCAAGTCAGCCTACCGCATCCATCTGGGCTGGAGCTATAAGGAATACAGGAATGCCATTCATCTTAGGCCGGCCATACACGCGTTTGTGTAATATATATTATATATATATTATATATATATATTTGAGTTACTGTTGCCTTTCTATCACCTCGAACCAGTCTGCCCATTCTCCTCTTTTTATCCACACAACTTCTCCTCGCTGGATATTTTCTGTTTATTCGGACCAATCTCTGTAAACCCTAGAGATGGTTTTGCGTGAAAATCCCAGCAGATCGGCAGTTTTTTAAATACTTTAGACTAGTCCATTTGGCGCCAACAACCATGCCACGTTCAACGTCACTTAAATCGCCCTTCATTCCCATTCTGATGCTCGGTTTGAACTTCAGCAAGTCATCTTTTCTTCACCATGTCCTAGATGCCTAAATGCATCGAGTTGCTGCCATGTGATTGGCTGATTAGCTATTTGTGTTGCCAAGCAATTGAACAGGCATAGGAAAGAAAAACGAAGTGGTCGCACACTGGACCCAAAATATGCTTGATGAAACCTTTATTGTCAAAAAACCTTTATATATGAGAAAAAGTTCAAGAGTTGCTACACTTAAAATGGTTTTATTTTTCCAAATATTCTCGTAAAGTTTACATTCCAAAAAAGTATACAAAATATTCAGACATGGATGTCTATTTCGGGCTTACATGCTACCGCCCTTCTTCAGATCAAGTCAGAACATATCTAACAATTTCATCAAAGTCATGTGATTTTAAACACTTCACAAACTACATCACATATGGAATCAATTACATGGTTAATTGCTTACTAATACAATCCAATTCACACATGGTTATTTCAAGTATTTCACACCATAGATACAAAAAAGGGTTAATCCAGCTGGCCACAGTCTCAAAATTCCCCAGGAGCCACCCCAGTGTCAATTTGAAAAATGTATAGATATATAGATATATAGATATATATATATATA